>NC_142924.1:13590000-14232500 GCF_054131065.1 Drosophila arizonae | reverse complement strand
TAAATCTAGCTAAATGTTCTTCTGTTCTAATGCAATTTTTCCTCCAATTTTTCCTCCAGTTTAATCTTAGTCTTAACTAACTAGTCAACTAATGGTTGATCGTTTGATTCTTGATGAACTATTAGCTTACTCACGCGCTCTCGCTCTGAGCAAGAGACTTCGTTTCTTTTCGTTTTCATTTTCTGTTGAGCGCCTTCAGCTGAACTATTCGGGCGATGCTCTATGAACGAACATCGTTTAGGAATCGCTACGATTGACGATCGCACAATGAGAGAGCACACAGAGCTGAGTCTTGGCACTCACATTCACATACGCACACGTTCAATTCACATACAAGCATAACAGGCGAGCATAGCCCTCATATAAATACCAATACCTAGACAAAAGACCTTTTGATTCATTTAACTCATTGCTCTATCGTGAACAAACTCTTTGAGGAGCCGTAGCAATCGATTGCTCTCTGAGTCTGTTCTGAGAGCGTGATTAAAAACGCTCTAGCTATAGCTGAATCATATTTAACATTCATTTATTCATATTCCTTTTTAAACCGAAATTCCCAGTTATTATTGCTCAATTCTTGATCTTAATTTTAGATGAATTCTAATCTTTAGTAAACACATAAATAAAGTTCACCTTTAATTTGTATTCGCTTTACACAATGTTCGCCCACTGTGCCGCCCACTCAACTGGTGGGTGTGCCATATACAACGAGCCAGCGAAATCCAATATTTACAGCATTTATTTGCCTTTTATTTTTAATCGAATACTGAGCAGTCCGTGGTCCAGCTGCCAGCTGCTCTGGTTGCTTTTGGAGCTCTACATCACTTCCTGACCTGCCCTTGTGGATAGCTCCAACTGCTGTTGGCGCTGCTGCTGCTGCTGGTGCTGCAGCCGCTGTTGCCTTTGCTGTTATAAATTGTCTGAAAGGCGCTTTACAAGGTTTTTCATATCATATTTTATTATTACGCGGTTTTCACGCCCTTTGCCGCGCCCGATAGGCAGCCCTGAGCAGTAGTGGGGAGTCGCCTTTACAGTGTGGACACGGACTTGCGACTCGCAGCTCGCAGTTCGCAGTTCGCAGTTTGGACCTCGGTTACCCGTTCCTTCGAGCATTGCTGAGACACCTCGGCACACGCCGCTGCGACTCTGGAGAGAGTTCACCTCGAATGTCGATGCGTTGCGTTAATTTTGCTTTTATATCCCAGCGACAGCAACAAAAGTCTGGGAGCATTTTTTATTTGTTGTTTTCTGTTTTCGTTGTTTTCGTTGTTTTTTCTTGTTTTTTCGTCTTTTCGTTTCGTGTTTTATGGATGCGCGCAGATTTGCCGAGCCAGCCACACAAGAGTTATTGCGAAAGTTTTTACAGCTTAAGTTGCAGCTTGTTGCGAGCTGTTGTTGTTGTTGCCTTTAAAGTTTTCTCTAGCGTTTTTCATTGTTAAGTTTTGAAAGTTCGCACGCGCACAGCTGGTCAAGTTCGATGGCGGAGCTGGCGGAAGTGGAGTGCGGCTGGACTTGAGACGGATGTGGCCCGGGGCAAAGACTTGAGGTCTAGCTGCAGCTCGAGGGCCAACCTCCTGGCCCTTTAAATATTTTATGGCACTTTGATGTAAATATGTTATTACGAGAGCTAAGACAGGTTAATGCGATCCGACCTTGTCCTGGGGATTTGCATTGAGCTCAGCAACTGAACTGAGCTGAGAGCTGAAAGCTGAAAGCCGTAAGCTAAAAGCAGTTAGTTGCAAACATAAACAACTAAGAGATGTGCCAAGTTTTAATTGCTTTTCCAATGGATTCACTTGGCACTCGTGTGCGCACAGACACAGTCAACCTTTCACCTTTGGCCAGTGGCCATTGTGGCACAGCTTGAAATGCCACACACACAATGGCAAATAGCAAGTGGGAAGTGGGGAAGGCGGACGACTAACTAACCGAGTGACTGACCAAGCTACAACCAAAACCCCCAAAACCGAACGAAAACCCCAAAACGAACCGAGCTGGCAGCCAGCCTGGAGACACCTGACTCGTGTCTCACTTCTCGCAACCCGTGCCCCGTGTCCCTTGTCTACAGACAATACAACAGAGGTGAGCAGTGTGCCTGAGACAATTGCGACTAGGCGCAGGCCTAATTAAGCTGGCGACGCTCACTCGACTCGACTCGACTCAAGTGCTAACCGCAATGGCAACTGAGAGAATATTCCATTGAGAATTGATATAATATAAGCAACATTAATTATGTGTAATTTAAACGCAGCAAAGGCGACGCTTTAATTGCCCGACAACTCGTCCAAGTGTCCGCTGTCAAGACGGAGTAAACAATGCGAACGAGCCAGGCCATAAATCAGGCAGACCAAATGCCCCTTGGCTCAACACCTGAAGGCGAGCAGGCGAGGGGGCGGGCTGGCAGTCAGGAGGCGTCTGACATGGCATGAGAGTCGCTCACTCAGGTGTTATAAGCCGAGGTAAATGAGCGGCAGACAGGCTCTGCTGCATGCACATGCAGCCGTGCCAATTGTAGCCAGACAGCAGTCAGTGCGAGCATGGGAGAGCTTTGGCATAGAACATGCCCAAACAGGTGGACGCAGGACAATGGGCACCCGAGCTGGGGACAAACGTGCCGGCGAGCTTGTGGTTTGCATTGTGACATATGAAATTGCTCTGCTGCCGCTATGAGTGTGTGTGTGTGTGTGATGTGCAATGATTCTATGTGCCTGCGTGTGTGTGAGTGTGTGTGTGTGTCTGCTCATTGTTGCTGTTGTGGTCATTGATTGCCTGCAATTTGCATTTCTAGACATGAACACAGCCAAGCAGCCGCACTACCTACACGCTCGACGCTCATACAAAATGAATGATGAAGCCTCCGACAGGTGCGACAGAGACAACTTACCGCCTGCCGAACGCCGACTGCCGACTGCCTCCTGTTACTCGCCTATGGTCAACGCCCACGCGCGTAATCAGTGACAATTGTTTTTGGCCAAGCCGCACACGGCCTGCTTTAATATGCCAAAGCAATTCAGACGAAATATGAGAGTCAGCGTCAAGGCAAGTGCATATGGAATGAAAAATTCTGCGAAAAAATGTCAATTCTGCGAAAAAGTGCTTGGTAATTGATGCAATTTAACCACTGTACTGGCACTGGCCTCGCTGCAGCCATTGCCAGAGTTCACAAAACTTTTGCAGCAGTTGGGCGGAAAATCCGAGTGCTTAACTAACTACATGGTTACAAAAGTGTTGGAAAACGTTGGGATTAGTTCTGATGAAATGAAATGCAGTATGGTTAAATACTCAACCGAATTCTAGCTGAAAGTTCAGTTGGATTGTAGCTGGTGTCTGGGCAGGGGGGAAACTTGAAGTTAGATTGAGTTTTAAATAGAAATAAGAATTCCTTAAGTAGGAATATATGGAGGTTTATATTTTAAATGATGTGGATACTTTTGCAGTAGTAATAGAAAGAGAGAGATAGAGAGAAGGGGACAGAGACAGGAAGAGACAGAGAAATAGAGAGTTTAAATAGCTGCTCTTTCATAACATAGTCAAGTTTAAGAGTTTTGACTCCTTTGCGAGTTGTGCTTCCTTCTATCTGTCCCACTATCTGCTTATACAGCTATCTATTCTTTATTCATTATCATACATCCATCTTAGAACCTAGCAGAAGTTGATGAAGAAGTTTTCACAGATTTTTCTATCCCCCCTAAACCAATGATTGTCCTATCTAAAATCTAGCTTTACTTACCATGAAAGGGAAACTCAAATTATTTCAACACTTCCCACACTTTAAAAGAGCGATCGATCACAGTTAGCATCTAGTTATATGCAAAGTACGCAGAAATAACAAATATCAATAACAAGTAGCCCGCAATTATAAACATAAATGCGTGCAAATTATAATTAAACGAAAATTAATCATACGCCACGTTGGGCCAGCTTGTTCACACGCTCATTTCATTGCATCAGGCATTCAGTCAATCAGTCAGTCCGTCAGTCAGTCAGTCAGCTCGTCCGTCAGTCAGTCATGCATATGACGACGCATTCATTGCAATGGAGAGGCAGCAGCAGCAGCAGCTACCACGTTGCACGGATTGATGGACGAAGCAAAGCGGATGGACGCATTGAATGCATTCAGTTTGCGTTTGCATTTGCGTTCGCATTTGCCGTTTTGCCGCTTTTCCATTTTGCCGTTTGTCAGTGCATTTTTCACATGGCTCTTTCCCCAGTTCTTTTGGTTCCTTTGCCATTTTCATATGGCAATGGCACATTTTGTGCATTCAGAAGGAAATGAACAGCAGCAGCAGCTGCAGCAGCCGCTGCAAAGAGAGTGAAAATTATAAAAATTGCTTCATTGTTGTAAAATAAAAAAAAAAAATAAAGAAGAAGAGCTTTATATATATATATACACACGTATACATACGTTGGGTGCATAAAATATGAAAGTGATGGAAAATTAAGGGAAAGAAAAATGGGCAAAAAACGAAATGCAACACAGAAATTAATTTCCGTTAATATGGCACACAGAAAGCCAGCCTGAATGAGTGTGTGTGTGTGTGTGTGGGAGTGTGTCTATGTGTATGTAGCGAGCCGACAAAGGGAAATGCATGTTTCGGAAGTTGAAATTTTCTTAATTGGCATTTTAATTGAAGCCATCGAGTGGCTGCCAATTGGCAAATGAAACAACCAATTAGACAAACTAAGTCGCACTGGGAATTGTCCATTCAAATAGACAACAAAAATAGCAGCAGCAGCAGCAGCAGGAGCAGCAACAGCAGCAACAACAACAACTAAACTAAAACACTTAAATTTATATTTAATTTGCGCAATTTTCATAATTTTTCACAATTTGTCAAAATGTTCGCGAATGAATTTCATTTTGTGGCAAAATTCCAAATGTAAATTTCGCATGTAAATCACATTTTTCATAACAATTTACAGAGTGAAAGAAGGAGAGAGAGAGGCAGAGAGAGCGAGAGCGAGAGAGCGAAAGAGACAGGCAATGCTTGGGGGCCTTTTGGTAAATGGCAAACAATCCATTAGATGTGCCAACTACATGCGTGACTGGACACCAGTTTTCCCCCATGGCGCTGGATTCACTAAACAATTTACTTTCCAACTGGGAACGCGTTAGAAATCAAGGAGGGTTGTGGGTTTTCGGGGGGCTCTCGGGGGCCGTTGCTGGGAGGCTCTGTCGGCGTTAGAGAGATGCAAACGTAAAGCTAACAAACCAGAAAATCCGTGATTATTTATTAATTTGGCAAATTATTCATGCGACGCGCCAGCGCAAATCTGCTTAGCTAAAAGGTGGCGGACGGAGCGGGGCGGCTGGGCGTGGCATGTTGTTAGCCTGGTGTTAGATGGAGTAACTGCCGTGTAGCCTAAAGGGCACGCTTCGCAATTGTATGTGGGCCATTGTCTCTATGTCTGTCTGTTCATTTGTCGGTTAGTTGGTTTTGTCATGCCCCAAAGTTGTTAGTTTGTTGCACTGCAAATTGTGCGAGCCACAGTGGGGCAAATGGCATTGGCTATTGCTGCCAGTAAAGAATTTTCCCTGATTAAACATAGACATATTTATAATCATATAAATTTAATTTTATTTAACATTTTATTTTATATATTTTTTTTTTTTTAGTTTATGCTAATTTTCTTTTATTTTATCATAAACATTTGGCCACAGTGCACTGTGCTACAATTTAACAAAATTTTACAACAGTCATGCGGGAAAAAGTTTTGATTTTCATGCACACTCACCAACACACACATCTACCGCAGACTGTGCCTGTTCTCTGTCACAGCCAGAGAACCACACTCTCAGTGCTGCTGTGGGCGTGGCCCTCAAGGGCCCTAAAGCAAAAAGTTGTGTTGCAACAATTTAACACAAGTTTGTGTCAAAATAAAATGCAACCAATTTGATATAATTTTATAAAAAATGAAAAAGCAATATAAAAATGGCAAATGTGTTACTTAATATTAAATCAAAATAAATATTTAAAAAATATATATTTAGATTAAAAAAATAAAATAAAAATACACAAATAAAATGAAAAGCTTAGTGCTAAGATTACATAATATTAAAAAAATAAATAAACAAAATCAAAATGAAAAAAATAAATTAATAAAAAAATCTTAAATATACAAATAATTAAAAAACAATTAAAATTAAAAATATGAATAAATAAATAAAAAATAAGAAATATTATTTAATTTATTACATATATAAATAAATACTATAATATACATTAATAATAAATTATAGTATTTATTTATATACTATAATTTACTATTATTTAACTATTTTTACAAAATACTAAACATAAATCAAATAACGAATTTTTATAAATAGTATTTTAAATAAACTAAAAAATTAAAATGAAATTGAATTGTATTAGACAGTAAATCAAGCCAAACTGCAATCCCGCTCCTAAAGCCCAAATCTAGTTGAACTAATTTCAAATCGAATTGTATTACAATAATCAAATTTTATATTTATACATACGAATATACACAAGTACACTCTATTGTTTATATACTAGTATATTGGATAATGATAATTGCTTTTGATAAATTGTTGCACATTTAAATGCGCCCAAGGGCAATTGAACCAGCTATAGTCGAGGAAGCGCTCGAAATGTATAGTTATTAAAATAATTTTGATACATTTTGGCCTCCATAAATGCATACACATATATGCATGTATTTGTATATAAGTATATGCAGATATATATCAATGTATTCATGCCATTTGTTTCGATTCGAGGTCGAACGGTCAAATGGCTTCTGCCAAATGCTCTGTGGCATTAATGTGCATTACGCATAAATCAATAAACATTCAGTTGGCAATTAAATTGTTGCATACCAGCCACGCCCATCAAAATGCTGCATGCTGGATGCTGCATGCTGCATGCTGTATGCTTCCATGCGGCATGCATAAATCAAACTAAACGTCTGCCATACATAACCAAATAGTGGCGGCCTTCCCTTTTCACAAAATGCAATTGCTAAATGGAATGTATCTAGATACAATTGTATCTTCAGACTGTGCCATGCGTACGTTTAGCAGTTTGTTTAGCTTAAATTTACATGAAATTATTTCGCATAATAAGTACTATTCCACTCTCCAGAGTAGAACTTACATAAGCGCTTTCATACCCGAGGCAAAATGTTGATTATAACCCAGCGCTCAGCTCTTGATTGCAAAGGAATTGTCCCTGAGTCCTTCAGCGCTGATCTAGAGCGAAGTGAAGTGGAGCGTAGCCAAATTTGATTAGCTGCAGCTGCACGCTTAGTCGTTGCCGCCTAACGAAGTTTCAATTGCAGCTGATTGCAAACACAGACGGCGATTAACTATTTGCTTCAGCCTCAGCTGCAGCTGCACAAGTGGCTCCAACTAACTAGCTCTGCAGCACTCCATTTGGTTTCGGCTATTCTCGAGCAGGCGTTGGGGCTGAAGCAGGCTCTAATCAAATTCAGTCGAGCTTAACAAGACTCGGAAGCTTTCAAATATATCCATTAAATATGCATACATACTCTTAAGCAGCATCAGCTGCCCTTTCAATGTTCATTTGAGCGTCAGCTCTAAAAATGACTTCTGGCAACGCCTTTTCTATATATGCGGGTACATATATAAAGAAATGAGGACTTTGTATTGTAATTTAAGTAAAATAAGTTAGTTTACTGAGATATTATTATCTACACTAACTCACTTTCAAATTATTTTAAATTAAATTATCATTTCAGATAATAATATTTCAGAGAAATACCATATTTCGCTCTAAGCATATTGAATTGTTATTATAATTTTTTTTGTTTATAAAATTAAATACTTTTTTAAATATTATAATAAAATAAACTGACCTTGTTTTAATTTATAGTTTTTTTTATTTTTATTTATTTATTTTATTTTTTATTTTCCATTTGAATTGCATTCAATTCATAAAATATGTTTTAGCATACTTTTTGGGGCTCATAGGTTTATAGATTGCAGCGACTTATTTATTGCATATATATTTATAGTGACATAAATAACACGCAAATATATTTATTGCTAGGCAAGAATTATTTTTTATATGCCAATTAATTTATTTCCATTTTTTTTACTTTTTTCAGGTAAGTCATTGCAATCCCATCCAAAAAGACTGTAGAAAACTGGTAAGCTAACTCTATGGTAAATTTTAATATAAATGACTAAGCTGCAGCTTTACTGCAAATCCATTACATGTTAAGCTCTATATAAGCTTGCCTTTATACATATATATTTATACATATATATAAGTAGCCTGGCTAAGAGCAAACAGCATTGCGCAAACTTTTTAATTACATCTCGTAATTTAAAAGTTACGCAAAGTCCAATAAGAAAATACAAATCCCTGCGGCATTTAAATCTATTTATGTCGCTGCAGTTGCCGCTACAAACTAGCCACAGTCCGTGCCACTATTTGATGTATATAAGCATTAAATATATAAATAAATATATATGTATGTATAAATACATTTTTTTTTTTTTTTAGTGCAAGCTTTGTTGTTGCCTTGCTTCATATTTTAGCTCCAACTCCAACTTGGCTTATTTATAAAGTTATTGTGCTCTACAGCATATACATATATATACCCTAGACCGAGGTATAAGGTATACTAGTGGGCAATGAATGGAATATATAGCAAAGGGAGTTTTGCTTGATGAAGTTTGCTGAAGTCTGAAGTAAATATTAAAAATTAAGTTCATAATGAAAGAGAAAGTAACTCTATGATGTGAAAAATAAGGTCTAGTTACCTTCATAATATCTACATGTATACATAGTATATACAAATTTGAATATATATGTATATAAATCAGAGCATAACTCAGAGTTTCTACAGCTCATTTATAGATGTTACAGTCCCAATTTATTTGACTATTTCTATAAAACCTAAAAAATTCAGTGTTACTCTCTGATGGGTATTTTGCCTTCGTTCACTCCCTGCAACTTCTTTCAACGACTTCCGCCCATTTGTGGTCCTTTTTTAATTGGCTGACCACAAAGTTCCGCCCGTGCCTGTTGGACTTGTCATAATTGTTGCTGCTGCAGCTTGGCTGCATGGGCGTCTGTTAAGAGGATTTAAAATGCAATCTGCCAATCTTCAATTTAACAACTCTTCATTTGCAGCTGCAGCTGCAGCATGGCAGAAGAAACCCTGTACAATGTTCGTCATTTTATTTGCTTTCTTTTTTTGTATTTTTTTTTTTTTTTTTTTTTTTGTATTTCTTTTTTTTTTTTGTGTTTTCTGTTAAGCATTTTTTATGGCTGCTTAATTGAATTTTCAGCTGCAGAAATTAATTGCCGGCATGTTAACCTCGAATATTTTGTTGTTGTACAACACTGCGAGGCAGTTGCAATGCGCTGTCGACCTCGACTGCGACGGCAACGGCGGCAGCGACGTCGCTGCGCGCCTTGTGCGCAGCTGCCAGCGATGTTAAGAGAGCGCGCTTAACGCTCTTAGCTAAGAGCTGCTGTGGCTTTGTGGTTTCGGCTGCTCAGTGTGGTGCGGTGTGGTATGGTTTGGGTGGGTAGAGCTGTCATTTGAAAGATATTGACATGTAATTTAATTAACAATTTAATTTTATAATTTAATTAAACGACAGCCGTGGCGTCTTACGAAATGGCGCACAGCAATGCAGCGTCTTAGGCTAAGCCAGCTAATCAACACTGAACCACGCCCACAAGCAGGCAAAGTACTGCTTATTTTTATAGTTATGAATTTTTCACAGCCTTACTTTGTAGCAGGATAGCAGGAGGAGTAGGAGTAGGAGTAGGAGTAGGAGGGGGGCGTAACTGTGGGCAGACTCGTGTCACGCACCTCCTAGACATGTCAAGTGCAAAGTTCAACGTCAGACAAAGTCGCAGCTGTTGTGGATATTGTTGTACTTGTAGTTGTTATTGTTGCTGTTGTTGTTGTAGAGCAACAACAGCAACTTTTTAGGGGCTACAAAAAGTGTTCGCAAGTATTTCTGTGGCGCACAACTTAATTAAGAATAAGCAATGCCTCAAAACTCGAAATGAAACTGAAACAGGCAAACAACATGGAGCAGCACCACCAAATGTGAGTGACTGGGTGCTGGGTGCTGGGTGCTGGGTGGTGGGTGGTTTGGTGGTACATTAGGTAGCGACTGTGGCAGCCGCTGGAGGACGCGCTTGGAATAACAAAAACGGAAATGAAAGTAATTTAAAGTGGTATTAAGTTGTGGATGCCACATGAAGATGGCTCCCATTTGCTGCGGCTTGTAGCGGAAGTGCCGCACTTATAGTGCGAAAACACACACACACATACACACACACACAAGCATGTATATGTGTGAGTGTATGTATTTATAGAGTATTGTGTATATACAAGTTTCTTCACATAGCATTTTTTCACACTTGTTCATCTTCTTCGTCTTCCTCTTCAGTTTTCTTCTTATTTCCTCATTTTTGCACTATATCAAAAGCTGTCAGCTGTTGACTTTATGATGTCTGAAGTTTCATAGCAAACAGTTAGTTAGCTGCGACTTTTTGAAAAGGAAGTGAAATATAAGTTCTGCCATAGAGAGTTTATGGTTTATGCAAGAAACTTTTTGTTGTGAGCACTAGAAATTTGCTTACTTTAAGTTAAATGACGGGAATTACTTGATGCTTTAGTGCACTTTGTGTAAACATGTTGAGAAAAACTGAGGTAAAATTGTGAAAATAGAGCTACCATCTTTGATGGGCTTAGAGTATGAGGAAAATAAAACTATTTGTGGGTAAATTTATATTATTTATTAGTATGATATATCATTATTATATTAAATTGCATTGTATGTATATTAATTTTTAGAAAATATTTAATTAAATTGGATAACTTTTCTGAATAGTATCATCAATGATTCATAAATAATTTTTACTTTGCCTTGCATAAACAATTTCCATAAATTCCATTTAAAATTCCTCAAAGAAATTAATTTCTGTGAGACTTGAATCAATTTAAATAAATTTGTTATACTTATGCATTCTATTTGGATTATAATTCTACTTTATTATTTATATATAATTTGAAGTAGATTATTTTGTATGCTCTGCTTGCCTCAAATCTCTGCTCCACAATTTCTTCGAGCTTCATGTTGCATGCAACTTGGTTGTAAGCTGAGGCAGAAGGGCTTGCGGGCAGAGGAGGAATTTCCGTTTATAATATGGCCATAAGTAATGCTTGTTGCTAGCTGCTCAAATTCCGTTCGCTTTGCAAATAATAAAGCACTTTAAGTGCCGCGGCACGAGTTTTGATGCAAAGCAAAAGGCGGCACTAAAAGCCCCACATGTGTGTACGTGTATGTGTGTGTGTGCTTGTATGCGTGCTGGCAGTACATAAATAACGGCATGTATAGTATATATGACAGCCACAGCCACAGACTTGAGAGCTACGAGCTGCGAGCAGAGTTTTACGCATATGCGCAAGTTTATGACTTTGCCGTATAACTTAAACTACGCCGAATTCAATTAACTCAAAGCACGGCTCCGGACTATGCTAGGATATTTGTAGAGGGCAGGAGCTGGAGCAGGAGCCGCCGTGGGTCGTAGGCGGTACCAACTGGCGGGTGGTCCCGACGCCAACTGTTTCAGTTACGAGTTTTGTGCTTTGCTGTGACAACTTAAGCACATGTGAGAGTGTGTGAGTCTGTGTGTGTGTGTGTGTCTGGTACGCTTGGCTGCTGATTACTCATGGCTCCTGGCTCCTGGCTGCTGCTACTGTTGCTCCTGGCTGCCTTAATGAGCGACACATTTGCGAGCCGCCTGTCAGATTTTTACTTAACTTTGCCGCAATTTGAGTGGCGGCAAAGACGCTTAACGAACCAAATGAAACGCAACGAGACAAAGGCACAAAACTTTGCCGACTATAGCGTTGTTGCTTCTTCTATTGTTGTTGTTGTTGTTGTTCATGCTGCCAGTGCCACATGTTGCCCCATGTGTGCCACAGCATGGCACAAAACATAACCGCAAAACTGTGTGGGCTCCGTAGTAGCTGCGTGCAACAAGCGAGGCAGCACTCACACACCTACACATATACATATATACACACTTTGCGGCACGCCCCCCGCCCCTGTCTGCCTGCCTGCCTTTAAATGCCAGCTCAGCAGCATCCTGACAAGCTTCTTGCCTGCTGCTGCTCCTGCTGCTGCTCCTGCTCCTGCTGCTCTTCACTCTTTCACTCGGCTCGTCTCATTTTCGGGTTTCATCATTTTGCACTGACAGCCGAAAAATATGCAACACGAATGCTAAACGTTTTTAATTTAATTTTCAACTGCCCTCGCTGTGTGTGTGTCTGTGTGTCTGGCCCCGCCCCTCCAGCCTCTAGCCACGCCCCGCTCTAAGCACTACAAACTGTGACTGGAACTCTGACGTGAATTGTCAGGCGATTCTTTACTTTACCCTTTGTTGTTTGTTGCTCGCTTTGTCGACCCTTTTTTTCTAGCCTTTACTGTTATTTGCATCCATTTCTCTTTGTTTTATTTTTTTTTTCTACTCTCCATATTTGGGTTCTATTTCTTTTCGTGTCTTTCCGCTTACCCATTTGATTGATGGCATTTTGTCGCCCCGCTGCGTAGCTCGTGCGTTCTGCGCTTTTCGCCCCCTTTTTCTCGTTTATAAATAGAAAAACATTTCGCCAATTGTTGTTGACGCTGACGTCAAAAAGCGCAAAACCCCAAATGAAATTTCCAATTGCGATTACGAGCTGAAGTAAAAGCAACAAAATGCACGCTAATTGCTTTAACTTATTTACTGTGAATCAATCGCCAAATGGCAAATGGTTTGCGGCTATCTCTTTGAAGTGCCTTTTTATTTCTCATTTTTTGTTAATGTGTATTAAAGAGATTTTAAGTGATTGCAAATGGCATGTGCTTCGGTTTTATAATAGCTGAACTGCTGTGCTCGACTCGTATGGAAGGGGTAATTCACTCATCATAAAGGGAAATAGATGTGATGAGCATGAAGTTGGAGTGAAGAACAGGCATAGTTGTTGATGGACTTCTCAATTTGACTATGATTATGACAGAGAGTGACTCAGAAGAGATATCTCACAAGAAGTTAGTGAAGGAGTCAAACGGGGGGAGTTTTTTTTTGAATGCATAAAGATTTTGATTAAAAGTTTTCTATATAGAGAGAGAGCTTCAGCCCTATCTACCTAACATACAGCATTCTGTATGATTAGAAGATTCTAACCGAATTTATCTAGCCATCATTTAAATAATATTATCATACTATAAAAATATTATAAATATACCAAAATATAATATATTAGTAAATTAAATACTAATGAAATTTAGTCGTCTGTCTAGTTGTACATATAAGTATGTAAATTGCAGACAGTTTTCGCTTAAAAGACTGGCTTCAATATAGGTAGAATAATTTTGTATTGTATTTACTAGAAATGATGATATAGCTGAAGAAAGCTACATCTAAGTAAGTTCTGTTGCTAAGAGAACAGCATCATTCATACATATAGCCAAAGGATTCTCCTGATTATTCATTTACCAAAAATAACAAAATAATACTTGGACAACTCATCTCTCGAGCGTAGAATGAATATATTTCTACAACAAATTTTAAACTTTTATAGAAAATATAACAGCTAACGACTCTTATTTCTTAATGCTCAGCTGCACATACAAGTGGCTTCTTCTTCTGCTAATCTAAATCCACTTTTAGTTAGACGCGATTTCAATTGCTGCCCTCTGCTGCTAAATCGTATGCAAATAGTGAGCTACTAGCTAATGCGCAACTGATGCATTGCTAGTCTGCGGCCGCAATAGCTACAAGCGGGCACACTTTCCGCCCACTTCCGCTCAATCTGCCAACACCCCCCGCCACCCCGCAGACTTAGCTATGCAGCCATTTTGTATTCGGCAGCGCCGCAATGTATGCTACACTATAATTAATTACAGCATTCAATTGCGTTGCTGTTGCTGTTGCTGCTGTCCTTGTGGAAGCTGATGTTTGCATTTGTTGTTGTTGTTGTTGTTGCTGCTGCTGTTGTTGCTATTGTTGCTGGTGTTGTTGTTGTATCCTTGACATTTAGCAATCGCCTCGCCCCGCCCCGCCTCGCCTCGCCTCGCTTCGAGTCCCATTCAACCAACCGGAAGCATTTCCTTAGCCCTGGCACACGAGAAGAGAGCGAGAAGCGAACTGGAACGAGTGCACAACTCTTTGGCTCGCAGCTGGTGTTGCTGTGTGCTGCTCTTCAGTTCCATTTCATTTTATTTTGTTTTGTTGGTGGCGACAAAATTGTCGCTGCCGCTGGCGATGTGTTGAGTGGCCATAAGAGAACTTTATTTTGGCAAGAGCGCACAACTGCTGTGAATTGTGGTTACAGGCAGCGCACACACACACACACAGACACGCACACCCGCACAGTGGTACATTTCTTGCGGTCACAAATGAAATTTGATTTGCCCCAAAAACTAATTTTGCATTTTTGCCTTGACTTTGGCTTCGTCTAAATTATATTTCTGTCTGTCTATCTCTCTCTCTCTCTCTCTCTCTCTCTCTCTCTCTCTCTCTCTCTGTGTGAGTGTGTGCTAATGCGTCGCAGCTGTTGCTGATTGCCTTTTATTGTATTATTTGGCATATGTTTTGGGAATACTAAGCTAATGATAACGACCGCCTTGTTGTCGTCAAGGGAGCGTAGGTTGACAACATTTCTGTCGGCGGCGGCGACGGCGGCGGCGGCCCGGGCCGGGCGGGAATTCGCAAATAATTTTGTATTACGAGTTTTTTCGTGGTTTTGCATCAGGAGATTATAATTAAATATAAATGTGTGCGCTGTGTGCGTGTGTGTGTGTATGTGTGTGTGTGTGTGTGAAATGTGTGATTGCGAATGCCATGAAGTGTGTTATATGCAGCGCGGAAATTACATTTGCTCTCGATGGCAAAGTATTCAAGGGAATTAACTCAAATGATTTATTGAGCAACGCAAGCGCTATACTACCTTAAATATTCTTAATTTACGTATATGAAATTTAAACGAAAATTACTTAAAAATATGTAAATATATCAAAATTCCAAAAGATTTGCCTTAAGCTGTCTCTTGCTTGGCTAGATCAAATATTTATGGCATTCTCTCTCAATGCCTGCATAAATATATTCCATCCACAGCTTATGCAATTTAGTGAAATATTCAACCATTTCACGTAGAGAACCATAAACCCCTCAAACGCCTCATCAAAGTTGAGCGAAGTGCGGAGAAAAAAAATAAAAGAAATGTAAATGTCGTAAAGTTTAGCACGCCTCTTCATGTTAATTAGGGTACACACACACACACACACACACACACATTCACTGACAGCTTCGATGACGCATTTGTCGCCCACACACACACACACACAAACAGTCGAGCAATTGAAATGAATGCGTTGACAGAGAGCGAGCCTCAGAAGCAGAAAAAAAATTTATATATATAGAAAAAAGAAGTGAAAACGCCCTTTGGCTGTGCGAGCGCTGAACATTTTATTAATTGACTGTCAGCGGCATATCCGGCACAAAAATGGCACAGCAAAAAAGGAAAAGAAATGAAGAAGAGGAGTAGAGGTTGAGAATGAGACAGAGGCAGAGGCAGATACGGCAGCAGCAGCAGCAGCAGCCGCTAGCAGAAGACGTCGCCAATCTGGAAGTGGACAAGGAGCGCACACCCAAAGGAATATGGCGACAGCTGCTCAGCTCTGCTGCATACTTATGGGCGCACCAATTACAGCCAGCCAGTGAATGGTCTCTGCGTGTGTATGCACAGTGCGTGTTCATTCATGCCCGCTTCAGGCAGCCAAGTCCTTTTCAATGACATTGACAACGGCACACAGAAAACAACGAGCGGGCGAGCGAGAGAGATATAGATAGAGAGAGAGAGGACGAACGCGTGAGTCCTTGGGCTTCTCAACTTGTTGCTCAACAGGTTGGCAGGTCCAGTTGAATATGCGCTTGTTGTTGACTTTCCTGCCCTGCCCCGCCCAGCACGGCACGCACAGCAGCTGCAGCAGCTTCAGCTTCAGCTTCAGTTTCAGTTTTCCTTTTTTTTTTTTTTGCTGCCTGTTGCCGGCATTCAATCATCAATGCTGGCAGCTGCGCCGCCGTCGCAGTCGCCATCGCTGTCCTTGTCGCTGTCCTTCTGCTGTTCGCCGACGCTGCGTAGCTTCAGTTAGCCTCTGACAACGTACGAAGCATAATGTGCGTGCGCTAGACTCAACAAACAGTGCGACATAGTGAAGCGAACCCATCAACGAAAAAACAAAAAGCAGAAAATAGAAGAGGAAACAGAATCCAATAAACGCTTGCATACGCCATAACTGCACCAGTGTGTGTGTTTGTGTGTGTGTACGTGTGTGCAACAGCTGTTTTGCCAGCAGCTGCAGCGAAAAATAAATAAAGTTGTCAGTGCAACAGCCGCAGGACACGCAACGGCAGCTGTGATTGACATTTAAAACAAAAAAAAAAAACAGAAGGAAGAAAGGAAAAGAAAGTGTGACAAATGTTTTACACTTGATTAAAAAACTTTGCCGTGCTGTACTAAATATATACAAATATATATATATACATATATTTATTTATATATAATACCAACAACAACAACAGCCGTAAGAAAACTTTTGCGCTTTGGCAACATATGGCATTGGCTTTAGTTCAGCTTTAGTTGTAAATCGCTCGTCTGTGGGCGCTTAGTACATGTTTTTTTTCTTTTTACGTTTTATTTTATTTTATGTTGTTTTTTTTTTTTTTAGTTATATCCTGGCACCTGCTGTCCGCTGGCCGCCGCTATCCTTGTCAATATTGATTTTCGTCTGATTGTTATTTATTTTTCATTTTTACAACGCCTCAACAACATGTTGTGCCAGCCAGCCAGCCAGCGTTCGCCTGCATTCAGCTTTCGCTCTTGATCTCTGATATAACTGACATACACATACACATACACGCTTGTATATATTTATTTAAAGACATCTACGGCAGCGTGTGCGTAATTTAAAGCATCAGAACTCTCAGCGCGCCATATGTTCTTTGTGTGATTTTTTTTTGTTCGAGCGCCCACGCTTGGGCAGCAGCAGCTGCTTGACATTGAAGCCTCACAGCAATTGGGCGAGGCTGTATATCTGTCTGTGGCTCTGCCGCTCTCTCTCTCTCTGTCTCTTTTTCCCACTCTCTCTTTCTGTTTGTGAATACAATTTAAGCAAGATTCTCAAATACATTTGGGCCCACTGTGAGCAACAACAAGAAAAAAGGTTTCGTTTTTTGCTTTAACATATATTCGTGTCGCTCTATGGGGCGTATGCGTGTTATAAATAACCTTTTTCATTTGCTTGCTGTCCTATTGCGCCTCTGCAATCTCATTATTGCAGCTATCGAATTTGTGTCTCTTAAAGCATTTATTTAAAATTGTTTATAAAATCAGAAATTTGTTTTGCAATATTTAATTCGAGGAAATGGAATTTAAAAAATTTTTAATTTACTTAAAAAAAAACTTTTTTTTTGTTGTCACTTTAAACATTTTGCCTCTTTATAGTAAAGTATACTATTCTATTTAAATTATTTATTTAAAATTGTTTGTAATATCAAATATTTGTTTTGCAATATTTGATTCAGGGAAATGCATTGAAAATATTGTTTTTTTTTTTTTCACTGTAAAAATCTTGCCCTTTATAGTATGATTTACTATTCTCTCTCCCTCTCTCTCTCTCACTCACTCGCTCTCCTCTCTCACTCACTCTCTCTCTCTCTCTCTCTCTCTCTCTCTCTCTCTCTCTCTCTCTCTCTCTCTCTCTCTCTCTCTCTCTCACCCTCGTCCTCCCACTCAACTAACATTTCATAATATTTTCGCCTCCTGTTAATACTCTCAATTTCATATTGCTTTCATTTAAATAGCAAATAAAACTTTACTTTTTCTGCTCATTTTCCCCTCTTAAATGCTGTTCAAGGAAACCCGAAAAACTTACAATCTAAATAAAATGGCCCTGAGTTGGGAAAAAAAGGAAAATGAGTAGAAAACAGCCGAAAGAGTCGAAACAGAAACCGCAAAAGCCAACAACTTCAAATATCGCAAGAGTCGCCGGCAAACACAATAACAATAACAGCTAAAAAGAGAAAAAGGGAATAGAACAAAAAAATAATGTAGGCGGAAGCAAAAACCAAAAGTAAAATACAATAGGCACACAGGCTAGTCTGCTCCGAACCCAAACCCAAACCTAAGCCCAGCCCCAGCCCCTAAAACGCTTAAGAGGGGTTGAAAAAGTTTTGCCGAGAATCGAACAACAAAACTCGTGAAATTACTTTGCAAATAGTTGCAAATACTCGGGACAACAACAACAATGATAATAACAACAACAACAACAACAACGAGCCGAGAGAAACAACAAGAATAATGAGCATTCAACGATCAAGCGAAGCACACAAAATAAAAAGGCGACAAGCTGCGTGTGGGCGTGGCAGTCAAATGTACTAAAATGCAAATAGCGCCGCCGCCACAGATAAAACGAAGATTATGTGAGGAGAGTGAAGAAGGGAGGGGGAGCAGGGAGGCTGGGCCCATCCCTAGCGAGCGGGTTAAGCAGGCAGTTCATGAACGACCAAAAAGTTTTCGAAGGGAAGCGGGGGGGGGGGGGGGGGGGGTGTGTAAAGGGATGGCAAGTCGGTTGGCATCTAAGCTCTAGAGGCAAACACGCAGCCCACAAGATGCCCCAAAAGGGAGGCAGAGAAACCGCCCCTAACAATTCAGCTGCTGCAAAATTTCGTTTTGTTGCTGGAGAATTTCGTTTTTTTTTTCTGGTGGGGGCGGTTGGCTTTCAAGTGCACGCTCTTCAAGTAATTTGCGAGCATTTCCGCAATGATTAAGACATTTGCCACAATTTGCCAGCGGGGGAGGGGCCGAGCAGAGCACGTTGCAAGTGCAGCTTGTTTGTTGCAAGCGCAAAACTGAAATTAATTGTCATCATAAAATTATGCAGAGTATCTGTCTGTCTGTCTGCCACGCCCATTACAGCAAGCATGCAAAAAAATAATAGAGAGCAAAAAAAAAAAAAGAACTTGCTGCAGAAAGTTGCATGCAACTTTTGAGTGCGTAATAAATGTTTACGCAAATTGCATATTCTATGTAAGGGAAGGTGTTTCTCTCTCTCTCTCTCTTTCTCTCTCTCTCTCTGTATGCTCAGGTGTTGCTTGATGAGGTGCCAACCATGTCGCACTTCAACTCCTTTCGAACAGTTAACTAGACAAAATAATTGTTGGTAATAGTTAAAAGTTGGCAGTTGCCAGTTTTGCAACTGAAGCAAAAGTTTTTGAAAATTCAGCCGGTCAGAGACCCTAAACAGCTTCGAGTATTATGCATATAAATAGTGGGAGGGGTATAATGGGCAATGGGCGATGTGCGATGTGCAATGTGGGCGGGTAAGTGTGAAAATTAGAAATAATATTCAAAGTTGAGCAACATTTTGCCGACATGGGAAACGGCGCCAGAGAGTTGAGAGCTGAGAGCCGAGAGCTCCCCAAAGATATGACTGAAAGTTGTGCAATAAAGATTTGCAAATGTCGCCTTTCTGGGCGATTCTCATAAATATTATAGCTTTAAGATTATAGTAATTAAAGTGGGAGAGTCGAAAAGTGAGAGCAGATAAATGAGAAAGAGGCGATAGACTCTAAAGTGACAGAAAGAAAGAGCGAAATGAAGAGATGTTATAAAAAGAGAAAGGTAGAGCTAGGCAGGAGAGAGACCTCAGAGCCAATCAGATTTGGCATATGAACACATATGAAAGCTATACATCAAAGTTCAAATAAAAAAAATATTTAAAAAAAAATATATATATATATATATATATATATATATATATATATATATTTATGAGAATCGCAGAGAAAGGCAATAAGCCTTTGAATTTGAGTGACTTGGCCTTAGCTCTCGGTTTAGGGCAAAAAAGTAAATCAGTCATAATAGAAAGTTAGCTCAATGTAGCTAAATTTTTATAAATACATCTGAGAATCGCATAGAAGAGCAATGCATTAATCAAATATATGTATCAATTGGCGTTCAATCTGTTGCCCTGATTTTACTATATATAAATAAACAGCTATCGTTCTCTTTATATACTAACATTTATACCACTTTGAACTGTTAATATTCAATGGAAAGTTTTATTTTTATTACCTTTTCACCTATATTTTATTTATTCTTGAAATTGCTCGCTAACTTTTGCGTAACGTTTGAATGACAAACTTTGTGTGTTTTATTTATTCAGTTCTTTCTATATTTTTAATTTCTTGCACGCAAAAAATAATTATATAACTTGTGTGTTTTCTGTTAATTTTCATCATTTTCATCCACTTGGAAAACGTCCTCAGCGGGCCAATCAACTTTTCAAACAAACTTCCCGATGGCGGAGCCAAAGCCAAAGCCAAAAGCTTAAATATGTTTGCCAACTTTTTGCGCTAATGCTGAATGCTCTTAGGCGCTGTCTACCTAGACAACCAACACTCCACCGCCCCCGCTCGCGTCTTCTCCCACTGCCCTGTGGCAGCGATTGCTTCATTAACTTTCGGTCTAATAACTCACACGTTTCACTGTAGACGTCTCAGGCCCCTGCCTGCCCGCTTCCCTCCCTCCCTTCGCTCGGCAGCTCATTAAAACGCAGCCAAGCGCGAATTTTTGATGCACTTTATTTTATATATTTTACCTTGCTCGCTGCCTCTCCCTCTCCATCTCTCTCTCTCTCTCTCTCTTCCTATCTCTCTCTTTTTTAAATATTTTATTTCCGATCTCCTTTTTTTTGAATTTTTAATATCAAATATAGTTATCAAGCGCAGACAACTTCAGACTTTGGGTGTCTTCAGAGCGCCGTCTCTCTCTCTCTCTCGACTTCGACTTCGACTTGGAGTTTGAGTTCGAGTTCGAGCTGGGCTGGGAGTTGTGTTTGAGCCATAATTAAACAGCCATTTGGCACGTACGCTGCCGACTTAATGGTATTTACAACAAAAAGCTGCTGACACGTCGTCCTGCCACAGGACTCGCTGCCAAACTCCAGTTGCTCTACGGCTCGCCATCTTCTTTTTTTTTAGGGATACTCGAGGCGTCGGCCGCACAAAAAAATTAAGAAATTCCTGCAGGATAATTGCGTCGCGTGCGCTGCATACGTGCACGGACTAGCTATCTTCCTCTCCCTCCTTCTTCATCTATGTCTCTCTCTCTCTCTTTTAATTCGTCTCAAATATTTTCGCACATAATACAGAAACTGCGTGCGGAAAGTTTTTGCTACGGCTCCTTAAAGTTGCGCTGTGCCAACTTTTTTGGCACGCCCCGAGGGCAGTTCGGCAAGTTCACAGCACTCTGCTGCTGTTGTTGCAAGCATTTTTTTTATGTTTTGGGGCAGGTGCGGCAACAGCCGCTGGGCCAGAACTTCTCCCGTTTGAGCAAAGGTTGCCCGGTTTTTGGGTTTTGTTTTAAGCAAGTTTTCGCTCGTTGGCTCGCTTGGCTGGTTGGCAACACTCTCACACATGCCAGCGCCAGTGTTGCCCACTTACATGTGGAGAGAGAGGGAGAGAGGGTTCTCGTTGGCTGCGGTTGGCCGTGGAACACGATTTTTGAATTAATGCATAAAGTGCAAGTTTCTAGTGCTCATACGTAGTTGGGCTTTATGCCACTCGATTGCCCCCGCCCCATTGTTTCATTGCCTGTTCAGCTTCTTCCGCTTTTATTTTATTTTATTTTATTTCTCTTTTTTTTTTTTTTTTTTGTCTCGTTTTTGTTTTTATGGCTGCTGCGCTGCGAGCCAAATTGAAATTAAATGTTTTGCGCGTTCAGCTGCCATTGCGAACCGAAGCGGCACAAGGGCTAGGGGTATGTGGAGGGGCAGAGGCAGGGGCACGAGCTGGAGCTAGGGCTTTGCCGACTTTTGGCAGAGGTGTTGGCAGCTGCAGAAGCGTGTGCCAGAGCCGAGGAAGACATAAATATTTTATACTATGCGAAGCCCTAAATAAAAAACGGCTTACACTTAAATATTGTGTAATCAAAATTTATTTAAATGAAGAGAAAAGACCGTGAAATAAATTATAATATAAAATAAATTTAAATTTATATATTTAAAAAAAAATAATATAAATATTTACAGTATAGATAAAAATTAACTTTATTATAAATAATAAGCAAATTAATAAAATTATTAAATAAATTATTAAACTCAGATAATACACTGAAAGGAAATATTTTATACATGCTCATATTTATTTTATAAATTATAATACATATTAAAAAATAAATAAATAAATATAACATTAAAATAAAAATGAAAAAATATAAATATATATAAAAAAATAATAATATATTTTATTAATATATTTATATTTTTTTATTTTCAGTGAAAGGATATTTTATAAAAACAAAAAAAAAATAATAAAAAATGATTTTTTAAATATTATAATTTAAGAAATAATAAAAATTAATAATTAATTTTATTTCAAATTTCCTTATTTATGTTTTATTATTACATATTACAATATTTATTAATAATAATTTTAAAAAAATATATAGAAATAAAATCCAAATATAAAAATTCATTAAGTTGCAAACTAGCAGAACAAAATTATCATTTATTTATATACTAACAAATTTGTTATCAAAATCAGCCTAAGCAGTCAGTTCATGCAACCTTCAATAACTGAAATGAGTTCGTATACAAATTTAATAAATCCAATCCACAAACTTACACCGAAACGAGCCCGATTAGTGAATTTGATCAAAGTTTAAGCTCAAAACGAAACCCAAACTAAAATCGAAAAGCATAAAAAGTTAACTCAAGTTTCGAGTTTCGAGCTGCGCCAGTTGTGAGGTCTTCTCTCTGTGGCAGTCGCAGTAAAATGCCAAGTTTTAATGAAATTCTCGCATATAGAGTGAGCCCAGGGTCATATTGCAGAATTTTGTGATAGTATTTATTGTAGTGCTGTTGCTATCTGCATGAGCGGGTGAACGAACGTCTTTCATTTGTGCCGTTCACACTTTATGAAATGTTATTGAGCTGTATAGGGTCACGTTATAGCTCACAATCAACTGTCAACTATTCCCCAGGCAACATGGCTCTGTCTCTCTCTCTCTCTCTCTCTCTCTCTCTCTCTCTCTCACTCCCTCAATCATCTGTCGGTTCATTTTCAATTTTCCTTAATGCCCAAAACGAAACGCTAGCAGAGTCCCAATCGAATTGGCGCTTTTGCACTTTTGCCCAGGCGATGGAAATTCAAAACGGGCTGCATAAAACTCTCGCTCAGGAGACCGTAACGAAGACGCAGACATATTCAATTATGACAATTCCCCGCAGCAGGGCACAGCATAAAGCTATATAGAAGGAAAGGCAGAGCGAGTGGGAGGGGGAGAGTGGGGGAGTCTGACTGAATGAGTTGCTAGCTAGGAGAGGATAGTTCATCAAACGAAGTGTCAACAAAGTTAAACGAGAAACTCGCTGCAGCGACAACAAGTAAAGGAATACGCTATAATACCCATGTTGCACGCAACGCAGCGAGACTGCCCCCTTCACCCACCTCTGCACGCATTCCCATTGCAACGCCCACGCGCTCTTTTTGTTCGCACTTCCGTTTGCTGCTGCCCCTGCTCCCGCGTCTGCCCCTGCTGCTGTTGCTCGTAATTTCAAAACAAATATGAATGTCAAACGTGACTGGAATGCTGAATCGCAACAGCAACAAAATACACTGCGAAAAAAGTGTGTAAAATTCATGGATGAAAAAAATGCGCTGCACCCAAAACCCACGCAAAACCCTCGCATAGACTCGCCGGCCCCCAGCAATTGTCGCTCAGTTTCATCTGTCGGACTATTCTATTTCTATTTGTTTTTGCTTTCTCTCTCGTTTTCTGTGCATGCAACACCATTGTCCGTGTCATGCACCGCACCGCCCCGCCCCCGTCCCTGGCAGCACATGTAAAGCGCTTCAATGTATGCAGCAAGGCGTCTCCAGCTTCAGATTTGAGATCCCGGCTCAGGCCTCGATGTTGGCATTGTCTTGTGGCATTGCGTGTCCAAGCGCTGGCCTAGGCGATTCGCATTGATTGTTGTTGCATTCAACACCTTTTGAAGGGGGCACACACACACACACACACACACACAGAGACACAGAGTAGCTAAACCCAGTATCCACAAAAGTTTCTCATTAATATTCTATGACTTTTGCGTGAGATTTCTCTCTGTTCTCGTTCATTGCGAAGCGAAACGACTTGTCAACCTCCAGCACGTTCTGCTCTGAAACGAAGTCAACTTCTTTCCATCTAGCATCGGTTCGCCGATTTGTTTGACCGGATTGTGCGTCATGAATTGTTAATATTTATGCGACACTATCAATCATCAATCTTAGTGTTTGCCTCGGGCCCAAAGCGCACATCAATCAATATTTGCATTTCTCTCTCACACTCCCTGCGAATATAGCATATATATATATAGAATATATAGTATGGCATAGACCCTCTTGATGCCGCTGCTCTACACTTTTGTCATATCCCTAAAACTCGAGCATCATCCTCTTCAAATTGAGTCGAGATTTGGCTTCTCTCTCTCTCTATCTCTCTCTCACTCTCACTCTTTGTCTCTGTTGTTTTTATTTCAGTTTTGTTTTGTTTCCATTTGATGCCTTTTGCTTATTTGTTTGACAAATTGTTATTTCTTTTAATGTTGACCAAAACAAATGAGCAGAGCTCGAACAGATACAAGAAGAAGAAGAAGAGGAATGGGAAGGTGAGGCCCACGTTGGCAGGTTGTCAATTATGGCTAAAAATATTTGATTTGGATAGATGAATTATAATATATATATCCACAGTGCTCTTGTTCTGTTCTTTGATAAGCGATAACCGAAATGAAAACAATAACTTATTTTCTTAACGGCAAACAGAAAAGCATTTGCCTAAGTGCTTGGCTAGAAGTCGAAATGCGAATGCAAGGTCAACTCAAGTGCAAATCAAATCAATGGACAGCACAGTGGGCGAAACGGCTGATTTAGCGGCGATTAATTAATAACTTCTGCAAAAATGATGCTATTTTTGTACGGATACTTTTGTTTTGTAGATAAATTATATACACATCAGAATTAATGTAGAAAAAAATTTTTTCATTAAGTGAAAGTATTAAAAAAATTTTTTTTTAAGATAGTGTAAGCCCGTTCTATTCGATGTATGGTTATTTTCGCTCAATTTTAAGGAATTTCAATACATTTTTAATACTTCTTTTTATTTGCTATTACTTTAGAAATATATATACAAACCATCAATAAAATAAATAAATTGGACAGCATTATCATTTTTTTTAATTATCGAAAGTGTCTTCTTTCTCTCTTCTTTCGCATGTTCCCCTAGAGTAATGTTCAATAGACCAAATTTTTTTTTCTTTTAATATATATATTTTTATTTTATATATATTTTTTTCTTAAAGCGTGCGATTATGTACGCAATCCATATAACGTAAATATTACCAACAATTTTACATCTAATCGGAATCTGATGTTTCGCAATCCGATAGCTCAACTTGTGAGTCCTTATTTGAAATAAGACTAATAATGTCTTTATCTACAAACCGATCTTTTTTAGAAAAGGAAACTGTTGATTTCGCTAACATTGTAATAAATGGGTCCGATGAAATAAAAAGTGTGTGGGCCAAGTCTTCCATTGTGTTATTGCGACAATTTTTTCGTGTGTGATTTAATCGAAATTTTCTTTGATCTTTATTTCTGGCTTCAAGAGCTTCTTCTGACATCATACCTATCGGAAGGGCAAAGTGTTCTATAATTTCTGCACCATGAATCAAAATTTTATGGACAGAGGAAGGCATATAAAACCATGGGTACATGTCTACAAATAATATTGCAGTTTCAAATGCATAATGTTTAAAGACTTCTGTATCAATTTCATATCCGGATGCTAGTGTTCGTAATATTACACTAAATCGATAAATTAAAAGATAGTTGACTCCAGTTATTTTGGCAGCTAATTTTGCATCTTGAAAAAACTTTCTCGCTGTGTTGCCGTTATTAGTATTGCCTGACCCGCCAGGCTTTGGAATATCAACCAATATACCCATCTCTTTTCTCAAATTCTTTTGTATTTCCAATTTTCTCATATCAACAGCTGCTTTATCTGTACTTCGAACTTGCCAATTTTTAGTTATTAGTCGGTAGCTAATATGCAGAATGCAATCAAGGAAACGAATCCAAGCATGTAAACTAGATAAACCATATTTGTAAAGGTTTTCTTTGCATGGCAAGTTTTTAATAGCACTGAGATCATTCATTTTTTTTGGGGTTGTACCACATATTCCACAAACTGAAGTTGATGATTCAGCCAGAACACTGAATACTTTACCATCTATCATCGTCAGGTGAAATTGATGATGTACTTCAAAATTTGTTATATTAGTTGGCTGTATTGCTGTTATTTGGCTTTTGAAATTATTCACAACATCATGAACCAAATCTATTGTTTCCTTTTGACAAATCAATTTTAATGGCCTGCAATAACGAGTGGATGAAGGTTTGGCATTCTTCCAAACTATTTCTGATCCTCGTAGTATTTCTAATGGTACCAAGTAAGCCGAAAACATGTGCTGATCGACCATACAAGCGTTCAAATCATTAAAATTCTGGCGATAAGTTGAGTGGCCACTACTTCCATCACAACCCCATTTATATATTGCAGTTAGCTGGGAACCATTGTTATTTTCTATGCTAGGAAAATCTTTATAATGTGCTTTATATATTCGGGATATTGTGTGGTCAATTAAATTTTGTAAAGGTACCTCAAATGAATGATCAGTTACTACTAGACCACTAGGATAGCACAGTTTTTTTGCAGAACGCAGAACATCATACGTCGGAAATATATTTGCATTTCGCATTTTGGTACCACGCTGCAAGTCTGTATAAGCCTTCTTTGTATAACCACCATCAATATATAAGGCTAAGGCTTCCTCTGGTGTATACTTAATTGGTTGCTTATCATCGGACTGAATAATTGATTTTATTTTTTTGGGAATACTTTCATCAGTGCTCAACAAATTAATCATTTTAGATGCACTTCGCTTTCCACAGTTGTATAAACTAGTACTAGCCGCGGAGACAAGCTCATTGCTCGGAATTTCTTTGACGATGTCTGAAATTTTTTTTTTCTTTGTTTTTTCCTGGCTATCTTCAAAACTGAGATCAGGTCGCCCAACATTTGAATTTCGATCCACCAATATTATATCGTCATCTAACCATTCCTGGTTGTTTAGCTCGAAATTTTTAAGAATTCTATGATTTTCTTTCCATTTGCATGTCAATTTTGTAATGAAATTTTTTATTTTCTTATCAATTTTAGCGCATTGGCTATCGTCGTATTTATTTTTATCAAAAATATTGGTGTAGATGTATGTCTCAACCGCAAAAGTTTTTTTTGAAACGTCAGTCTCCATATGCCATACACTAAATAATTCTCGTTTGGACACTGACATTGTTGCTAAAAAAAATATTTCTAAAATAATATGCGGATATATGCAGCTCATTGTGGACGATTTCACTTCGTAATACACAGACTTATTTTTTAAAAACACATTGATATCGAATCCAGTCGAATCTTAAAAGTTCTACTCTACTAAAGTTCAGTTTTTAGCAAATGTTAAGACAAATTCAAGTACTAATTAATATATTACGTTTTGGGACGAAACACAATCACAGGTCGCAAACATTTATTTGGTTAGTAACTACATACCTTTTTATTCAGTTCACAGCAAAAAGTTCAATTGAAAACAGTAAAACCAATTTTTATTCAATTTTTTTTCGATTCAATCAGAATTGGCGGGAAAGCTGATTGCAACAACCAACAAAACATATGTTGTCTTCTAAGCTTCACAGCTGTGCGAATATTGAGAGAAAATCGAAGCGATTAATGTTTTTGGCCTATCGAATATATTAGTGATCGATTACAAAAGAGAAATTGGCAACTAGAATTACTTTAAATTTGAATTAATCGGAGCTAAATCAGCCGTTTCGCCCACTGTGGACAGCTGGGATAAAGCTTGTATTGTAGATATATAGATATGAAAGCTTATGTAAAGGACTCTAAATTCAATTTTTAGGGCATTAGCAGATCAAGCTGAGGACCGAACTGGCTTTTGATGGAGGGAGAGAGAGTTATAGTAGGGAAAATATATATACCTTACCAATAGAGGTATAAGTCAATAACACTCTTGCCTCTCCTTGCGCTTCTCAAAGATAATTGTTGGCAAGATGAATGTTGAGTATTTGAGTATAAAATATTGAAGAGATAGAGTTAATCTGAACGCCTTTCTCTGCTCCTCTCAAGAGGTTTAAGAGATTCAAATTTAGGTAATTCAGGAAATTGCTTGCAGAAATTTTAAATTTATAAGACTTAAATTACATACCGAATATGAGACGTTGAAAAAAGTCAATTACATACCGGCCTCTCTATGCGCTTCTCGTGCATAACATTTTAGCTTTAGGCTCTTTACAGCTAACAAACAACTTATCGCAACGCATTTTCCTTCTCTTTTTATTTGCAGGTAAGTTTCACAAGCCATTTGAGTGCAAAGCCAATGCTAGAAAGCGTGTGGGTAAGTACCAAAGAATACTTGGCTAGTCGGCATTATCCGATCCGACCCCGACAATTTGTGATCCCTTTAATCAGCAGTCAAAAGAGTAGAAAAGCAGCGAAGATAAAGAATTAAATAAACAACAAACAAACAAAGAGAGGAGGGGAGAGTGAGGGAGATAGAGAGAAAAGGAAACATGAAACGCTGCAATTTCGTGCTTAATTATTAAAGGCTTTGGCTACCTTTGCATAACTATTAGCCAAAGGAGCTGCAATAAAGGCGGCAACCCTGTAGCCCAGCTTTGTTTGCCCGCCTCTTAATCGGCTCAAAGTTAACTAAAAAAAGAAGAAGAAGAGAGACAGAGAGAGAAGATGACAAAAAATAACAGGCGGGCTGCATGCCCCAAGCTTGTGGCACGTTTTAATTGGCAATTTTGTCAGAGGACTAAAAAGTAGCTGACAGCCAGCTCCAGCAGTGACAGCAGCTCCTGTGTGTCAGTATGTGTAAGTGTGTGGGTGTGTGTGTGTGTGTGTTGGTGTGTGTGTGTAACACAATAAGCCCCCGACGTTGTCACAGCTCTCGCGACATGGACATGAAACCGAAACCCCTCGAACGCCTCTGCCCTCGGCGCCCGCCTTGAAGTTTCAGCTCGCAGCTCTCAGTTCCCAGCGGGAGCCGCTGTATTCCTTGTACCTTGCGCCTTTCAGCGCCTTGTTATACCCGCCGCTGTCCGCCTCATGTGAGCATAAACAAACAGAGCAGCCACTTGTCTACCGCCCCGCCCCGCCCTGCCCTGCCCAGCCGCCCCAGTTATTCGGAGCACCCACGCGTCGTAAAGCGAAAATTGACACTTTTAACAAGTCGGGCGAACGAGAGAACCAAAAAAAGAAAAAAAAGAGAACGACAAAAAAAAAGAAAATATCCTGTTGTTGGGGCTTAACCCGAAATGGCGGCAGGACGCGTTAAGTGGCGTCCCGGTTAGTCAAAAGCCAAACAAAGGGCTGCCATTGCAATAAGCCCCCGCTCACGCCCAGCCAACCCTCTGCAGCACCCGCCCCCGCTCTCGCCTGTCGCCTGTCGCGTACTTTGCCAATTTACGCGTTTGCTCCACATTTTCTACTTTATACAATTCCTTTTTTCGTGCCACTTTTTTGCTGTTGTTGTTGCTGTCGTCGTTATTCACCTTTTTGATTTTTTAAAGCGTGTTTAGAAATTAGAAAAGTTGCGACGAGCAGCAGCAGCAGCAGCGGCAGCAGCTACAGCAGCAGCAGCAACAAAAACTAACGTCAATATCTCAGCAAAGTCCGCGCTCTACTCTCACACCTTCAGCATGACTAAGCGCATATATTGCGCATACGCCGCGTTATCTGTTTTACTCATTTCCTGCATTTCATTTTGTGAATACCCTGTAAAGCATGGGCCCGATCGTGACTGGCTTGGGTGCCAGGGAGGACATGTGTGTGTAGAGATATATAATAATATAATTGATATATAGATGTATAGATATTATAGATTTATGCTACATTTATGATAAGGGAGGATATGTATGTAGAGATCTACAGATATATGGAAAGATATATAAATATTTATTAGAGATACATATATATCTGTTATAGATGTAGAGATATTATACATTACTGATAGAAATCTATAAAAATTAGCCAAAAAAATTTAGGTAAACAAAAAAAAGAAAGATATATAAATATTTTTTAGAAATTTAGATATCTGTAATAGATGTATAGAATTTATAAATTTTTTTATAAAAAGAAAATTTAAGTATATTTGTTTGTTATAAATTATAAAATATTTGTTTGATTAACTTTTATAATCTAATCTAAGCAAACAATTTTTTTATTAATTGATTGTTTCATTTCCTTAACAACTAACTTAAACTTAACATTGTTCTTTTCATTTACTTCTTTTGTACGCATAAATTTTTATTTAAAAAAAATGTCTAAATTAATAAATATAAATTCTTAATAATAAAAGTGCAGCTGTATATATAAATAATAATATATACGTGTGTATATAATAAATAAATAATAGTAAGGGTACTCGATAGTCGTTAATAGCCTTAAATAGAACTTTCTTGTTTTTTTGTATGTAATTTTAGACAGGCGAAATTAAGCAGTGGGGCGGAGTGGGTCAGGGTGGTGTACTGCGCTGTGCTGTGGTGCAGTGTGCTGTGTGCTGAGCTGTGGCTCAGTGTGGGCGTTCATAAATCACTTTTTGTGCTCGTCGCCTCTGGCTTTTTAAATTGCGCTTTTAATGTTTGCGCGCTCTGATCAAATTCAGATTTGCTGTCAACCAAAACTGTCCGCCATGTGTGAAATGTTGCCCCAAGTTGAGCGTCAGTCATGCCCAGAGAACCCAGAACGCAGAGCCCAGAAGCCACAGCCCAGACCCAGTTCCCATGTGACCATGTGTGTGTGTGTGTGTGTGTGCTCGTATCGTTTTACATTGAACTACGCTCTGACTGATGACCACGTATTGGTTACGCTTTTCGCCAACTCTCCATTAACTGCCAGAGCTCGGCTTCTTTGGCCTGCTGCTGCTTCTTCTTAATGCTCATTAAATTTATGAAAATGCAGCGGAAAACTGAAATGATTTATGAGCTGCACCAACAGCAGCAGGTCAGAACCCCAAAACCAATTTAATGAGCTGCCCAGCTGAACTGAATTTAATGGATTTGATTTCATTTCATTTCAGTTTGCATCTCTCTCTCTCCCCTTCTCTCTCTCACTCTCTCTCTCTCTCTCTTTCTCGTCTTGTTGCCTTCGCTCTTCTGTATGACAATTGCTCGAGATATATGTTTAGCTTAGCCTCTGCTTGAGCTTTTTCTTTTCCTTTCTCTTAAAATTTTTTGTTCTATAATTAACAGCTGTCAATTTCCATTGACAAGTGCTAAAAGAGCTGAAAAGCTGGATGAAGATGTAGAGCAGACATATTACTCATCTATTTAGAGAAAAGTATTATGCAATATGACTCAGGCTTAGCAATTTCTGCTGCAGAGATAGTTGAGCAATTAAGAACAAATCAGCTCACGCTTAGTGTATACTTTCCAAATACTTTCATTGCCTTTCATTTCAGTTAAATCAATTCAATGATAAGAAATTAATATTTATTTATTTATTTATTGTTATCAAGAATTAATTCTAAATAACAATTTGTTAAGCCTGAGCGACAAAAGCCTTCAGGCATAGAAATTATTATAATATATATATTTATATCATAAATCTCCCTTTAAAATCTGTCATCATCCTTATTTGTTTTTAATTGCCTCCCACGCTTACTTCGCTTGTATTCCAGCTGGCTCTCCTCTGGCCTATCGTTACGCCCACAGTCCATTAATTTCTGCGCTCATTAAGATATCAATATTATGCATGCTCACAACTGCTTGACCTACCCCCGCCCATCTCCTCCTCTCGCCACCTTTCAGCATAACACAGCGCTATCAATTTTCCATAGCTCTTCTTTTGACCTCATTTAAATTATATATTATTACACGAAAAGCTTACGCGCAGGCGTCTTTTAATCTGCATATGAGTGGGCGGATGTATGTGTGTGTGTGTGTAGGCCTAATGTAAGCACAAGCAGGACTTGTCTGACCCTGTATAGCAGACGCTTCGGTTTATCGCTTATTCATGTGTGTGTGTGTGTGTGTGTGTGTCTGTGTGAGCCATTTGATGTTCATTATGTTTGATGTCCATTAATGACCATGTTGTCCAAGCTTATGATATCATTAAAATGGACACACGCACACACACTCACACACCCACACACATAATCGTGTTGATTTTAACACTTAAATTGTCTTAGCTAAATTGAAGTTTGATAAGCAACTGGCAGAGATTGTGTTTCCTTGTAGTTTTCCCTTGAGTTTTACATATTGAAGGATGGCTAGACAGAGCACTCTCTCCCTGCCCCGTGCCACCCCCTTCTCAATTTACTAGTTAACTGTCTCAAAATGTTCCATTTACTGAACTAATTTCATCTGTGACATAACCTTGAATTCCTTTGCCACATGCCAGGCGAACTGTGTCTCAAGGTGACAGCTCGACAGGATGCCAGGCAGTTGCTACCCCCCTACACACACACACACACACATGGACTGATATCTGCCACCCTCCAAACGGATGCACTTAATGCAATTCCGCTTATTCCTAGCCAGCAGGCAGCCACGCCTACCTATCCAACTTTTCCCGCATTTGCTACACATATTTCTTGACATTTTCCTGTAGCTGGGGGAAAAAGAAAAAAAGCAGAGAAATACCTTTGCCGTATTTTTCTCCCGCTTACCTTGCGGCGTCGCTTGAAAAATGAATTTTCCTTCCAAGTTTACAGTTTTTAATGAGAACTATTTGTGGGTTGGGATCTGAAAAAAAACTTTTAAGTGCCGATTTAATTAAGTTATTCAAATTAAAACTTGGAATAATAAACACTAATTAAGTGTATTCATTAAAATGATATTGAAATATACATAAACAAATAATACATATATATAAACATTTATATAATTTTTATCATTTCTCATTATTATATTATATATTTATAGCCATTTATCATTTGCCTTTCAAAAACACAAAATTCCCACATAATTCCAAAAATAAAATTGCATATCCTCTGTCTTATCGCAGGGGTAACACCCCGTACTTATAAACATATCGACTGACGTATCGCCAGAACCTAATCCAGTTTCCTGTCTTATCGCTAAATACTTTTGCTGCTGATGTATTCTATACTATTGTATACCCTATATACTACCAGATACGACATCAAATTTACTAAAAATAAACTACATTCCAAAAATCGATAAGCCCGTTGCAAATAAAAAAAAAAATAAATAAATAAAATAAACGGAAGAACGCCCACAAAATGTGAGTCTGTCTATGTCGCTGATATCAGGGCTACATGGGACCGATAACTACTTAGGTATTTATGTATGCCCCATACTCTGGCAGCCCGAAACATCGTTTCGATAAACAACTTCACTGATTTCCATATTGTGGCCTCTATTTCTTGCCATATCTGTGCTTGTTCTTCTTCGATTTACTGTTGTTATTCTTTTTTTTTATTTTGGAGTGGGGACTTTGCTAGTCCCGTGAATGATAACGACCTTACACATGTGTATTTATTTTTAGCCAATTGCTTTTTGCTGCTACTTCGCATTCAATGAATGCAAATGTTGAGCGTCGCGACGTCAGCGTGAGCTGCGTCGGCCACTGACGTCAGGTGAAAGCATTAGGCGGGCAGTTCCGTTCCATGGCAAAGTCTAGTGTGCCTCAGATACCCTGTAATGGAAAAATGGAAGGTACCAGTTGGGATTGAAAATGAAATGAAATGAAATGAAATGAAATCAAGTTTTGATAAAGTGCTCTTCTCTGCAATTCTCATTGATTATAAAAATGATCTCTCTAATATGTTTGTTTAGTTAAATTTTTTTTCTAGGTACAGGGTATATTATAGTCATGCATTGTTAGTATACATGAGTGAGAAACATGAAGTGGCGACTTCTTTAATCCTATGAGCGCATGCACAAACGACATCGAAGTAAATATTTCTGATAAAAGGCAAGGGAAAACAAGGCAGAAAAACAATAAGATTATATATCCAATATATACAATAATAATGTAGATTATATACACATACACATACATATATCTAAGTATTAACTAAAATGTAATTTTGTGAGGTATTATGAAATCAAATGGCTTTGCCTGATGATTTAATGGTAATCCGTAATCCGAAAAGCTATTGATCCTCATCCCCTTTCCCACATGGCTTTGACCCAGAAAGAATAACTGGAAAACAACAACAAAGGAAGAAGATGTATACAAACAGGAGATAGATAATAATAAATACAAAAACAAAAAAAATCATAACAAAACATCAAAACATTGCACAAATGTGTTTGTCATTAACAGTTTTATCTGTGAGTCTAATAAAAATCGCTTATTTATACAACAGACACACAGGCACACAGAGTCACACACTCACACATGCTTACTCATTTATTTGGATACACATTTATATTTATTTTCCCTTTTTGCGATAATTTTGCCATCGAGCCACGACATCGACAACAACAACAACAACAATAATGGCTAGAATTGTCGATTGACGATTGACAAGCAACATGCAATAAATGTTTGTTTATACATGTGTGTGTGTGTGTGTGTGTGTGCATTAGTGCGCCGTTATGTGGGTGGCTGCGGGTCTTGCAGCGACTAACGCTAAGGCTAACGGCAACAGTGGCAGGGGTGTGGCCAGTGGCAGAGGCAGAGGCAGTTTGTGTTGGGCGCGTTAAGCCAGCAAATGGTCAGCGTAAGTCGCCTTTGGCAAAGAAGCCGCACAAATTGATGAGTCGTCAAAGCATTTGGCGATGCTGGCAGCGCAGTCGACGTTGACGTTGGCATCGACGCTACGTACGTAGCAGAAGGAGTGTGAGAGCGCCCAGAGCCACACCACAGCAAGAGCGTGTGAGAAAGAGAGAGATATACATATATATATACAGAGTGAACGCACACACAACTGATAAGGAATAGGAATGCTGATGATGACGATGACGATGACGATGATGAGGATGATGGTGAAACGAAGCAAAAGCAAAGAAAAACTAATAACGAGCATTTAATTTCTTGACAACCTGTAAACGAAATGAAATGGGGCGAAATGAACAAAGTTATGCACATAAGATAAACTGAGAGAATGGAAAAGAATGACACGATGTATGTATGTATGCGTGTGAGCGAGAGTGAGTGGGAGTGAGAGTAGAAGTGGGAGAGGAAGAGGAAGAGGGAGAAGGCAGCCTAAGTTGAGCATACATAAAATTCCAACTGTGCGTTGGGTAGTGCAAAGCAACAGTCCAAGTCCAACAGTCGCTTTGCGTAACAGTTGAATAAATACAGCCAAAGATGCTGCGTTGCCGTTGACGTTGACGTCGCTGCTTGCGGCGGCTACCAGCAGCTAAGCAAACAGAACAAAGCCCATAACGCAGCGACTGAGGATGATGGTGGTGGTGGTGGTGGCGGCAGCACAGCTGCTGCGTCGGCAGCGAGCGCCTGATTATTTTAACGCATTTACACCCTCGCAACAACCGAATAGAACGCTGCTAACTGCGACGTCGGCGTTGTCGCACCAGCATGAAAATTGCAAGCAGGCGGCCGATAAGCACCAAGTGACGTAGGCAGCGCGACGTCGCAATTTTCTGCGTGCAGCACCCTACACTCACACACACATAGCCATACACTACACACACATGCTAGTCTCATCCCTTGGCTTGTATATTTACCATATGGGCGCATTTATACGCATTCGTTTTCAATTGAAAATTTTGCGCCCGCAGCCGCGTCCTCTGCGACGTCTCTGCTGTCAGTCGGTCGTTTGTTTTGCTATTATTATTGCCGTTGCTGCTTGTTGTTACCCCAGCTCCTCTATCACTGTCCTTGTCACGCACGCTGTGCGATTGGCTTTGGTGGCTTTGCGTTTGGAATTTATCATTTGTTGTTGTTGTTCCCGTTCTTCTTCGCCTTTTGTTGTTGCTGTTGTCTTTTATCAACTGATATATAAATTCTTTTTTATTTTGCCTTTCGCTTTAGCTAACGCGCACACAAAATGCAAGCCATATAAAATTGTTATTTTCTATTGAAAATTGTCTTTGTCCCTTTTTATTTATATGTATATACGATAGTCTGAATATGTATTTATATCATTTGTATTTGCATTACTTTTATCTTTATCAAATTTTGCTGATTTTCTTTAGCAATTTTCACATTTTCGCAATTTTCATTTAATGACATTTCTCATCGATGGATAACGAAATCTAAAATGTGAATTTTCATTTTAAAGTTCTACGAAACTCGCATTTTGGGAAATTCATACGTTAACCACGGTTAACCCAACTGTTATACAGTACAAGGTTGTTGTCCATTTATAGCAAACATCAATCACTTAAGCTCAGGTAAACAATCCCAGAGTCAATTTGAGTTATGGGAATTTCTAATAATCGCATCGAAACAGGTTATCGTCTGTTCCGTTTAGATTTGCACAGCTCGTCGTGATGTGTCTGTTTGGGTTTCTACTGAAATGGGTCTCATTTCATTTTGGGTCTTGACATTTATTTAGAAACAACAAATACGCTTATGGCTAAGGAGAACCTTGAAATAAATTGACAACTAGTTGACATTACAAAGCCAATGCGATAGCTGCATGGCCAAAGATATACGATAGATATCGCAAATGTTCTTATCAACATTAATTATATGAGAGTGGAATAGTCTGTCTCTGAAAAATGAATCACTGGTGTTCTATTACTGTCATATGTCAGTATAACAGTCAATATGATAGCTACAGAGCATACGATATACGATAGATATCGCATCTATTATTACTAACTGTTCTACGACAGCAGAAGCTTGAATCAGTGCTGCTCTATTGCCAACTGTTGTATGACAGTATAACAGTTAGTGAGGTGGCAACTCAACTGACAGGCGTTGCAGTTGCTTTTGACTTTTCCATTGCCAAACAATTTTTGGCTTATCTTTATGGCCGATTCGCAGTTGAGCACTACAATAAATTCCATTTAATGATCATGTTGATTGAACACAGCCAAAGGCGGAGACGTCGCGTTGACTGCAACTATTTTTCGTGTCTGTAGCCAAACAAAAATAAATAAAGAAAATAAATAAATAAATGAAACAACAAAGTAGACAGAAATAACGCATTATATTTTATATGATTTATGTTTACGAGCTGTAAACACACAAAAAACTCAAATGGCAAAAAAAAAAAAAAAAACAAAATATATGAAAAAAATCAGATTCACACGAAAATTGGCCTGAAAAATCATCATAGAAAACGGTCAAGTCTCGAAGCGACGCCAACGCCAACGGCAAAGGCAACAGCGGCACTGACGCTGAAGCCGACGTCGACGTCAAGCTGCCAGCTGATGCAAAGATAGCTGAATGCCAAATATTTCTGGGGACATGATGCTGACGTCGACAGCGACGACGACAGCGCTGCTAATGGGCTGATGCGCTGCCGAGCGTTCAAATATGTTTCTCACGCGTTCGCCAAATGCCAAAAAACCACTTGTTTTGAGTTTTTTGGCGAACACAATTGGATGACAGCAGCCGCAGTGATGTCTGCGACGGAGGCGTTCGGTCGTTGTAGAAGTGACGCCAGCGGCAGTGGCTGCGCTAAAGTTGACGCCAACGCCGACGGCAATTAACGTCGTTTTACACGCGAACAACAAACGAAAAGTGCCAAAAGCGAACGGCTGAAAAATTGATGAATGAAGTAATAATTGCCTCAATATGCTCGACTTCTGCTCCACTGTGCGAATTTGGGTGGTGGCGCTGCGGTTGAGTCAGACGCCGACGACGGCGCCGTTGACGTCAACGCAGCTCCCTAAAACACACAGTCGCTCTCTCTCTCTCTCTCTCTCTCTGCAGAGCTCTCTGTCTTGCTTTTGTTGGCGCTCTCGGCAATACGAAAAGGGCATAAAAACACCCCCGCCACAATTGCTTTTTTCCGGTGGCAGAGTGAGTTTGTTATTAAAAGCGGGGGTTAGAGAGAGAAAGAGAGTAAAAGAGCGCCTCAAACGGTGAGCGCGCTGCAAATAGTTCCGTTTGCGCCAGAGACATCGCCGCATACCGGCGCTTTTCTATTACTTTTTTGTTGTTCAATTCAGCCGCTCCGCTCTCACTGTCGGCTCTGCCAGACTGCCGCCCATTCATTTATATGAGACGCACTCACTCGCACTCGAAAGGCGCGCGCAGTATCTCTCTCTGTCACACGCAGTCGCACTCTCTTTTTGGTTGAGCACTGCGCATGGACTGCTCTCCACCGGTTTCTGGATTGTGTTTGTCGTCGCCTGTCTTTGAAATTGCCATTCAGTTTCATTTTAATTTTTGTCGTGGCCAGTTCGTTGTGCGCGTGGTTCAAAGCGAAGAAATTCAAACAAAATTGAAATCAGCTGGGCTGGACACTGTCACTGTTTGTTCGTTCGTTCGTATGTTCTGTTTGTTCAAAGCTCGCAAAATTTTGCTACGTGTACGCGTCAACGACAACAGCAGCAGCAGCAATAACAACAACAACACAACTTTAGCTAGCTAACTGTGTTTGTGCATACAGTTTCTCGTCTCTATTCGTTTCTGCCTCTCTTTCTCCCTGTGCATGTGAATGTGTGTGTATATTGCGTGTGCTTAACTTAAAGCTGACGTCGTCTCGTCATCATCCTCGACGTCAACAGCAACAACAAAAACAACTCCAATAACAACAAATTCATCAGCCAGAGAGGAGCAACTATTGAAAATATTGCGAAAATATTTAATAACAAATTGTAACAATAAGGTAGTGAAATATTATCGTATTTGCGGTTTTTTCATTGTTTCCCTATATTGCCTTCGTCGTCGTCGTAGTTCGTCTCTCAGTCTGTCATTGTATATATGTATGTATGTGAGAGTGTGTGTGTAGTTTGTGAAACGCCATTAAAAATATAAAAATAGCAATAGAAAGTTATTAAAGCATTTCGCAAAAAAAGAAGGAAAAAAGCCGCAGCCACAGCAGCAGTGGGCAAAAGCAAGCAAAAAATACATACATATTTTTTATACACACATCGAAAACAAAAAAGTAAAGTCAAGAAAAATAGTTAAAGCTTACGTTGCCGCCGCTCCGACATCGCAGTCGCAGTCGCCATCGCGGTCTCTCTCGTACACTCTCTGCTTACGTCGCTGCCAGCGTCGACGTTTACGTCTACGTCCACGTCTCGGAGCGCACTTGAAAACGTCGCAAAAGTTTGTAAACAGCAGAAAGCTTTGTGCAGCTGTGTGCGTGCGTACGCTCTTGCGAATTTTTCGTGTGTGTGTGTGCAATAGAAAAGTGAAGAAGCAGCGGCAAAAAGCAAACGCCATCCACGTCTTGTTCCTCGCCTTCGTCTTCGTCTTCGTCGTCGACGTCGTCATCGCTCTATAGCCGCAGCAGCAGCTGTCAAACACAAAACAAAGTAAATAAAAGCAATTGCCCAAAGGGCATCATTTTAAATAGACTCTCAAGCTCAATTTTACTCTTTGTCGGCCGCTCTCGCAAGTAATGGGAATAATTAATAACAAATAACCCAACTACATTTTGTGTTATTTTTCTGCGTGCGTGTGCCGCTCTCAATTGTCTATTCCTTTTATTTTTATTTCAATTTTTTGCTGTCTTTTTTTGTTTTTCGCTTCGCTCTTGCTGCGAATAGCGCCCACACAGTGAAATTCGTAAAAAAAAAAAAATATAAAAAAAATAGCGGCATAATAAAGTTCAATGTCTGCCGCAACAACAGCAACAACAACTAGAAAAGCAACAGCAAAGCAAAGCATTTTTGGCGAATTTCGCTTAAATAAAATTTATTACCCTGATTTTGGCAATGTTGTTGTTCTTGTATTGTTGCTTACTTGTGTGAAAAATTAAATGAGCCACAGCCGTCAGTTTTGGTCTATGTGTGTGTGCTTGTGCGTGTATGTGTTTGCAAAATTTTCGTTGCGGCTTTTTATTAAACTTTTGTGCGATTAATGTTTAACAGCTTTTAGTTGTATTATTTTTAGTAGTTTTAACCGTTGTTCAAATGCCAAGCATCAAGAATTAGACATGGCGAGTGATAGGCGGAGGAGAAGACAAAGAGAGAGAGACACACATAAAAGAGCGTGAGCAACACACTAACACACGCTTACTCTCGCAATTTAACTGCAAATTTTATAGCGGTTTATTTTAGCTTTAAAATTTAAGTTGAGTGTTTGTAAATCAGCTGATTTAGTGAGTGAGACGTATGCTTGTGTGTGTGTGCAAGACCGTGTATATATTGATGTACATATATGTAAACCGGTCAATTTGAGTGAATTCTTGAGTAAAGAGTATTTAAAGAAAGTAATAAAACAATTCGACTATCACGTATAGCTTGAAGTAGATTAAACAAGTCAACATTTCACATTGTATTCACTTTTGTGTACATACATACATGTATATGTATTTATTTTGCATTTGTCTGTATTTACAATGACGAATGGCGAGCTATTCTTCTTCTTCAACAACAACCCATCTGTGTCTCTCTCATTTGTCTGATATGTACGTACGATTTTGCATTTGTTTCTAGGCTTACCAGTGGGTTAATCAGCTCAGCATTTTTGAGGTTAGTACAAATTCAATTCCGATACCAACGACAACAGTAGAAGCAGTTATATGTACATATATATGTAAATATGTACTCATGCTCCACACTTATCTTGACTCGCTCTTTATTTTATTTGTATTTTTGTCCATTTTATGCAAACGTATTTGGGCTTTGCCTCGAATTTTATTTCAGTTGAGTTTTCTGACTTATCACGAGCTGTTTTGTTTTTTTTTTTTCTTTGCGTCGATTAGTCAGCCAGCCACACATTTTGTGTTAGTGTCATGCACGAAAGAGTGCAGCAAGCGGATCCCCCGCCCGCTGACTTGGCGCGCCGCGTGACAGCCAGCGCCTGATTAGCTCTGCCCCTCTCGCTTGCTCGCTCTCCCTCTCTTTGTCTCCCGCTCTAGCCAGCTGAAGTCCAAGGTTAAACCCTTTTGTGAGGGCAATGTATTTGACGCGAATTTTCGGTGTCACGTAGTTGCCCAACCCTACCACTCCCTCCTCTCTCCTTCCTGCTCCCTCCCTGTCTCCTTTATTTCTCTTTTCTTTTTTTCATTGTATTTTATTTTTAAACATTGTATCTTTGTCTGTTCGCAACCCCCGGTAAAATTACTATGCAGAAGCTTTAGAACTGGGTCCAAAAAGGGGGGGGGGGGGGGGGGGGGGGGCGCGACAGAGCAGCTTCAACGGGACTTTCTCCTTTACACGTACACACACATAGAGACGCATACACTCACTCATATACACACGCAGACACTGCCAAACGGACGCTAAAAGTTGCAGTCATTGCACCCTCTTCGACATTGTAGTTGGTACTCTCTCAATTGCCTGCTCGTTCCCACTCTGCTTCCCCAGCGTGCTATCTCGCTCTTGTGCACTTGTCTCACCTAACAGACATCGTTAACCTGCCTGGGCAAATAATAACAACAACAACAACAACAGTAACATCCCCTAAGGGCGGCCGCCTTTGTTTTATTTCGGTAACAAAGTAAAAGTTATAAAAACACAAAACGTGTCCAGGCAGAGGCAGAGGCAGGAGAAGTAAAGCAGAGAACGAGACAGAACATAACCAAAAAAAGAAATATATATCGATATATAGGTATGTATGTATATATAATAAAAACTGTTGACGTGAATAGGAGGTTTCTTCTACTGCTGTTCTTCTTCTTGCTGTTCTTCGTCTTGGCTCATCTTTTTTAACGCTTTGCCTTTCAGGTTTTATGACCTGGCCGACGCTTTTATGGTTTGTTAGCAATTTTTGATTTACATACTTGCTTTTTCTTTTATTTTTATCATTACTGTTTGACAGTCCTCCCGCCCCGCCATCCCCCTCTACTTTCCCCCCAACCTGCCCTACGCGTGCACTTATCGTGCGGCGTCGACAACTTCCTGGACTTTCTGCCAGGATATGAGCACAACACAGCAATTTGTTAGCCAAGTTGACTGACTGTCTACCTTCCCTTCTCTATCAATGTGCCCGCACCCCTCTTTCTCTCATTGCGCCCGTTGGGGGGTTGCTTTTTGGCGTCAACAATTTGTGTTTTTGTTGTTGTTATTTCGTACGTGCTTGAAAATGCAAATCCAACATAAAATACAAACAGAAAAACAAGGCAAAAAAGAAAACGCAGCGCTCTAATAAAAATAACACAGGAAAATGTTCAAATCACATACGAATCACATATTCACAAAATAAATAAGAAAATATACTTGTACATATGTATATGAAAGAAATAAAGAAAAATACAACACTATATGAAAATGAAGAAGAAGAAAGAAAAGGAAACAAACATGCCTAAAGCAGCAGCTGCCTCTAAAAAACAATTTTCATTAGTTTTATTGAAAACGTTGTCAAAGCTGATTCCTTTCCAGATATGACCTAAGGCCTACACATGTGTGTATCTCTACATATGTTCGTGTTCCCCATGCCAATGAACTTCTATAAATAGCTTAAGGTTTCATTCTTCATTTTTTGGTAATTTAATATTTTTAGCCTTATTGAAAAAACCTAATTGAAAAGGCACATTAGTTAAAATATCAAATTTATGTCAATAAATTTGTGAAAAGTATTTGCAAAGGATCCCAAATGTGAATTATATAAAACAGCTACGGACTGCATTAGCTAGAAAATATATCTGTTATAAAAAAAAAAAACTGTTATAAATGAGAAATACAATACTTAAAATTGGTTATTGGTATAAAATAAAAAAAAGTTGTTCTTGGGAAAACTTGAACATACACAATACCAAATTGTTGTTCTCTATAAACTAAGCCATAAACTAAATAAATAGTTCAATTGTTTCCTCTATAAAGTTATACACTCTTCACATATAGTACATACTAATATATGAATCTGTGTGTATAGCTTGTTAAGATTTCATGATGGCATTTGTACTTGGAATTCTGTGAAAACCGCAGGCATTTTAAATGTAATAATGGTGAATTCCCAGAATTCAACTAATATTCGTATACGCATATACACACATACACATACATACATATATACTTACTACTTATCAGCAAATTTGTAGCTCCCGTCACGTTCGTTTAGCAACAACAAGAACAAGTTGCAAGACACAAAGTGTACGATAAAATAGTTCCATAAACAAAAGCAAAATGTTGACTGTGTTTCTAGAGCGTTTTCTTATCAGCTTATGAGCGCAAAAAAGAAAAATGTACAAGGGGCACAAGAACAAGAGAAATTATGTCAACTGTATTTGGCTCCGTCTCTTTCCATTAATTTCGGTTTGTACATTCGTCATCTATATTCGTAATACTATGAGTTGAAACTATATCGTGGATCACGAATCGGTCGGGGGAGGGCTGTGTCATAGAGGCGTCGACTACCAGGCACCGCCATCTCGGTTATACGATCTACGATCGGGTCGATCAAGTGACTAAGGCGTCATTGAATTGAGTTTGATTTTCGCTTTCCGTCCGAGCGGCATGCGGGACGCTAGGCGATGATTCAGCTGTGTGGAACTATAATATGTATTATGTAGTATTATGTGATTGATATTGATTAAAAGAATTTGAGCTGCACAGTTAGAAGTTCGTTTTCACATATTTTTACTGTTGCTGCTGCTGCTGCTGCAATTAAAAAAGTTGCTCATATGATGATGTCAGCAAATTTTTGTTTCTAAACTCGTTTTGCTAGAATAAAAGCGGCGAGAAAGCGAGAGAAATCGCTTGCATGTTTATATGCAAAAAAAAAGAGAATAATTTATAAAAAAATATATATAAATAACAATATATTCTTTTTAAATACATTTATTGAGGCTTAAAAAAAAAAATAAAAAAAAAAAACATTTATCAAGCTTGTAATATATTTTTACTAATTTATATATACCTAAATATTTATTAAAAAAAAAAAAAGAAAATGTGTATAGTATAAATATATTTACAGGGTATTGTCCAGTTGTTGCTTTCTACCAAATGTTTGTTTAATTATGATTCACTCAGAGCTGACAAAAAATTTGTGTCGCCTGCTTGTTTTTTTTTTTTTCCTTTCTTTTCGTTTTTCTTGTGCATTTGACATTTTACAGGTGGTTTTTATGGCAATTTATTTTAGTGCACTTAGCGTTGACACGCCTTTACTTTGCCCTCTTCTAGCCGCACCTTTTTGCGAAAATCTCACAAATGAAAACCCAAGAAAATTATGAGACATTGAAGATGCATTATATAAAAATATTAAAGGTCAGTTTTATGTGTGTGTGTGCAGTTGCTGGATTTTCAAATGAGTCATTTTCAATTACCTACACACACACAAGCATTTATAGCTTAGATTACACTTGTGACTTCAGTTGTTGTTGTTGCTTTCGCTGTTGCTGCAGTGTAATTATCGTAGGCGTTTTGTTTGCCTTTGCACTGTCCGTTCTCCCAGTCTCTCTCACTCATTCTCTCCCTCTCTGTCGTGCACTCACTGGGGACGCATTTGTTGCCGTGGCACATGCGGCGTATGAGTGATAAAAACAATTTGTGTGCTTTCCCTTTTAGTCCAATGCGCTATCGCTGACTGCTGCTGCTGCTGCTGCTGCTTGTTGCTGTTGCTATTGTTGTTGTCCATTTGGATATTAGACACTTGCCCAGCCACGTTATGGATACGTTTTATGTGCTCCCAGCTGAGCAGCCAAATAGTCGAATAGCTGAATAGCAGAATAGCAGCTTGCTTGGTTTGTGCACTGCATTTGGCTAATTGTTTTAATGGCTTTGCATGTTGGACCAAAGTTTCCTGCTGCTGCTGCTGCTGCTGCTCTCAGCGACTTGAATTGATTGAATTGCACAGATGCGGCAACAAATGTCAAGCGGAAAGCATAAAGTTGTTGTTCAAGTATATGTATTGGGAAATTTTTAATTGACTATAATATATATTCTTTGTTGTTTCTGTGTTTCTGTGGAAATGGAAACTTGTTTGTGTATAAATGCGAAAATGTGGTTTTATAGAAATTCTGAATCGCTTAAGAATTCTGTGAAAATCTAAGTGATGCATGCTCGCCCATGAGACACAATAGAGACTATTTATATAATCTTAATCTGTGTAAAGAATATAGAGATGATTGTGTCAGTAAAGGCAAAGTAAAGACAAAATCCGTGCATTTCGAATTCAGTCAATTCATTTCAGCTCACATTTGCACAATGTTCGCATTAACCAGGCCTTACTGTGCTTACACTTTGCCATTAGCCAGTTTCATGTTTTACATTTTTGCTTGAGCTTTAGCCTCGCTCATGCCACGCTTTCAACTTTTCTCTTTGGTTTGGCTATTGCCACTAATTGATGGCTTACCCTTTGACCAAGCGCTATTTCCCTCTCACTCACTCTCGCTGCCTCCCTCTCCCTCTGTCTCTCTCCGTTGGCAGACCCCCTTTTGGAGTAACCCCGGGTTGGCTCACTTAACTCGTAACAATTCAATTAAAGTGCGAAGCTTTTAGAGCTTTGGGCAACCACCTGACAAATGTTGTGCCACTAATGCCAATGTTGCACTCAGCAGCACAACAACAGCAACAACAACGACGACAGCGACAACCAGCAGCAGCACTAACAACAACAGCAACAACTACTACTTTAGACATTGACACACTCTAAATACTCATACATACGTTTTAATACAATGGCTCTCTCAATGTGTGTAACATTTCTTGACAGCCCAGGCCCTAGCCCCTACTCCTACCCCTATCTCATATCCCGTTGCGTTGCGGCTGGCCAAGAAAACCACTTAGAGAGCGAGCAGCCAGCAGCATTTCGGTTGGTTTTGTGCTTGACTTGACTTGCTTTCAAATAACTTAGCTAAGAGCGTGGAGCCAGCCAGCTAAATGAGGAGGAAGGGCGGGCATATTGGGTGGTTTAGTGCTGCTGCTTCCTGTCCCACACTCACACAGACACACAAACACACTCACACACACATATGGTATGTGTCAAGAAAAGCATTTGCTTTCTTTTTTGTCAGCTTGCAAATTAAATTTAAATACCCGCATTTTCATAGCAGTAGCAGAGTGTGGCAGAGAGGGGCTGCTGGGTGTGTTGGAGGGGGAGGGGTGGTTGAGTGTAAGGCGTTGGTATATTGTATTTAAGAGGCTACTGTAACTTTGTGTGTGTTGGCATTATCGTTGTTGTTGTTGTCGTTGCTTTTGTTGTGCACAAAAACGTGTTGTCTTTGTCACTTTGCCAAGCAGCCATTGTGTGTGAGTGCGTGTGTGTGTGTGTGTGTTGAGTGCCCTACAGTCCTCTCTCCCCTCTACACACACACACACACACACACACACGCGTCTCTCACACACCCCGCCCCCATTTCCATTCTTTAGCTCGTGTGCCCATGCTTTTGAGTTAAGTGTTACTTCCGCTCTGCACGCGTTCACGAGTCATTCATTCGCATCCATTCATTATACAAACATAGAGAATGGCACAGCAAAGAGGAGCGCATAAAAGCCGAATGGGGCATAGATGATGGCACAAAAAAGAAGTAAATTTGTGAACAGATCGGTCATAGATATGCACACAGGCATTCATCTAGATAAAACTAGATAGATAAATACTATATACACTTATAGATATTTTAATTTGACCTTAATTAAATTCTTTAATTGCCAAAACTGGTTCTGCGGCATTCGAGCGACGTTTTCAATTTGCAACCACAGAGCTGCTAACGGTCTAGAGCAGACGTTGCCGTTGCTGCTGCTCCACCACCTGCTGTCGCCCTGGCCCCGCCCACTATTTCTGTTCAGTTCAGTCTGCAGCTTGCCGCGGTTTCCGATCACGTTCTGCAGCTTTATTTGATTTATTTGCAACTGCTTTTCAGCTGTTATGCCATGCTCTCTGTCTGTCACACTAACTCTGCCTGCGCCTCTCTCTCTTCCTATTTCTCCCTCTCTCTCTCTCTCTATCACTCTCCCAGTTTTCGTGTGGCTTCTCGAAGTTTTGCACGTTGTCACATAAATTATTCGCATACTGCAGAAATTTTCTCGCCGTGATTAGTGTTCATTGCTAATGTGGCTGCGATGTTAAATATCACGCGCCATATATTATCATCATATAAATACATCAGTATTTATGTCCACACACACACACACATATTTATATACATATATGTACGTACATATATCAGCAGAGCGTAACGAAATTAAGAAAAAGAGCTATATTGTATATATTGTATATATAATATATTTTTATTTGATAGTATATATTTATATAAATGTATATCAAAAGTATATACAATTAACTGTATATTATATAGAACCATTTTGTATTGCTTTAATAGGCCGAGTTCAATGGGCCTTGAAGTTGAACTAATAATATAGCTAGATTACCTTATAATAAAACAATGCAGAAATCATTCATTATGTATACTTAAATGTATCTATTTATTTCTATTTAGTACATCACTTATGTAAATTCTTCAATTAATCAGAATATTCTATTTAATGATTTGTAATTAGTTCATAAATTAAATTAGACAAAAGAACTTTTCACATTTTAGCAATATTGCAATATTTCTCTTGATAATTTTATCCACATTAATGCATACATAATAAATATGCTTATAGCTATAATTATGCTTATAATTAAGATTGATTGGACTCGCTGTAATTTTGATTGAAATGAAAATGGAATTGGAAATTGAAATTGAAAGGGAATTAGATTAATGTTTACGTTTATCTTCTATCCCTTGGCTAATTATAACACGATTACCTTTGCGCTTTTACAACAGACAGCAACATATATACATATAGATCGATTGCTCAAACTTTTCACACACACACACACACACTGGTACACTTTGCTAATTGCCTGCCAATCATTCGCTTAACCTTTTATGGGCGAACTACAGAAACGACTTGTTAATTGGACAGTCTCAATTATGGCGGCCATCAGAGACAGGGATTTATACCATTACAGCTTGTTAGGTAGACAGTCAGGTATCTAATAAGAAGACACGCCCGCACGCCGCCCTCCACCTTGCAGTGCAATCGCCTTTTAGCTAATTAATCCAACTCATCAGCTGGGTATTAAACAGAGAAAAATGCAAATGCCAGCAGAGCAAACGCAATCTAAGTGGAACTGAATGAACGAGTGAGTGAGTGAGTGAGTGAGCGAACGACTTTTGACCTTAACGGTAAGGGGCTCATGCAACAATTCCAGGCCCCTCCACTCTAGCTGCCCTGCTGCAGTTGGGGCCGGGCCAGGACTTTGTCCAGTTTGCAATTAGTGGCAGCACAGCTGGGGCTGGCTGCAAGGCTCGCCAGACATTGTCAGGTCGTCAGGTCGTCGGCAACTCTTCAGCTTTTTCTATTAATATTCCATTTCCTGCTAAAAGCTTCAATTAAAATCTTATTTACGTGCAGTTGCCAGCCAATTGTTGTTCTCGCACACACACATACACATATGCACACAAACACAGTCAACAAAAGGCAACACACTTACTAAATTTGGAAAATGTATTTTGCCAGAGCAGAGAAACAATCCAGCAACTTGCATTGCTACCTTTCTCTGTCTCTCCTTTGCTCTCTGTCTGTCTGTGACCCCCTTTTGGCATGCTGAGCTCCCAACTAATCGTGCTAAAATGTTTTTAGTGTTTCATTAACTATAACTGTTTGCTCGCTCGCTCTGGCAACCTCGCCTTATGGCTATCTGCACAAATCACAGATAAATTATTTAACTGATATCAAGTGTGATAGCACAAATGGGAAATTTTAGTAGCCAACTGCGATAGTTATCGGTGAGTGTGCCTGTTATATATATATTTAGATGTATACAATGTTTATCGTTTCATAATTAATATTTGTTTGCCCGGGAGCTTAGTCAACCTTGTCTTGGTCTGTTGCTTGTCTGTTCCCTGGCTTCCTCTTGCTAAGGCAGACATAGTCTAGTCTCCGCCCTTCCATTGGGTTCAATAGCTGCTCGTTTTATGTACATTTCCTTTGTGCACTCTTGACTCATCGGTCATTTTATCTAAATGTTTTTCTTTTGCTGCGACGCTCTCATTTTCCCTCTCTCTCTCTCTGTCTTTGTCTCCGTCTCGCTCGCTGCCTTGCGCTTGCTGTCAAGTCAAGCCAGTCGCCCACTCAATTGAGTTATCGTCTTTAATTCAATAAAAATTATTGCATTTTATTGTTGCGACAGACGCCAAGTGGCTGCAGCGTCCCTAGACCCTGTCTGCCATACATATAAATATTTACATGTATATAAATATATCGGGGTATATATATATATAGATATATATCCCACATATTTGCGTATCACGACAAGTTCAAGTACTTTGCTGCCCCGCTGCTGCTTCCGTTCGCATCTGCATTTGGCATTAAATTTTGAACTGCTGTCGCTTTTACATCTTTTTAAATGCCAGCCAAGGGGGTTATGTATACCCTACGCTCCACTCTAAACGCCTTACAGCCTCCCACGCTCGCCGTCTTTAACCAGACATGCAAAGCATTACTTTTCTATCTGACAGATTCTTTTGCGTTTGTTCAACTTGCGGCATGGGGAAACTCGTCTGCCATGTGGTTGTCTAAATATATATAAATATGTATATGCATTTATGACTAACAATGGGGCTTTTATGATTGTGACATTCTTTAAAGATTGTTATCAGGAAAATATCCTGTAAATAGTTATCTCAGTTTCAGTGAGCATTTGCTCGACTATTGATTGAATAGCAAATATAATAAATAATAATCAAATAAATCAATATTAATTTGCCGTTAACCCAAAACCAATTCAGCTGCTCAAAGCCCCATCAAATGCAAACAGCGTACCCTTGGATCCCAAGCGGTTGCTAAAAACCTTTTTCCTCCATCTCTGTGTTGATTGAAGAGTGCGATGTCTGTTCGTCCGTTCCGGGCCGGGACTTGCTGAAATTTGCTTCTGATTTGGCAACAAAATTTTTTGTATTGCGCTTCTTTGCTCATAAATTATGTAAATTGCTTTTGCCTGGGCCCCAGCTCTAGGGGTCGGTAGGCGTGACCGGGTTATGGACAAGTGTTAGGGATTAGCAGGCAGCTCACACTTTCGGCTGCTTTTGGCTAACTTTTTCAGAGTTGAAAATTCTGCCTACGCCATTGCCACTGCCATTGCCATTGCCATTGTTATTTATACAAGGTATCTAAATATTACTCAGTTTTTTTTTTCTGCTTTATTTATGCGCATTTATTATTATTTCAACAGCAAAAGTAAACAAAAATAAATAAATACAAAATTAAAATAAAAATAATAAAGAAAGCAAAAGTATTTGTGTCAGGGGGAATAAAAAAGTTGCACGTTTAGCACAAAATGAAACACATATAGTAAAAAATTAATATCTCTAAATATATATATGTATATACATTTATATGAACAAAAGCAGTAAATGTTAAATTGTGCAGAAATAATATAGTAAATTCGCAAATGCAAATTTGTTTAACCTGCAAGCAATAAAAGGGCCAAATCTCTACTGAAACTGCATTATATAAATATCAAACATTATTCAATATTGAATTCAGTTCAAAGGACTGTATACACTAGCTGAAATAATTTCATAATATTTATGTGCCGCTTTAAATAGCTGCATTTGCGTTTATAAAGCGAATTGAAAATTTAATATAAAAAGGGTATCTTTTTTTAGAGCAATCGTTTGTAACAATCGAAATCCTGATAAATATACAGGTATATATATTATTTTGTTTGTCTGTCCATATATAATAATAACAAAAGCTAGAAGCTTTCACTGTAAAATAGATTTTAAGTTTGAAAAGTTTTTTCTCGCAATAAATTCCCACACATTTATTATTTGCATATCTCACAAAACTTCCTCCTATACTCTCCTATACTGAGTGCTTTCGCTGACTAGAATATTACAAATAGTTAGGGTATTTCCCAGTCGAACTTTGCCTACTAACCTGACTCTGACTTGTTTTTATAGCATTTTTACGCACAATTGCGCTCTAAATAGCTGAAACGCTTGTTTGTTGTGTCTGCTTAAATGTTTGGAATTCGGCACAATTAAAACTAAAAATACAAAAAATAATATTTAACATCAAAATGGGTTTAATTATTTCAAGCGAAAGCAGCGCGTGGAATGCCTAAGAAATATTTACAAAATAATGAAGAAATATTTACTTTAATGAAATATTTTTATAAAGTATTATAATAAATATTTCATATATATTTATAAATTCCTTATTATTGACGTATTTACTAAGTGATTTTATTCTCTTTGTATCTTTGCAGGTAAGCCTCAAAACTGATTAGCATAAATAGACTTTGTTCATTAAAAGTTGATGTATCGTAAGTATGGCAAATCAGTTGGGAACAGCTGGGATAATCTTCAGACATTTTGTTGACGTCATTTATAAGTTGATTCACAGAAAAGCATGCAATCTTCCATTGAACCCTGACGATAAGCAATTCGATTAACAAGCTGTACTAAAATTATGCTTATCAAACATTGTGCGATACCAAAAACTAAGAAATTAGTGTATAAAGGCCAATAGAAAAGTTTTCGATAGTCTACTGAAGCTAACATATTATATCGATATCAATATCGATAACGATGAGTTTAAGTGACATACATTGTGTATCTTCGATGTATTTATTTTTATTTTGATTAAATTTCTCTACGACTTTGGTGAAATTTTGTTTGATTAAATTATAATACGCCATCGAGAGCAATAAAGATAAATATCAGCAGTGCCAGCAGAATAACCGGCTCAAGGTCAAGTTGAATGAACTCTTCTTTGTTAGCTGCTATGCGATATATTTATCTGTATAATATACATTTATTTTTGTTGTTATTTATGGAAAAGTGAAAACTGAAAACTGAAAAGTGAAAAGTGCAAATAAAAACATGGCTCTCCTTGAACTTTTTCGAATGAATTTTGCTCGGTTGATTAAACCAAATACCGTTTAGTAGTTTACCCCTTAAGCCGAGTAAATAGTTATTTAAATAGAAAGTTGATATTGAATTGAGTTTTAAAGTCAGAGCTTATAATTAATGCGGGATTTAAGCTTTTATATTTATCGATTGCTGACACGCCAGATTCGAGAGTCAAATCATTTTGTGCGGATTATGTTGAATTTGAAAAATTACAACGATTGAGCCCACGCCTCTCTCCCAATGCCGCCTCCTCATTCTCCCTTGGTTACCACCTGCCACGTCATGGGCTGATAATCCGAAATTCGCGTTTCATGGCAGGCATTTGAATTATTTGCCAGGCCAGTGTCCTCCACCTCTCTCTAGCTCTCTCACTCTATTTCTCTCTCGCTCTTTCTCTTCCTACCTTTTGCACATGACTTGCGTCAATTATGCGTTTTGCCAATGGCAAACTCAGATCTGGAGGTGGGGCAGATTTGTTCAAGGCTGGGCTGGGGCAGAAGGTTGCCCTAAAAGACATCCTTGTCGACGTATCTGTTAGCTCCGACTTCCAAGGCTTCCTTCCTGTATTGCCCATCTATCAGATACCAGTTTCTCTACCCTTCATATACGCATTTAATTTATAGAAGTCACGTGAGCGGCATTTTTTATGCACACACAGCAACAGCAGCAGCAGCAGCAAACTCTCCTTCTCCAGCCATCCACCCGCCTTCCTCCATCCTTCATAACTCAACCCCTGGAATCGCAATCAGTGGGAAAGGCAAAGCGTGCCGGAATAAGCTGACTGCTGCTTGATTTGATGACTTTGGGAGTCAGCAAGAGATTTGCTCAGCCTTATATATATATATATATATATATATCTGCATCTATATATATAGTTATATCTCAATCCAGCAACGGGTTGACATTGGGACAAATAATAACTGTCGCCCATCGTGATTGAGTGGATTTATGTTTAAGTTTTTGGCACAAGTGCAATGCGACTGTGCCTTTGATTTATTAGTAGAGACAGACAGATAGAGATGCATACATAAAACGAGCGAAACGGCGAGAGAGGGAGAGAGTGAGCAGATAGAGAGTTTCTTCAGAGAACGGACGCTGCTTAAATGAATTATATGGCGCTCATGTCGGCGACATCATAAATCAAAAACGAGTCCATTTGTATTTGGTCTGGTTTTGTTTTGGGTCTCGCAGTCTTGAGGCGCTTTTGGCACGTGACTGACTCGACTCGACTGGAGACCGTGTCCGTTTTTAAAACCAACTCTGCTAGTTGCTGAAGAGAGCAGAGGTGCAGAGAGAATCACTCGATCTTAATGGAAAGGCAGTTGTATATGACTTGGCGTGAATGCTTTATGTATTGCTTTAAGTGAGGGACGGGGTGGCAATAAATAAGGCTTAGCTTATGAATTAAGTGTGAGCAATAAGTGAAAAGGGAGAAATTGAAAGAAATTAGTGTTGGTAAACCTCAAACAGCTTTATGTGGCGTATGAACACACTGAAATGTGAATACATATTAAAGCATTTGCAAAGTCTTCTCTTAAATGCTTTTATGAACAATGGATTTACTAGAGTTTGGTCATCCTAAACATAGCTTATTAGGGCTACCAGCTTATTGCTTTTTGCATTCTTTGCTTGCTGAAGTAAAGCTGACTACGTATATCTTAACCTACTTTTCGAATAGTTTACTCATCTATGAGGTTAATATGCAGGCACCTCCTAACTCTTTGTAACCCACATACACACGTACACGTACACACATATGTGTGACTCGTTAAACATGTTCGTTTAACTGCCTTTACCTTTATTACAGTCGAGAGTCTCTGGACTGTTTGCAGTTGCGTGATTGGCATCCGTTTGCTATATCATCAGCATTATCATTATCGTCATTATCAACGTGATTATTAACATTGTTATGTGTGTGTGTGTGTCTCTCTATGGATGGAGGCAATCAAAATGTTTAGCTTATGCCATTAAATTGTATTTTTATCATTATTGCTGCGATTGTCTTTTGTTTCCTTCACTCACTCGCACTGTCGCTGCACCCGTCTCTTTCTCTTTCACTCTGTCGTATAATGTTTGCGCAATATAGCTGACTAAACAAATGAAAGTCACATAAATAATGGCAAAAGGTTAATGTTAACTAAAACTATGAGCAAAAACAACAATGCACATAAATAACAATATAAATTACTACAACTATGCACTTAAACATGAGCCCAAAGCAGCAATGAGTAAGAGGAAGAGTGTAATAAAGTGAGGGAAACACAAAATTAACTAAAAGTCTGCACACGTGTTCGCCAGCGGAAGAGAAGGTAGAGAATAAGACATATATACATATATATATATATTTCCTAATGCCAAAGATAAATTTAACAAAGCGACTGCCAAAAAAAATAGAGAGAGTAGTAATTGTTGTTGTTATTGTTGTTATTGCTACTGCTATTGTTATTGTTTTTGGTTTTGTTGTCTTCGCTGCTGTGCCTCGAAATATTTTGCAAATGACGCAATATTGCAAAAAAACAAAAAAAGAAAAGAAACTTAATTTTTTATTTTTATTTCTTTTTTTTCTTTTTTAATAAAACGGCAGCCAGCTCGACGCTCACCCATTTTGGGAGTGACACGCATACATAGACATACAGAAATACATATAAGGCATAGAGTATGCGTATGTGCGTGTGTGTGTGTGTTTGTTTGTTTGTATGTTTATTTTATGCCTTTTGCTCTTGTTGCTGTGCGCATTAAATTATGCGAACGATATAATTTCATTATCAGACAGCAACAAATACAAAAGAAGTTCATTGGCATACGGGGCGTATGAGCACATTACACACACATACAGAGAGAAAAAGAATGAGATAGAGAGAGAGAGAGCGAGAGAGAGTCAGAGTCGTACACACATGCAAATAGTCATCAGACTTGAGACAGTATACAACAAATTTTCAGCAGAATTTATTATTTAATTACAAGAAAGCGAGACACAAGACAAGCGACAAGGGTCCAAAATTATTGTATCTACATAGAGAAAGACAGAGAGTGAGTGTGAGAGAGAGACAAAGCGAGAGTGTGAGAAGTAGTTATGCTTACGCACACATATATAGCGTAAGTGTGCGTCTGTAAGTACTTGTGCTGGCAGAAAAGATAACAAAAGCTGTGCAAAAGAAATGAACTCGCACTTGAACTCACTCTCATCTCATCTCGTCCCGCCTCGTCTCGTCTCGTCTGGTCTCGTCTCATCTCAGTTCTTTGCATCTTTTCATATGCTGCTCCGTGTCCCTTTCCACTTGTATCAAATATTTTATCAGCATTCGCAATATTTGTTTTGTTACATTCGCGCTTCAATGCTTCTCAACACACACACTAAGAGAAATTCTCAGAAAAAAAAGAGAAGGAGAAGAGGCAAAAGCAAATAAACGGAAGAGGATATTATATATAAAGCGTGTAGGCGACAGCTTGCTGCAGAGTTGCCTTCTTAGCAAGTACAATTCTGTTGCTGCTGCTGCCCCCTTCCCCTGCTGCTGCTCCCTCTCCCCCTCCCTGCCACACTTCTGCCCTTTTGGTATTTCGCCTGCTGATAAAGCAAATTTGAGCTGCTTGCCGCCCCTGTCTGCATCACACTTCAAATGCCAGTTGAGCACTTGAAGCACAGCAAACCAAATCACGCACCATCAGCAGTGGCAACAACGACAACAACAACAAGAACATTGCCAATTGTCAATCAAATTCTCACACATGCTTCAAAAGCTAAGCAAGTCGAGGTAGACAAACAGACAAATAGACAGTTCATTTTATTTAAATATATGTAAGCGATGACTGAAAGGTCGTTCTATGCAATTTTCATGAATTTAAGTGGCGCTTACATATTATTTATATCATTATGATATGCTGAAAACTCTTTCTGTGATGCTGTCACCCTTTCCCTCTACATGTCTGTTGTATATTTAGGCATATTCCAATTTTTATGGCTATATTTAGTCATACATGCTCTTTGTTTCAGTTGATTACAGAGATCTCTCTATGTACATATATAAAAAAGGAAACTTCTGAAAATCTTCCCTTCTTTCTGTCTTCTTCCGTCTTTGTCTTTCTCTTTCTATATCTTTATCTCTCCCTCTCTCTCTCTATATATATATATATAAATATCCATCTCTCTTTCTAAGTATGTTCTTCTTTCTCTAATTCCTTCTTTCTCGTCTTTCTCTAATTCTGTCTTCTTTCTCTCTCTCTCTCTCTCTCTCATTTTCTATCTCAGTATATATCTCTCTCACTCCCTTTCTTTATATCTCTCTGTCAGTCCCCCTCATTCCGTCTCAGTCACTCCCTAGAGTATCTTCCAGTCTTGCATGTTTTTTAGACTTAATTTCTCTGTATATAATGGGCGTTAACACGTCACGCCCCCAATTGGAAATGGTTGGGAACTCCAAATGCTTTGCCACATAAAACATCAACAGTGAAATTGATATAAAAATAAGCCATAAAATGAATTTAATTAATTTTAATTTAGTTGAGTCGTGTTTTCATTTTGTGGTTGATTTTTATTAATATTAAAATATCAAACTGTGATTTTCCTGTATACTTTTAATTTTAATATTTTGCTGTTGTTGTTGTTGTTGCTCTTGTGGTATTTAATTGTTTCGCTTATCGCTGCGGTTGCAGCTGCAACATCGGCTATCCAATCGTATGCCACAAAATGTGGCAACTAACATGACACTAGACATTGACATATGATATGCTTTCACAATTAAATTATTGTTTCTCTCTTTCTTGCGCGATTCGCTTGCAACTGAACTCGAGCTGATATTTAGTTATGAAAAAGAAAACTTTGCATTTGATGCTGACGAGAAAAAAAAAGTGGATATACGCTGCATTTTTATTTCTGGCAAATTTCCAAAAATAATAAAAACGAGAAGAAGAAGGCGCACGGAATAAAAGTGAATCAAGTGGAGCTGCAGAGCTGTGGAGCTGTGGAGCAGTTCGTGTGCGCTTTTGTGTGTTACATACAAATTTTATAGATTTTCAACGCCTGGCGTGCAATGCTGCCAAATATCCTGCAGCGCTGTATGAGCACACACACACATGTAAACATGCACACGTGCACACATGCCAATGCACATGCACATATGCACTTGTACTGTTTTGTGGCATTTTAAGTGAAAAACGCCATCATCACGGCTTGGTCCACATGCCTTTCTATGTATCCTTTGCCAACTGTACCTCAACTGCACCTAAATATGCATGCTTGTGCTCTGCATTGTATGTGTATGTATGAGTGTGTGAGTATGTGTGTGTTTGTATAGCAGTGACTCAAGCTGAGCCATTCAATAACTTCGTATGGCTGACTGGAATTTCAATAAAAATATGATACACACACACACACATAATAACAGACAGACAAAGTCGTGAACAGACATTGGAAATATCGCTTAATATTATCGGGAACGGGATGCAAGGCAGGACTGGGACGCATTGCATATTTCTGCGTGTGCATATTTTGTGGACAGCTTGTTGTCAATCTAACTATAATAATGCACACTCTAAATCCACATGCTTTATACTTAACTCATTCTCTCTCTTTTGTGCGTTCTCTTTCTTGACTCTTCAGTACGGCCAGCGTGTGCCAACTGCAGCCTCACCGAGCAACACGAACTCGAGCAGCTCATCGAACACGGGCTCCCAGAGCGGCACACTGAGCACCAGTCTGAGCAACACGACAAACACAAACACCACAATGGGTCCCAACGGCACGGCACAGAATCAAAATCAACAGGGCGGCGAGCAGTTGTCAAAGACAAACCTCTACATACGCGGACTGCAGCAGGGCACAACCGATAAGGATCTGATCAACATGTGTGCACAGTGAGTATCAATTATGCCAAATAATATATAAGCTATACATAATTTAATATGTAAGAAAGAAGCCAAAGGAAAAAACGTAGATATAGCTAAAGTCTCAATAGAAACAGAAAAATTCCACATGAAATTTAAATTAAATAAATACAGCATATGAGTTAACATCTAGCCAAGTCAGATGTCTTGGCTGCCTGTTCCCGCCAACTGTTCGGTGTGAATCATAATAAATGTTATATTTATGTCCTGTAAATTGAACGCATTTCCAAACGAGTAGCTCGAAGAGATATAATTATTTTTATTGAAACCAGCTCCGCCTCGCTTGTTAGGCGTAAATCAAAGCAAGCGTCGCATACATGAAATATAGATAATTCAAGCTAAACTGTAGTCGTATCGATTCTATTGAAACTATGCCTGGCCCAGTAACCCCTGGCTGGAGAGAGAATTGTGTTGCGGACATGGCCGAAAGCTTAAGCTCAATTCATGCCTCATTCCAGCTGCTAATGAGCAGCTTAGCCTCAGCTCATTCCGCTTCGCTGAGTTTCTACAAAGGCCACACACACATGCACACATATATCCAATTCAATAGACCCCTCACTATCCAGTCAGAGGGCAAGCAACCCCCAAAAATTATATATATATATATATTGTATGCCTATATTTTATGCCTCAGCCCCCGCGCTTTGGTCGGACTGGCCGTCTGCCCCCCAGACCGCAGGAAACGAGTTTTAGCAAAACTAAACAAAAATCCACTAATTAGAGCACACGCTTCATCACGAATATAAAAACAAATAGCAGAACTTCCACTAGAACCACTTGCAAATGATTATGATGTGGTATGTTGTATACATAACGCATACGCAATGTGGCTCACTCTATGTGGACCAACAACAAAATAACGAAAAAAAAAAATAGTATATATTTATACTTATGAAACTATTAAAGGCCACGCACATAAAAATTAATGAAAATAAAAATATCAAACAAGCTTACAGAATGTAGAAGAAGAGGAAGAGAGGAAGAGAGAATAACCAAGGCAGCGAGTCAAGAAGGGGGCTTACACGAGTTGCGCCTTAGCTAGAGAGGGGCTAATAATTACAAGTCAACTTATTAAATTGAAGGTGAATTTGGCTCTTTTTTTATAGCGTAGCCTGGCTGGACGGTTGTTGGTGGGCCTAAGCCCACCCTTTATTCTATTCTATTATTTTTTTCACTCTGTTTGCAGCTGCTTGACTGCGAGGCAATCAAAATAAGCGGCTTATTTGCTTGGGCAGCTTTAATGTTATTATAACTACATACATATATACTATATATAAATATATGTGTGTGTGTGTGTGTGCATAACAGCATTTATTCATATAGCACTATGCGAGTGTGTTTGTATTATCGATGTCTGTAACTATGCTGATATCGATTTAATTTGCCGCTGGTCCAAGCTCAAATGAGCAATTTCCAACGAAATATAATTCGTTGCCTACTTTTCAGCGCGCGATATTAATATTGCATTTTAATGACTATTTAATTGCCTTATAGTGCTCGGCTGGTATCCTTTTGGGCCAGCACAGAGAGAAGCGTGTCGTTTAGTTAAAATCAACAATGAAGCAGAAAGGAAATAATAGAAAAAGTCAAGCCAGTCAAGCCACCACGCACAGCTTATGACAATCAAACAGACATTAAATATAGTCGACTATATTATGAGTCAAACTTAGAAAGCGAGAGTGAGCGAGAGAGAGAAGGAGTGAAAGTGAGAGTGAGAGTGAGAGAAGTTCGTGACATGCAAGAGTCTTGTAATTAGTTGTACGTCTACTTTACATATTTATAGCGTATATACATATGTCCATTTCGTTGACTAATTCACCGGGTCCGCCCGTTTCCCCTCTTTTTTCTCTCCCTTACAGATACGGAACAATAATATCAACCAAGGCTATTTTAGATAAAACAACAAACAAATGTAAAGGTATTTTTTTCTTCACCATTCTCATCATTATTTTATTTATGTGTGTTTTTTGTATATGTATTATTAGTATGTGTTATGTAATAAAAAAAAAAAAGAGAAAAAGAAAGTATACAAAATAATAATCGATGATTTCTTTCAAGGATTTTCTTTTCTCTTTTCTCTTTGTTCGTATTTTGTATTAGTTTATAAATATGCGCAGTACTCAAAAGGTCAAAAGGTTAACAAACAAATACTAGATCTAGATATATCTATCTTTTTTCTTAAAGGAGAACTTTTGTTCTTTCTCTATCACTCACTCTCTCAATTCCTTTGAGTACTAGGCATATTTAATATTTGGTACTGTTTGTGTTTGTTTTTTTTTTTTTTTTTTACTTCAACTTACGTATATAGTTTTTCCTTTACATGTTTTTGCTCGTTCTCATTAATTGTGTCTGGTATTTTGATGTATTTATTATTCAACTAAAAATTAATCAATTGGCAGATAAAATTGTCGATTTTTCTCTTCTTCGGCTTTCATTTGATTAAGTGAAATTATGATTTTATAATTTCGTATATATCTCGTTTTGCAATCGAATCATTCATGCATTCACCTATCTACTACTGCACCCCTACTAAGCCTCCCCGATATGCCCTCTATATATATATATATATATACTCTATATTACTAATGCTAATGATATTTATATATTGATAATATCCGCTCCTATAAATATATATATAACGTTTGCCAGCAAGCAACGAGCTGTACAAATAATTATGTGCGTGTGTGTGTGTATATGAAAGGCTTACATTACTCAGTAACTTTATTTATTTGATATACATATATACAGATATAAATCAATACCTGTATATATGTATATAAAATTTATATATATATTTTTCTTTAATTATTTGTTTAACAATTGCCGTTTGTTGCTCTCTTTATATGTTACAGCTAAAATATGAGAAATTATTAATTTATTTTTACCATTCTCACTTTCTTTTTTTTTCTTTCTCTTTCTCTCTCTCCCTCTCATTTTTTCAAATGATATATTTTGTTTTTGTTTTGTTTGTTTTTCATCACTTTGAAACTTATTTTGCACGTGCGGAAATAATTAAATCTTGAATCCAATTTTGTTCCTTTTCATCTTTTTTAAAACTGTGTGAACTTTAAAATTAAAAATAATAATAAAAAAAATAAATAAAACGCAATTTAAATACTCTTATTCTACTTATACAAATTATATATATATTTATATATATGTCTTTCAACATGCAATTAAAAAAATTCCACCTCCGCCCCCTGTAAAACAAAATACACAAAACGCAAAAAAATAACAACAACGAAAAACGAAAACAAAACAAAAACAAAATATGTTTCTTACAGGTTACGGCTTCGTCGACTTCGAGCAGCCGGCCTACGCTGAGGGGGCCGTCAAGGGACTGCAGGCGAAGGGCGTGCAAGCTCAGATGGCCAAAGTGGGTATCTGGGTGCTTCATAGGCCGGCCATTGTACGTTTGTTTGCATGCAAGTAATACTCACCCCTCACACCGCAAACTATCCTCCTGTACCCCGACCCAGCCCACACCGAAACCCCCCTTAATCCGTAATCCGTGTCTAACCTTGTACTGAAATCCACATTTGACAAGTGCCCAACGTTACCTCCCAACATTACAATTCGTTTACACAGCTGCCTCAAATAGCTTTTGTTTTTAAGTATAATTTTATATTTTATTTTATAAGTGTACGGTATTATTATTATTATTTTTGATTATCGTTGTATATTACTTTTTAAGTAACGAAGCAAAGCAGCTTTCCTTAGCTGCTTATGCAGCTCTACTTTATATTTCAATTGGAATACTTTTAAAGTACCATTTCCTCTTTAATCTGCAGTTGGAGCTTAGGGGCTCCCATTTGCATCAGAATATGTGAAATGCCAAATGAGATTCGACTTTAAATTTGATTTTAAAGTTTCCTTGCCCGCCCCACCCGGAATTTGCATTGCATTTCAAGGAAACCCACGCACAGCCCTTAAAGGTCAACTGAGGTATTTCATCAGAGCTGCAAAATTCATTTCGGGGTGCTCTCTCTCTTTCTCTGTCTCTCTCTGTGTTCTCCTTTCTCGTATCCCTTTTTATTTCATTTCGTTTCGCATTTGCAATTTCAGTTCAGCCACAAAGTCGGTCGCAACTTTTTGTGCGACTCCCACGCAGCATTTGCGTGGGCTAAATAAATTGCCAGCAATTTCGGTTGTTGTTGCTGTTGAATCTCAATTTAGCTTATTATGATTTAAGTTTTTAGTTTCAACACAATCTGAGCCCCCACCTAAAACCCCCTCCAAAACCTTAGCCGAAACCCTAGTTTGTAGTGTTGTTAAACTATATATTTCTATATTAAAACATACTTGTATATCGTACTATATATTCCCCCAATATACTTGATTCCCACATCCAAACACAAATATTATTCTAGTAATACATATTTAAAATCCAATTTAGTAATCCATATATAAATCATATTTAGCGTAGCTTAAACATGTTTTTATTAACATTCATAATTGAAAATTCGGCCATTTATCTAACTACGGCAGAGACTACACAAGAAATTATTTGCATTTATTATCATGAAATATAATCGTAGCTAAAATATATATTTTCTCATCAGCGTTCAGCGAGTTTAGCTGCCAAAATGCCAAATATTAAATATGCATTGAAAATGCCTTTCAATTTTAGTGTACATTACATATTAATTGAAGGCAAATGCATTCATTAATTTATTTGTTTGTACCCCTTTCGCCTCTCGCCCTCCCTCTCTTTGGTATTTATTATAATAATTGTTTTAATTCGCGTTTTTAATCCTCCTTTAGCAGAAATAGAAATACGTATTTATTTCAACAATTAAAAATTATAATCGAGAGAAAAAAACATTTAGCGGATTTGTTGGTTAATTAATTGCATTAAAAGCGATTCTTGATTTTCCACAGTTGATTTCCACATTTCCAATATTCGCCAGGTATACGAATTAGTTTTAGAACTCTATAAGAAGTAGCACATATATCGTCTAGCTATCATGTATAAAGAGCTAGCTCATAAAAGGTATTATCATAGCAGCAGGTAGTAATTGAATTAACTTCGGCTTGCCGCAGTTGATATAGTCTAGCAGATTAGAGAAATACAAAGAATTATGAAAGAGCTCTGAACTGTTCCGAGTTTGAAGTACCTCCGCCATATCATAAACCATATCACTCATCTATATATTTACGAAATGATATACACGTGCATATGCTCTTATTTCTGCTAGACTATATGATATATAGTATCAGATGTTCTCCTAGAACATATGTATATTCATACTTTATATACCTTTCATTTAGTTAATTGGTCATTCGAATATATATATTAATATAATTTTATATGATATAAGAACTGTAAGAAAACTGTTCAGGAGAATAATAATATGAGTATAATTTAGCTAAGGATCAAGTTCTTATGTCCATGAACTTGTATGAGGATCGGAAAAACTATTTTCATGGTTGAACAGAGATCATCTTTCCCGAACAGTTATCTTCGTATATTTAGCTAAGAAACTTAGAGATATTTAAAGTACATTCTAGTTATATTTAGTATTTTATTTAATATTTTTGATTTAAGTAGTTAACTACAACTCGATAATAAAGTATTAAACCTGACGTGGTCCAGTATAGAGAATTCCTAATCAGAAAAAAACTATAAACCCATATAGCTCTTCGATTTGTATAGCGACAATCATTAAAAGTATTTTAGATACATATTACAAATTGATTAGATAGAAATGAAGAAATCAGTAAATATGTAAACTTGTAAACAAATCAAGAAATAAAACTCTATAATCGAATATATATAATTACTATATATATAGTTATAGAAACATTATTGATAGCTGACATTAAGGAGCTCATTAAAACGTTTCTCTTTATTTTCTACGTAACGCATTAAAGTCTAACGTAACGTAACGTAACGTAAAGTAACTAAATTAGCTAGAAATATATTTAGAATTGATGAACCATTTAATCTTCTCTCTCTATATATAGATCGAAATATATAATCAACATAACATGTATCTCTCAAAAAAACTGTATAAACTGTAATCGTATATTTGAAGTTATAGCCAGCCATATAATCAACCTACCAAGTTTGTTGTTTGAGTACGCAAAATGCTACAAACCTGCGCCGGCCAAAAACTAACTAAGATATCTATCTATCTATATATATATATTATATAAAATATAAATCAATGAAAACAACAAAGAACAACTAAATTCTAAGTAAACAAAAAAAAAAAAAAAGAAAACTTTAAGACATATAAGAGATCAGGTATTTAACTTAATTAAGTGCATAACAAGGCGACTCTACATACATACAGTCATCTTACATACAGTACATACATACACGTGCATACATACATACATCCAACATCTAACTGTACCCATGCAATTTGTATATAGTTCCGATCTAGGTCTATTAGCGAATTCTCTTTGAATTCGTTATGTGTTTCTCTAGGTATTTATTTAATTAAGCAATCTATTAGGTCTTGGCATTACAGACCCACACACACACACAGACAACATACAACATTAAGTCAGGCACACTTAACAGACACACACACACCAACACGCACTCAACAGACACACTCACAGACACAAAGCCAGTTACCAATAACAGAATTTTGCAAAAAGAAAAAAAACTAAATGTACTAAAATTTTTACTAATGACAAAATTTCTACGTTTAAATTTTCTTTCCTCCTCTCTGTCTCTCTCTCTTTGAAAACGCGTCGTCTTTGTCGCTCATTCAAACAAACACAAACACACATTAATTAAACACACACACACACACTCTCGCTCACACACATACAACATACGCTTTTGTTAAAACTGCTTTTGTTTGTGTATGTTCAAATATATTGTGTGCAAACTTTCAAACACAACGAAACAAAAAACCAACTAAACTGATACGATTGATCCTCCAATAAAAACAACAACAACACCATCACAAACAACACCAAACAACACAACACGCTGCTATCCTATGCGTACAACAACTACACAGCAACAGGAACAGGATCCCACAAATTTGTATATAGCAAATTTGCCACCACACTTCAAAGAGACCGATCTGGAGGCAATGCTAGCGAAATTCGGTCAAGTCGTTTCCACTAGAATATTGCGTGATCAGCAGATGAACTCAAAGGGTAAGTGTAGTTGACATTCCAATTGGATTCAATATAATCTCTTCTTATTGGTCTTTGCCTTTGCAGGTGTTGGCTTTGCACGCATGGAGAGCCGCGAGAAGTGCGAACAAATTATACAGATGTTTAACGGTAACACAATAACGGGTGCCAAAGATCCCCTATTGGTGAAATTCGCCGATGGCGGTCCCAAAAAGAAGAATCTCTTCAAGACGCCCGATCCGAATGCGCGCGCGTGGCGCGATGTCTCCGCCGAGGGCATACCCGTTGCCTATGACCCGACTATGCAACAGAACGGCGTCAGCGTCAATGTGGGCACACCAATTGGTGTACCCTATTCGCGTTTCGGGGCACCGCAGGTGGGTGGCTATCCGGTCGCTGGCTCGCAATGGATACCCGGCTATATGATGACACAGCCGATCACTCAGGTAGATGATCAGGTGAGTGACGCGCGCATTCTACCAACCTTGCAACACATGCCCAACATTTATCAGTATTCCTCCTCTGCCCTGCAGTACATGCAAATGGCTGCCGCTCCCCAGTTGGGCGTCACCTCGTACAAACCGCAGGAGGTCAACCAGGTGCCCGCACGCGGCATTTCGATGATGGTCAGTGGCGACACGGCTGTGCCATATGGAACAATGATGCCGCAGTTGGCCACTCTCCAGATTGGAAACTCTGTAAGTGCTCAACGAGCGTCAGCAAATGAACAGCAACTACAATCTTATAAGACCTACTCAGAGAATACTCAAACACATATTGCATATATGGTTGTCAGAGTTAAAGAGCAATCGAATAATCGATATACCATGTTGATGGTTGCCTTAGGGGTATTCACTGTCAGTTATTGGTTGCCATGTTATATATTATAATTCAAACTATATGGTTTTCAGAATTTCAAAAAGGGAAAGATATCGATTCTAATATCTGTCTACTTTTCTTCATTGCTTCAATACCTTATCGAATTTGCTTGCCATCAAGTTTACCTGAGTCTTATATCTTTTAACCATAGAATTATCAAAGAATATATACATATATGCATATATGTTTGAGTATTATCATATATGACGATTGAGTAGCTCAGTTGAAAACATTGTTGATAAATATGTGTGAATGTGTGTCTCTCTGCGTCAGTGTGTATGTGTGTGGGTGTGAGAGAGTTTCGTTGCAATTAAATTCGAATGATGTTTGATATATAATTTGTATTCTATATCTGTTCTTTTATTCCATTGTTTTTTCCGTTCTCTTTTCGGTTCCTTTATAGAATTTTTCTCCATCGTTACAGTATATTAGTCCAACTTATCCATATTATGCACCACCACCAACTATTTTACCAACAATGCCAATGACAGATTCCGAACAGGCTAGCACAGCTGCATCACCCGACGAGGCATACACACAGTATCCACATCAAGCCGCTCCCAAATAGGTCTTCGCGAGGTGAGTGATGTCTCTCTGTCTCTCTCTCTCTCTCTGTTTCTCTGTTACTCTCTATTCATCACTGTCTCTATTTGAACATCTCTTCCGTCTGTTACTTTCTTGAGCCGCGACTAATCCAGTCCGTCTCCCACTCTCTCTCTCTCTCTCTCTCTCTGTATCTCTTTGTCTGAGCTGTTCTTCATTCATCTGCTTTAGTTGTGCTTTGTTGTTTTGCATTGGACTTTATAGCGGGCTCTCACTGTGTGTGTGCCACCCACTTTGAGCGCTGTAGCTTGCTTACGTTTGCCAACACTGTTTTGCATGTGCTGTGTGCTTAAAGTTTAACCATCTCACGAATCTTACACCTGGCTCACTTTCACTCTCACTTTGACTCGCCTCCCATAATTCCACGATCATTGGTGATTTCCTACTTCCCTTACTATCATCTTCTTCCTTTTATACACGCCTTTTCTTTCTTTTCATTCGTTTTGTGTGCTGCTTGTTGTTGCTTGCCTGTTTGCCTACAAAATCTGTTCTTGTTCCTGACTTTAGAAATGTTTTAACTCTCTCTCATTACTAAACGCAATTCTTTTATTTTCAAATCGATTCCTGCCATCTCATAACTACAACTACAACTACAACTACAACAATTACTGGCATACTTAGTATAGTTACTAAGCAGCCTAAACACTGGTAATACATACTAGGTAAATATCATACATAAACCAAAAAATCTCAATGAACCAACTTATATATATATAAAAGGATGTAAAGGAAACTTTTTCCTATATATATATGACCTGGTTCCTTGTGGATTTTCCCAGCTACAACAAATCCTAAGATTTATGTTATTCAGTTTTACTAATTGGTTTCCATCATTTCAGATATAATATTTTAGTACCCAATTTGAGTACTAAGTAATGGACGCAATCGAGGGTTAGCGTTGGGAGCTTTAAGCGCTGGAATAACAACAATAAAACAACAACATCTACAACATCAACAAGAACAACAGGAGAAGAGGAGTATGAGAATAACAGGATGCCACGTCGGAATGGAGGAAGCAGTTTGATAACAGTCGAAAATGCTGTTCCCTAAGAAAAACAAAACATAATGTTAAAAAAAAAAAAAAATAAAGAAGAGATAGAGAAAGATAATTAAGAGAGTTATGTATAAAAGATAAATGAAGAGCAGTAAAAGCAGCAGCAACAACAAAGGAAAGAAAAATACATACACAATTGAGTTAAGCAGGCGAGCGGAAAAGAGAGCGTAAAAAGTGAAGAAAAGCAAAGACTAAACTTAAATAATAGAAATTAGTTATACACTAAATAGTATGCTTAAACAACAGCAACAAGAAAACGGGCAAGTAGTAGTAGTGGAAAGGGGCCGCAATTTTCATTGAGGGAGAGAGAGAGAGAGAGAGCAGGAGAAACTTACCAGAACGGGGCAACATTTTCTCGAAGAGAGAAAATTAAAAATGAAATAAAAAATAAAAAATAAAAAATAAACCAAACATTTGAAGCAACATCAATTTGCAAGCAACAGAAGGAAAAATGAAACAATTTAAAGAAAACGCAAAACTCTAGTTAAGTCTATATAAGGAAAAGCAAAAGGGAAAAGAATCGCATGTAAAAATGTTAAAATACAGAGAAACCACAAAAGCAAACAACTTTGTGACGAAATAAAGCAAAGTAAATGAAAACCGAAGAACCCAAAAATGTGTGCAATGTATGTTAAACGAAAAACAAAACAAGAAAAAAAATGAACATGAAAATGGAAATGAAATGAATAATAAAAGCTTGACAACAAAACATAAAAAAAAAAAAACCAAAACTATTGAGTCAAGTAAAAGCGAATACATTTATTTTTTATTGTCGTTTATGAAACTGAAATTGAAGAGAAATTAACAAATGAGAGAAAAGAAAATTTTGGTTTTCCCAAGATTTTTTTATTTTGCTATTTTAATTTGTCTTTGATTCGATTTTAAATGCAGTTTTTAAGAGTCTAAAGTGTTTGAAGCACAAAGCTAAGAGAGCGGCAATTTTACCCTGTCTCTCTCTTTCTCCCACTCTCTCTCTCTCTCGCTTGCGCGAGTAGAAATTGTTTTTCGTTTTGTAAAGAGAAAAGAAAATGGGAAAAACATTCTCATTTATGTTAATTGCAAACGTTTCACACATTTTGTTAATTTGAATAACTGCAAAAAAACAAAAAATTGAAGCAGAAAGTTGAAAAATAATAAATAAATCTAAAATTTAAAAAAAAAAAAGAACTAGATTTAAGTACTAGCAAAAATGCAGTAAGCAGCAAATTTAGTAGTTTTTAGAGTCTAACAAATGAAAGATAAAAGATGATGAATGACGATGAATGATTCATGGAGGTGAATAAGAAAAACAACATGATAATAATAACAACAAAATGAAGATAAAGAAATAATAAGAAATCTTGTACTAGTTTTTAGCATATTTTTGTGCTCATCAGTCGATTTAATGAATTTTTTGTAGCTGTCTACAGTTTTTTACGTTTAACTGTGTGTGTTTTTTTCTAGCAACTACAACTAAGATATATACTTGAATTAAGAAGAACAAGACGAAGCAGAAGATGGAAGATAGCATAGCGTATTTTTTGTTGTCTGCAGAGCAAAGAGTAAAGAAGATTACGTTTAGGATGTTGGCATAGGAATGGAAAGTGAAGAGTGCAAGGCAAAAAATGAGGCATATACAACAAGAAGAAAAACAAGATAAACAAAACACTTAAGGCGAATGGAGAAACGGATATGAAAATGTAGCAATGTAGTTTAGTTTCATTGTGACACGTGGAAAACGTAGTGAATTTGTCAGTGGAAAAGGAAGCGATCTGTTTTTTTTTTTCTTATAAATGAAATGGAATGCAGGCGGAACAACAGGCGAGAGCATAGAGATGTTGAAGGCAGACAGCAGTAGCAGAAATGAAAGCAAAAAAACAAAGCAACTTAATGTTAAAAAAGAGTTTAAAAAAACAAAAAAAAACTATGTTTAGTAAAGTAGCAATAAGAAGAAAAAATAGAAAAAAAAAGATAATGCAGCAGCGATTATTTCTTTAGAGTCTAAGTGTAACTCTTAAAAAAAGAATCAACATAAAAATTGTCGATGGGTTGATAGATCGTTAGATCGAAAGATCACAATAGACAGACAGGCAGCACAGTGTTTGAAATTGAAGCCTAGCGTATTTTTTTTTATTTTTTTTTTTTCTGACAAAAACACGTACACTCACACTTATACAGCCCACACTTACATACACATTGTATTTGTGATTTAACTGAATGAATTCTTAGTTTATGAAATATATAAATAACGAGTTGGACTAGCTTTGAGAATCTCAGAGAGAGGCATTTGCATGGAGGGAGTTAGTCAGAATCTTGAAAGAGAGGCAGAGAGAATGTTTGAGATTCAGCAAGTTTCCAGCAGGGATTTAACTTTTCATTGTTCACGCACACACATATACACATTACACACAAACATTCCTGAGCAAAGTCTTTGATTTTTCATATGTATGTATGTTAACTATGTTACATATATGATTTGGCATTATATGGATTGCCTATATGCTAACAATCTATATATAATTATATATATATATAAATACAAAATGAAAACACAACGCCAAAAGTCTTCCTAAGCCTAAACCAAAACAAAAAGTGCAGTGCATGTTTTCCTATCATATAAAAAGAAAAAGCAACAACAACAACTATCATAGATATGATTTATATACTCTCTCTTTCTATTTAATTTGTACAATATGTAATTTGCTTTAGACTGAATACCAAAATGGAAAATGAAACAATAAAAGAAAACAAATTGAATTCAAATGAAAATGCAGGATCTACAAACATCACACAGACAGACAAACACACACACTGACACACTATAGTGGCAAGCGTCAAAGTAAAGCAATGTAAAGATCAACGGAAAGAAGAAAGCAAATGGGGCAATGAAATATTTTGCATAGACATTCCAAGAGCAAAGGCAAAAACACAAACTAAGCAATTTTTTGAATATTTTAATAAATGAAAAAAAAAAAACAAGACGCCACTGCAAATAGGGAAATCCAACCAACAGCAACTGGGTAAACAAGAATCACAAATACAAGAAAAATGTCAAGAGTTTTGGATTTAAGTTTTTCATATGTCTCACATTTGTCTTCTCTCAAACATACACCCCCCAAACACACACACATCCGCCCTTCGACAGCCCCTACTATTAGTTTCTGTATTCCTACACAAAGTGCAATTTTTTATTTCGTTCGATTCTATAATATTTATTTTTAAAATTTTCTTAATTTTGCAAACATTTTTGCGCTGTTTTTAGGCAGATAAAAAAAACATTAAAATTTAGGTTATTTATAAACGAATAGAAGATTGTGAGAACAGGAAGGATGGAAGTAGACGAAAGTAAAGAGAGAAGAATCTTAGCTGCAAGAGTTTAGAAAACCGTACTTTTTAAGCCAAGTTAACGGGGCTGACTACAAAGTTCCCCGCAAAAGCATAAAACACATGTTGTAGATGATTATAAAAGAAAGAAGTAAACATAAAGGAGGACGATTGTGGCTAAGGATTAAGAGTAGGAGTAGGAGTAGGAGTAGAACTAGTAGGAGAGACAACAGCAACAACAACTTAGTAACTAAGATCAAAGCACTAGAGTTTAAGTTTAGCTGAGCTAAGTATAGATTTGGCAAGAGCGTTGCGTTGATTAAGGATAACAAGAAGAAGTAGAAGAAGACGAAGAAAAGGAAAGAAAAAACGAGGAGACAGCAGCAGAAGTGAAGTGTAGCTGATGTAGGAAATATGATTTTTAATTGGTAGTAATTAGTTGATTAGCACGAAGAAGAAGAGGACGTGAACGATGACGAATGAAAAGAGAAGAGAGGAATAGAAATTTGTAGTTTTTGTGTAGTTAGAGAGGAAAGCGAAGGATCGTCACGTTCGGATTAGTTTTAATTTTGCATATAGAATCGATTCACAGAGCGATCGTCTAATTGGCAAGCAGCAGAGAGAAGTTTATTATAAATACACATATATTTTTTTTAATTACAATTTTCTATTATATTTCTGACAAAAAAACCAAACTTAATGAAAAAAAAACTTGTTTGTTTTGCGTCTGTATTTTGTTTTAATTTAATGCGTTTTACTTTAGTTTTTTAACTAATTTTAAGTAGTTAATTTATTATTTGTCGTAAAACAACACGAAAGAGAAGAAGAAGAAATCATTTATAAATTTGCCTGTTGCTCTCACAACTTGAGTGAAAGTGAAAAAATTAAATTGAAAATTGAATTTGAATTTGAACTTGAAGAATGTGTTGAAAGTAATTTTTAAAGCGAAATGTCTAGTGCTTAAAATTGAAATCTAAACAGCAACAAAAAAACTTTGAATAAAAAACTTAAAAACCAAAAAAAAAAAAAATAAAATAAAATAAAAATAAATAAATAAAAACAAAAATTTAACTGTTTTTCATTTAAGTTTTATGTTTGACATCATTTGCTTCATTGTTTTTCACACATAAATATATTTTGTTATATACCCTACTCCCTGGACTTTGTTTATAGTTAAATGTTTGCTATATATATGTTAAGGAGAATAAGCTTAATTGAACTAACTCCAAACTAGTTTCCAGTAACAATTATAAATGAATTGAATTGTGTTTTAAACAGAGGGCAACAAGAACAACTTAGTCTTAGCTAAGTCGGCGGCAAAGTGAAATGGAAAATAGAAAAGAATAAATATGAGAAGGAGAAGATAAAGAAGAAAAAAACATTTTTTAATTAAGCCAATTTAAGGAAATGATGAATATATATATTTTTTTGAAACTTTTTTGAGAAAACCAAAAAACAAAACAAAAAAAAAAAAAAAAGAAACAAAAAACAATGAAATGAGAAAAGAGAGAAACACATTAAACAAATGCATATAAAAAGAGAATCAAGAGGGAGAGATCTAATAAAATGCAGGCAAATAATGGTTAAAACAACAACAACATCATCGTAGTGAAAGGTCAAGAAACAAGCTCATTAAATTTAAAAAGCAAACACGACGACAAAAGCGTAAAAATGTAGTTCTAAGTAAAACTTTAAAGTAAACATTAAAACAAAACAAAAAAGGCTCGCGCAGAGAAGCAGCTAATTAAACTTAGATGAAAAAATGATAGAGAAACTAAAAAAGAAGAAAATAAACAAAACAAAACAAAAAGAAGTTAAGATAAAGAAATGATCAGCGCTCAGACGGGTGCAAAGTAAAATGTAAATTTCGCTTGTTGCTATTTTTAAGTTTTAAATCAAAGTCTTTTAAAGAACTTTATTCATTTCTCTTGTAAAACGATAAAACGTGAAGCTAACTATATCTCCTCTCTTTGTAACTCTCCACAAAAAAGTATATATAGAAGAAACGAAAAAAAAAAAAAAATTATAACCCCTTTCGAATCTCTGTGTATTTTTTAAGGTATTATTTTTTGCATCAATGTGACGCTTGAAAGCATTTTTTACATGCATATGGAAAAGAATTGTATTTAAACACTAGAAAAAGCAGACAAAAAAAATAAAGACAAAGATAGAGACGATAAGCAAACGATGCAAACAACTTTGCTAAAACTTTCAAATTTATAATGCGTACTTTTTGTGCGCTAAAAACTTTAATGCAAAAAATCATACATTAAAACAAAAATAAATTGGAGCTAAGGAGATAAAGTTTAAATGACAAAAAAAGAAAACACAAAAAAATATATTAAATGAAAAATTAAAAAAAAAAAATTAGTTTAAGCAAAACATTTTGCAGCTTTTGTGCTTATTTCGCTTAAGAAAAGTAAGACTAGTTGAAAAAGAAAAAAGAAAAAAATTAAATCTAATTGTAAGTAAAGAAAAAAAATGAAAGAACGAGGAAACATTGAGCGCAGGTGCAGCATGCAGGTGCAGAAAAGCATTAAACAGAAAATAGCAAAAGATTAAAAACAAAAACATGAAGAACATACAAAGTAAAAATGTCTCTTTAAAAACACTAAAGAGCAAATGCTGTCATCCAAAAAAAAAAAGTAAAAAAAAAAACAAAAAAAAAAGAAACTGAACTTTTTCTGAATCAATAAAAAACAAATTGATTTTCTGTAAGAAAACAAATGCGACTGATGTTTTTACTTTAAAGCGGGGCTATGTGCTGGAATGGAATGGAATGGGCTTCTCCAGCTTGTTGATGGATCAATATCATGATTTCGGGGTTGCTGTTCAGACACCCTTAGCAATTGAGGTCTGCAAAGTGTGGGCAAATGGCCGCAGGCAACAAGTTTATACACAGCTCCAAGCCTTTCAGACTGGACCCGTAATATCTGCGTTGGCCGGAACTTCCCCTAAAATACGCAACAGTGGGGGGCCACAAAATATGAAAAGCCTACGGCCCATCCGTACATACGCACACACATTTATATACATGTTTATGTATACGTTTGTGTGTGTGTGTGTGTTTGTATGCGCGCAAAGCCGTAAGGATGAACCGAAAAATGTTGACAGCAATTCAGCCTACAAGTTTTGCTGCGAACCTGTTCGTTTGACTTGTTTGATGGTTTTATGAGTGTCAAAACTCGACAGCTTAATAGACGTTTTTATGACAGCAATCACATTTTCATTGTTATTGTAATGAGAGACAGGGTTGACTGTAACATGTAAGTCAGTGTATGTGCATGTGTGTGTGTGCCACAAGCCACATGCCACCACACGCACAATGCGCAAGGGATGCTGCAAGAGCCGCCAGCAAAGCTCCCACTACTCTCTAAAGCCAGCGCACAACAGCTAGTCATCCATACACACCCACACACACACACACACTCATTTGTTTGTATATATGTATGTATACACACATGCCTAGTCTGTAGGTATGCAAGTTTGTATTTTTACTTATTCTGTTGATACAAACGCAAACTGGCTGCTGTGAGCCGTCATCAGTGTTGCCAGTTTAGCCAATTTCAGGCCAGATCTAGCCTATTTGAGAGTGGTCTAGCCTATTGATTGCCTCTCTGTCTATCTCGCAGTCCTTCTCTTTGTCTGTCTGCTAACAAACGCAAGAGACGAAAAATTACTCAATATAACAGAAGATCATTACAGTTGTTTGTATGTATGCAGAAGTATTCATTTAGTATTTATATTTGAGTAAAACGAAGTACGAGCAGCAGAGAGTAAAACGAAGTACGAATACTTGCAGCAGCAGAGAGTGTTCCCATTGGTCGGGCCCAACATTTGAGCGCAACTAACTGTCTGAATCAAGGTTACCCTATATAAAGGGCAGCAACTGCAGAAATTCTTCAGTCACCCAAGCCTGGTGGGGTCAGTCGTTCAGTGCAGTGAATTTAATTCTGTGTGATCGTTTAGCCAAGCAATAAAGATTTGGAGAAAATACTTGGAAGAAATACATTGCAGAAATTTGGCAAAATTTTTTATTAAATTGTTTAATTTTTTTTTTTTTTATATATATTATTATTTATTATATTTATTATATTTTATATTATTATATTAGTTTGTTTATTTTCTTATATTTTTGTCCATTTTTTTTGCTATTCCAGCATCTTTCCTATATTCAGAGCTTAACAGCTGGCAACACTGACCGGCATGAACACCGGAACAAGCGCCAACATCGAGACCGGCATGCGTGTGCCTGTGTGAGTGTGTGAGAGCACCTCTTGCATTCACTCTCTCTGGCTGTGACAAAGCAATGCAAACAACAATAACTACAGCGCGCACACACACACAGTCGCACGCACGCGTGTATGCTTTGTTGTTTACTTGCTTACCGTTATTTCGTTTGGGTCTCTCGCTTTTGTTGTGGCCGCTGCTGAGCGTTTCTGTTCGCCTGGTCATTTGTTGTTTTTTGTAGTAGTTGTGTGTGACGACGAGACCGACGGCAGTGTTAGAGAAGTCATTGCCATCGTGTGACGTCAGTGCGAGCGTAGCGGGACAGGCGGGTGGTTGTGTTACTTAGCTATTCATCAATTTATTTGAATTTTGTGGTAAGCTATAGGTAATAATATTTTCAACCAATATTTTCATTTGTATTTAAATTTTTTATTTTTAGATGTTTAAAGCCAGCCGCGTTAACTTTACCCATAAATAACTGGTCATGGCATCTGCCAGCTTTGATTAGCGATGTTCACGACCCATAGATGGCGCTACTGCCTTTTGAAGAAAAACAACGGAATAAAAAATGTATTTTATGCACTTAATGTTGCCCGAATTTATCTGGATTTCTATTTAGTTTTTATTAATTTCATTTCGTACAGACTCTTATGCATGCAATTTTAATTGTTCGTAAGCCATTTTTAAACAATAAAACCTAGCTTAAGATCATGCAAGCGCAGAGCGCAGATTAAATCGTACAAAAAATGAAGACCGCTAACTGTAGGTGTTAACTGTTTTACATCGATTTCATTCACTGTTTACCGCTATTGCCACATATAATTGTAATTGAATTTGGTTAAACAAGATGTTGCCATGGAAACGATGATAATTGTCGCGCTTGTAAACCGTTAACAAATTAATGCTAAGAACCGAACTATTTAAAACAAAATCATACAAAAATCTTTACACATATGATGGCCCTTCCCGCTTTGTCTCACTTGCCACCAAAGCCTCCCATCAGGTTCCCCAGTCCGCCTAGGCCACCCGCTGCGCCCTGTTGCAGCTGTCGCATCATATTTTGAAGGCCACCAACGCCGCCCATTTGCTGTAGCATGCGGGGATCAATCATCTTGGCCATCTGCTGATTAAGCTTGGCCATTTGCGTGGGATTCACATTTTTAGTCATGTCGCCTTGTTTGAAGAGGCCCTTAACGCCACCCATTTTCTTAACGACTGCCGCAAATTTCGTGTAGTGGGCTATCAGCTCCTTGACCTCTCGCTCAATGACTCCTGCGCCATGGGCCACACGGGTGCAACGTGTAGGTTGCTTGCTGAAGAGTTTAGCCCCGTCACGGTTGTCCAGTTCACTGTCGGACATACTGTCCATCATTGTCATCATGCGCTTGATACGCGCCATCGACTCCTGCTCGCCACCCTTGGTCATGAAGTCTTGCGAGAATCCGGGTATCATGTTCATAATCTGTGAGAAAGGTCCCATTTTCAGGATATTTTGGAACTGTTCGTACATGTCGCGTATGGTGAAATGGCCATGCTTGATCTTCTCCAGCAACTCTTCGTTGCCGTCTAGTTTCAGTTCATTCACCTGTTCAATACATGAAGTACTTAGTTAATTGATAGGGGAGAGTGCTGTATCATAGTTACCTTGTCTATCAGTCCCTCAATGTCACCCATGCCTAGAAGTTTGCTCACAAAAGGTTTCGTTTTGAACGGCTCCAAGTCGTCAATGTGCTCGCCAGTGCCGATGAATATAATGGGTGACTGAGTGGCAGCCACAGCAGAGAGAGCACCACCACCCTTAGCATGGCCGTCTAACTTTGTGATAATCACGGAACCAATATCCACTTTCTCTTTGAAGGCCTTTGCTTGAGCTTCGCAAGCCTGTCCAATCGTGGCATCCATGACGAAAATGATATTGTCCGGGTTGACCGCATTTGCCACCGCCAACATTTCCTCGAACAGCGACTCTTCCTGCTTATGTCTGCCCGATGTGTCCACAATAATCATTTCGAATCCTTCGCGCTTGAACATGTCCACTCCTTCTTGTGCTATGACCACAGGATCGATTTCTGTGTAGCTGCCATAGAATGGAATGCGCGCCTTGGTCGCATTCTGCTTGATCTGATCGTAGGCACCCGCACGGAATGTATCCGCGCACACGAGGCACGACTTCCAATTACGTTTCTGGTAGTGATAGGCTAGCTTAGTACATGTGGTTGTTTTGCCGGAGCCCTGCAGGCCCACAAACATGATCACATTGGCCTTGCCTTTTACTGGCTGATATGGCTTGACACCCGGATCCACCAGTTTGATGAGCTCCTTGAACACGGCGGACTGTATCATGCGGCGTTTGTTCAATCCTCCGGCCATTTCATCAAAGTCGATGACTGCTCGTACATTCTCGCGCAGTTGCTTCACCTGCCGTATGTTTACATCGGCCTCTAGCAGCGCAGCGCATATCTCTTTCAGCATAGCACTTAGGGCTTCCTCATTGATGACGGTGGCTTTGCTGAGTGAATGCAGCGCCGTCGTTATTTTTCGTCCTAAATCTGCTAAAACCATCTTGGCGTATTACGTGATACGTTAACTGTATTGCAGCGGCGTGCGTTTTAATTTAGTTGCCTTATATGCAAAACAAAACATGCGAATTGAAAACGAGTTAACTTTTGATTTTCTCTGACACGTCAAATGTCGAACACAAAGAAGAAGTTGAGACTGACAGTCAAATGGACATGTGCAAATGTCAAAACAATGCGAGTCTGAGTATGTGTGAGTGTGAATGTCAGATATTTGCCAGTCAGCTGTTTACGTTTACTGTGAATGTCAGTCATGCTGTTGGTTTCTTTTAAAATTAAGGCGCTCATTTTGTATTTCATAAATTAATGGGCGTGAAGGAATTATGGAGCATTTTAACACCTTATGCAGATCGCAAACCCATATGCGAACTACGAGGCAAGAAGGTTGCCATAGATTTGGCTGGATGGGTTTGCGAAAGTCTTAATGTTGTCGATTATTTTGTGCATCCGCGGCATCATTTAAAGTAAGTTCTCGAATAATGAATAATTAAAGAATTATTATTATTTATCATATTTTATTATTTACCACATGTCCTCCACAGAAATCTCTTCTTTCGTACGTGTTACCTCATTTGGGAACAGGTAACGCCAGTGTTTGTATTGGAAGGAGCCGCGCCCAAGCTTAAGAGTCAGGTAATTGCTAAGCGCAATGAGCTGCAATTTCGTGGTGCGCGACCCAAGGATAAAGATAAGGACAAGGATGCAGTGGGGCCCTCACAAGCGGTAGCCAAAAGCGATAAAGGACGCACTCGTTTCAATCATGTGCTCAAACAGTGCGAGAATCTACTGCTGTCTATGGGCATACAATGCGTTCAAGGACCGGGAGAGGCTGAAGCCTATTGTGCATTTCTTAATAAGCACGGAGTGAGTTCGGTTGCTTACCATACGTGGTTAAATTAATCATCTATATTTATCTAAGTTAGTGGATGGTGTCATTAGCCAGGACTCCGACTGTTTTGCGTATGGTGCCGTGCGTGTCTACCGAAACTTTTCCGTGTCAACTCAGGGCGCTCAAGCTGCAGCTGGTGGTGCAGTAGATATTTATGATATGCAAGAGATTTGTAATCATATGGATTTCGGACAAAATAAAGTTATTGTTATGGCGTTGCTCTGTGGCTGCGATTATTGCCCGGATGGCATAGGCGGCATAGGAAAGGATGGCGTACTTAAGTTGTTTAACAAGTACAAGGAATCAGATATATTGGATAGGTAAATCATTTTCCACTTTCCATATCACTTTAACAAAAGTTTCCTATACAGATTACGCAATTGGCGGGCCGAGACGGATAAATACAACGCGCTGGAGTTGCGCGTGGATGACAAATCCATTTGTAGCAACTGCGGTCACATTGGACGCACACAAAGCCATACAAAGAGCGGTTGCGGCGTCTGTCGCACACATCGCGGCTGTGATGAAAGCCTATGGAAGTAAGTAAGCTGGTTAGTTGTGTCCCTATACCTAATATTATATTCTCTTTAGAGAACAACGGCTGTCTATCAAGGCGGAACTGACATTGCGCAAAAAGGCTCTGCTGGATGTAGATTTTCCTAATGAAGAGATCATATCAGAGTTCCTTACTCAGCCTGCAAAACTTCCCAATTTGGTGCTGGACTGGAGGCAGCCTAATATCGTGAAATTCATCAAACAGATTGGACATCTTTTGCAGTGGCCAGAAATCTACTGCTTTCAAAAGTTTTTTCCGTTGCTCACCCGCTGGCAAGTGCAGCAGCCAAACGAAGCCCTTGCCCTAGTCCAGCCACAGGAGATTATCAAGAAACGTACAGTGAAGGGAATTGCCAGCCTGGAGTTGCGTTGGGAAGACACTCGTGGCTGCTTCAAGGGACTCATACCATATGATCAAATTGAAGAATTCAAACTGGATCATCCAAAGGGCGTGGAGGAACTTTACTACACTGTTGAGCCATTGGACATGTTACAGGCTGCCTATCCAGATATGGTAGCAGCCTTCATCAAATCCAAGGAGAAGCCACCCAAAAAGACAGCAACGCGCAAGAAGAAAGTAAATTCAGATGCGCCGCTCAGTGCACTTGAGAATCTGTCGGATTTGGCAGCGACAACAGCAGGGATTATCACAAAACCTAAGCGCGGTAAAAAGAAGGTGCCTACTAATCCACCAACGCATGGACAAAAAACAATGCAGCACTTCCTTAAGCAGAAGGAGAATACACCTATTAAGTCCTCTCGTCAGCTGGCGAACCAATGCTCCACGCCTCTTAACAAGCACTTGCCCTCTGATTTGGAGAGCGACGCCGAGTTTGATATGTCCGACATTATCAATGGCATTGTTTCCAATCCGCAAGCAGTGCCTGCTGTGACCAAGCACGACGGATACCAGCTCCACTATGAACCGTTGGCGGACGATTTAAGCCTTCGTTTAGCACAACTCAGCTTGGACAAGCATGATGTGTCACACCAGCAAAGCTTACTGATCGATGATGTAGATTTGCTAGTTCAAAAGCGCCGCGATATCTCCATGAGGACTGAGAATATGCCATTGGCCAAGCGCTACTCGTTAGACGACAGTTTTGATCTGTTAGTCAAGGGCGATCTAAAGAAAGTGCCACACCTGGTCAAGACACCCGTGGAGCGTTTCAAACAGCAGCATCGCCTGTCCACTGCGAACGAGTCCAAACAACTGCCGTCTGTCAAGCCAGCAGCAAATGTCAGTTACTTCTTTAATCAAAGTGTTGAAGGTGCCGATGCTTTCGAGCAGTTGATGGAGTCATCTTTGAAGCACTCGGAAGAGGATTTGGTGGTAATCAGTGACAGCGATTAAGTTTTTCTCTTTATGTACATCTAATAGTCTGCAATATATTCCCATTTAACAATAGCAAACTTATAGCTTGCGTTTACTCTGGGGCAAATTAAAACTCCAAATAACGTTTGGCATAGAGTTGAGCATTGCGCATCGCCTGCTCCAATTGCTCCTCGAACTGTGTGTTAACTTTGCGTCCTTTCATGTTGCAGACGACTTCGGGATTTTGACCCTTGGGCGCAGCCACTTGGCCATTAAAAGTTTCCGCAAACGATTGCAGCCAAAGCGAAGCATTAAATTGCTTGCTAATGCAGTTCTGATAAGATAGACAAGAGTCAATATGTTATATAAGAATAAAATGAGTGGATTTACCTGCGGCACACAGCAGCGCGCTTTGACTATATTATCACACATGCTTACAACCAGAATGGGACGATCTGTGCATAATTTCGTGGCACGTTGCAAGGGAATCTCCTCAACCAGCGCTGAGCTGCTTATAAAGTGTAGGATGTAGGGATGCGTATCAAGCGGCTTTTCGAGTAGTACATTTCGCATTTCCACTTCCACAAATTCTCTGTAAGACGAGATATTAGTTTGTGTCTGAAATGGTAATTTGATACACCTACTTAAGGGTTGTGCGCGATGTCTCCTTAAGTCTACGTAGCATTTGATTGATGCGATCGAGCGTGTCCATCTTAAAAGCGTAGGGCAGCTTTATGTCCGAGTGCAGCATGTTTTGGCGTATGGTCTGCAGTTCGGTTTCCGTGGCATTTGTTAGCTTGTCTGTTTGAAACTGATTTTCCAGCACGTCCACACGATGACGTAGCAGTGCTGCTGTTTTTAGAACCTATCCAAGAAAGGGAAATATTAGGTCAAGAAGTTGGACAGAATGCTACGATAGCTTACATTCTCTGCAGCCTGTCCAGCTACGGCTGTAAAGGCATAGCGGGCTCTATTGGTTTGCTTGAGATTAACAATGCAGAAGCAGGACATCTCCTTCGTGTTGGTCACATGCGTGCCGCAGCACAGTTCCTTGGAGCTCAGATTTAGCTCTGGGCATTGCACATTAATCAGACGCAGTCCTTGCTCAGGGTAAACTTCACCGGGCACCATAGTGATATCGTTCTGCTGCAGCACATCGGCTGCGCTGAGCTGATGTACTTGGACGGGCGTGGCTGAGCAGATTGCGCGGCTTTATACGAAAAGGGGATTAGTTGCATAGAAGTGTGAAATAATAGTAGGGCGTTACTCACTTGATCAGATCCTCAATGTGCTGCACATCGGCTTTGCTTATGCGCTTGCCCAAGAGGCCTAGCTCCAACTTGCACTGCTCACTGCTCACTGCGCTAGAAACCTGATATGTCACTTTATTGAAGAGAGATCGTATGGCGGCATTCAGGAGATGGGTGGCTATTAAAAGGGGCATTAATTTAAACAATCATTTTCCCTGCTCATATATAATACCTACCTGTGTGGTGGCACGCATTCAACTGACGATGCTTGGCATCTACCTCGAGCTGCACCTCATCCCCAACGGCCAGATCGAAGTCGTCGCTGGGTGTGGTCAGGCGGCAAACATGCACCACACACTCATTGAGGTGCTTTACGCCAACTACTTCCAACTGATGAGGCTCTTCTGGCTTCTGTTTGTTGTGCACTAACAGCTTTCCAAGATCCGATTGCTGACCACCAGATTCGAAGTAGAAATTACTTGCAGCTGTGACAATTGAGAGCGTTTTGAGAGACGTTTCTGGGCGAATGCGAGAAACTTCCGAGTCGTCTTGTAGAATGCCTAGGACGCAACTTTTCAGCATCGGGATCGCATAGGTTTCGTTTTCTTCATCATAGCTGTATATATACTTGTAACTGTTGTCAGTGGATGCCAGTCGCTTGGTGAGCTGCGCTTGTGCATCTGCGATGCGCTGCTGAAGGGCCAGGTCGAAGTCGCCACGGTTATTCTGTGGCTCCTTGGTTTTAAGTTTGGCCAGCGCCAATTCGGCACGATAACGATCCAAATCACAGTTCATGTTTTCTAGCTCGGCTAGCTTCAGGAAACTCTCCTCGGTAAGGCCATAGGTGTCCGTCAGCTTGTATAGAAATTCACCGGGTATCGTATTGTTGGGAAAATTTGAGCGTTGCACTTGAAATTCTCGATAGGCGGGAACGAAACCAGGGCATTCCATTAGATCAATGTCATCCAGTTTGGGAAACTCAGTTAGAACCTCGGCAAAAGCCTTAGATGAACTCTCACGCAGATTTTTGTACACCTCCTGCTCGTGGGCAATCAACTCGATAACAGCCTGCTGTTTGGTCGACATTTCCGGATAAGCCTCGCCAAGCGTCTCGACTACAATAGGTACCAGCTGTGACAGAAGTTTATCATGTGCAAATACCTGCTCCGATATACTCAGTGCCTTTCGTAACACGCGACGCAATTTTTGGCTGTGCATAGAAAATAATTAGTTGTGAAAGAAGTTAATTCTGTAGTACTTCCAACTAACTTTTGATCCGGCAACATGCCATCGGCCAAGCACGCTGTCACCATGCGTGCATGATCGGCAAGTATTCTGTAGCTCGTGTCAAGTAGCGCGGCGTTCTGATCATCGGGAAAGCTGCCGGTATACACGGGTGCCTTGGAGAGCTAATTGTGAAACAAAGGCTAGATTTGAGCTTGCTTAATAATCCAGTAAATCGGTATAAACTTACACTATGTATGGCATCAAATAACGGTGTGAAGAGATCCGTGTCGTAATTGGAGGATTTGTTCTGTAGCAGAGCAGCCAATCGCTCGAAGCCCATGCCCGTGTCCACGTGCTGAGCGGGCAGTTGTGTTATACTGCCATCTGCATTGCTACACATATCAGGTATTCAATTAAATATTAAATTTCTCATTGCACGGGCTTTGCCACTAACCGATTGTATTGTATAAACACCAAATTCCAAAGCTCAGTGAGGTCTGGACGACCCGCATTCACTAGCTTTGCGCGCTGCTCAATACTAGCTGGACCATCACCAGGTCTGTGATCTATGTGTATTTCAGTACAAGGTCCACACGGACCGGTTGTGCCCATTTCCCAAAAGTTATCCTTGCAGCCGAAAGGCAAGATGCGTGCAGCCGGAAAACTGTTTGGCAAAAGTGATTAAATTTCATTATGCATTATGTAACTAATTATCTCTTACCCCAAACTCCGCCAAATTTCGAAGCACTCCATGTCGGCTGGTATGCCAAGCAGTTTATCGCCGGCAAAGTAGGTGACATACAAACGCGAAGGATCAATGTTGTATGGGCCGCGCAGCAGCTCCAATGCCATTGCACAAGCTTCCCGCTGCAAGAAACTCATAAGTGCATTGCCCACGTACCGATGTAATTGTATTTACCTTGAAGTAATCACCAAAAGACCAGTTGCCTAGCATCTCGAAGAACGTGTGATGGTATCCATCCTGACCCACAACCGATAAGTCATTGTGCTTGCCACCGACTCGTACACATTTCTGGGAATTCACGACACGTTTGTACGGTGCTTCAGCTGTGCCCAGAAAAATGGACTTGAACTAAAGCAGGACGTCTTATTAGCGTACAATAGATTAATCAAATTAATAATGCTTGGTATTCACCTGGTTCATGCCTGCATTGACGAATGCGACGGTGGGATCGCAGAAGGGCACCACCGGACTGGAGCGCACAAATTTGTGTTCATGGTTGACCGTAAAGTAATCGATGAATGTTTTCCGAATTTCGCGTGCTGTGAGCACACGCTGTAGCTTTTTGGCCGAGTTGTACATGCCAAATTAATTGCAGTCTTAATTACATGCGAGAGCAATATGGACCCAGCAGCTGAGCCGGTAATTAAACAACCGAATCAGATCAGAATCGCACACAGCTGATCAGAATTGGTGTTCGCATGTGAACGTGTTGACATTCGCTTGTGAGCGCAGGGGACTTGTGTTCTATTTTTTGGCTGAAGCAACAGCTGCATATTTTGACTAAAATATGCAACGAATAAGAATAAAGCAACAACAAAAATATTCTCGTGCTATGTGAAAATAATATGAAAATTTCAATAAAATACATAACACTTTGGACTGATCGACGCAACTAAATTATAGCGTATTAAGTATAATGAAATTTGAACTTTGACACTTTCGTTACAAATCCGCTTTCACTTTTGGCCTAACATAATACCATAACCAAAAACGGCAACAATAAAACGGCGTAGTATAAAATAGCTTGCCAAAGTGCAAATATATTCTACCGGAACGAAGTAAACCAGATTTTCGTGTCAAAATGTCAAAACGGCGTCCTCTACGACCAACAGCTGGGTCTGGTCAGCCTAGCAGTTCCAATATGAACTTTCGGCCTGGTGGTCCCGATATAACTCGAGGCGAAGCGCGGGGCACGCGTCCAACTGCTGCGCCCACCAGCATACGTGAAATTTTAGTTATGGGAGTCATACATCTCTGCAAAAAGACAATATTCTTTAATACGGACCTGAAAGTGGCTTTATATTTGGGAAGTTTATTTATCATCTCGCTCATAGGCGACTTCTTGCCGTTTCCCAAGACATATTTTGCCCGCTCTGACAACCTGTTCAACTTGTACTTCGTCAAAGTTGGCTGGGGCTGGACCCTCCTGTTCGCAGTGCCCTTTGCGGTGCTCTCCGCCTACACGATTACCTGCGGCGACATGAAGCGCATGCTGAGGCATCACTTTCCACGTATTGTGATAGCTACGTTCTTCTGGTTCTTCTGGACAAAGCTCTTCAATATTGTAGAAACCTCGTATGGTCGCTGCACTACCAAAGGTAGGTTTGATAATATATACAGAATACACAAATTAACGCAGATCTTCTTGCTTGTAGGCTTCCAGAGCAAGTCTAGTTGCCTGAAAGCCGGACATTTATGGCAGGGATTTGACATCTCTGGACATGCGTTTATTCTGATACACTCAAGTCTGGTGCTGATAGAGGAGGCGCGACCCATCATCAAGTGGGAGACGATCAAGGAGCATCTGCGCAATGAGCTACACAATCGCAGTGTCTCCGAGAAATCAAGCAGCAATCCCTTGCGCAATCTGAACGATGAGCAAATACGTAGTCTACAGTTTCTATATACGCGTCTGACGCCCATCATTCGCACCTTGTTCATTGGCATGGCGGGTCTGCAGCTGCTGTGGGACATAATGTTGGTGGGCACCATGCTGTACTATCATCGCATGATCGAGAAAGTCATCAGCGGCATTATTGCAATTCTGACGTGGTACTTCACGTATCGGTTCTGGTATCCCACCAATGGGCTGCTGCCCGAGGCTCCAGGCAATGGTCTTTTCTACTATCAGCGCGAGAACTTTCCCATCAGGCGGCCAACGCATTTACACACCTCCATGCCATCTGGCAGCAGTCAGTCGTCTGCCAGTGGACAGAAAGCAAACCCCAATGGCAGTGGTCAATGGTCAGCCAGCAGACTGAGCACTCAGCCGACGCAACAGCAGCAGCAGCAGATACCCACATTCATGGGCATGCCGTTGTTTACCAATGCGAAAGCAGCCACTGCAGCTGCCGGTTTGCTGCAAGCGGAAAAGCTCAAGCGGGAGCAACAGCAGGCGGGCGTGGACAGCTAAACCCAAGCTTATGTGACCCAGCTACAGAAAACAGGAATTGAATTATATTGGATAAGGGAGTCATTTTAACCGGTAGTGGCTAGCGAAATCTTTTGTACCAAATAGAACTTAATACCAAATGAAATTTATAAACACGAATGTACAATGATATCAGTAATTTTGAGGCTCGCACATTACCGTGGTGCGCTGTTCATAGCTCATAGGGGTCTCGACGATCCGCTCTCTCACTCATCTCTCATTCACTGTTTCTGCCTTCCGCATCTTGCTTGCATTGTTACCACGTAGACTTAAGCGTTCTTTTGTTTGTGTTTATATGTGCCCAACTTTAACAATAACAATAAAACGATTGTTAACAAACATCTTGCCGCCTACTTATGCGCAAAGGCTGCGAACATGGCCATACCCAAGAAACCGGCGGTGGCTCCCAGCTTGTAATTGGCAGGCGTCATGCTCCACATCTCCTTCAGTATCTCGAAATTGCTGCTGGGCATCAGTTTGTGGTACGAGGGCCGTTGCTTAAACCGCAAAAAGAATCCCTCCACCAACGGCAGCTTTCCGTAGCCCCAATAATAGTTCTCAAAGCCCAGCTGATAGAGCCGCTGCAGCAGCAGACCCAAGCTGACGTCAGCCAGCGTGAGCTCGTCGCCCGTGAGCCACTCCTTTCGTGGCCTTTGCTTTGACAGCTCCTGCTCAACGAAGAGCAACACGTTGCGAACGGCATCCAGCACACGCTGAAAGTCTGTACGTGAGGCAACAAGATTTCTGCGACGCACCTGAATATCTAGCTTCTGCTTCAGTGCACTTAAACAGATGGTCGAGTCTGTCTCATCCATGGATCGACGCAGCATGTCCATGACCTTGTCATTGTTCTCTGCGAGATAGTGAGACACCAAAGGGATTATTAAATAGACACAGCTCTTTTGCTCATTTATACTGCTCACTCAGGCAGGATTGCCGCACGGGACCAATGAAGGGAGCCTTGGGCGACAGCTTAAGATCGTCGTGGATAAAGGAGCCCAGACTAAGTGCGCCCACCGGCAGACGTGTAAAGGCGCGCTCAAATGTGCTCATCTTATCATATTCCAGCGAATCTGGTCTATATGGTTTCAGGGTGGGGTGACGCTCTGCAAAGAGTATTCTTTGTTTACATTAACTATACCAATATACCCTGTAGTAAATCAGTTACCTCCTCTAAACTTCGACTCTACATAGTTGATAATCTGCGGCGAGTTGGGTATGATGAACGCGCCATCCTGCAGCACTGGCACATCGCCTTTGGGATTCAGATTTAGGAACCAACTGGAATACTGTTCGCCATTGCACAGATCGACGACGTAGGGAGTGAAGTCAATGTTTTTCTCATACAGCACCAGCAAAACCTATAAATAAAACAAGAAATATTTAATTAATTTTGGTTGACCGCAAGTCTATGAATAAAATATGTATATCGCATGTATATGTATGTTACATATATATATATATATATATATGTATGTTTTATATTAATAACTACAGGCTTTCTAATTATTTACTTGTACTATTTGAGCTTTTCTATCATATTTGTTTATTTAACGCTCAGCGATATTTCATATTCTTCATTAGCACCTGCATCAAGGTAAACAGTTAAATAATATTATTTATTGATACTATCAAAAGGGAAAAAATAATGAAAAGCCGAATCAATTAAAAGCTATTTGTGCTGAGAGTCAAGCCGATCTTAAATTAGATATTATTCATACGCCCCCGTCAAGCACGATTGCACTGCTAACAGAGCAGGGGGATGAGTGCTTTATAGAGAGTTTATAGAGAACTCCAGCCTAGTCACAGCTACATATACACACATATAGCATTGAATAATAAAGACAATTACTACGATTAGTTTTGTAATTTCGCGCCATTTGATAGACAGCCTTCACAATTTGAAGCACACCAATTGCGTGCTCTGTAACGTATTAAATAAATTTTTCTTTCTCTTGAAAATCACATGACTTCAATTGTCAACTAACTTTTTGCGAGTAGAAGTTGTACGGGTGGAAGTAGAGCACGAGTTTGTCATCGCTAAACACAGGTGCCTTGAAATCCTGTGGTGCGGGCTCTGCAGGTGCTATTTCGTTTGCTTGGTTATTCATATTTTGCTAATATTGTGAATTCGAAATATTTGGTTATATCACATGCTATGCGAAAACGAAAACCGTTAGCCGCGTGCCGTTGACTGAGTCCCGGAGCTCTGGTAAAAAGCGGTTTGAACAGTAGGAACGACACGGAGCAACTAAACTGCCGAAAGTACGATTTTCGACTGGGGCTGGGTATGGAGTAGCGTAATGAAACAACAACTAAAGCCGCTCCGTCTACCTATTAATTTGCACTTTCAGCTGAGAGTAAACATTTGCATTTGTTGTTGCGATTATTTCTTAATATGACTTGAGATGTTGTGGTGGCGATTATTCGTCAACGATTCTTATTCACTTTCAGTGTGACGGTAAGTACTTGTTTTTCCCCTCTTCATATTTATCTTTATTTATCATGTTACGAAATCGAGATCATATATAATGCGTGCGGACAATGTTTATTTAAGTTGTGAAGTTTTTTATTTCAACATTTCTTATCTAACGATTGAGGTCTACGAACCAAAAGGAGGTATGCATGCTCTTTGGTATATATTACGATATTTTTTAAGATATTCATATATACAAAATCAGAAATGCAGCTTTTGCGAACGGACTGAGTATTTTAAGACTATTTATTCCTGCAGCTAAAAGAAAATACGCAATTCAATTACAGCTGCAATTCAAAAAGCGCGCTCAAAGAAAGCTTTCGATTTCGTGGTGAATGGCAACAGCCGCAATAAACAAAACAAGTTCCAACTGGAACTGTTTGTCTTGATCATATAGGAATCGCTGAAAAGAAGTAAAGTGCGGAAAATCAATTTCGCTTACAGTGTCAACTCACATCACATTAGGAAATTTTCTAAAAATATGTTGCATATTGGGAAGCAACTGGCCAATAGGGCGCCAAAGCTCAATTTGACCGCTGCCTCCGTTTTGTCTGGAGGCAAAGTCCAAAATAGCTCGCAAAACGCAACATCGATTAGAAATCTTAATCAACATAATAGCAACAATAACAATAGTAACAAACTCGTTAACCACAATCTTTGCCACAAACGGTTATCCAGCGGCAGTGCCAGTCAAAGTACAAACGTCAACAGAATGAAGCGTTTAGCAGGAAAAGTTGCAGTAGTTACCGCCTCCACAGATGGGTAAGCTCCAATGATGTACTACTCTATTATATTTATATATACATACATATATTAAATTATTTTCTAGCATCGGCTTTGCAATTGCCAAGCGTTTGGCTGAGGATGGCGCTGCGGTGGTCATCAGCAGCCGCAAGCAAAAGAATGTGGACAATGCCCTTGCCGAGCTGCGCAAACTGAATCTTAATGTGCATGGACTCAAGTGCCACGTGAGCGAAGCGCAAGATCGCAAGCAGCTCTTCGAGGAGACCATCAGCAAATATGGCAAGCTAAACATTTTGGTTAGTAATGCTGCTACTAATCCTGCCGTTGGCGGCGTGCTGGAATGCGATGAGAAAGTGTGGGACAAGATCTTCGATGTGAATGTGAAGAGCTCTTATCTGTTGGCGAAAGAGGCACTGCCTTATCTGCGGCAAGAAAAGGGCTCTAGCATCGTCTTTGTTTCATCTATAGCTGGCTACGATGCATTTGAGGTCAGTGCTTTATCAATATAACAAGGCCTTATCTTCATCTGCGGCTTTATCTACAGCTGCTAGGCGCATACTCTGTGAGCAAGACGGCGTTGATTGGCTTGACCAAGGCAGCGGCCAAGGATTTGGCACCTGAAGGCATTCGTGTCAATTGCTTGGCACCTGGTATCATCCGCACAAAGTTCTCGAAAGCGCTCTACGAGAACGAAGCTGCCAATGAAGCTGCGCTTAGCAAAATTCCCATGGGTCGTTTAGGCACCAGCGAGGAAATGGCTGGAGTTGTCTCTTTCCTCGTCTCTGAGGATGCTGGCTATATAACAGGCGAGTCAGTCGTTGCCTCTGGTGGTATGAGTGCTCGACTTTAGTGTGATGCATGTGTATATACTTATATTTGTATGTCTTATCGCCTATGAATAACAAATGTGTGTACAAAAAACTTCCAATATAGTTGTGGGAGGGATTAAGCACAGCAAAGTTAACATTTTATAGCTAGGAATATCTAGGAAGACCTCAGCTTGGCTAACTGATCTGCAATGTCTTTTTCGGTACGTTTGCCGCTAGTCTCGAACTCGCCAGACCCTGCGGCTGGTATGCTGGCCATCTTTCCAGAGATTTCGATGCCAATTTCGTCGAGCACCTTGTTGACCACATCGTTGGATTCCTCCTCATCACCGGACTCGTTCAGCATGTCGTCCAACGTGTCGTTAATCATTTCGTCTGTCATCTCCATGCGCATATTCGCCTGTTGGAAGTCACGCACTGTGCCTGCTATTGCCTCTGGGCGCATCACCTTGTTCATGGTGGCCATAGTTTTGGCTGTGGTTCCCATTGCCTCGCCCAAGGCTATGTTTGCGCCCATGTTTTTATTCTGATAGCCTATGGATTGGATTTTTCCGGCAGCGGCATAGCTACGAGATTTTTGTTTGCGAATTTCTATCAGTTGCTTAGCCAGAATACGGCATGCATCATTGTTTCCAGCTGCTGCATTGCGTTTGATCTCAGCTTCTAGCTTCTTTTCCTCCTCTTCCAGTTTTCGGCGCTCACGCTCTATATCGCGCGTCGCTTTGCGCAGGCTGCGATCATTTTCACGTTGTTGCTCCTTTACGGTAGGTTTTTTACCAAATATATTGTTAAACATTATAATTCTCTAATTTTTATGGCCGAAAGGGCAGGGATTTTCAAAAGATGAATCACTATTGAATCTGGTGTTTGATGTGTGTAAATATCAAAATAGAATCAGCTGTTTCTTTGTCAGCTGTTAGCGCTGCCCTGTGAATGACTAAAATATTAGCGAATGGCAATCAGTTTCGGCTGCTGCTAATTGAGATTGAGTTACCGGTGTTATTCTATTTTATTTTTTTTGCATTAAGCATGACATTAGATATACTGAAACAAGGCGCTGAGGGTCGTCTATACCTTGGCGAATTCAAAGGTGAATCGTGTCTGATAAAGGAACGCTTTGTCAAAAAATATCGTCATCCAGATTTAGATACACAAATTACGCGGCAACGCATGAAGGCCGAGGTGAAGGCAGCTGGCCGTTGCCTGGCTGCTGGTATTCTTGCGCCGCGTATTTTCCATTCCGATTTGAATACACACAAACTGTATATGGAGTACTTTGGCAGTGCACAAACGGCAAAACAATTTATACAGAAAACAGTCAACGAGTCGGGCGAAGAGCAGGCCAAACCGCTGCTGGAGAAGCTGTGCACGCAGATTGGCGGCATCATTGGCAAAATGCATGCCAACAATATAATACATGGCGACCTGACCACATCAAATATTCTAATCAACCCAAATGCGACTGGCTATGATATCATTTTCATAGATTTTGGATTAAGTCATTATAATCAGGCAACAGAAGATAAGGGCGTGGATCTCTATGTGCTGGAGCGAGCTCTCTTGAGCACACACAGCGAGCAACCTTATCTATTCGACTATATCCTGGCAGCATATCAAAAAGAGTGCGGCAAGGACGAGGAAGCCGTGTTGGCCAAGTTTGAGGAAGTGCGTGCTCGCGGGCGCAAACGCACAATGATTGGTTAACATCATCTATATTCAACGATTACTTAAATATTAAAAATGTTAAACTTACATTTAATGACTATTCTATTCTTTTTACTGGATCAGACAGCTGTGGTCCATCCTGCAGCTCATTAATTTTGATTTTCTTAATATATTTGCGTAATTTGGTTTTCCGTTTCACTTGCTCGTGTTTCGCTGGCTCTTGCCCAGTGACGGGATCTTCCGTGTATTGTTCGTAGGCACGTGGTTTCAGCTTAGCAATAGCGTCCTCCAGCTTCAAGCCGGTTAGACCATGCTCCTCGTAAAACAGGCGGTATTTATCACAGAATTTGGAGTGCCCCCTCTTGAAGCCTTCAGTTTTAGTTGAGGGATGCTGCGAATAGAAAATATGTATTACGTATACTGTAGTTCGTTTAATAACCGTCAAAAAATTACCCTAGCATCTATGGCTCTGGCACAACCTCTGTGAAAGTTGTACAAATGGCGCAAAAATGATTCGTTTGGTTTTATGCCCTCTTCCAAACACAGTTGCATGATTTCGTTGATGTACGCAAAGGACTTCTGTGCACAGCCCTGTCGCAACATAGCCCCCAGTATGGGCATATTCATACGTATACCCGCTTCCTTCATTTGCTGTAGCAGTTCGCGCGCCTGCTCCTGGGTGCGACAACCAAGTGCTAGAACGCCATAGGTCACAATGTCCGGCTTCAAGCCTGCTGTACGTATCATACTCAGGACTTCGCGAGCGCTCTCGTAATCGAAGCGCATAGAACGCTTCTTGATAAGTATATTGAAGAAGTCAATATCTGCCTTGAGTCCAATCCTACGCACGAAGCTTAGCACTTGCTTCTCTGCTGCATTGGTAGGTGGAACAACCTCCAACATGGTGGTAAAGAATTCAATATTTGGCGTTACATTGTGCACTTTCATCAGCTCCAAATAGCCAGTGATGCCGCCCAACAGCAGAAACCGTTCATGTGGACGTGTCACTTCAGCCAAGGCAACTACACTGCCTAGCTGTGGGCGTGGCAGCAGCAGATTAGGTAGCTCTAGTTGTTCCGTGGGTTGAGTTGACAATTCCAGCTGATTGACTTCTCCGGATCTGGGTGTAATGGATAAGCTATCAGCAGGAGTCGACTCCAGCTGCTTTTCTTTTCCCGCTGGCAGCTCACCGCTGGCTACACCTGGGGCAATTTGCTCCAGCACCTGTTGCATGGACTCCAGATCTCCAAAACCACAATCCCGGACGCAGCGCAACATATTATTGAAGCTGTAGTAATCTGGACTTATTCCAAGCTGGAGCATCTTGTGCCAGGTGAGCAACGCATGTCGAAAACCATTTTTCTCATCGCTCGCACAGGCTTGTAGTAGGAAGTTGAAGCTCTCCGCATTCAACGGTAGCTGACGATCGAGCATCTCATCAGCCAACATGTATGCAGTCTCGATGTCGCCGCAACGACCATACGCTTTGATCATGGCATGGTAGTTCTTCAAGTTTGGTTCGTAGCCCTTCTCCAACATGTTCTCGCGCAGCTGCCTCGCCTTGCTCAAGCCATCAACCTGACTGGGTGCATTGGCACATGCATTGAAGAGGGAAGTGTAGGTTCCCCCAGTGACTTTCAGTCCATGTTGACGCATTTTTGTGTACAAACGGAATGCTTTGCGAGTATAGCCCGCCTTGGCGCACCCGCTGATTAGCAAATTGTAAATATAGTTCTCTGGCTTCACACGATCCTCCCGCAGCATGCGCACTTCTAGCACAGCAATGGCATCATTAATACGGCGCGCAATTAAGTGCTCCTTTATCATGCGTGCGTATTCTTTGGTTCGAAGTTTTCGTGAGTGTCGCGTGGGTCTGCTAATAAACTCTTCTTCCTGCGCGTCGCCGGGATCTTCTGGTTGTGTACTGCTGAACTTGGCATCGCCAAATGTATCTGGATCTCCGAAATTTGTCACCGTTTCCTTTTCTTGCTTTTGCTTTACTTTTTCTTGTTTCTCGGTCTCCTTTTCGAAATGATTAGAGCTTTTGAATTTGTTTCGGTGAGCGCGCTCAGGCGACTGCCTTCTCGGGTCCTCATCTAAAATTGTATCTTGAAATGGATTTGTCGGCCTGTTTGCCTCCCTTTTCGTCTGCAAGCCGGCATCCTGATCCGTAATACGCACGTGTAGCAGAGATATTTGTTCCCACTGCAAAACCGGCAATCTTGATTGCAATTGAAGTATGTTCTTTAGTTGTAAGCCATGCTTCGGTGTGCGTTGCTGTATGCGGCACATATGCGGTCTCAGCGTTAAACTGAAAAAACGCAACGCCATTTTAAAGTGCGGTAATTTTCTCTGAATTTTATGTAATTTAATAAGTTTTTTAAATGTGCATGCCGCTGAACTGTTACTGCTGAGTGGAAGAACAAGCATTGTCATTCGATTGCGTACGTTGCATGTGAATGGCATACAGATGTTTTTAATCAATGTGGCAACATCAACATTCCCTTTGCACTGCTAAATAAAATTTCAGTTTTTTCACCTAATCTGCTCGACCTGAAAGCATAAAAAAATGAATTATTCTGTTGATCCGCGTAGAAAAGAAAAAATCAATCGCTACAAGGCACCGAAGAACCAGGGACAAGGCGGTGGTGCCAATGAGGACATGATGCCGGACTATATGAATATTCTGGGAATGATTTTCTCGATGTGCGGTCTGATGATGAAGGTAATTTCCGCTTCTTAATTGACATCAATATAAATTTACATGATGTGCTTCTCCCCTAGCTTAAATGGTGTGCCTGGTTTGCACTCTACTGTTCTTGCATTAGTTTCTCCAGCTCACGCGCCAGCGACGATGCCAAACAGGTGCGTACAAAGACTATAGTATTGAGGTCACTGTATTAATGAGCAATTTGCAGGTGTTATCTTCCTTCATGTTGAGTGTAAGTGCTGTGGTCATGTCATATCTGCAGAATCCAGCTGCAATGACGCCGCCTTGGGCTTCGTAATAAAATGTGTATCACCATTTGGTTGCTGCTAGTTAAATGAATGAAACTTTATTATCCAAAAACTCAAAACAATGGCTTGGATGTGTAGAGAGTAAAGTTTTAAATAAATTATCTGCGGAAGTTGGTAAATTGTAAATTTAGCTAAATAATTTTCAAATATAAATAGTTGGCTCTAGCTGCGAAACTCTACGTTGTGAGTATGTAATAAGCAAACAGAATAAAAGCCAAAATATAAATGGTGCCAAAAATCAGTACGTATTAAATTTCTCCAAAGTTCGCATGACCCGTAGCTTTGGCGTGCTGTTGGGCCTGTGTTTGGCCCACAAGCAGTAGATCACACTGTAAGCAGCGAAGATTGAACTTATCGACATTTGTAAATTGTCGCGAGGACTTTGCTTCGTTTGCCAGCTGCTCCGCTTGCTGGTAAACGCCCAGCTCCTCTACAGGGAAGATGGTAGCTGGGGAGGCGCTTTGTGATGTCTCCATGTAAAGTGGATCATAGTGTATGCCATCGAAGAGTAGGAACACTCGCAGCCCGAAGTTCTTATCTTCACCAAATCGATTGATAATGGCATTTTGTATATCAACAACGTCGATTTCTATGCCATAATAATTAGATAAAATCGATACTTCAATGGCACCACCCCATGAGTCCGCCTTTTGTATCCAGGCGCAATACTCGGCATTCGATTTACCAAGGACGGCATCATTATATTGCTGTGGATCGGCAGCTACCTCCTGGGCGATTATATGCCGCATCATTTCGCTGCCTTCGTTATCGACTTTGCCATTCAGCACGAAGCGTATGCTCGTAAAGAGACATGAGTTATCCGCTGGCACAACCTTCTTCAACAGAATCCCATTGAAGTCGCCATTGGGCCCGGCTTCCGTGGGCGCGGACACAGTTGCGTTCTCACTCCCACTGTTGCTGGACTGAGCGCCAGTGCTAAGGGCGTTCAGTTCAGTATTGCTTGTTGTTACCTGACGCAGATGCTCTGCATCTTCCTCAGCTTGAAGACGACGCGCCAGCGCTTCGTCATCCTCCATGATTGCAGAATGGTCGACTACAGGCGCCACCTTTTCTTCCACAATCAACGTCTCGCCACTTTGGATACCAATGGAGCGCAGATTACGTTGCTCATCATTGAGGTCCAGCGGTCGCGGCGGAAAACCCACCAGAACGTGCAATTGTGGTTGCTTAATTTCCGTAGCTTGACATATCCGTGTTTTAAGTTCAGCTATTGTTATATTTTCGTTTAGGTCATTAACAATGAATTGACCTTTCTTCGTTTTTAGCTTTACACTAAATGATCCAGTCATTATTATGATTCGAGGTTTGTTTTTTGCCGAAAATTAATTGCGTGGTATTTTATAAATTCTCAATTTTGAGGTTTTGGAATTATGCCCTGATTTGGTTAAGAGTGTTTATTGTCTAATAACTTTTATTTTTATCGTTCTTTTGCTTATTGTTTAATGCGAGCTAGAGATGGGGGCAGAAAATATTATGTGGCTATCGCGAGTCTCAGTGCTGCCACACTGTTGCCATATTGATGGAGGGACAGCCGATACGCATAACCATAAAAATGCACTAAAAAATCCCTTGCAGCATTTTTAAAGCGGTAAATATTTGAATTTTAAATTTTGTCACTTACATATTTGTTAAAAGTAAATAGTAAATACTATTTACAATGGGAGTCAAAGTAATCGTCGCCTAGTTAAGATATGTATGTTTCCGAATGAATAGACTGCTACGACCTCGACTAAAGAATGTTTGAGCTTGTCAAATATTTTTAAATGATTATTCTATGCCAAATTGAGTTTTGATCATTAAGGTGATGAAATGTTAAAATCCAACGAAAATGGCAACACATACATATGTATTACCAAACTGAGCCCAACAATGAAGACGCTAATAACTATTCAGTGAGAGCGAGAGTTGGGTTAACGATTAGCTAATGGTCAAATCAAATAGAACTCAGAACCAAGGAAACACATATTAGCGAAAACCCACATCCAGATGTTAGTCAATACAGCAATTTGCCAGCCGACTAGCCCAACATTGGGGCCTATAACAACAAAAGTGGTCTTTACGAAAAAAAAAATATATGTATATATCAGTTTGCTTTATATTTTATTTTTCCACACGTCCGACCGCCTTGCGTGGTACACTAAAATCACATTTAATAGTCCAAACAAAATTTATTGTTGGGCTACGCAGTTCGTAGATACGACAAAGATATTTTGGAGCTTCCATTGTGACGATGTGTTGTTTTAATATCTATGAAAGACGATCGCGCTTGCGCACCGCATCACATCGCACAGACCGGCTCGAAACTCTCATATAAATAGGTGGTCAGCGGTCTCTAAGATCAGTGCAAGTCTGTCAACGCGAACCGCGAGATCATCAATCAACACTCAGTTACTTTTCAGTCAAGGAGTCAAATATCAAAACTCAATCACCATGAAATTCATTCTTTTGGTGCGTGCCTCACTAGACGTCTTGCTGCTATGGATATAACGTTCAACTAATTGTGGATTATGTTTGCCTATTTACAGACCGTATTTGTTTGCCTGGTTGTGTGCTTCATGGCCGTCAGTGCTAAGCCTTTGGAGGAGGCCATTCCTGAGGGTATTGAAGGACCTGGCAATGAGCCCATCAACCCAACCGACGATCAGTCCTTCCTGCTGAAGCTCAAGCTGCTGAAGAAGCTCCTCTTCCTGGGTTAAATGCCAACAGCAAATGGACTTAATTAGCATATTTTGTGTTTAGTTCTTAAGAATGATATTAAAAACTGAATTTTAAAGTAAAACTTGTTTTTAAATTAATAGAAATTGCCAATGAGAAAGTGATGAAAAATAAAATAAGGGATATTTAAATAAAAGAAAAATATTTAAAATAAATGTATAGTCTTTTATTAAAAATATCTAAATGTAAGTGTAAAAAAGACGAATGGAAAGTTCAAGAAAATTTAGGAATACGGAAATCAGATATATACGATATAGAGAGATGGAAAAAAGGTTAAGGAATATATATGTGTGTATATAAAATAAAATCACATTTATAAGAAAACTTAAAGCAAACTTAGGTTGCTCGTTAAATAATTTGAGTCTTGAAAAATTAGCATTTATATTAGCTGCTAGTTGCTAAAAACAAAATTTACAGCCATGACAACAATTCGCATTTATAAATTAGTTATTTATAAAGGTCAATGTCAGCAAACAGTTTATATGTTTATATAAGACACATATAATGCTATATACAAAACGCAATTCAATTTAGCTATGATCAAAAGAATTAAAAAACTCATTTTAGATATATATTTGAGCAAGTTAATAGCATGTAAATCGTTAAGACAAATAGCAAACAAGCCGCCTTTTAGACAAAATTCACATAATGTTAATCAGGCAGTCAACATGGTTGATCAGCGCTTGGTTCCCAGTGAAAACTATTCCAACTGAAGCCCAATTGTTAAAGCAGAAGAGATTGCGTTTGTGTTGTTGGATTTTATGAGAATTACATTTATTGTGTTACGTATACAGATAGGATGAGTATGCAATTGATTTGTGCGTTTACGACTCTAAGCGAAGCGTTTAATGTATTCCAAGCGGAGAGGTTTAGGTTCCCAGTTTCATACGTGGTATTTAGACTAGAGTCAACAGGTTTAGTTGGCTGGCAGGCATTTGGACCTAGCCCAACAGCAGCTTCTTCAGTTTCTTCAGCTTGAATATGGCCTGAGCATCGTAGGGATTGTGCACGTCATCAGCCTGGCCGTAGATGTTATCGCCCTGCAAGGTCTCATCTACTGGCACAGCGGCAACCAGAGCCACAGCCAACAGGCAAATGAAAAGGGCCTGTAAAATGTTGGAATGTACATGTTATCCTTGAAGCCAGAGAGACGCTTGGAATGCTGTCGATTGAACACTTACCAATGCGATATACTTCATAGTGGTTAACTGTAGAGCTGCTTAATCCAAAAATTTAACTGCACTTGGTGGTCAGAGTGCCAGTGGCTTTTATACCCAAGAGTTGACGCCCGAAAAAAGATGAAGCACAAAAAGAAACCCATCACTCGATGATAATATAGTATGTAAACTACGCATATTACATTGTCAGACATGTTTGGCGATACATAAACAAAAGCGCATAAATAAACGAGTCTGGTCAACAAAAAATACAGGCGGCAAGAAAATAAATAAAAATAAAGAAAAACTGACCAAAATTGCAAATTGCAAATTGGTCGAACGTGGCGCAGTCAAGACTTGGGGCCCTGCTGGTCACCTGCTCGTGGCACTCTTTGCAAATAAAGCATATATTTATAAGGCAGTGCAACAACAACAGAGATGAGAGACACGCCTGCCTCTGTTTGCATTGGTTAAGTGAGAGGCAAAGTCGGAAACGCAACCGGAGACGGAGACGGAGCCGGAGCCGGGCCCATGTGAGCTGCTTGTGCCACTGAAGAAGTTTTAGACGCTGTTCAAATATACTCTATACTAAGTACGATTACTTTGAAGGCGACAACATGATTATTGATGGATAAATAAATACTTTTTCACAAAAACTCATCTGCTTTTCGAACGCAGTTTTGTGCAGCTAAGCGTTTCAGATTTACATAGCTGAACTGAAGGTTATGTCAATCATAATACAGGGGCTCTCTAATAGATCTCTGTCACAGATCAAGGGGACTAGATTATTCGAGAGCTTTTAGTACATGCTCCAGACCTGTTTAACCAGAGGTCTGCTGCAGAAACTCATCTGCTTGAGTGACAGAGCCCTGTAACAGGATTTAACAGGTTCGGTAACAGAGCTCTGTACCAAGCCGCTCTACTATAACAGCCCTCTGCAATTCACCTTGAAGAGCACCTTAACAGAGCTTCTAGAATGATGTAGCCGAGCACTCTTCCAGTGTTAATTATCAATTAGTCAACAAAACGTCGGCAATCATGACTTTTATTTTTTGTCTTTTATTTATTTAAGAACAACGTTGCAATATGCGGAAACAGAATTTGTATCTATGCATACGATAAAATACCGTATCATAGCCCATTAAAATTGACATTAATTGATTAACACTTGTGTGTGTGCTCGAGTTTCTCAAATGTCGTAGCTAAAGGAAATCAGGTAATCTGCGTTTCGAGCTAGATCAAGTATAATTCGCACCTCAAGTAAATCCATCAATGGACAAGGCAATTAAAATTAATTTGGAAGTTTTAAAGACATAAAAAGAGAAAAACAGATCCATAAATATTTGCGGCTCTTAGAAGCGCCAAGACGAAATATTGAAATCAAAACCGAAATATTATAAACGCTAGCTGGTCGCTGGGCGTTGTCGAAAAAGCTGCCGAATAAAGACAAACGCAGCAGAGAATATGAATGTCTGTATATTTGGGATCAGTCAAAGTCAATGTCGTTTCATATTTACCTTTTCTTACTTTTTTTATTTTATTTTTTTATTGTTATCGAATGTAGTGCAGCGGAAATGAATGGAGACCATCAGAATGAGTGAGCCGACTCAAGCAAGCAAGCATGACAAAGCATTTGCTAACGAAAACACCCAAAAAGATGTAAATTTGTTTAGTTTTATCTATTTATGCAAATGATACTGAGCTAATGCAAATAGTTGCAGCTTGTTTGGTTGGGCAGCAAAATTGTTTGAAAGCTCTTTGATCAAGTCATCATGATCAGCGCAGCGTCTTGTCACGTCTTGTCGTCGAGTTGTCTGTGCGCGCAACGCCTCTTGTTAACCCGTTTCTGTGCCCATGGGCATTTCAGTTAAGGGCGTGGCTGGCCCGAGCTGGCAATTTATTTATGTTATATGCCCCCTCTATGGACATGTGATTCGCACATCTCGCAAATGAAGATTGTAAAGTTGTCGCAAGTCGTCTTGGAATTAGCTATAAAAGTGCGTAACATTCACTTCACATTTGTCGCCTCAATGATGTAGCACAAATGATGGTCATATAATATACAGATATACAGATATGCATATACAATATATGTAGGTCAGATGGGAACTGCTGGCGACCTTTGCCTAGATCGTAGAACACTCGACTCAGCACATACAAATTAGTGTCTAACCGTTTAGCTGCTAAGCTGAAACAAATCACGCACACGCCCTCGCCCTCCGCCCAGAGCCTCGTTTAGCCCGAATATACAAATGAGTTGATAAGCATCGGGGCATCCAATATGCCCAAACGTGGCTGGCAAACAAATCCATTAGGTCAGGCGACGTGGCGTGACTGAACTGAAAACGAAGCGAGTCGCTGGGAGACTCTAAAATGAAGTGCTCACCCTGGCCATTTCGCTATGAGTTCCTATCGCGGAGTGCTGGCTCTGACCTGGCTGGCAGCGCAGGCATTGAGTGTAAGTATATCATATAACGGCAATTAGACTCTTGTAATAGCTCTCTCGATTGCCACCTTTATCTCTTTCTCTCTCTCTCTCTCTCTCTCTCTCTCTCTTCCTCTCTCTCTCTAGCTGAACATGCAAATTGATGAGTTCTACTCCAAGTCGTTTGTGCCCAATGACATGCTCGTCAGCTATGATGTTCGTAAACCTGACGCTCTCGACTTCAATTTGACTGTTTTGGTGCACTTTCCTGGCAAATTGCTCATTCAGGTCTTTGTGCGGCGGCTGGACGATGTGCCGGGCGGGCCGAACTCGTTTGAGATGCTCAAATTAAAAAATGTGGACTTCTGCAAGTCGCTCGAGTCGCTGCGCAACATGACAAATGAGAAATTCCACGGCGAGCCTCTGATTCCGTCCACCTTTCTGATGTCATGCCCACTGATGTCGGGCTTCTACTACGTGGAGAACGCCTCCTTGGATGTTAGCGTGCTGCCGTGGCTCATCAAGGATGGCAGATACTTCGCACTGCTCGAGCTGGTGCAGGTGTACGAAGAGGTAACCAGATTAATAAATTTCAGAGTAAAGGTCAGCAAGAAGACGCCCGAGTTGGAGCTGGCAGGCGAAAAGCAAGAAGCCAGCAATGAGGATGGCTTTAATGACTTTAACTTTTGATAAGCACTTAACTTGATTGGGCATGTAGAATGTGAGGCTGTCGCTGCGGCTGCAAATCTCGCTAAATACATTCCAGACCTTTGTTTGCGATCATTTGGCTAATTTGTCTTCGCTTGGAATGATAAATGCATTAAGACGCAGTCGGAAGCTGAAAACATTATTCAGATGATGTTGATACTGAGCTGATGAACTTGAGCTAAAAACACTACGAAAACGAGTATGAATTATGCGAGACAAACAGAAAAACCGAAAACAGAAATCGGGCCAAGCAAACGCGATCCCGAAAATGTCTCAAATAAATCATAGCCCAAAGAGAGTCGCACGCACGCAGCCATAAATTAAAGCACGAGTATTTTTATTGCAATTCACTTGTTTGTACCAACAAATAACTAGTACAAACAACGACAACAAAGGCAGCAGCAGCAGCGGAGGCAGCATGGTAAACAGAAGGCGGACTGGGCGGGGCTTAAGCCACAAAGTGCAGTGAAAGTGACGTAATGCGGCGTTGGCCATGGCAAAAAATCAAATAAAAAGAGGAAGAGCCGTACAAAAAGAAGTTGAAAATAAAGAGCATTAAACGGGCGACAACAAAGTAGAGCGAAAAATGTCAATGTCTTTTACAGCACCGGAAGAAGAAGAAGCAGCAGCAGCAGTAGCACAGCAGCAGCAGCAGCAGCGGCAATCCCTGACCATTGATATGGACATTGGCAGACGCTGCATATACGTAATCTGTGTGCTGCCAGTTGTTGCTGTTGTTACTTTTTGCACAAACAAATTGCACATGCATCGCACATCCGACAGCGGCTTACATTTATTTACTTTTGCTGGACTCTTTCTTCTTTTTGCTGAACTCTTTTTTACTGTCCACTTTTGTCTTTTGGTCTTTTTTTATCGCCTGCATTTACAATTCAATGTCATAGCATTGTTGTTTTATTCCCATTTTATTTTATGTTGTCGGCTGTCGCTTGTTGCTGTTAATGCTGCATGTGTCGCAATTGCCAAATGTAAGAAGACAACCGGTTTGCGCGCCATGTAACAGACTGCAGTTTCAATGTTAATTTGGCTGCGGCCGCTTGACCTTGAAACCTGTTGGCAACTGCAATGTGCCTGGCTTGTCTGTGGTCATCTTTGTGGTCAAGCTCATGCATTATGTATCCACGACTCATCAAATTTTATGATGCTGCCAGCCCTCCTTCCAGCCGCTGCAGTAATTGTTATTAAAGCTAAATATATACATTGTTGGATGGCCAGCCGCAAAGATCGTTTACGCGTCTCGGCCAGACATATTTAGCCATGTGGGCATTGCAATTCGTTTACTGCTTGATCACAGCTAAAGATGTAAAGCGTAGACAATGAGCGCACTGCTAATTAACAGCAGCCTTGACGTGCTCTGTTAACCGCGAAAGAATTCTGTAACTATGAACAGCAAACAGCTTAGGCATGTTAACAACATTTGATGTTAAGCTGCTCTAGTAAAAGAATTCTATTGTAAGTGAACAGGAAATGGTTAAGCCAATGATTGAGTAAATTATGGCAAGGTAATATGATTTACTATAAATAGTATAGAGAAGGTTAGAATAAACATACACACATATGAGTATGTATAATGGCACTTAAAATAAAATCAAAATATTTAAATGCAAATGAATATACGAATTTATATACATATTTGGTAAAACATGTTCTGTAGTGAGCAAAGAATAATTCACAGAAATAGAAATAATTGGTATATATATATATGAATATATATATATTTAAGAACAAAAATAATATTAGTCATTTATTCTGTAGCTTATATCTACATTTTGTTTAATAAATTGTTCAATTCTGTGAAAAGGTCGGACTTTACCTTGTAATTCTCAGCTATCTAGCTATGATTTTATTCATGATTTTTGTGAATATTGTTTTCATGTGCTTTGCTTTGACGAATTGTTTACAATGACGGTATTTAGTAAACATTGGTATAGTTGATTGATTTCAAAGATCAGAGTTTGCAGCTGTAATAAAAAATGTGCACAATGCCAAATAAACAATGTTTTTAGCTGCTTATTTACTTAGTGCTCAGCAATAGCAAATATGTTGCCAGAGAGAAAGAGAGGGAGAGAGAGAGGGTGGAAAAAAGAAAAGAACTCTTGTCTAACGCGGGCTCGAAATGTGGTTTACTATAAGCAGCTCTTGGCGTGCTAGATTGTAGGTGTGTGTGTGTGTGTGCGTGTGTGATATGGACTGTGTTTTTAGATAAAATGCAAATTCCCGTTAATTGAACGCCAAACAAAAGCGCCGAGGCAGCAATGCTGCAAAAACATAGTTGGGTTTGAAAAATCAATTAGCAGCATAAAATACTTTGGTTTAAAGCCGAGACCCGGTTAGTTTGTAGCTGCTGCTGATGCTGCTGCTGCTGCTGGTATCAGTGTGGCATGTAAACATCCTCGCTCCTCCTTCGCCCCGCATTCAACGTGCAAATATCGAGCCAGCCAGCCAGTGAGCGAGCGAGTGGAAGCAGTGGAAAAACCGCAGCTGCTGCTTTAAATTTATGCCATCGCGGTATTAGAAGCATAGTTTGCGGTTACCGCAAAGCGAAAGGCGTTCAGCTGTGGGCGTGGCATATTGGTGAGGTATTTGGCATGGAGCATAGCAACAAAGCGAAATGCAAGAAATCAAGGCTTTAGTTGTGGGCGGGCGCCCACAAAAGGCGAACAACAACAAAGACAAAAACAACAAAAAATGGCGCGCTTTTATGAATATTTATAACACAATGGAGCATGAAAAAGTTGTTCGGGGCTTTATGCAATGAATGTATGCATACAAGTATCCTTCTGAGTGTGTGTGTGTGTGGGTGTGTGCGTGCATGTGTGTGTATGTGTGTGTATGTGTGTGTGCATGCATGCATGCATTTAAAGCGCCCAAGGTAGGGCGCAGTGGCCCAGTGAATGTTATCGATATCAATGCATTGCCAGAGGCAGTCAACAAAAGGGGCCCGTACAAAGGTAAGCAGCGGTGAAAAGGCAATGCAGGGAAGCCCGTTTTTATTGTTGGGAATTAATAAGGACAGCTTATACTGTAATGAAGCTGTTAAGAAGTGCACAAAAGCGCATTATGAAATGATCTTTCCTTAACTCGATTATCGGACGAGCTGTTTGTTAATGCGATAATTATGAATTGAGTTGCTTCTTAGCCTCAAATAGCATGACAATCGAGCACTATATTAAATATATTTGTATGCAGCAAATGGAAACGGGTGAATGAATATAAAGTCCCTCTCAGCTCAGCCACTGCACTTCAGACTCCTTCTGTTCCGCTCCACTAACAACGTGCGGCAAGAAATCTCAGATTCTATGCAAATTGGAATGCTAAAGCGAAAGTGCATTCATTTTGTGAGTTGTCCATTTTGAAATTGAAAGCTAAAATGTTTAATTTTCAAATGCTAAACTGCTCGGCCAGCAGCTGTGTATATATGTGTGTGTGTCTCAATACCATCAACAATATTGGCCATCGGCTATGCGTATGGATAATAGATATATTATGCATACGACCTGTGGGCCGCTGCCATTCCGAGTGCGTTGAGTAGGGCATTAAGAATGCCGTTTGAAGAAATGCATTCGAATAAAAACTGCCAAATGGAAATCTTAAGTAAATTATGAAATTTCGTGTTTGCATAAAATTTCTAGTAGCTGCTGCTGCTGCTGCTGCAATGGAAATTCCGATATTGATTGTTGCCGCTCGTTGCGATAGACACGTTCCGCTGGTTGGCGCCATCTAGCGGTCGCTGCATGCAAATTGCAAAATCAGTGCGTGACTTGTGAGATTAAAGAGCGTTTCTTTGCCAAAATACTACAACAGTTTCCCCCTAATGCCAAGCGAAAGGAAACCAAAAAAATGCAAACAGTAAAAAGTCCAAACTGCATTAGCTATGGCAACGCACTCAGTTAACGCTACTTTTTCCACACTGCTCAATCGGTGGGGTGGAGCGGGGCGGAGCAAGGTGGGGAGTGTGCCGAACGCCCTTCAATGCCCGCCATTTCGCACGTGTAATGCCCCAGACAATGGGCCAACACACAGAGAGTCGCTAATCACGCATCGTCAGCCTTACAAAAAGGGCTAATAGCGAGCTAATTTGATAGAGCTGCCCAGCCGTGGCTTTTATGTGCTGCACAGTTCGGCTGGCATATTTCTTGTGTGCGACACCGTTTACAAAACAAGCCAGCAACAACAACGTCATTTCGTGTTGCCAATTTGACAGTTACAACAACAACAGCAACAACAACAGCAACTATTATAAGTGACTGTAACGATAACAATTCGTACAAAGTCAAAGACTAACAAGAGTCGCCGTCATCACTTCAATTCACTTCAATGACTGCCCCACCCGCCCCCTGCCAACGATCCCCTTCAACAAAAGCCTTAACGATTGCCCAGTTTCACTTTGTATTCTCAACTCTCAATTTTGATTTCTTTCATTCATATATATATGCATATTTATGTATGTGTGTATATACATATATCTCAATTTGGAAACATGTAGTTTTATGCATTTCTTGAATTTGATTTTTTGTGTTTCTTTTGGGTTAGCAAAAGTTTTCGTTCGCTGTTCTTTTCATACACGTGCAGGTGCGACAGGTGCGACAGGTGAGGCGAGCTGCACCTCATCAGAGTTATTCAAAGTTTTGTCAGTTGTTCGGTTTATTGGCACACTTTATGGAAACTTTATTGATTTTGGCATTGCTTTGCTTTGCATTGCATTGCCCCGGCTCAAAGGTATTTTGCATGAATATATTCAATTGTAGATATAATACATATTTCCATGTGAGTTGAGTTTCCTCATTTTATTTTTCTTTGCATTTTACAGTTATGGCCATCCACAGTCCACTTTGCACAGTTTATGGCCAGCCAGTCAATTTGATCATTCCAAGTGGAATTTCATTAGGCAATGCAACTAATTCGCATCGCATGCAGTGAAATCATTTTCTTTGGAGCTGGAGTCCGTCATCCTGGCTGGGCAGTGCCTTTGGCTAACCGCAGGCTCTATTCTGCATCGGAGCATTTAAAATTTATGTCAAATTAGCGAGCGCTTCAATGACAAATGCGAGTGCCATAGAAATGGCGCATTTGCAGCGGGCCGGAGGCTCAAGCGAAAGCTCAAGCCCAAGCCATGGAGGAGGCTGTGCATCCTGTGGCATCCATTGCACTCGGTCTGTCTCTCTCTGTGTGTGTGTGTGTGTTTGTGTGTGGATGGCGGCGGAAATTAGTTCAACGGCACTCAAACTGCGGCAGTTAAACGTCGCCAACCAGCCACCCGCTGAACCACCCAGCATCCGGGGGGAGCAGCAGCAGCGATATAGACATCTAGCTCGTTGCTGTACAACTGCACACAACTTGTCCGCCGGCACTTGTTTTTTATGGCCCAAAGGGAGCGCAGGGGCGCAGGGGCGCAGGGGTGGGCGGACGCTGCGCCTGGGTCTGGACATTTGAAGATGATGTAGTGCGGACATAAACATAAATAATGGCAATGCGCAGTTATTACTTTCTGCCTGTACCACTTGTGCAGCGTCTCGTCTCGTCCTTGGCCACATAAAAATTAAATGTGAGTGCGCGACGGAGAGGCTGAAGACGCTGAGACGATGCGGAGCACGATGTCTTCTTAGTTGGTTGCATCCTTTAATTGCATTCTGGGCAGCCGCATCAAATGGCTAAGACGCGCTCGCCTAATGGGTTAATTGGGTTTAAGGCGACTCATTGCGGCTGCCTCGTCGCAGTCATGTGATTTATTGCTGCACAGCAAATTGACAAACGAACGCAGCAAACTTAATGGAAATGTTGTGCATACGCCGTGTGGAACGGGCGGACAGGGCAGGGCAGGGCAGGGCAGGGTAGTGTTGCAGGGAGCTCCCCATTATTAATATTAATTTCGTAATTTCAATAACGCGCATTCATATATCAGGCAAGTGCCACGGGCCGACAATAAAAGAAACGCTGTCCGCTGTTGGCCGACGGCAATTGCCATGATTTGCAGCTTCCATGAATTTCGCATCCGCCGACTGCCAAAAGTCAAGGCTCAAGCAGGAGCAGCAGCAGCTGCTGGAGTAGGAGCAGGAGCTGGTGCAGGTGCAGGCGGGTGTGGTACTCTCTGACTCGTCGCAAATGCAGATTGCATGTCCTGGCCAAGGCAATGCATTAACAGTACAAACACAAACACACACACACCCACACACATACACGCACACACAACAATGCAGCTCTAAAGCCAAACATAAACAATAAAGAGTGCACCTTAGCTTGACGACTGGGGGGCCATGGTGCTGTGAGAGACGCAACGCACTTGCCGCTAATGCACCAAAAACTGCAACCCCGACAACCTGCAGCCCTCCTACCGCCTCACAGAATCCCCCGTCCGTCCCTTGGATTCGTCCCGCTGCGCTCCTTTGTGCAGTTTACTTAACAATATTTTTCATTGTTGTTGAGACGTTGCAGGTGTTTGCTGAAGCATATCAAAAATATATACGACTACGACTACGAGTATGCGAGTCTATGGCAAACGAGCCAACAGGCAGCGCAAGTGTGCCAGGAAATAAGAACTAGTTCGCTGAACTGTTAAGTAAAGTGTGCCAAATGAACTATGTAAAAGAAAATGGAAAACTTTTTGACTGCTTATTGGACTGCAAGTTCAAAGTTTGTGCATAAAATAATGAGAAATTAACTGTGAACTGAACTAGTTCCAGCATAAGTGTCATTTGAGATTTAATCTCTATGCACTAAATGGAATGGAAGGTAATTATATATATTTAAATAGTACTTCAAACTGAAGTTCTCCAAATAAGCTTGCTAACGTTCACCTGAACTAGCTCGAAATGTATTTAAGCCTTCGCTGCTAATTGACAAGCGAGTGGTAGAATAGTGACCGGAACTAGTTCATTTAATTAGAACTACTCCGAAATGAGTTTAAACTACCTTAATAGGAACAACTAAGTACCAGTCCATTGCTGTTGAAGCTCGTCGGAACTGGTTGAGTTGAGCGGAACCATTTTGAAGTGGCTTTAGCCATCACTAATGCGAACTACTTAGTAGCATAGCCCAAAAAGTAGGCAACAATACGCTGGCAATTGCCATACGAACAGAAGGAGCTGCCTGCCGGCAACGAGTGGGCTCTCCTGCTCGACTTGGCTCTGCTAGGTATGCGTCCTGCGGACTGCTTGGCTCTTGGCTGGCTTGCCTTAATTATGAGTTACTTTTGTGCATGCATTTTCTTAGTCGTACCGTTTTCCCCATTTTCTCATTTTGTGTAGCCGCCTTCGTTGTCCTCGTCGCCGTCCTCGTCGTCCTCATCGTCCTCATCGTCGTCGTGCTGCTCGTTGTTTAGTTTTTTGTGCAGCTTAAATCAACTGTCGGAGGGCAAAGGGCGGCAGCTGAGGTAGAGCGAGTGCAATTGGTTGGCGCTGCTGTTGCTGCTGCTGCTGTTGCTGCTGCCATTGCCTTGTGTTTGCCTTTGGCCACAATGGGTTGCACAAGGCTCGCTCGCTACGTGGGCACAACAAAGCAGACAAGTCGCCTGCTGGCGTTTGCCGCATGGTGCGAGTGGAACTGCGGTTAACTGGGGGTGAGAGAGAGATGAAGAGAGAGAGAGAGAGGAGCAAGTGGGCAGAGTGTTGCCTACTGTGGCAGCTGCTTATGCTGTGTAATTCCGCGTAAAATGCACAAAGGGATCTTAACCTGCACGGCTCTCACACCGGTGTCATCCTATCGAGGTTGCCTGCATGACACCTGCCATTGTTCACAAAAAAGACAATAGATAACCGCAGAGCGGCGACCAGAGAAAGTGAGTGAGCGAGAGAAAGAGAAAGAGAGGCAGAGAGAGTGAGAGAGAGAGAGAGAGAGAGAGCTCTATAAGTGTGAGATTCACAAATTGTATAAAAGATTTAAATGGCTACGCTTCGCTCTACTCATTTTCATTGTTGGCTGCAGCCATTGAAATTGATTTCTGGAGCATTCAAAAATCTGTTGAAGCAAAAAGATGAAATTTCATCACAATGTCAAACAGCTGAGCAAAGACGTCGCGACCTCGACGGATCTCTGACCCAATTGCTAAGCGACTCAGATGACAACTGAAGAAGCTCGCCTTGCCTCGCCTCACCTCGCCCCGTCTAGCAAATGAAAGTGGAATTCATTCAATGCGCCATTTTGTTTAAGTAAATTGCATAGATTAAGATAGAAGAAGAAGCAGCAGAAAGCAATAAAACGGTGAAAATATATGTCAATGCCGCTTGAAGGTACAATGGGATTAATTCAAATGCTTCAACAGCATTTTATAGAGCTAAACTCGGGCTGGAATTTTCAGCTGAACTTTAATTCAAATGCTAAAATGCCCTAGATGTTAATGGAGTTGATTCGATTGATATGTGGCAGCAGTTTGAGCAGTAAATGCAAAACATATTTGATAGACTATATGTATGGGAGAAGCAAATCTTCCTTCCGAGCGAATTCAGCTGGAGGTGCTCATAATCCGATTGCCATTAGGTTAATTATAGGGTATCGCTTAGTCGTAGCCTTGGCATTTGACAGATTTCAGCTCGTCTTGTCAAGTATTTGAATGCAGTTCGACTGTTTGGGCATTATTAAATTCCTGCACTCAACACTTTCGACTCACGCAGCAGCAACTGCAGCTTGAAAACATTGTTAAATCAATTTTGGCGAGCAACTGTTGAGAATCTATTTTGCAGGTTAATTTCAAATTTCCGTTAAAAGTGCCCCAAATTCGATTTAATTTTATTACTTTGCAGCGGAGTAGCTCACACACACACACACACACACACACACACGCACACACAGTCGCATTTTGGGTCCGGAAATGCAACAGGAAATCAGCGTGCAGCGTTAGTGCAGCCACGCCTCCTCGTGCCCTCGTGATGAACCGCCCATCCGATGGCAATGGGTAGCACATTCTCATTGCACATTTTGCGTTGAATAAACTTTGCCATTTACTGCAGCAAACTACAATAAAGTGGGCGTGGCTGTGGGTGCTCTGCTAGCTTGTGGAGTGTGGGGGCCTGGAGCTCGACTCTTCGACGCTGACGATGGCTGTGCCACTGCCTCTGACTCTGACTCTGGCTAAAGGGGAAACATACAAAGTCAAAATAAGTCAAGCTGGAAATATGTTACATGCGCACACTTCCCAGCCAGAGTGTGTGAGTGTGTGTGTGTGTGCGAGTGTGTGAGTGCAGCAACAGCAACAACTCCGGGGGCCATTTTGTTATTACAGTTGCTGCAATTTCTGCTGCCTGGCGCTGCTTTAGCAGCAATTACAACAGAGACGGCAACGGGTACGAAATAAAAATACAAAAACTGCGAACACAAAAGCGCAAAAAAAAGTGGTACAAGAAAAATAGAAGCACCCTGTACTGGACTCAATGTGGGTTAGTGCCTGTCTCCGTGTCCTTGTCCGCATCCATGTCCGCCTTCGTCTCTTTCTTTTCCTCTGTCTCCGTCTCCATCTCGTTCTCCTTCTCCTTCTCCGCCTACAACTCCGTTTGCATTCGGCAGCGGGTCAGCGACTTGGCGCCACTCAACTGAAGCAACAGTCCGCAATCACAACACACCGACACACACACACACTCATTCACTCACACTCCCGCATTCGTCTTCCGGCCATGACAGCGCCAGTAAATTGAAAATGGCGCCCAGCGAGGCAGCCAAAATGTGCAGAGTTAGGACTAACCAGCTACGAGTTGTCCGAATAACAACGGCACTAGTTCCGGACGTATTCGCAAGCATTTCCAATTCCCGTTACAAGCATGCATGCTCGCAGCTGATATTATCACTGCCACGCCGGGTAATACGGCGTAATCCAAATATGCCTTGCTCGCCTTGTCGCGTGTGCCTGAGAAATCGAACGATGCACTGAACTTGACTGATGCGAACTATCTGTTGATCTATCTATCCGATATAAATTATATAAAGATCTAGTTAGTGCTCCTGGCTGGGCTAACTACATATAGGCATAACAGTTAGATCGTGACCTATTTACGATATCTGTAAGTGGATTTGAATGATCTTTGATCTTCAAACCTTATGCCTTTCAGGCTTCAATATATGTATAACGCGCTTAAATATAGTGAGATCTTCTATTAAATTACTATTTAAAGCTCCAACTCAAATCCTACTTGCACTACTTGTTAACCTGGTAGAAACTATGTTTTTTAATAACTATGCCTTTCCGAATACTCAAAATACAATTCTTATTTTCAAGCATTAATTACAATTATGCTTTTACTAAGTTAATAATTATGTTAAAAGTAAATCTTTTTTATTGTTATTCTTTTTTTTTTTTACCTTCATTTTATTTATTTATATTTTTTATTAAAATTTTTATATTATTTTTGCTTATTTATTTATGTTTATTAATTTTATTTAATTTAATATTAGATTATTTACTTATATTAAATTTTATTTATTATTTTATTTCATTTTTAAACGATTTTGATGATTTTGCAAATCTATCTAAAGTTAATTTGAAACAATATTTTGAATAGAGCTGAGCCCACTTCTAGTACCTACTTAACCTGGCTATCTTCCCAGTTGGCAATGCCTAAGCTGCATCGTTGTTGTAACCTGTCTGTTTGCATTCGCTCGTTAATTGTATGCGACGGCGATGGGCAGTGCAGCTCCAGCTGGACATTGGTTACTGGGACTGCATCGATGCTCACGTAGCAAGGCGATTGACAGTGATCAGCGTTGACCTTAGCAGGAGCACTCGATGCTAGCCTGAAGTGAGCTGCTCGACAGTGGGCTACTTAATGCGCTTAAAATGATGGCCATTGGGTAGAGCTGTTGGGTGGGTGACCGGGGAATGGGGCTCATTTATATGGAGATGCGAATCGAACTCAAACTGGACCCTTAAGGCATGCAAATGGAATACGCTTCAAATGTGAAAAATGCTGACAGTGCTACCAGCGTAGACAGGTGGAGAGAGAGAGAGAGAGCGAGGGGAGGAGCAGGGCAGGGTTTCTGTTCTGGTTGACATGCATGATAATGAGAATGCCACGCCCATTGCCCAATGTTGTCCGATGGCAGCACTTGCGCCTGCAGTAATTGCGGAAAATGAATTAAAGGCAATTTGCGGTGCAGAAGGCAGCAGCAGCAACAACAATGCAAAACGAAAGCAAACAACATAAGCGGCTCGGTGAGTGTGCGAGTGTGAGTGAGTGTGTGTGTGTGTGTGTGTGTGTGTGCTGCAGGAAACAGTCATTGCAGGAACTGCTCGAGGAGCAACAGCAACAGAAGCAGCAGCAACAGCAGACAACCCCCACACATGCAAATGAATGCCAGCTCTTCTTAGTGTGCGTGTGTGTGTGTGCGTTTAAAAGCTAAAAGAAAACGGATGCAACAATTTGCCGTTGTGCATCAGATGCAAGCCAGGAAGACAGTGGGCTGCATCACGACATGTTGACACAGCCGTGGGGCGCAGCAGCAGCTGGGTCGGCGGAAGCGTCAGGTGCAACTGGGTATAGAGAGCATTGAAGCTTATGCCAATGTGGGAGACTCAATCTTTCTTCGCCTGACTTTCTACTGGCAATTCAAGCGATTTGAAAGTCAGCCGAAGAGACAGGCGCAACATAAGCACCAAGCTCAGCGAGAGGAAGTAGCTGGAAAGCAAAGTACAGGATATACACCAAGTGCCAGGTGCAACAGCAAATCAGTTGAGATGTCATACAAGATTTTTTAAAAAGTTGACTTTTTGTTACTTAACAGTTTTTGATTTGAGAACAGATCCACAGATTTCCTGTTAACTATATTACAGCGCACTTAACAGCTTAAAGCTGCTGATCTAAACAGTTCGCTGTTAACTAACACTGCAAGCTTAAACAAGCTGTTAATAGACAAAACTGTTGAAGTTCCTCAAAATGTACTATTCAATTTGTTAATCAATCTTTATGTTATTAAATTAAGTTAGTTGAGGCACACAATTTTAGTGCTTTGACAGCTAAGCCTAAAGCTGGAAGACTTTGATGCTGGCTTAATCAGATGCCATGTTGCAGAGTATTTCAGGACGAAGCCAGATGAAATGCCATTGATAAATGAACTATTGTTGCAAAATCTTCAATCAATATGTGCTGCAATTTATCTCCATCAATATGCAGCAATAAAATGCAGAGTTTTTGGCTGGAAAATGGACATTAAGCTTGGTTATTTTTACGCTAATTTGATTTTCATTTGTTTATGTTGCTGCGAATTGTTATATGTATTTTGTTGTTCATGTTTAATTAAAAACACATTTGATGGGATCCGACAAGCACAGAGATACAGAGCGAGAGAGAGAGAGAGAGAAAGAGAGAGAGAGAGAGAGAGAGTCACATACAACACTTCATTATTGCAATCATGCGACGCTTTATAAATTAAAAAAATAACTCAATTACGTATACTGTGAACGTCCCATTGCTGCGCCCTTTCCTGCCGCTGGTGCTGGAAAACAGTTCCGCCTTCCGTTTCCGTTTTTAACAGTCTGCCAAAATATGTAAAAACAGGCAAGTTTTTATTTCCGCTCCGATTGAGCATTAAATGCATATAAATTTTACTAAAAATAATGCAAGCAAACAATTTGGCAACAGCAACTAAAGCGATTAATGCCTAACAAACAACAATACATAGATAAATTACTCACACGCACACAGACACATACTAATCGACTAACACAGTTAGTTACACAGACACAGAGCAATGAACAATGGCAACTGGCATGCAAATAAACAGTAAATTTGCATAATCAATTTGTTTATTGATTCGTATATTCAGCTATTTTAATTACGTTTACGCTTCAACCTCATTTCACACACACACACACACACGCAGACACATGCACAGGCACACACACAGAGGGACAGACACACAGCCTGTCAGTCAGGATCAAAAGTCGTTCAGCTGCAATTGAAGGATTATTTTTTTTTTTTTAGCAACTTTTGGCCTTTGGCGATTTTTGGCTTTTGTAATTTGCATAGACAAAAATTTTGCATATCTATGTATATACATTTTTTACATTAAGTGAATCAAAATACCACAACTACAACAACAACATCGGCAATTAGCAGAGCAACAGGCAGCAATCACATGTAATTCGACTGAGCGCAAAAAAGTTGCATACTTTTAGGCTCAATCAACAAAAAAAAACCCTTTAATGGCGCGCTGGCTCTGGGCTCTAGGGTTAATTTCGAATGCATTGCCAATTATGTAAAGGTTTCAGCTCAGGCGTAATGCGCGATAAATTAAATTAGCCTAAGGTGACGGCTTTTTATTGACAGCTGGAAACAGCTGGAAACGTTGCACAGAATTTGAAATTAGTCAAAATGGCAGTAAACTGATGAAACGTAAATTCGGCCGTTGTTAGCCCTAATTTAATACTTTGACACGACTCTTTAAAGGCTTACGAATGTTGTGATGCATTAACTCAGCTCAGTCCACCAATTGAATAAGTGTTTTCTGTTAACAGTCTCAGCTTCCAATTAAATAAATGTTATCTGTTAACAGAGCTCGGAGCTCAGCTAGCACTTGGAGTATTGCCCGCTCAACTGCAGTCTCAACGCGAAGCTATCAATTGGGTAAATGTTGTCGACACTTCAATCGTTTGTTCTCTCAATCGTTTGAGTTTCGGATAACGTTTTCGTTTCCAATAAACTAGTTTGCAGCCCTGCTAAAAGCATAGTGTGTGTTTTTTCTAAGTTGCTGGCGCTGCTGGCACTGTTGGCCATCAACGTTAAAAGCCACCTTCGGCGCATCTCAGTGACAGGCACTTGTGGTGCTAGCTGCAAGTTGCGAAGGGTTGACGAGTGGGCTAAGTACTCATATCCATTCGGATGGCGCTTTGACAACAGCCTAAGCACTTGGGCAGCGTCAAAAACACGCAGCCAGTCAATCAAGAAGGCTAAAGGCGAAGCTGACGGGGCGGAGGCTCGGCCAGGAGCAGGAGCAGGCGGCTCAGTCATTTGTCAAAAAATGCGAAAGCGACGAGACAGCTTGAAAACGTCGCGCTGCCAAAATTGTTAAGTGCCACAAGTGGCCACAGGACACAAACGCCTCTGACCAACAGCGGGCACAGCAGGAGGCGACAGTAGGCAGCAGGAGGAATAGGGGTAGCTGCAGTGGTGCCTGGTGTCAACCGCAGCAGAAGTGCAAAGTTGAAAATGTGCGCAAAATGAATATTTCGAGTTCGAGAGTAGTTTTTGTGGCTTTGTTGCTGTTGCATTTAATTAAATCAATTGAAAGTTTCGATAGTGCCCCCTTCCCCTCTCTCTGTCTGTCCCTCTGCACTCGTCCACAGAATGCAATCGTAACATAAGCCCGGATAATGGACATCGGCGCACTTAAGAACGAATCTATCCACGAATCTAACTCAACTCGTCGCATAAATTTTATGCGTGGCTAAGAGAAGAGCCATAAAAAAGTAGAGAGAAAACACAAAAGATAATTAAATCACAGTGAGTGATGGCATATAAATCTGCAAGGCACAGAGCCAGGCAATGAGTGCACTCAGTTAAACCAAAAAACTTAGCACGCCAAGCGAGAAACCATGGCTCTGAGAAAGAGAGAGTGAGAAGGAGAGGGCGAGCTCTAGCGAGAGAGCAAGACATTGTGCCACTTAAAAACTTTGATTAAAATCCTTTTGAAGTGCTAACAAATAACGCGAGACAAAGACTTGCACCCAGTGGAACTGAAAGAGAGTGGAGGATGGCGGGGGGAGGAGAGGTCGGGCAGTCAATGTGTGTCCACACTTTTTGAAGGCTAAGCTGAAGTAGCTGTGGGCTGACAGAGGCGCCAAGGGGGAGCTCGGTTGGCGTTTGCATTTCTTGCATTGCATTTGCTTCTTGTACTTTTCTGTGTGCTAAGCGCCACTAAATCCGTCTGACGCGGCAACAACAACAACAACAACAACAACAGCAGCTTGGATCAGGCAGCAGGAGTGGCAGCAGCATTAGGATCTGCTAAGGCCGCTAGCCACAACAGCAACAACAAGGACAGCTACAACTACAACGACGACACTGGCGACAATGCAATAACTCATGTGTGCAAGTTGTTGCTGTTGTTGCAGTTGTTGTTGTTGCTGGTCATGATGACACTTTTGCTTGTTTCTGCCTGCTCTATGCTGCTCTGCGCTTTGACTGAAAGTTTTGTTTGATAGTCGCCGAATTGTGGAACTTGAAGCGCTTAAATACATTTTAAGTTGCGCTTAGGTCTAGCAACTGCTTCGACTTTAATAAAATGCCGCACACGTTACTTGCTGCATTTGCTCTTTGCTGCAGTTGTTGTGACCGCTGCTGTTGCTGCTGCTGTTGCTGTTGTTGTTGTTTTAAGCAATGCTCCGTTTTAGTTAAGTGCACTTGAGAGCGCTTCAAAGTTGGCCAGATAAGCGCTTGCTGAATCGCATAGCATGCCACCGTACACCGTGACGTATGCGCAACGAGCCAACGAATTTTACTTGCGTTTATCATACGCACTGTATAACGCGCGCCAGTTACTCTCCATGTGTGTGTGTGTGTGTTTGAGTGTGTGTGTGTGTGAGTGTGTATGGCATATGATAGCAGTCATGGCAGCTAAGAGCTTGCTATTCATAAGGGAAATATATGCAAGAGGCGAGAGTTTCAAGAGTTCTCAAGTGAAGGTCGCTTAAGTAAGTTTGAACAAAAAGCCAAAGTCGAGATATAACACACACACACACATACACACACATACGCTGCTCAAAGCGCACACACACAGCGCTAACAATTTTAAAGCCAAGCGACGAACAGATCATGTGCGCGTGTAAATGGAGTTTCGCTATTAAAATTTGTTGCTCACATTGCAAGTAACTTGAGTTTTGTACTTCAACGAATTGCTGCATAGTTTTCGCTGCCAGCTTGGACAGCTATTGCCCAAGTCAGCCAGCCAATGGCCAACAGCAAGACGTTTTATTAATATGTCTTAGAGTCAGAGAGTTGGTCTTGCACCGAACTCTATTTAAATTTAAACAGATGGCAGAGGCAAACTTTTTTAAAGAACTGTTCACATACAAATACTTCTTGCAGCTGCAGCTTCATCTTGTTAAGTATTCTATGTGACTATTAACATTGAGTGGTATTTCGATGGGTTTCCTTTAGAATTCCGTCAGATAGTAGAGATAGGCATATATTTTGTATTTATATTGATTGGGTAATTTAAAGAGTATTCTTTCTAAGCATCTTTCGACCTTATATTATATTTTTAAATGCAAAAGAATTCAAAGTAAAATCACTTTTGACTTACTGTCGTAGATCTGCTGACAGACTGGCAAATAGTTTTGCTAGTGCGTGCCTCTTACTCGAGGCGAGTGCGAATCTGTGCAGAGCTCTTATGCCCATTTCATGATGTTGGCTGGCACTTGAGCGGAGTCTGTGTTGGCCTGTGCGCCCAACGAGTGTCTAAATGTCACGTTGAAATTTATGTTAGTAACAACAACAGCAACGGCAACAATAACAATAACAGAGCCAGCACTGAACACGCATACGATGCGACTAGATGCAACCAAAACGCTATCACAAAAAAAAAAAAAGAAAGGGGAAGAAATAAAAAAGCAAACACAAACATGGGAAAAATGGAAAAAATGCAGCATAAACAAAAACAGTTATGACAACAATAGAAACAACAAACAGCAAAGAGTTGCGACAACAACTACAACAAATTGTCGTCATGTGTGTGCGTGTAGGTGGGTTGGTGTGGTATAGGAGCGAATGCCATCGCAACTGTCAACAAAACATTTTTAACAAAATGAAGGCGAAAATAAAGAAACCGAAAACCAGAAAATTGTGATTGGAAAACATTAGAAATTGTCTATGGCTGAGTGATGGCATGGAAATTGAAAGTAGCGAGCGAAGCGTATGGGACAGATTTAATGGATGCCGAACAAAATGAAAAAAAAAGAAAAAAACGAAGAAAAATGCATGCTAAAAGCATATCGATGAGCTATTGAAAAGGGGCTTAGTAGGCAACTGTGTAGGCAGATTAGAAAAATTAATGTGCCCTTAGATAAAGACTAGTTATTATCAAATAGGTTTGTAGTGAGGCAAGTTATATGCCAATGAGGCAGTGGAATTTGGAGAGAAGATTAGGATTTTTAGCTGCTAAATATCTATGCTAATTTTTTGTAGTTTTCCTTCGTATAATTAAAAAAAAAAAAAAATCAAATAGTTGAGTGACCTGCTGGATAGTCAAAGTCAGTTTGATTAAGGATTTTGGATCTATAAAGTGATAGTTTATATTCTTTACTCAGGCAACTTCTATGGCCATAGAGCTTCTCGTATTTCAATATGTAACATTTATGCTATAATCAACAATAAAATCTATCCCTGCTTCATTCTATTGGTACCCATTTCTTTTGACTGCAAAAAAAAAAAAAAAAAACAATATTTAAGATTTAGTTAGACTTTAAATAATTAATTTGAAGGCTGCCACTTACGAAAAATTGTGCATAGTGTGCGCTATTTAAGAGCTCAGACATTTTGCATGGACATTTGCCTAGTCGCCCGGCTCTTTGGTCCATTTGAAGCGGACGCAGTGAAACTATTTTACTTTGGCTTATAAAAAATGAATATGGCTAAGCCAAGTATAGGTAGTTGAGCATTAATTTGCAGCATTTCCTAGACTAGTTGCCCAGCCAGAGCCAAATCAGCAATGTGCCAAGTGGAGAGACAGTTGAACGGACAGAGGCAGCAGCAGAGGCAGCAGAGGCAGAGCGAGCAGAGCAGGCAAACAAAATGAAAATGGTTGCAAGTATCTTTTAGTGCGGTGTCTGCTGCCATCAAATTGTAGTTGTTGCTGCTGTTGTTGTCATTGCGTTTTACATGTGGCATGCAACAATGTTGTTGTTAGCATTGTTGTTGCCGCTGCCGCTGCTGCTGCTGTTGCTGTTGCTGTTGCTGGTGCTACACAACAATACAACGGGGTCTAGCCATTATTATTTTTGCTTTCAGCTTTGCTGTTGCTGCTGTTGCTTTTGCTGTTGCTGCGTTGTTTGTGTTTCAACTGCCATTGTTGTTGGCATATTATTTTGCACGCTCGTTGAGGCACGCTGCTGTAGCAACAACAATTGCAACAACAGCAACTCTCAGGCTAACCGCAACGAGAAAAAATGTTTTCATATTTATTTGCCGCGCTCTGTGCGCTTCACTCCCGACCGACCTCCAGCCCGAGCGCCAGCTCAGCAGCTCACAGCTCGCAGCATCTCATCCTTGACACGCCCCCGCCGACGCCCTCGCATAACTCTACTCAAGTATGCAACTTTATCATTTTGATTTAAATGTTTTGTTGTTGCCTCCGCTGCAGCGCTGTTGCTGCTGCTGTTGCTGTTTGCCGCATTGTGACATGCATGCCTCAGCCTCCTCATCTGCCGCCCCTTCGCCCTCTCTCTGTTCTCTCTTTGCATGTATGCGTGTTATGTTTTAAAGTTAAAGAACTGTGCAAATTGCTGACAAAAGCTCCGCTCTGAATAATGGCTAAAACATAAATGTGAACAGGCGGCCCCAAAAAGTAGGCAACACAATTATTAATTGACGCCGTTTCGCATGGGGCACAAGACACAACGTGGCCCTAATTTATTAGTAGTAGAAGCTGTCAAGCTGCAAACTGTGGAGCCGAGTGTCTGTTACTATTAATGTGAAAGCTGCATATGGAGTGAAATGGGGAGCATATTTATGCTTACATAGGTGTACAGCTGTCTAGTCTGAGGATACTTTTCTGTGGCTAAATAATAATGAAGTTCTGTAAGCTGATAATGAGTTTGCGGATGATACAGACAGAAGGTAACTTGATCTATAAAGTATACACATTTTTAATGAGAAGCAATAACAGAGCAGAAGTAAATCACTTTGTGAGTATTCATGTATGTATATGTGTAATATTGGTTACTACTAACTACCCTTCCATCCACCACTTTAGGCTATTTGTTTGCTGAATCTCCTCTAGCCTTGCCCCTGTTATATATACAGAAAGAGTGTGGAATTAAATAGCGACTGTTCCCGCACGCTCCGTTTAAGTTAGTTATATATAACGGATAACTTTTTCAATTTACATAAAACCAATTGAAAATATGATTCAACTTTAGTTATTCGAGCATATTTCGCATATTTTTAGAACTAGAGCCAACGAATTTTACTTTGGATTTCTCTATTTAGTAGAGCTAAATTTGATTTATATCATAGTTTCACAGATTCACAACTTCACAAATTCACTTACATAAACATATATATATATATGAAACCAATATCAGATTTTTATATATTTGCATATGGATATACGCTACAATGATTCGAGCTGCTGTTTGATTGGAACTCTGCTAGTTGTGTTATATAATATCATGTGATTAACTCCCTCTCTCTCTCTCTCTCTCTCTCTCTCTTTCTACTTATTTTGTTCTCTTTAAATCTTGATTTATATATCATATTATTGCTGCACATACGCTAATTGGCTGCTGTTTAATTAGCTAACGAAATTGCTCAGGCATTGACAAGCCATAAATTATGCGCATTTGTCATCATATTTTTTTATGTTGCGCCTGTCACATCATTTGCCTCTCATTCGAACACACACACACACACACACACACACACACACACACACACACACACACACACACACGCACTTGACACAGTCTTCGTGCTGTGCGCAGTCGAAAAATTAATTTAATTAAGTAATTTCACACATGTCACGCCGCATATGATTTATGCGTTTGCTTCTATTTGAGTTAATTTCACAATTTTTATGCTTTTGTTTTTGTTTTTGCTTTTTTTTTTTTAATTTTTAATTCTTGACTTTTTTTTTTTGCAGCTCTAGCTTCATTACGCTATTTGTTTCAGTTCATTTTTTTCTGTGCTGTCACGCGCTTATTTCATATTGTTTTGACGCTTCACTGAATTTGCAGGAAAATGCTTCAAATCGAATTGAATTTCCTTTTTTTTTTTTTTTTTTTAATAATTTTTGCATTATTTTTCTTTTGTTGGCAACATTTACAAAATTAATTTTTGCAAAAACTACGCTTAAAAAGTTAACTCTGTGTGTTCAAGCATAATTTAATAACATTTTCGTTAGGCTCGCTGCGAACAGTGCCTGCAAACGAGCTCCGACTGATTGACTAATGCAATTATTCCAAATTGCATATGTAGATGTTCCGAACGTGTGTGTGTGTGTGCGTGTGTTTTGTTTATAAACCACAATTGTATTGGCCAATTCGATTTACAATCGGAGCTCTAATTGAATTGTTTAGCTGCAAGCGTGCCTTTGCCATTGATTGGCAGGTGAGAGCATCTAAATTCGTATTTCTATATATCTGATTCTTTATGCCATCTGCAGCATGGCACGCACAGCTAACCATTAGAACCTGCTGCCAATTAGTGTATTGATCTCAATTTCCAATCTTTGTTCTGGCTATCAGACAGTTGTACTCCCACTCCCCCTCTCTTTGTCTCTTTCTCCCTCTGGCTGGACATTTCCGGCTTGCCACTGCAGCAGCGACAATAATGACATACGAACAATGCGCACATTCAAGTGATTCGAATGACAATAACAACCAAGTTGTTAGCTCTCGGTTGTTAGCTCTTGGCGCTCTTCTCTTGGCTCTTGGCTCTTGGCTCGTCTGGCTGGCTCTCTATAGGTGCAGCAGGTTTGTCTGTCGCGTTGCTCATCCCAAGCACATAAATTTCAACTCATTTATCGCCGCAACGTTGCGCGTTGCCAAAGTGTGCAAAATCAACAAACAAACAAACAAACAAAGAAGACAAGTTAAACAATGACGAACCATTAACTGAGAATGTGCCGAACTTGAAATGCTCTAGCTGAAATAGCAGAAATACAAGTAGATATATGTATGTTTTACAACTTGAAATCTTGTTTTATGTAGCTATGCATGTCATATAATGAGCTGCATAAGTCGCTTTGTTAAAACTGTTTTCAAGCTAAAGTTTCATTTGATATAGTTTTATATAAGATGAGTATTTTTATATTAGATTGTTCTCCAAATCTTCGGCATTTAACCTGCCTATGTATGTATATAACTTCTCAAGAATCTATACTCCATTTCATCAGGCACTTGTAAGCTAGGCTTAGCCTTGCTTTCGTCTAGTTTTTTCAAGTCTCAGCTGAATCGAGATATATGTATATGCCAAGCACATATCTAACCAGCAGCTGAGAGAGATTTTATTTGTTTTCATTTACATTTTTATATGTGTATATATTTAAAATAGATATAGCTAAAGACCTTAGGCATTCCAAGCAATATAGCTATAATATAACCAAGCTAAATTCTATTCCATTCTCATTTTTAACAAGCTGAGTAGACAAATGTATGCTGCTTAAGACTCCTTAGCCTTATCAGCAATAAATACCCCTGCTACACTCAATTCACCTTCATGACTCAGTGATAATACCCTGTGCAAGTGCCTGGCGCCTGGACATGCCGCTGCAGCGAAAACATCCGCAAAGTTAGTAACTGCAAGTAAGTTCCCTTTGGAACTTAGGTTCCCGTTCCGGGGCCCGCCAGCTGGCTAACTGACATTGTTTATGGCCAGAGTTTTGTTTTTTAGTGCACGCATTCCCGTTACTTTGTCCGTCAAACTGGCTGTTCTATCGGCCTGCGCTGCAGCGCTGCTGTGCTGCTTTATGCAATTAACTAATTCGATGTGGATCCTGCCCCAGCACGACAACAATGGCCATGCACGGCGGGCACGCAGTGCAAAAAGTTCAGGCCACAGCCAAATGAATGTTGTCCAGGGTCAGGGTTCGGCTCGCATCGTTGCAGCGCGAAGCGAAGAGCGCGCCACATTGAAAGCAGATTGAAGCCGATTGAAGCCGATTGAAAGCGAATTGAAAGCGATGGCAGCAAAGAGCGCAGCAGCAACGCAGTTGGCGCTCTTCTGTGCGTGTGGAATGCAATGGAATGGAACGGCAGAGACTGAGGCAGCTGCAGCGCTTGCTCTTACTGGAAGCGATGCAGGCAAAGAGCAGCAGTTGCTGTTGTTGCTGTTGTTGTTGCTTGTTGTTTGTGTTGTGTTGTGTCAATCAGCAATGCCTGGCGAAGCAGCGCAACAAATGGGAGATGGCGCATAAAAAGCTGTTGCCTACTTTACGGCATTTGTCGAAAATCGTCTGTGTGTATGTGTGTGTGTTGCTATTGAATGCAAGCAGCAACAAGTAAAACACAACAGCAACAGCAACTAAATGCTTGCTTAAGTGTGCGTGTGCGTGTGTGTGTGTGTGTGTGCTTTGAGTGCTTGAATAACTGTCTGCTCGCTAACAGCAAAGACAAGCCTGACAAAACACAGGCAAACTCATTAAATTGCATGCCAAATGGGCCTCCACTGCTTGGCGGCGGCATTCAGCTGCCTGCGCTAGTTTCAGCCAGCATTTCGCATGCACTTCGCACCAAAGTATGCAGATAATTGCATTTGCTGCACTTTTCTGGCTCATTGTAATGCGCAGCACGCTGGCAGCCAGACGGACAGAACGGACTTTGTCGCCCAGCTTGGCCAAGCTGACTAAACTTGGCTAGCCAAGCAGCTGCTGCTCTGTCAATTCTTGTTGCTATTGATGATGACAGTTTATTATTGTTATTAAGGCAAACCCAAATATGCAGCTCCTTCTCTCTGTACGTGTGTGTGTGTGTGTGTGTGTGGGCGTGGCTGTCAGCGAGCGTGTGAAATGTGCCTGCAACGGAAATGAGGTTTCAATTATGATTTATGCAGGCAACAAGACGGCAGAGACCACACAGACACAGACATTAACATTTGCCGACGACTGCCAGGCCAGTTATTAGCCACACACACACGCACACACACACGCACACATAAGCACATTTAGAACTTGACACGCATATTTAGTGGCAACAGCAAACCTAATTACGCATGTCCAAAAGCGAGTGCTGCAGTCCGAGTGGGATCGAGTTCGAGTTGAGCTCTTGTTGGCCCCTGGGTCGCATTTATGAGTTGTTCCAGCACTTGTCCGAGTGTGCAAGTGTGTGAGTGTGTGTGAGTGTGCTAGTGTGGCTGGCAGTGCATTTCAATAAGAATAAGTGACCGATGCAGTTGCAGTTGCCGTTGCAGCTGCAACTTGAGCCGGACCAACTGCCAACTGCCAACTGCAATTCCAAAACATTTGCAACATTTGTCATCAGCAAAGATTTGGTAACGCCCCCAGGTCCCACTCCCAGCTGCTGCTAGCACAGATTTTATGATTGCGCCGGCAACTGCCCCGAAACGTTTCGCATATGCTATTCCCTCTGTGTGAGTGCGGCCAAGTGTGTGTCCGCGTGTGTGTGTGTGTGTCCGTATGTGGTAGCTGAATTAGCTCTGATTAGGCCTAATCGAGCTGCAGCTGCCACTGCAACGCCAACTGCAACGCCAACTGCAACGGCAGCAGCGGCGCATTGCCAGCCAACCCCACTTGAAATTGCGGCTAAAATTGTTAAATGCCTGTTGCTGATTTACTGATTGCAACTCGGTTGCAGCTGCCTTCCAAATCTTATTTGCCAAACTGCTCCGCAAATGGAACTTTGATGAGCTGCCCACTGCTGCGTGCCTAATGCGATAGCTCAATCGACCCTATCCCCTATATATATATGGATATATATGAGTGTGTGTGTGTATAATTGCTGCTTTGCATTAGGTTTCGTTTAAATTAGGCCTTGCTTTATGAATATCCTTAGTCATATATGCAGCTAGACGGCTAGGTAAGTGAGTGGAATATCCTTGAAGCTCTTAATGTCGAGTGTAGCGGTAAAATGTTAACTAGAATTGCATGTATTATAAAAAGAGAGAGAAATCTGACTCTGCTCTCACAAGGTAATGCCCACTAGATGCAGACCTCCCGCCGTCCTGCGTGCCTGAGAGCAGCTGAATTATGTTTTATTTTATTTGAGTTGTGTGTATCTGCCTTTCTATGCAATTCTCATATAATTTAGTAATGCATATATGCTCTTTTATGTGATTCTAGTAAATATACATATGTATGTTAGAGTTCCTCTGCTCTTCTAGGCGGTTTTCATAAATGATGACCATCAATTCTCATAATTGTTATGTTTGTATGCGCTTGAATGCGATTCTCATAATTCAAGAATTTGTAGGTCCTTCTATGCGATTCGCATTATTTCCAACAAGTCTAATTCGTAGATCTTATGCGACTTTTATACGATTAAATAGGAATCGTTTGTCCTGCTTAGAAATTGAAATGAATTCTAGACAGGTTTCTCATATAATATAAGTAATATTTTTATTTTGTTGTTAATATATTATATATGTCTTTTCAGAATATTTATTTTCAGATACATTAGACTAACTTCTTTTTTAATCGAGTTGCTATTTCATTTAATTTTGTTGTTAATATTTAACTTTAAAATGTTTGTTTCATTTTTTTCGTATACCTCGGATAGATTCTTTATATATAACAGTTAATGTAGTATTTATTAGACTTGTAGCCGAGCTGTAACCACACTCTGTTCACATTATTTTACCACTTTCATAGGCAACTTAAACTTGACTCCGCTTCAGACTATTCACAATTGAAAAGAAATCAACTTTCATTAGCAGCAATAATAAATAATTTGCATTTTGTGTATTTCTATTCATATTGCCTCATTAACAAACATTATTCAAAGTTTCGTTGCACTGCTGCTTGGGGCTTGGCAAATAAATTTAATTGTGTGACAGCTCTCACACAGCGCACAGTTCTGCGGGGAGGGAGGGAGGGAGGGCACCGCAATGCATGTCAATAGGAAATTATGTTTGCAGTCTGTTTACGGCTCACACACTTGAGCACACTTTGTCCGACTGTTTGGGTCTCCGTGTTGCTGGTTGTTACGTAAAATCAAATATTGTGGTTGTAGCCACTTGACTCAGTCGTCAGCCACTGTCCGAGCAGCAGCAGCCGCAGCTCCCCTGCCTCCCTCTCTGCCTCCCTTCAAGCTGTGGACACTCGTCAGGCCTCCCGAGTTTGCCGCTGTCACATGCTACCACACCCACTAAAACACTTGTCAATTTGGGCAGTTGCATTGCTGTAGAACAAGCAAATGCATAAAATGGCCATAACAGGGCTAACAAGGCATAGCCACACGCATGCACACACATACTCACACATGGAGGAGGCAACCAAATGCCAACCAAGTTGCAATTGGAATTCATATGCTGCAGCTGCTGCCTTAATTATTTAATTTAATTTATTGACTTATTTAACTCGATTTAGTGGCAGCTGCCAAAAATTATGACCACAAAAGCTGAGCACGCAATTTCCGCTTTTACACACGCACACACACACACAAATACAGAATCCTATTAACTGGGACCTAGGGCAGACAGGCAGGGGGCGGGGAGTGGGGCAAGGCTGACAAAATATTGGTTTAGTTTTGGCTGCCAGCAAAATAATGAAATGTTTGTTTGATTGAGTGCCCAGACAGCAACAACAAAGCGTCGACGTGGGCGTGGGCATGGGCGTGGCAGGTTTAGCAATTGGCTGCAAATTTAGTTGAATTCTTCATGTGTAACCCTAATAAGTTGTATTTGTGTATTTTTTGGTTTGGCACGTTGTTGTTGTTGCTGTTGTTGTTGCTGTTGTTGCTGTTGTTTGTCAAGGACCGGCAACAGGAAATTGTTGCATGGCGTTGCCATATTATGCAAATCACAGCTATTGAGCTGAGTTAAGCACAGTCAACAACCGCAACAACAGCAACAACAACAACATCAACAGCAACAACAACTTCGACAAGCAAAAACCGAAAACCGAAAACCACTTTGCCAACTTATTTGTGGCAAGCAAAATTTGCATGCATTGACGCATCATCATCGACACTCTGAATGCCTCTCAATATGTGTGTGTGTGTTTGTGAGTGTGTGAGTGTGTGAGAGAGAACATGTGAGTGTAAATGTGCGTGTGTGTCCCTGTCAAAAAGTAGCATTACATATGTACTGGAATGTTGCTGTTGTTGTTGCTGTTGCTGTTGCTGCTGCTGTTGTTGTTGCTGCTGCTGTTGTTGCTGTTGCTGCTGCTTTTGTTACTCTAGCTGCTGTTGTTGTTGTTGCTGTTAATATTGCTGCTGCTGCTACTGCTGCTGCTCTTCCTCTGTTTGCAGTTGCTGTTGTTGTTGTTGTTGCTGTTGTTGTTGCTGTTGTTGCTGTTGCTGCTGTCCACTTTTCGGTTGTTCGTATTTTCATTTTCAATTTTTCTTGCATTGTTGTTGCTGTTGCTGTAAGTATTGTTGTGTTTGTATGGCCATGCGGTGCTTGACACACACACACAGATACACAGACAATCACACACACATACACACACACAGAGAAGCTGGGGATAACACAGGGACTTGACATGCCAGCAAATTCATCCACACAAATCAATTGAAGTTTGCCAAAAGGGCGTGGCAGACCCCAAATGTGTCAGCTCATATGTCAATTTGCATTGCATGCCACATGCCGCATGCCGCATGCCACATGCCGTATGCCACATGCTGCCACGCTCGCAAAGTAATAAAACCCATTGAAGTGCCACAATTTGGCAGCGTTTAAGCGGCTCAGCCATAAGTAGACCATCGAAAGCTCAAATACACACTCACACACACACATACACACACATATTTATAAATATAAATTGGTATAGATATAAACCATACATGAAAGCGAGATACAAATAGCTGAGAGCAAAGAGTGAAAGTAATGGCATAAAAATAGCCGCTTTTTGCATGAAAAAGTGAGAAGTGCATTCGATATGCGAACGAGATTTAATTAAAAACTATGCTGGACCACAAAATGACATAGTAAACCAAATAAAATATACCCAATTTGGAAAATATATTAGAGCATCAGAAGAAAAGTGAATGGAAGAAAGGAAGGAAGAAAGTCAAATATGTATGTATATGTCAAATATAAATACAATATATGTATGTATATTGTGTATACGTATATTCACAGTGACTAATAATAATGTATATTGATATTTCAATATCACTTGCATGCTGAGCATTTCGTATTCCCTCGCTCTCAGTCTGGGCAAAAGACTTTGGCTCTTTTCTTTTTCGATTTCTGTTGAACTATTCGAGTGACGCTCATTAAGCGAAGACCTTTTAGAGAGCGATGCAATGGACGATCGGCAACTAATGCATACAAAACTCATAAAGTCAATGCAAACGCTCTTCTCCTTTACATTCACAACCGCGCCGAACCCTCGTACACTTACCAATACATGCACAGAAGACTTATTTACTAATTTAACGAGCGAAGGAGAAATAAACAACATCAAAAGTTTCTAGCCGATCGTGAAGTCGATGAAGAACCGACGCAATCGGTGGCTCTCTGAGTTTTTTCTGGGAGCGGGAGTTGTAGGCCCTTTGTGGCAGACATCGATAAACGCTCAACAGTTATATTTGAGCTATAATGTATTACCATTTGCAATAGATTTAAGGTATATACAAGATTTAGCTATTCATATAATATTTCTTATGATTTATGCGAGATTTTCATATATTTATATCAACTGCTTATCAATTTAGAGCTAGGTCGAATAAGAATAAGAATATGTACAAAGCTCGCTGTGTTTCACTCAGTGCTCGATTTATGCCTGAGTCTATTCCCCACCTTCTTTCTGTCAGTCTATCTCTCTCCCGCTCTATTGCTCACTCTCTTTTACTCAGTCTATCTCTGCTCACTTTCTGCCTATCTCTACGCTCCTCTTAATTAATCTCTGTCTTTCGCCTGCCTCTTCTCCAGCTCCCCTTTCATTGCGCCTTTACCCTAGCCAGCCCCTCTCAGCTCCCACCAGCTTTGCATTTCTCTCTCAAGTGGCCTGTGATACAATGAATGTATTCGACACTTCTGACACAACTCGAATAGGATTAATAAGCCATTCAGGTTAAATTTTGCACAGTTAACAAATTGAAAGCAGCTTTGCTTTTACTGCTAAAGCAAAGCCTCACTCAAAGGTGTTTCCACGTGCGTGTGTGTGAGTGTGTGTGTAAGCAATCATCGCATCCATTTTGAGCGATTATATTTCACAGTTGTCAGACAGACACAGACACACACTAAGCACTCACACACACACTCACACACACAGCTCGAGGCCCTCGTTCGAGTGCTTGTCGAGGATCATTTTACATTTTGTGTGCCAACACTGCGGCATGTGGTTGCGTTTTTCAGGATGAGGCCGTGGCGTTTCATGGCGTGGCGAGTGCTCAAAGTATTGCCTCATTAAGCTGCACAACAATGCACAACGAGCACACACACACACACACGCACACGCACACGTGCGCAACTGCAGCTTGGTTGAGTATTTGGGGTCTAATTACAAAACACAAATGCTCCATAATTTCAAAATCAAGCCGCCCCTCGCCCCCCTCAACCACTCTTCGAGCTGATTGTAGGCACATTCTAGTGGCTGCCATTGACATGCATGATTTCGTAATTTAAACGGCAATCAGGCTTAGCTGCCTCCTGCCACCTCCGCCTCCTGTCAACAGCTAGCAAAACTTTCTGTCAGCAAAATCATGCAAAATGTCGTTGGCAGGGGGAGGGGAAGGGAGGCATTTGAATTGAGCTGCAACTGCGACTGCACTGCACTGTCTGTCACTGTCCGTCTGTCTGTCGCTCTCCCTCTCTCACTCTCTCCGGTCGTCGCCTCATTGAGCCTTCATTGATTTATCCCGAAATTGACACTTGTGCATATTTTGTGCGTTGCACTTTTTGCATGCTCCAGCGCTCTTCAATGTCCTTGACAACATTTTGGCCAATTGCTAATAAGCCTAGGCATCTGCTGGCATTGGCCAGGCTTAGCACTGGCCTAGCGCTGCCAGTGGCGCCTCCTGCTAAGGATTACTTATAATGGCCCGGCATCTCAGCAGGCAGCAAACCAATGTAGTCTTGCAATTACACAGACCATTTAACACGAAAAATCATCCTCGCATTCAGCTCCCGCCCCTTGCCTCGGCTCAAGTTGCCCAAGTTCCGCAAGTTGCGGTGGCTGCAGAAGTCACCTGTTGGTTTAAGTCTTTCGCAAATATGTTGCAGCCCAAATGCCAAGCAATTTACGCAAAAGTCTATTATTCATTTTTGTATATACCCTGCCAAGAGGGTATACTGGCAATGCGCAAGTTTATGCAACAGGCAGCAGGAGGCTGAAAGGTAAAGAGGACAGAGTAAACGAAGAATAGAAGAGTTGATCATAGAGCATAAGTATACAAGGTACACTTTTTTTTGGAGAGTTTACATGGTACTCTCCTTCATTGCACTTCATACAGGGTATCTCACAGTCTGTAACTTTCTCTTCACTCAACATCCCTCACTTATTTTTGCTTATCAATGCGATAGCTCTGCATTTTACATTTGATTTAAGCTATCAGCAGCAAAAGACCAGCTGCTACACACACACACAAGCACTCACACAACCACACACTCACTCACACACACACACGCACATGTATACATGAGGTGTCAATTGCCAGCAGAAAGAAACAAAGATGTATTGTTAGCAGAGTAGTATATGAAGGGTAGAGCAGGACAGAGCTGGAATTCATATATACTACATTGTCAAACAATTTATTGCTATTGAAATCCAAGCAGCTTGTGTGACCCTTGACCTCATATGTAAGGCTTCGGCTGGGCGTGACAAATGCAAGCGCAGGTCAAATGCCAATTGCTCTTTTCCATTGAATATATCAAATGGCATATATTCAGACGATACAGGTGTGAGTTAAATATAATTTACATGCAGTGCAGCGACAGTGCTTGACCGCAGCTCCAATATACCTCACAAAACATGCAATATAAATATTAATTCAATTGAATCCAAATTGTTATAGCAAATTGGTTGAAGTACAAACTAGGCTTGAGTTAAGCTTTGCGGTTAGCAAAGTTGCAAACCAAAGCATTAGCTACAAGCTATTTCGGCAGCTTTATGGTTGCAACGAAACTTGATTTTCACTTGCCATAAAATTATGGCAAGCATCTAAAATGTGCTATAAATTTGTATATAAACTTTAGATTGCAATATAAGTGGAGAGTTCTAAATGGCAGTTGTTATACGAAAAATTAATAGAATATAGTATATATTATAGTAAAAGTATAGTAGCAAGGACTTTAACCATAGCACAACAAAGGTTGAAATAAACATAGAAATTTGATATAGCACAAAATGCATGACCAGCAGATACCCCGTTTAAAATTCAAAAATAAATATTTTTTTGAATTACTTGCCTTTATTTCATATTGAGCTCATCATTAGGTCAAATAACATATTTTGTACTTGCGCTAATTATCCCACGGTAGTAAGAAACAATAACAAATTGAATGCCATTGCCAAAAATATAAGAGGAAGTACTAATAAAAAAATATATATATGTATACATAGATAAACAGACAAATAGCAGTTCAATAAAAACTACGCAGAGTCAAGCAGCAGAGGCCGCCTTGGGCCAAATGTTGTTTACGGCCAAGACAAACGCAGCCGAGCTACAAATAGACAGCCAACAACAATAACAGCAACAACAATGGCCGGTTGCAACATCAGGCGCTGAGTCATGCAACAACAGCAACAACAATGCGAGTGGCTAACTGAAGGTGTCATCTTCGATCAGCAGCTCGTGATTGGGAGGCGTCCAAGTCCAACGTCAAAGGTCGCGTATCCATTGCAGCTCTGGAAGCTGATCTCGGTCTCTCGCCTCGCCTTGCCTCTCCCCGCCCCTCGCCTCGTCTCGGCTGCAGCAGCTAGTCGACCACTGAACCATTGATTCACACGATTCATTGCTGCGCTGTAAGGTCTTTTACGAGTCTTACATAAATTTACAGCCCAATTAAACGAACGCGTTCTGAGGCATCTGCATCATCATCATAATCGAAATATAGTCTCTGACCTTGTTGGAATTTGTTCGCCTAATGTGCTATAAATGAAATTCGATTTCAGTGCAGCCAACAACAAGTCGTGCTTCAAAAGTTGACCAACTACGTATGTGAGCGTGTGTGTGTGAGTGTGCACCACATGGCGTATGCTGAATATTTAGCAAGTGCTACAGCTTGTGGCTACAGCTACAGCTGCAGAGCTTCCACATTTCGATGCACTTGCAGAGAGTCGCTTGATTATGTTAGCAGTAGTAGAAGTATGCAGTATAAGCATGAATATAAGTATGAGTATAAGTGTGAATATATATATAAATATGAGTATAAGTATAAGTATAAATATTAGTATAACTATAAATACATATATAACTTCAAACTTCGACATTAAGATCATAATACATCTACTACTATTACAACTAAATATTAGTACTGCTACTATAACTACTACCACTACTGCTACTACTACATTGCTGCTACTATTACTACTATAACTACTTCTATTATAACAACTCCTACTATTATAAATACTCCTACTACTATATATTACTCCTATTATTACTATAACTACTCCTACTACTATAACTACAGTGCTGTCACTATTACTACTATAACTACTACTATTATAACTACTTCTACTACTATATACTATTCCTATTATTACTATAACTACTCCTACTATTATAAAACTCCTATTACTACTATAACTACTCCTACTATTATAAAACTCCTATTAGTACTATAACTACTCCTACTACTATATACTACTCCTATTACTACTATAACTACTCCTACTACTATAACTACTCCTACTATTATAACTACTCCTACTACTATATACCACTCTTATTACTACTATAACTACTCCTACTACTATTATAACTCCTACTATTACTATAACTAGAGCTACTACTATAACCACTACTACTCCTACTACTTCTACAGCTAATACTATTATAACTACACCTACTACTACTATAACTACATCTACCACTACTCTTTCTACTACTACCCACACAACTTTGTTCATCTAGGGTATTCACTGTTCCATCACTGCCCCAACATAGTGTCGCTCACATTTAGTTTGTTTGTCGCCGACAATTTATTGAGTGCCGCAGTCTGCAGACTGGCCAAGAAGCGTTTTCTGGCCAGTTCGCCAGCTCCATTGACCCTGTTCGCGCATCGTTATAGATTCTATTGCCCGCTCCCCCCGCGCACTCTAGCTATCCCCCGAGCCCATGTCCTTCGCTGCTGCTGCTTAACCAGTTGCTGGCATTTTCAATATTCGACCAGCCGCAATTGGAGCTGTAATCATTTTTGTCTTCTTTGGCTTTTCGGCTGGCATTTCGTGTTAAATTTCGCCGAAAGCGTTTGCCTATCATCGTCTGCTCTAAAGCGTCATGATTATCATTTGTACTTGTCCAACCATTTTTCTTCTCCTATTCTTCTTTTTTTTCAATTTCAATTTCTGTTTCAGTCTTTGTTTCATTATTTTTCAATGGAATCTTTGCTCGCTTCGCTTGCATCGCCCCGCTTCGCTCAGAGCTGACTGCAATTGCTTTTCGGTTACTTTACTTTTTTTTTTTTCATTGTTGGCCTTCTAACTTTGTTCAAGTCACTTCAATCATCTTCAGTCTGATTGTTGTAGTTGTTATTGTTGTTTGGCTGTTGTTGTTCTTGCTGTTGTTGTTGTTGTCACAGCTGTCCATCAGCATCGCATTCATCAACTGTTGTTCAATAAAATTTTATTTGGCATTTTTCGTCAATTTTTCAGCTCTAATGCCCTGAGAATTTATTGAAAGGGTATAAACGATTTGTGGAAATGAATGTAACAGATCAGTGCATAATGTATTATGATGATAATTATGATAATGATGATTGTAATTATCAGGATGATAATGATGCTGTCTGCCTTTTAATTTTAGTTTTCACTGAGCCTAGGGTATTTCCCTGTCGATCAGCTCTAGCGCAGCACTCTTACTTGTTCTCGCTCCCGCAGTTCATAATTCATGTTTGTCTTTTGAAACTTTGAAAAATTGACAAATTTGTTAACAACAATTACGTTTTATTGAGCAGAGTTATTGACAGCTCAACAACGCTGGGAAGCATTTGGATGTGAGCAGAGATATGAAATGCCAACGGAGATATGAAATAACAAAAGAGATATGAAATGCCAAAAGAGCCAGGTGAGAGACTCGGCTTCTAGGAGATACTGAGACAGCTATTTGAGATGGAAGATTGATTACAACTTGGAGCTGCACAGATATGTCTATATGCTGTCTATATATCTATATAAACTGCCCTGCATTCCATTGTGTAATATGTGAAGCCGAGACTTTTTGCAATTCACTAATAAATAGTTTAGCAAACCCATCAAGCATTGTCAGTCTCTGGCTCTATCAATTGTGGAGTGGAAAACCCCCTTTTAAAACACACTCAACCCAATTTCAGCAGCTTGGCACAATTTAAAAGTCACTTTGACTAACAACTGCAATTGCCAGCTGAAAATCAATCAGGGTATCAAGTCGCAAGGGACCGAGCCACAGTGGGCCAATTCAGAGAGCCGAAGTGGGCCAACACTTTCGCTTAGCCCTCGATGAGTGGCGCAAGCCAATGGTGACAAAATCTATATTTGAATTCCATTTAAATTGGATGAAAAATCAACGGCGCTAAATAGAGCCAAGGCGAGGCTGTGCAAAGGCGACGGCGACGGCGACGGAGCCAGCAGAAGTTCAGCTTGGGCGAAAAAGTCAGCGTGTGTGAAATTGCTGGGGCGCAAAAGAAGATGGGCGAAGCAATACAATAAGCGAGTTTGATTACAAAACTTCGACAATTTGCTACAATTTCAATGAGACGGAGGGAGTGGGAAAGGGAGAGCCAGAGGGTGAGCGAGAGTGAGAGATCCAATATAATTTAGCAACCTTTGCGATGATGTATGATATTTGCTTTGATTTCGGTTTTGGTTTTTGGACTGCGGCTCGGACGCGGCTTTTGGCTGTTGCGCAAATACCTGGCTACCTGAAGTGGATGTGGCTATTGCTGTAGATGCTGCCCTCTGCAAGTTAACGGCTTCTGCTTCTGCTTCAGCTGCTGCTGCTGCTGCTGGTGTGGCGGATGCGGCATGTGCCACACGGGATGTTCTCGACTCGACTCGACTCGCCCCGTCTCAGCTGTTTAGCATATTCATTGCTGATTGCAGCGCCATGATAATTATAATTCCTCGTTTAATTCTGGTTGTACATCTCGTTTTCTTCTTCTCTTTATTTTTTTTTTTTTACTACTTTTGGTATGCACTGCCTTTAATTACCTTCCACTTGATGTTGCTTTGCATAATTGCGTTGTTGTTGCCGAAATCATCATTAGAACTTTTATTTGCACAATAATCAGCTAACTGCAGCTGCATTATAAGCCAAAAAAAGAAAACGAGCCCATTCAAAGGAGCTCGTAAAAAAAAAAACAACCAAAAATGGCAAAATGGCAAAAAATCTGCGCTGCAACCAGAACAATAAGAACTCGAAATGCGTTTATCAAGTTGCGCTCTGTTTAGGAGTTGTTTAAGTAGGATTTTAAGCTTGAATAATGTGCGCTCCGAGTGAATTAATGATATGTCGTGAATTGGGACTGGGCAGTCGCTGCAATAGCTGGCGATTGCAGTAACAGTTGCATTGAATGCACTTGTATGTATATGTGCAGAGGGTCAGAGATACTTAGGAGTCGCTTCCTGCCTGCATGCATACAGAGTGAGTCTCTTGGGGCTACACATATGTATATAAGAGGAAGCAGAGATCTTGCGACATGAAGAGCTCTTAAATGCAATAATTAGTTATTTTACTTGACACTGAATTGGAATAATAAGAGAGAAAGAGAGAGAGATATTCTCTACCCAGAAACACTCTGATACTACTATTTGTCTGCTCTTCTCTAATCCCATTTTAATATACAAAATATCATTTCCGACCAATTCAGATTTGAGATCCAATTCAAATATGTCGAAAACCTTCAGAAATGTCAACGCCCTACCCAAGAACCTCTTCAGCTACTAGCAAGGACGGCTGGGTAATGCAGCTTCAATTAAAATTAGTACATTGCTTAAATAAAAAATAATAAAATTATTTTTATTTACAAGAATATAACAAAATTACGCCATTATTTTCAGAGATATTGTTCTAAGTAAGTAAAATTCCCAGCACAGTTGATGAGTGCCTCTAGTCAGTGGGTTTAAGCACTCGAGCCTATATTAAAAAAGCATTTCGTAACAAATTTAATAAATTATGCTAAGCACCACAGCGACAAAGAAAATGACCGCATTAGACTGAAACGCAGCACAGCAAAGAAAAAACCATTTAAATAGAGCTAATGCTCCATAAAGCTGACAGCAGAAAATGATGCGAGGCAGCCTCAAGTGTCAACAACGATATGTGTATGTGTGTGTGTGGGAGCATAATTACTTTATTATTGTTTTCGTCACGTATCTAAACCAATTTTCAAGAAGCAGCTGCCGTTTGGCTGCTGCTGCTGGTGCTGGTGGCACCTCGGTTCGGCTAAAAGTCAAGGTTAATGCGGCCAGCCAAATTATCCGGACGTTCGAGCTGATGGCACATGTTGAGTCTGCGCAGCCTCGTCTCAAGGGCAGCCCCGTGTCGAATTTTCAACGGGCATTCGACGAGAAAAGCACACACATAATAATCCATGGCAGCGTGTGAATCGAGTCTTGAGCACTAATAAAAATATGGCCACAAGTCCATTGGAAAAGAGCAACAACGTGGAGCTATATTAATTACCGTTCAGCTCGGATTGGCTGAACGCAGTTTGGGGATCATTATGAAATGGCAGCACCAACGCCTAATGATAATGGTCATATGAAATATCAAGTCAGACAGAGAGACAGGTGGACAGGGGGACAGGGAGACGGACAGACGGACAGACGTACCTGCTGCCTTTTGGAGCTGGCAGTCGCAGCATATTTAGGCTTTTCTTGTTTGCAACCGCCGTGTGGCAGTTGCAATGACTGCGCTGATTAAGGGAATTTCTCACAGACAAACAGCAATAGCAACAACAACAACAACAACAACAACAACAGCAACAAACATAAATAAATAACTGAAAAACTAAACCAAAAAGCAGCAGCCGCATTGCCAAACGTTTGACGTTGCTCTTGTTGTTGTTGTTGTTGCTGCAGTTGCTGCAGTTGTTGTTATTAGTTGTTGCTGCTGCTGCAATGCTTTTCTCGAAGGTGAACCAGAATGAGTCTCAGTCTCAGTCCCAGACTTCGGTCTCCGTCTCAATCTTAGTCACAAGATTCGTCTCTGCATGCGCCTCAATTGAAGCGCATTGAAAGCCATTTCAAGTCAATATATACATATACAGCTATGTATGTATGTATGTATATATATGCATGTATATATTCCTTAGCTCAACCGGATTGCTGCCACTGCACATCTTTTGAAAGTGAGCGGCTGCTGTCGCTGCCTGCATCAATTCTAGAGCGAATGTCTGCTGTAAATTTATTGCTGCGATTTGATTTTAATTAGTTTAATTTATGATAATTTATAATAAAAATGCATTTGCAGCGTGGGTTACGGATTTGCGTAATTAAAGTGCTTAACAGCATCCGACAGCTACTCCAGTTTGAAGACCTATCCGAGATTGTTTACTTAAGCCGATTATCAAAATGAATAACTGCATTTATGAAGTCTTTCATTTATCATATGTGCACCTCAATTTATTTACTATTATTCCTATTATTATTCTATTATTCACTATCAAGTTCGTTGCCTAAGTCTTTTGATTTGTTGATATTTTGCTTGACCATGCATAAGAGCTTATTCTGCCAATTATTTATCGTTGTTATTATATGCCCTCAAATTATTTCAGAGACCATCTGATTTTTCTAATATAAAAGTAGACTACACTATATATATATATATGTATATATATATTATACACACATTCCATTTCTATGATACGATATGTATCCCAAGTCGTCAATTTAATTTCATTACAAATATTTATATTTCAGCTCTTATTTAATACCAATCAAGTGTCAAGTTCGTTGCCCAAGTCTTTCGTTTTGATCACAGTTGAACGGTATTAATTGCAATCATTTCGCCGCAAGTAATCGCTGTGACAGTCTTACAAGCTCGTTGCCTAAGTCTTTTGTTTGGCTTTCATCAATAGCTCACAAACCAAATGAAAATTTGCACTAATTTTGTGATATTTGTTTCTTTCATTTTTATAGTAACAACACAAAATGTGCCAAAATCATAAACAAACAAAAGCCGCAAACAAAACAAGGCAGCCCAACAATGCTGTAACGCCGCTGCGATGCTGCGATGCTGCGAGGCTGCGAGGCTGCGGCATCTGCCACAGAGCTCCAAATATTTGGCGATGAATGCGAAGCAGCGAGAAGCACGAGAGCCGAATGAGCGCCAATTGCACGATGATTTAGCTTCAGTTTCGGCTGCTGCTCGCCGAATGATGACGACGACGACGACGACGACGACGACGATGACGATGAGTTTGCTCTTTGGCAATTGCGGCAGCAGCAGCAGCAGCAGCCACAGCATTGACGATGACTCTGTGCATTTGGCTTGTATTGCGGCGCTCATCTATTGGCCCCCAGCCGAGTAGCAAACGACGCCGCCGCGCTCGACCTGCTCTTGAGTATAAAACTAAAATTGATGCGAAATTTTTTCTAACTTTTGCATCAACTCCAAACGCGGCAACACGTGCAGCTCGCAGCTCTCGCGACCCAAAAACGTACGAACCAAACAGCACAAGCAAAATAAAACAGACAAAGTCAAGAAAAACTCAGTAAATATCAACAAACATATCAAGCGTTGTTCAAGTGTGCGGTTAAGTGCGTGCCTCTTAAGCTGAGAGATTAATTACGTAAAGCTTATAAAGAAAAAACTAAACTATATAATGGCTTGGAAATAATTTAATAATAATGCAATGTGGCCTGGCAATTGCTTAATTTTACAAGATTTTAATGGGCATTGCCTGGAAATTAAAAGGAAACTGAACTTTTCATTCAGTGTTTATAAGAATAAAAAATAAAGAAAGTATTTGATAAAGAATTTGTGTACTTGATGAATTTTAATATAATCAATGCATAATATTAATATAAACATGCATATTTATTAGAGCAACCAAAGTGGACCTTAAGTGGACCCCAAATGGTTGTGCTAATTATAATATGTTGGCTCATAGTTAGAATCTCTGTAAAGAGCTATATATATTATATATTTGAGAGGCGGCTCTGCTAGAGCTTCAAGTCAAAGCTCCTGACTTAAGATTCTGTTAGTGTATGTTTACTTCTTCACATTTATGAGAGCAGGATTTGCTAGAGAGTTTGGCATAAATAAAAGGGTCCAGGATCAAACTGTACTGCACAAAAAAAAAAAAAAAAAAAAAAAAAAAAAGAATTATAGACAATATTGAAAATATTATATTATTACATCTACTCTAGTAGTAATACTTAGAGCAAGTCCATGCATTAGCTAACTGTCCCACATGTCTCACAATTAAGTTCAATCAAACGTAATTATCACCTACAACGTTGAGTTAATCAACCATTAAACGCAATCAAAAAGCAATACAAGCCATATTCAAAAGCCAAGTGGCAAGAAGTGAATGTTGTTGCAACAACAGCAATAGCAGCAGCAGCATCATCTACTCCTGGCAAGGCAACCGCAAGCATTATAGAAACCGCCGCAGCTAACGTAACCACAAATGCCCATTACCATTTGCGGCAGAGCATAAAATTCCAAACAGAGCCCAGAGTCGCATGCATCAGAAAATAATAAAAATATAAAAATGAAATCTAATTACATGCCAAAGCCGAGAAGAAACACTTGAGAAGGCATCTCAGCTTGTCTTGGGCCCAATGCAATTTTCCAATTGCAGCTTCCTTTCTAAAAAAAAACACACACACACACATACACACAAATTGGATGTTGTGTATATAACATCTAATAGCACTTAGCTTAGCTCGTCTTTATTTTTCTCTTTTCGATTTTGTATTTTAGATAGCAACAACAACAGCAACAACGAACAGCGAAACAGCACACACAGACAGACACACACACACACACACACAAAATCACATTTAAATTACGTATACGCCGCGTAGCCGTAAAGCCCAAAATCACAGACATCATGGCAGCCGCAACAACCGCGAACAAATCACCACAACAACAACAACAGCAACAATCTAGCAGACAACAGCAGCAGCATCTTCATCTGGCAGCCAGCAGCAGCAGCAGCAGCACCGCCTCCTCCTTCTGCTCGAGCAACTTCATTGCCTCCTGCATGTCCATCGTTTTGGTTGTCGTGTTCGCTGTGCTGCTGGCAGGAAACTGTGTCAATGGGGTAAGTTCGGCTGAGGGCGCACCATGAAACCCAACTTAAGTGTCAACTCAACTCTCAACTGCATGTCCGCCCCTCTCACCCTTCCCCTCTCTCTCTTCATCTCTCTCACTCGTTTTCGATTTGTCTATTTATTGCTCTTTGTCAATTATCTTTTTTCATTTATCGTTGAAATATTTGACGATCATAAAACTGTATAGGCCTGGGAATAAAATCGCATTAAAAAAAAAAATTGAAAACAATTTGATAGCTTCATTAGCGTTAGAATGGATATATCATGAGCTGCAGCAGCAGTAGTAGCAACAGTAGCAGTAGCATCCACGGCAGCAGCTGCTAAAAAAGTGTCATCTGAGATAATTTCTATACTCATTCAAAGTAAAAGATTGCGCACACCATTTGTCTCTTGTCTGATTGCGATCTACACACAGCTAACATCGTCAGCAACTACAACAAACTCCCACGCAAAGTTGCAGTCGCAGTCGCCTCAGTGGCAACAGCAACAACAACAACCAGCAACAACAATGCAATTGTTGCCAAGACAAAAATAAAAGTGGACCAAAAAGTCTCTCGATTTTGCAAGTGCAGCGACAACGCCGTCGTCGTCGTCGTCGTCGTCGTCGTCGCCGTCGCCGTCGAGCTGTCTGCAAAGTGTTAGACATCTTCTCACGTCCGCAAACGCCACACCAGCTTATACGAACCCGATGGCTCCTCCATTGGCCAGGCCGCATTTCCCATTGCATGCAGACTTGGCTGGCTCAAGGTGTCGTCATCGTTTGGCTTTTTCTTCGTCTGTTAGTGCTGCTGGAGCCTCTTTACTTAAGTCTTTTATCAATTAGCCTTGGTGAACTGCTCTAAACAACAACAACAACTAGAGCAAAGAAAGGCAAATTGCGCGCTGTGCCGTTGCTGTTGTTGTTGGTTTGGAGTCTTCGTCGTCTGGTATTTAAACAGCCAAAGAGCCAAGAGCCAAGAGCCAAGAGCTAAGAGCTAGGCAGCTGGGTTACTGTGGCACTGGGCGTCTATTGTTGTTGCAGTTGCAAATGTTAAACCCTCATGAAAGTTATTAGCGTGCAGCAGGAAATTGCACAGGCAATAAAAAAGCTGTTAAACTGTTTGGTAAGAGCTGAGAATTGTTATCGAATAGTTAGCAAATAGCCGCTGCATGGTTATCGAACAGGAATTGACAAGCTAATGAACAGCTGGGGATCAATAAAATGGTCACCCTAAGCACAGTTGCCACTTAATTACACAAAATGCACTAAAATACCAATTTCGTAAAGGAAAAGGACTAAAACACTCCTGTCGTATTTTTTGTGGTCTTTTATTTAGTATTTGATTAAAGCACTTTAAAAACTTTAAAGCATTTTAAACTTAAATAAAAAATTTAAATCATTACTAAAATCGTTTAAATTCCCTCTACAATTTAATTTATTATGTCAGTTTCACATTTTGCAACACTGCTCATCAGCATAAAATAAACATTAACCTCAAATTGAACTATAACAATAAAATATGCATTTTGACATGGACGCCTGCAAAAAAAAAAAAAAAAAAAAGAGTCCATCCAAAGATTTTTCGTCACACGCCTTGCAAATGAATTTATTTAAGCGCATCGCAGCTGCAGCAGCAGCGGCAACAATACGAAATTGGTGTGGAAAATATGTATTTAGATTGGAATTGAGGCAAGATCAAGATAGCCGAAAGATAGGCCAGTGACATGCAACATGTTGCACAGGAATACGAAAATGGAGTGGCGCATCGAACAAAAGAACAACACAGCTGTAGAGCGCTGCTGTCGAATGTCAGTCATGGGAATGTCATCGTCTGTTGGTACGTGTGTGTGTGTTTGTGTGTATGGTACTTGTGGTGTTGCCACTTGGTCGCGCTTTGGTGCTGTGTCAGCTTTTCATGGTTTCATACGCATGAGATTGACAGTTCTCTGTTGTTTTTATTGTCACACACATACTCATACACGCACACATACATAGATAACCACCCACAATTGCACATTTTTCAACACTCACTGATTCTTTTGTTGATCTTTATTCAGTTTTTTTGTTCATATTTTTTGCTGGTTTTTCGACAGATTTTTCGGTTGATGCATTTGCATTTTAAATTTTCGGTTTCTGTTTCTGTAGCTTTTTTTTATTTTTCGCATGTACTAAAATTGAGTGTGTGTGGCAATTGTTTCAGGCTCGTAATTTGTTATTGTTTAGACATCATTTTGCTGTTTGTTTTGCCGTGATTTTAAATGTGCCCTGCTTAAGCAAGCAACAGCCAAACGAAGGTCACCCGCTGCAGTTGCACTCGATGAGATAATTCACATACCCATGCACGAGCTGTACTTGAAAGTCGCATCTCATTTATGGTTTACGATTGCAGCAAATTGATGGCTACATAGCTGGCGAGGATTATCCCATCTATGATGCGGTGCCCAAGGGTTTGTCATTCAACTGCCAAGGACGTCAGCCGGGCTACTATGCGGATACCGAGACGAGGTGTCAGGTGAGCTAACCAGAGCAACGACTTGGCTGATTCACTCAACAAATATTACTCAAACAATCTTCTCTCACACAATGCTCTCTTCAAGGTCTGGCACTGGTGCCTGCACTCTGGCCATCAATACTCGTTCCTCTGCCCCAACGGCACCGTCTTCAATCAGGCTGTGCGCGTCTGCGATTGGTGGTCGAACGTCAACTGCGCCAGCTCCGAGCAGCTCTATCAGAATAACGATGAACTCTATCGCATACCGGAGCGCAGCCAACAGCAGCAGCAGCAGCAGGAGCAGGCTGAGGTATGATATAAGGCTGATGATGAGTATAAGATTGGGAAAACACACACAACAACGGCGGAGGCAGTGGATCGGCAGCGAGGCAGCAGACAGCGACAGTTTCTGGCACAAAACAAAAGCAGCAGCAGCAGCAGCAGCAGCAACAGCAACATAGACAAAAGCAAACACAACAGCAATAGCAACAACAACAGAATCGTAGATAGCACCTCACCAACCAACTACAGTAAAATGACCAAAAATAGTTTTAGAGGCAGCATGAGATACAAAACCAATCAATCTCAATCGTCATACTCATCATCACAGCAACAGCAACAGCAACAATTTAACTCTAGTAAATATAGCGAATATCAAAGTAGACAAAATAGTAGTGGCAGTAGCCGTAAGCAGGGCAATAGGAATAGCAGTAGAAATAAAGGAAATCAATTTAGCATAGCAAACACATCCTCTAGAAATAACACAGCACAGCACAGCAATCACAGCAACAGCAGCAACAGCAGCAGCAGCAGCGGCAACAACAACAACAACAGCTACAAAAGCAAGCAACGCGGCAGTATGCGCTACAATTTGAATAAATTTGAAAACGACGATGAGCTCAAAGATTATAAAAGCAAAATTAAAAACAAATATAATATCGATTATGATCATTCTTTGGATGAAGAATATGAAATAATCGAGGCCATTGAATGAAAAGCAACATACAAATTAGAAATTACTGAATCAAATAAAGAACAAGGAACCAAAAGCTTTGTAATTGTTGTCGAATTAAAAAAGTGCTGCAAATTGGCGCTAATTTGTAAACCATCTTAAAATACCCTCACCAGTTGGCATGTTGCCCAATGTAAAAAATTGTATATATATATGTATATTCCCAATTCATCTAAAATTGATATACCTGCAAATAAATATAAAAATAAAATTATACAAATTTGTTGTTGTTTTCTGTTGCATAGTTTTAGACACTGCGAACAAGCTTTGCTTCTGTGCTTCTGCTACTCTCAAGCTCGTTGCTATGTAACTCACGCTTGCTGCTCATCATTTACTATAGTCATCTCTTTCTCACGCACTTTGCTATAGTTACCTGTTTGCTTTGCAAAGCTTTGCTTGCAGATCAGCTGTTGATCATATGGCTTTAAGATTTGCCTAACTACTGGAAGCGCAGTGCTTCCAGTTTCCAACTGTCAAAGTCGGCTGCGTGTGTGTTGGCTTCTCTTCTTTTTGTTTATTTATATTTTACTCAACAGAATGTGAACGAATAGATAACAATAAGGTAAAAATATTAATATAAGATTAGCATACGCAAAAAGATGCTTGAGTAAAGTAATTTTTGAAGAAGATTGATAGTGTTTAGATGTGACTGGTTGATGGCATTTATTTAGGCAATTTGTTGCTTCGTGGAAGACAGCCTCAGAAAGTTCGGGAATAAGCAGAAACAAAGAGAAGATACCGGTGATGTGTGAATGTGTTTGGAATGTGAATTTGAAGTGGGTTTCGTCGGCTGTTGTGATTTCATATGTAGAAATAAAATTACTTCTTGGTTCTTTTATTCTAGTAGCATATTTCCAGCTAGAGTTGCTGTTCGAGAAGAAATATACATAAATGTGTCTGGAATGTAGATTTGTAGTTTTAATATTTTGTCATGTAGCTTAAATCTATGACCATAATTACAGCTAAATTCCAATTTCGATATTTTTCCAATAAGAATCTCGTGGCTTTCCACCAAATCAGAGAAACACTTTCAAAGAATTACGGAAACAAATACACCATAAAACAAACCCGGTTATACAAACAATAAAAACATGTTCAAGCCTCGGGCCTACCTAATTAAAAGTCAATTGTCAACTTTTGGTCATTGAGCAGCCGCAGCTGACACAATTTAAGCAATTAGCGAGTAGAAATGCGTGTCAGACTGTCCACCCCCACTCCCTAATCCGAGTAGACCCTAGCAGGCCCATACAGCGATGTCTATCTATGACGGCATCTACTTAAATGTTTTCATATCATGTTTTCAACTGGTTTTGTTGGCTTGGCACGACATGCCTGGCCTGGCCTGGCCTGGTCTGGTCTGGTCTGTTCGCTGGTCACCCACATTTTAATGGGTTACTGCCAAGTGGCCAAGAAATTAACGCCATTTGCCTTATATAAGTACGAATTACTCAAAAAAGCGTTTAATGTCTATTACGCTTTGTGGGGAAGTAACAAATTTGCTAATTAACATGCAGCTAGATAATTTACTATGTGATGCAAATGTCATATAGCCAAGAAATTGAAATTATTATATGGCCATACACATAAGGCATATGCCATAGGTTGAACAGAAAACAAGTAGTAAATTTGGGAAAAGTAGACTTTTAGATATCGTGTAAATCAGATTTTATAGAGCAGAGCTGGCAAATATTTGTGTATGATTTGATGTGGATTTAGTTATTAGAATTTTCGCTATAACAACACAGAAAACTCTCATCCATCTGCCTCCCCTTCTATATACCCCAGTCATTGCCCACAATTACAGGGTATCTACCAAAACAAAGTGTTTCATGCGAATAAGGTGAGAATGTCAGAGGGTCTGACGCAGAAACCGGTACGCATCTATATGGACGAGTACGCGCACTTATCAGAGACTCAGACAACTGCCTTGGCTACCAAACAAAATAAAGAGACGAAAAGAAACTCATTTAAGCGAATCTTTTGAGTCTGTTGACGACTCAAGTTTTTCAGTTTCGCATCTTGAATCTAGTGTCTAGTTTTTGGTTTGACAACTCGACAGCCGAGCAAGAGGGTGGGCAGGAGGAGGCCAGCAGAGACCGAGCTGCGTCTTTGTCTGTGGCTCAGTTTATGCGACAGTTCAACTTCAGCATTTACATATCTCACGTTGCCTGCAGTCAGGAAGAATTCGATTGGCGAGTGGAAGTCAGGTCCGCAGGCATTGTGAAGGCAATCCACTTTTGTCCGTTTGGCGACTGGTTTCTTAAAGACATTTTCATTTTTCTCTCACTATCTGCCCCGCTCTCCCTCTCTCTCTCTCTCTCTATCTCTCAATGGTATTGCGACAACTGCGGAGTTTTTTGCGCGTACATCTCGAAATTAATGTAATATACTTTGGTTGGCTTTTCGAAAACGGCACGACGCCTGCCACACCGGTCAGCCGCATAGACCCATCCAAGTTGAAGTTGATTTGTGCGCTTTAAATAATTGCTGCATTTATCAGCGGCAAGTGGCAAGCGGCGAATAGTCGTAGTCGTCGCTGCAGATGCAGCCAAAGTCAAAGGAGGAGCAGCAGCAGCAGCAAGAGCCGCGCATCGTAAGGTTAAGCAGATTTTGTTAAGCGATTGTCAAGTGTATTGAAGATGCAATCGAGTTTTTGTGGCTCGCTCGCAACTCACTTTAATTTGTCAAACATGGCTAGCAGACAGTGGTGTGGCCGAAAGGGGGGCGGCGGCCACTGACTCGCCGCTTGGCGCTGGAAGGTTGCTGTCAAGGTCAGGCACAGAGTTTAAGTAGCTCTACCTATAAATAGTCCACAGCCAACAGAGATTGACGGCAAGAGAATGCACAGCGAATCAATTATTCATGGCTTCGTTCATTTATTAACTGATTTGCAAGTCTAAAAAGCAGATCTTGAGACTGCAACTTAAGCTGGGCTCAAGCCACGCTTGTTAAGATGCGCTTCGTTAGCCAGGCTTACAATATCCATGGATTAGAGACTAGATTTTGTAGCCATAGACTCACTTTTCGAGCTCAGCTCTTAACTCTGTTTTTCATTAAGTCTTAGCCTTAGCTTTTAGTCATGGCTCTTGATCTGAAGTATTTAATTTGTTTTGACTCAGACTCAGACTCAGATCTGGATCTCTGATCTTGCTATATGATTTTAAGATCTTTGTACCTGGCAGATTCCTATCTTAAATGTCTCGAATGTCTGTACATTTCACACTCTCTCCCCTTTCTCTCAGTGAATTTCATGTTGTACCGCTTCACTTAACACACAGATTGATCAAAATCTTTGCAGCTGATATAATATCTGCCCAAGTCACGCCCACTGCTACAGTTGCAGTTAGCAAACAAATGCACGAAGACAGGCCAGCTTTTCGCAATCGAATTTGTTTATGGATGCTGTTAATCATTTATCTTCATCAATTTGAGCTGCCCGCCCCGAAACCAATTAAATTACAAACACATTACAAATGCGTTGAATATATTTAATTTTTCAAAAAAAAAAAAAAAAAAATTATATATATAATATATCTTTTTCTTTTACAGGGAGCGCAAATAAAAGCAGAGCCAAAAGCAACAACAATGGAAACCGAAAAATAAAAGCGAAATAAATTGTACAAAGCTGGTGCACAAATTAACATAATTAAGCGGCGCGCATAGTGATCAAATGACAACGTGAGACCAACAACAACAACAGCAACAACAACAATAAGAGGTAGCTAAAAAAAAACGGAAAGCGGCAGCAACAATTATTACGAGCGTAAAAGGCCGAAATAGCGAAATACGAAAACACGAAAAATCGAAGAGACGGGATCATCAACACTATAAAATTCAAATGAGGCGACAACAACCATGAACACAGCAGCAATAACACCACCAGCACCAGCAACAACAACAACGACGGCAACTTAGGCATCTGTCAGAGACGAAAGCGAAATGTGCATCTTGAACGCCACACTAATGCGCTGCTCCACACAATCAATACACATCAGCAACAGCAACAACATTGACATCGACAACAACAACAACAACAACAACAGCAACAGCAATACAACATCTACCACAACAGCAGCTACAACAATTGCATAAGCCACAAAGCGATCCAAAGCGACGCCTCAAGCGACCCCATTTCAGCAAATCGCAATCTTTGCCCAGCTCGCTCGACCCTACGCGTAGGCACTCAGCCGGCAAGCTGCGAGCGTTTTACTCTGGTTATATTTTTCGTAGTCAGTCAGTCAGTTAGCCAGCCAGTCAGTCTTTGAGTGTATTTTCTTTTGCATTGCGCATACGCAACGTTAGCCGGCGTTAGCAGCAATGGATGTGCTGGAGCTGCTGCATCAACTTGGCCTGAACATATTTTGGATATTCAAGATCTATATTAAATTTGCACTAGTTACGCTCGTCGTCTACTTTGCTGCCGAGTGGTATATAGTGCGCTATGGGGCCGAGCTGGAGGATCAGCTGGACGCTCAGCTGGCGGCCAACGAGCGTCCGGCCTCGAACAGCACGTTGAGCAAAGTGTTTCGCTTCGTGTTGAACTTCTTTATCATCTAAAGAACTAGATATACCACCTGATATACACATATATATATATATATATATATATATGTATAACTGATTCAAAAGCAAGGTCAAAACTCAACTCGAATTGGATATCGAATCCGAATTCGTATATGAATCGATTGCGGAATTGCAATTCGTTGCGGGCGCTTTGCTTTTGCTTTTGTTTTTGTTTTTGTCTTGTTTCTTTTTTTTTCGCCAAGGCCTGCAAGAGAATGTAAAACCCGATTTGTTGTCATAAGAAAAACAACAGCAAAGAAGTACACAAAGTGTATACATATTTATATGTACATATATAAAACAACAAATACATTCTTTTCCATGTAATTACGTAGTAACAATAAACAAACAAACGGGTTGAACGACTTTTTGCTCCTAAGAAAAACAATAAAAATTATTTTGAATGCATTTTGTTCTTACAAAAGAGACAGAAATCATTTCGTTTGTTTATTTTTTGGGTGGGGCTTATTGTGGTTACTCGAAAATTGGCACAAATGTAACGGTTAATTTTGATTCTTTTTTTTATACATGAAAACTCAATTGGGCTCGTGACTCGCGTCAGTCAGGCTTAAAATTTAAATAATTTCTTAATGCAAGTTGAATTTATATATTATATATATATCTGCCGATTTAATAAATTAGTTTCGATTTCTTAACAGCTTAGTTAAACATGTTTTGGCCTGACTAAAAACAGCTGCCGACAATTGCCAAACGCAAATTTGACTTGCAAAAATATTTGCCAAAAAAAAGTAGCTTAAAAATAGAAAAAATTATCAGAAAAAAATATTGAAAAAAACTTTAAAAAATTGAAAAATGTTGACTACGTTTTTGACAGTTAACAAAAATTAAAATAATGTTAATATACATATATGAAACTGTTCGACTCGCAGATACGCTGCATGAATCTGTGGATTATTTAAAAATTATGATTATATACTTTTTAGATAAATAATTTAAATAAAAAACTAAAGCAGGCTCAATCATAAAAAAAAAATAAATAAATATAAAAATAAAAATGAATTAATTAAAAATAAAATGAGTAAAATATGACTACATTTAACGATTTTGTTAAATATAATAAATTCGTAAAGATAACTGAGATACAATTAAAAAATTTATGAATAAAACTTAAGTTAAGCCAACATTTAATAGCTGCAATTATTATTAAACTTAAAGAGTTAGGTTCGCTATTAAAAACGTGATTATCCTATCAACATTTGATTTGCTATATGCGAGTTTTCGCATGTCTAAAAAATTGTAACAAATTTTGTTTATCAGAGCAGACATCAGAAGCAGCTGGGCGATTGGCAGCTGGAGGCAGCGGGCAGCCGACCAGGCTGAGAGCCGCTTAACAGTTACAACATGTACTAAAAAAACTGCAACAAGACTTGGATAGTATGGCACATACCGGTTCGGTTAGCCGACCCACACACACACACACGCACACACGGAGAGTCGACATATTGCACTCATTCTCAATAGCGAGCACACATACATAGAGCATAGGAAACAATTGCATGAATATGAGTAGGTGCTATTAATATAACATCAATTTAAGGCACAAGCCATGTATGTGTCTCTGTATGGTATGAGTGTATGTTTGTCTGTATGTGTGTCTATGCCTGTTGCTCCAATTTGAATACAGGCAACGACAGTCGCCATCAAATTCAACTTTCACATGCGCAGATGCAGTGCAACAGACTCCAAGTACTTTAGCTCTGTGACGTAACACACACACACAGACACATACACACACACACACACACACACACACACACACACACAGAGTCAGTTAAATAAACTGCAGACACAGTCTTAAGTCGTTTGGCTGTTTAAAAGAGAGATATATAGGTATGTATATATGCCATAATCCCCAGTTAGCGCAGCAACAACAACAACAACAACAACTACTACTACTACAAAAGCCTTATGGGGAGCAGTTGTTGTGACCGTTGATTGATTTCATTATGAGCCGCTTGAAATGCTTCACATTATTTTGCATTCAGTCGATTTTAGATTTAGTCATTTAATATACGGGTCTGCCTCTGTGTGTGTGTATGAGTGTGTGTGTGTGAGTGTATGAGTGCTTATGCTTGTGCCTAACTAAAATTTAATTGTGCTCCGCACCATGCGGCGTATGCGCAATAATTCATGAGCCGTTTAAGCAATTTATGTGTCTCTGGACAACGTCCACGACTTATTGTGTTACGGTTGCTTTCTGTATGTGTGTGTGTGTGTGTGCATATCCATGACTAATAGCAGATGGCTTTGGCCTACGTTGGTTCATTAATTGAAATGCCCGACTCTCCTGTTGTTGTTGTTGTTGCTATTGTAGCTGCTGCTGCAATTTGTTGTGTTATTGTTATTATGTCATTGCGGTCACTCAGCAAATCAAACGGAAAGTATTCGAAATAAATTAACGAGCACATGAATATCAATTGTGTATCGTTAATAGATCAGTCACAATTAAACATACATAAAGTGCAATGCGGAAAAAGAGTATATGGGATGTAAAAAAAAGAGTATTTGAATATAGGAAACTGCAGCAAACGCTGTTAAACATATGCCAAGATTCCAAATAATGAACAATGAAAACAGAACTTTAAAAAAATAATAAAAACAATAATAATTTATCAATTTAAAAAAAAAAATACAAATACAAATTCTAATTCTCACTCAATAAATTTTGCAAGAAATTCAATAAATAAATTGTATAGAAAAAGAAACAAATTAATATTTATATATAGCTATACTAAAATCTTAATAAGCAAAACCTGTTAAGCTGCTTATGAGATAAAAACAAGCGACTAAACAGCAAATGCTGCAAACTAAACTCAACAGCAAAAGCTAAACAAACAGTAAAAGCAAAAGCAAAAACAAAACAAACTACAAACTATTGCAGAATGTGAAGGAAAAACTGTAACAAAAACTGCTACACAAAGAAAAGCTTTGGCTTAAGCTTAAGCTCGAGCGCTCTCTCAAGCAGCGGCTGCGCACGCTCTCAGTTACGCGCTCTCTCCGTCTCTCTCTCTTGCTCGGTACAGCTCGTTCGGCTGAGCGCATGCGCAGTTGCCGATGTCGTTGTCGTTGTCGCTGTCGTTGCCTTTGCTGTAGCGGCCAAGCGGCAAGAAACCAGTTTCCAAGACATGCGACTGGAAATCAAATTAGCGAGCTAAAAAGCTTCGTTTCGTTACCAAAAAGACGATTTTATGCCAACGCAAAGTTGGCCAACAATCTGCAATTTCAGTCTGCAAACGGTCAGCCAGGTGAACGGCAGCCAAGACAGGTTGGCAACAGTAAGTGGGCGTGGCTAAGCAACGCTGCGCATGCGCTGCGTTCGCACAAGTGTATCTATGTGTGTGCGTTTCTGTGTGGCTGTGTGTGTGTGCGTGTTTAGCATTGTGTTGTAAAAAATTATATAAAATTTATATGACCAAACAAAAGTTTTGCATGCAAATTGATAGTGGTTGATGATAAAATTAATTTTCGTCAAAAAAATATATATGTAATCAAATTAAACGCAATCATAAACGCCTTTGGGCATAAGTGTTAAATGCAGCTGTATTGGTGTGAAAAACTAATGCGCAAGTGTCGTAATACCCTCAGAGTTTTCAATGAGAAAGCACTAAAAACTAAAGTTGAAAATTAAAGTAAAAAACAGAAAATAGTTAATCTAACGAGTGTGTTAAAAATATAAAAAAAATACACACACACATAAAATTAAAAACAACAATAATAATTTTCACAAGTGCACGCACACTATGCAATAAAACTGCAATGCACGCACACACATACATATGCAGGCATATGTTAGTCCCTCCCTCTCTCTCTCTCTCTCTGCCTCTCTCTCTCTCTTTCAGTTGTGTGCGTGTGTTTTGCAGTTTATTGTATAAAATTTTCCATTTTATGCTGCATTTTTAGCAAAAATATAAATGTATATATTGAAAATTTATTAAAAAACTAAAAACAAGTTTTGGATTATTTGAAAAAAAAAAAAAAAAAAACATACAAATATTTTGCTAATTTTAAGGTAAGCCATGTGTCTCTATTTGAAATATTATGCAGCATCTTTTTTAGCCCAGCAGCCTCTTCAAAGCTCATGGCCAAAACTCTTGGCAAAACTTTGCAAAATTATCTCAAGCGTTGCTAATTATTTGCCATGTACAACTTTTGCTGCAGTTGTTGTTGTTGTTGCTGTTTGCTGTTGGCTCAAAACACAACCAACATATTGTTGGTGTTGCTGTAGCATTACTTGCTGAAAATACACAAACAATTGCCATCATTTGTTTATACACAATTTGTTGCTTTTTTATCTGTGGCGGGCGCATCTCTTTGCCAAAGAGCCCAAACAAAACATCGCCGATTTTACTTTCATCAACAGCTACAGTAAACACAACAACAACAACAACAACAGCAACAATAGCAACAACCGCAACAACAACAGTTACAGCAAACAAATTTTTAAATTTTACTTTCATTCATCTGCGACCAAGCGTATGCGAACATTATTTTTATTTTTTATACATTATTTTATTTTTATATACTTATATATATACATTATTTTTTCTCTTGTTTTGTAATTTCTTCAAGCACTTTAGTGCTCATTTTTTCCATTACGCCCAGTTTTCCTAGCACTTAAATTTTTGTTGATTACTGGGAAACACCTAAAAGGCCTTTTAGATGCGTGTGAAACGGAGATTTCTCATTGAGCTGATGCTGCTCTCTTTTATTTCTGTCTCACCTTTTTTTTTTTGCATATGCTCCAACGACTTTACTCGAATAAATCGCAACCGGAATCGGCGATTAGCTTATTTGGCCATAACAAAAACAAAAAGTAAAATAACAACAACAATTGACAAGCACACAGATTGAAACTGAAAACTGATTTTCCAAAAAGAAAACTTCGGTTTCACTTGCCACTCGCAAACGCGAGCGAACGCATTCAAAAGTTGTGAAGATGAGAGCAAACTGAAAATCATGTTGATATACATACACATATATCATTAAACTTTGATGAAGTGTGATATTTATTTTATATTTTTGAAATATGTAATACAAAAATTTACATATTTTTCATGTTTATATTTGGCAGTAAGCACTTCTGGTAATAGAAATAGTTGCAAGCATTATCATATTCATTAGCATATAATAATATTCTGTAGGAAGAACATTCTGATTAGAATCCATATTAATGAGCCGTAGACATGCTATGCGTTTTTAAGGTCAGAATTATAAAAACGTCAAGGTCTTATATTATATATGCTTTTTTTTTTCAAGAAAATATTTAAGTAGGTAAATTACATATATACTTTTATATACTAAACATAGATACTATTGTTAAGAAACGACCAAGATTTATGGCTTAGCATTGTGAACTTGATCTATCGCCATAGGAAAAATATCTCTTGGCAATAAAAAAGTTGCTTTCAGTCAAGTTTAAAGTGTTATTATAGGTTTCTAATTAATCATCGTTAAGCTATTGAGATTAAGTGCTGATGCATGCCTCTTAGATCTCTATCAAATAACTTGTGATAGTTGTACTTGAGCTACTCCCATACGCAGTTGGCAACAAGTGAGCGATAGAGTTTAATTGTCATAAACTAATCTTGGCAATCTGCCCAAAATCGATTCACGCTGACAAATGGCTCTACAAAGGGCAATTAGCTAAGCCCACATTAATATTGTATAATAGCATGCTAAACAGATCGAAGAAAACAAAAACAAAAACTGCACCACAAAATTCAACAGAAACACGAAAACCACAACAGCTGAGGTGACCTTGAAAGCAAAACACAAAAAATACAACTAAAAAAAAAAAGTCAAATGAAAAGTCCAAACACCGAACGGAGATGCTAATTTTTTGATGACAACGCAGCAGCTCGAGTCAGAGTTTGGAACCGGCATCTATTGAAGATCAGCAGCGCTCCTCGAAGAGGCAACCGGTTGACTCGACTTGATGCATAAATTAAAATATATATATAGTATATATATATAGTATTATCAAGCCAAAATAAAAAGGAAAAACTGTGTAGCGAAACCAGTTGCTGACGTCGCTGCGACGACACATTTCACAGAAATTTTGTGGACTGCTCGCATTAGAAATGCAAATGAAAACGAGAGCTCTTTTTGTCATCCGAAATATAGGGTATAGTCACTCTATATATATATATACATAGTGTATATATATAGAGTATATATAACTGGCAGCTCCAGACGAAAGTCTGCGGCCTTTGCAATAATATATAAATTTCTGTATTCTGATTGTGCATTGTCTCTGACTGCGACTGTGACTGTGACTCTAACTGTGACTGCGACCTTAGCCCAGCCGCCTGCAGCTCTGCCTCCCCTAGCATCACTATGTTCATTGTCTCTGTCTAGCTAATATTTTAATTAGTTAACGTCATTTGCCAAAATCAACTTGAATAAAAACGGAGAAAAAAAAAATAGACAGAGAACAAATATTTATAGAAAAAACCCACACACGCACAATCACAGATTTTATTGCTAAATTATGTGAAAACTCAACAAATTTGAGTTTTGAGATTATTTTTCTGCCAATTTGCACAATTTCAAGGCACTCGCGCTCATAAAAAGCCCCTAAAGAAAACTATAAAATTAGATAATTCACAGAAATAGAAATAGAATGGATATAATAAATAGTTTCACAGAAATAAAAACTAAAATTTAATTTAATTAAATTCACATTTGTTAACTTCCTGTGATACATAAATTGGTTCTTTAATATTTCCGAAGATCTACTGCACAAGCTTTGACTCTGATTGCAGCACAGGTTCATTTTTGTGTTTCCCTTCACATCAGCAGCAATTATAGATGTTACTAAATAGGCAGCTGTGACTGTGATGAAAATTGTGACTATGTTGTAGCTCTTATAAATAAATTAGCCAAATTATATTTTAGTCATTAGCTAAAAACAAGCACACACACAGACAGTCACTCATAGCAGCTGAAGCTATTGCTGAAACTGCTACTGTGAATGAAACTGTGATCGTAGCTGCGACTGCGACAGCGACTGAAGCTGTTATTAATCAGATGACAACAATAAATTCTTATGCTGACTAATTGCATACATATATATTTTACCTATATAAGTGTATATAAAATTGCTCTACTTTAGACAGCATAAAACAATAAAATTATAGCTATTACAGTGACTATGACTATAACTGTGACTGCTACTGCCACTTGCCTGCCCATCATCAATAATTTGTTAAATTGAAGACAAACGAAAAGCAAAGACAATAACAGCTCCAGCAACAGCTCCAACAACAACAACAACAGCAACAACAATTTTACCGGTATTCGTGTGTTTGTAAGCGATCGTGCTTAGCCTTGAATTTGAACTTGGCTAAAAGGCAATTCAACAGCACGGAATCTTCGAGGCATATCAATACAAGTCAGCGACATCCACACAGACAGACAGAAAGCCGCGCTTAATGGTGGGCCGTAAAAAATTAGATGCTCATCTTATTATTATTGTCATTTGCGGCAAACAATGGCCAGATATTAATATATAGTATTGTTTATGGCAACACAAAGTGCGGCCAATATAAGGGAATCAGCAGAATTAAAGATAAGCCATAAATTAATAATTTAACTTGTTTAGTATGCCCATATATCATACCATAACATAAAAGTCGAAACGCGCTTGACCTTAGATATTTGGAATGAGAGATGGAGTACTTATTACATATATGGAACAGAGAGAGAGATAGAGATCGAGAGAGGGAGACAGAGAGAGAGAGGGAGTGAGAGAGAGAGAGAGTGAGAACAGTAAAGCGAGCTTAAATGCCAACCATAACTTGATTATCTATAATAATATATATAAAATATCTTGATTATCTATAATGTCTGCTCATTAAATTATTTTATTATCAACGATTTTAATTCCCAGCTTTATTCTGCTTGAACGCTGCGTAGCTGAACCCTTTGACATTTAAAAAATGTATACAAGCCTGCATCATGTTGTTGGAGGTTGCATGAAAAGAACCAGTTGGCTGCATTCGGCTATTATCATCATTTGTCACATATTTATCTAAACTTAAGCTCAAAATGTCAGAAACTGCAAACACGCAGCTGGAGACATCGTCAAGAGACATCATCATAAGCAACAACAACAAACACCAAGAAACCAAAAACAAAAAAACAAAAAATCTACTTAAAATGCGCGACACATTATTTTTGTGGAGCGGGGTGTGAACGGCAAAATCTTTGAACTCCGTCGCATTGGTAAAGCACACCAAAAGAAGAAGAAAACGACAGACGATAAACGACAGACGCCAGCGACATACAAAACAATGAAAAACAAAATTGTGCCATGAATAACTGAAAGGCTGAGCAGCTGCGCGGCTGAAGCTACAAAAATCCATTACCTAGAGCAATTCCATTGAAGCTTCCTCTTTGCCAAAAAGTGAAGAAAGAAAAACCAAAATAAACAATCAGACGTCGCGTTGCGCTGTCTGACATTTCGAAATGCGCATACGCCCCGTTAAACGAATGGCTAATCAAATTCAAGGAAAATCAATAAACAATGCATAATAAAACTATTATCCGTTATATATATCTGCACCATCTGCATATATATGTATGCATGCAAACAATGCCAAACTGACGAATTACAATGCTCCAATGAACCTTTCGATTTGTATCACTAAGCTAAACCCGCCTCTCTTACTCTATCTGTCTCTCCCTCTCTCTCACTGATTTTGCAATAAATCAGCTGCAAGTGTTTGGCAGCTTGGAATTTGCAGTGAATATATATATATATATATATATATATATATATATATAGTATATATGTATGTATACTATGCTTAAATGATATCAATATAAATAATTAAAGCACTTACTTTTTATGGCAGCTGCCGCTTTTGAAATTTTGATTTTTGCTTTTGATTTTGCTTTTGCTTTTGATTTTGGCTTTTCTTTCATATAAATATATGTATATATCTACATAGATATATTTGCACAGCCAATTAAAACGCATTGAAAATGAAAGTGTTGCCGCATTGTAATTGTAATCTATTGTTCACTTTTCAATTTGATATAGTTATGCATTGCCCGACTGTCTGTTCGTCTGCCCCTCTCTCTCTCTCTCTCTCTCTCTCTTTCTGCCCATCTGTCTTGCTCTGTATTTGCTTTTGTTGTTACCCTTTCGCTGTGCTTTACGTAAGTGACATTGAAGGCAGCGGCTAATTATGCAATTACTAACTACTTCAACTGAATCAAAGTGTTTAAATTAACGGAAATTCAACGGAAATAAAAGCGAAGCAAAAGCGTTTAAGTCTATCATAAATTGAAATTCATAAAAAACTGCAAAATGTGCAGTCATTCCATTTATTTACTTTTTTTATTTCATTAAACATAAATTTATAGGCATTTAGTTTTGTTACCAAAATAAAAATATTTGTTTTAAATGCTTTTATTAGCCAATAAGAGAGTACTACCAAATGCCAAATTGCCAAAAAAGCTGCAGAGTAAATATTATTAAACTTAAATTCAGCTTAAGGTGAGCAAGAAAACTTTTTATAAGTTAGGTTTTCTACATTTCTGATCAAAGAGCAAACCATAAATATTTTAAATCATAAACGAAAAAATATATATATTTAAATATATATTTAAGTTTGTAAGCGAAATACATGACTAAGTATATCTACTAAACAATTATGGAATTCAACGTAAAGCAGTTTCACTTCTTCCATTTTCATCGTTTAGCCATAAAGACGAAGCATATAAAATCAGACGATTTGAATGTCTAGAATACTTTCTATAGCCATATTCAGATATATATATATTCATATACTCATGTATGCTAAGTTCAGAAATCAATTGACTGAATGACTGCCGAGCAGCTGCAAAAGTAACGTTAATCAATATATACATATATATATGTGTGTAATGCAGTTAGGTATAGCTCCGAAAAAAATCAGAAATACTTGAGAATTGCGTGCCGAAACTGTTAAGTGAAGAACCCAACGGAATCGAGAGGCATTTCTTTTCTTTTCATTTTATCGTTCAGTGACTCTTTTAAAGCATAAATCTTTGACCAAGTACATGGTTATGACTATGAGTGTGAGTGTGTGTGTGTTTATTTGTGTGGGCGTGTTAATTGGCAAATTCTCGCATTTTTGTTACAACACTTTGTGTTTTTCCTTTTGCTTCATTTCTTTTTCTTTCTTTGTGGAATTTACATAATAATGTTATTATATTTGTTTCTTTGTTTTATTTCTGTTCAAAGCATACCAAAGCGGAAAATATAAATACAACAGCCACTGAAGAGTCGTCATAATGAAGAGAGCCACAAGCTGGCTGATCATAACAGCGACAGGTGAGTCGAGCCGAGTTGCTCAAGGAAAGGTTGCATTAACTAAATTGTTGTCCCGAACTGGATTATGGAACAGCAGCAGCAGCTGCTGCTGCTCTGATATAATTCAGGCACAAAAACTGCTTCGCTTATGCAATTAAACAAAAAAACCAGCTATAATTTAACACATTTATTTCTTGTTTTTTATGGCCAGTGCTGTTATTGGGTCTGCTCAGCTCTGCGGATGCTGCGCTGCCCTTCAAAAAGGTTTCCATTGCCAAAACTCCCGCCTCTACAACCACAAGCACAACGACCACCACAACGACTCCAGAGCCTGTCACAGAGAAGGAGGAGCCGCCCACTGCTGAGGGCGAGGAGGGCAAGGTGAGCACTGCATAGCACTCTCATGGCTTCAGATCGGCAATGAAACTTCTCTAATTTGCAGTCGGAAAATGGCACGATCTCAAAGAGAAAACTAACGGGCATACCCCAAATCGATTATGTCTGGGATCCAAATCTGCCGAGGGAGCTGAGAGGGTGAGTTTACACAACATATAAATAAACAGAATGTTTTTCGTAAGGAAACCGTAAATAACAATTTTTTGTGTACTTATTTTTTTTTTTTTTTCTTGAATGCAGCTACAATCTCTCGACCTATCCTTTCTTGTCCTCCGTTCCGCCCATGGATGAGATCCACTTTAAGTGCGAGGGTCTACACGATGGCTTCTATGCCTCCATCGAGTACAAATGTCAGGTGAGTGAATTCGTCAATGATAAATTACTCAAATAAGACTCTTAGGTAAATGCTCTTCTAAGAAATTTTCAGGTAATGCATAATTTAGTGAACAGAAGTGAGAAGCAATGTTCTGATTTTCATTCTCCCATATTTAATTTCATTTTCCATCCGTCTCAGATTTGCCATCGTTCCTCATGTTATTAGTCTTCCCACTCTGTCCCTTTCCATACGACTCTTGCTTTGCTCTCATTATGCATATATGCATACAAAGCTCTCGTCTCCTATATTTTTCGTGGAATAGTTCTTATTCCGTAGCCGCCCATTAAAACCTTCAAATCTCACTAATACTCGAAGAATATCACATAATAATCTGTAACTAACCGACTATAAAATATTCCCTAAGTAAAGGGTCACTGGGGCCAGCCAAATTATATGTTTTGCTAACTATGTTATGTGTCGGTTGACCTTGTGTTCACAGTAGCGCAACGGGGAATGCGGTCTGGGGACTGGGGCTGGGGAATGTAGGAGGCGACGTTATCCAATTGGCCAAGTTGAACAGCCAGCTACCACGTAACTCGTGTCCAGTAATTTCTCTTTTAGCCGCCGTCGTGTGGCTTACGTGCCCAGAGGCGAAGCCAAGAAAGAAAAACATTACAAAAATAATGATAATAAAAAAAACTTGTCTGCGTGTCGATCTTGACCTCAAAATGAATTTTGTTTGCCTGGCAAAGAGACGTTAAACAGACTTTATTCACACCTCCAGTGGGAGTACCTGATTCAGTTGTACGCAAATTACACACTAACAGCTCTCCCAACTATTCACAGATCTATCATCATTGCGTCTATGGTATACGACACGATTTCCTTTGCGCCAATTTCACGGCCTTCGATCAGCGCACCTTCATTTGTCACTTTGCCTCCGACGTGGACTGCGAGGGCTCGCAAAAGTATTGGAACAGGTGAGTGCGAAGCACAGGTGACCTGCTTAGCGCACCGTGACTAACTGAAGTTGTTGCCCCATCGCGCAGAAACGATGAGCTGTATATGGCCACCACTACGTCTTCGACGAGTACCACCACAACGGAGCCACCACCGCCACCACCGCCGCCGCCCAGACGTCGAGGTCAACGTCCCTACCATCGGCCCTACAACCGCCGGCCCGTGGATGACTATTACTATGACGAGACTGACGATGAGTACTACGATGATCGCTATAGTCGTCGCAATCCACGTCCCCGCCCACGCAAGCCACAGCTGGACTACGACGATGAGTACGATGAGAAGCCGCTGCGACACAATCGCAATCGGTACAGGGACGAGGAAGATCTAATAGACGAGGACTACGAAGATCGTCGTAATAGACCTGGCGGCCGTCGAGGAAAGCCCCCAGCGGGCGCAGTCGGACGTGGTAAGGCAGTGCCCCGCAAGCCCGGACGAGTGGATGAGCGTCGCAGCTTCAGTGAGGATCGCGATGCAGAGGAACCACGTCGTGCGGCTGGCAGACGGCGCAGCAGCGATAAGCGCCCGACGCCCTCGACAACAGCTGTGTTGGACGAGCTCGATGAGTACGAGAAGCCTTACGAGCTGGATCAGGAGGAGGCAGCCGAGGAGCAGACTCCACAAAAAGTAAAAACCACGCCCAAGCCGCTGGCCGAGTTCGTCACGCCGAAAGCAGCGGCTTCCTCTGTCTACGCCCGTCCACGTGCCCCACCCCGCATAGCCCGTCCCGTGCCCGTCAACGAGAAGAAGAAGTACTCCTATCCAGTGCAGAAGAACACGGCGACTACGCCAGCTTCAGCTGGTAACGAGCAGGAGGACGACGATTACTATCAAGATCGTGAGCAGCAGGAGGATGACTATGAGCAACCCGTACAGCCAGCGCGCTCTGCCTCTCGTCGACGCACTGCAGCGCCCAAAGAGCAGAAGCCCACGCGCTCCACGCTGCGCAAGCCGGTCACAGACAAGAAAACCCTGCTGGATCTAGAAGAGGACTACGAGGCGGAGCAGAGGGAGGCGCCACGGCGCAAGCGTCCGCAAGCCATCAGAGCGCGTGTTCCACCTGCCGATGTGGACTTTGTGGATGATGTGGACTACGAGGAGCGACCAGTGCCTGTACGAGGTCGCGTGCGTGCCAAAGCAGGAGTAGCACGTAAGCCCGTCGCGCGTCCACGCCAGCCCATTGTCCACGAAGAGGAAGAGGAGCTGCTGGAGCCCGTCAGCGAGGAGCTGTCGGAGCAGCAGCGTGCTCCTGCAGCGCGCACCAAGTCCAACTCCTTGGCGAGCTTAACTCCGGCGCGTCGCAATCAGAAACTGGCGTTGGCCGCGCGTCAGCGTGCGCTGCCAACCTCCACGACAACAGCAGCACCAGCCCTGGAAGAGGAGCTTGCCGAGGAGGAGCCAGTGCAGGCGGAGAATGAAGAGCCTGATGAGCCACTGGCGCCCGCAGCACCACCCAAACACCTGCGACCCGCTTCGGTACGTGTGGTCAAGCGACCCTTCCTGCCGTCGCGTGGCGGCAGCCCCTATTTGCCGCGTGGCCTGCAGCCGGTGGGTGTGGCAGTGCGAACGGGCCAGCTAGCCAATGAGGCGCGCACCACAGACAGCACGCCCATTGACATGGGCTCGACCATATCGGGCGTGCGCCTGCTGGAGCATGGAGCTCCACTGCTGCGCGGCGAACAGCCAGACAGCGATAGTGATGAGCTGCCGGCACCGTCGCCCAACCCACCGCGCACCACATTGCCGCCACGCAGTGCATTGCCCACGCCGGTAACGCCGCGTCGCCCCGAGCCACCACAGCCGGTCAAGCTCAATCTGGACGAACTCTATGAGAACGACTACGATGTGACGCTGAACGATGCGCTCGATCCCACGCTTAAACCGCTTACGCCACTGCATCCACATCAACAGCATCAGCATGCCAACTATCAGAGCCGGCCCTATGCCAGTGCGTATTCAGCACCTGCACATGGTAGCGGGTCGTATAATCCATTTGCCGGCCATGCCAGTGGCAACAGCAACTATCAGCAGGCATCCATCTATCAGAATCATTCGCCGTCATCATCCATTGCATCCGCTTCGCAGTCTCAGTCACTGTCACAGTCACCGTCACAGTCACAGTCACAGTCGCAGTCACAGTCGCAATCGCCACCGAACTATCATAGTGATTCCTATTTCTCATCGACAGATATACGCCGGCGAGCGATTGTCCCGGCGCAGAACGCGCGTTCACATAGACACGAATACGCTGCCCGAGGAGCAGTGAGTGGCGCCCAAGTGGGCACACGACTTGCCCAGCATTACTACGATGAGTTTGCATATTAGAGTCGCGGTTACAAGTCTGTGAAAAACTAAGGTACATCACATTGTGGATCTACGCATGCGAATACAATCTAATATATGTATACCCGTATGTCTACTTTCAGTTTCTTCAGCTGTATATAACTTTCAACAACTAGAAGGCAGATCGGTTGCCCAGGCAACTGCTTTTCTACACTATCTTTTACGCTATCTAATTATAATATATTTTTTCTCTAGTTAAAGTTCAAGCAGGCATCATTTTATCAACTCAATTTGCGCTTAACTTTCTACATGAAACAAACAAAAGAAAACAAAAACACTAAATTTAATAATATACACATTGTATAATACTCAATTGTCGTGATAGTAGCCGAGACAAAAGGTAATCTTCAAATTTTGTCTGCTAATTTTTATGTAGTACACAAACAACAAAACAATTCAACATTATGAACAACAAACAAGAAACATCAACAATCAACGTGAACAGCCTCTGCGCTTAGCTAAATACTCGGACAAGAAAATTAAAACAAATTAATTTAAATTTAGTATGCAAGACAACATTTTGTGTGCGTGTTAATATTTAAGCTGTATTCTAGGCTCAAGTCGAGTGCTTAAACAAAATTAAAGATATGAAACAAAACAACTAAAAACTAAATGAGTTCCCAAATCTTATTTACATTGAACTTTATTGCGCTTCGCTGGTACAGAGGCAGCTCTTCAGAGCCTCCGTTGCCTCCTCCAAATGGTCAAGCTTCTTCATAAGAATTATCTGGGCACAAATATATTATTTAGCTATGATTAAAGTAGGTATAATTGGACTTACCTTGGCAGCTGATATTATTTCGTTGGCCACCTTAAGTGGCATGAATTCCACAGCTTTCACCAGCTCGAACGGTCGTGTCTTGGCCACATCTTCGATGGTTCTAAAGCCAGCGGCATAAAGCTGCTTGGCGCGATTCTAACAAATACAGCAGAGTTACAACACATAATATGGCTCAATGTTCCGAAGCACTCACAATCTTTACAGCGGGCAGCTCGAGCAGTGGTTCCAGTTCCTGCGTGCCACAGCGATCCATTTTATGATTGATGCGCTCGAACAGAGGCTTGAAGCACCAGAACTCGTCAATTTGCTCGCACAGACGAACGATGGCACTGGCTGCTGCGGTGCTTTGGCTGATCAGCTGCTGCAGCGTTCCACGCTCTACATTGTACTTGCTGGCGATGCTGGGCAGAGGATGTAGGCTGAGCACATCAGCTAAAATGAGCACTTTGTAGAGGCGATTCAATTGCAGTGCCAATGGACCCTGCACGGACTGCGTCTTGGCTAGCTTAGCGGCATGCGCTTCCGTAAAGCCCAGCTGCTTGAAAAGCGCCTGAGTCTGGGCTGGAAGTAAATTGTACTCGCGGAAGAGTATGGACGCATCGGCAGGTATCAGCTCATCGCCACGCTCATTTGAATTGAAGCACACGACCAAATACAGCAGATGCACATAGCTGGTGAGAATGAGCTGCTGTTGCGCCAGCTGCAGTTCCTTGTGTATGGCAAAGGTACGTTTGTAGTCTATGCCCGCCTTGAAGGCGGCGCGACCAATGCTGGTCAGCTGAAAGCGCGTAGATTGACTAATGAGCAAGCGACGATCGGGCGCCGAGCGACCGCTCTGGTTAATGTCTTGCGTGGTCATTATGTCCGAGCTGTTGGGCTTGCTCTTGGGCGCACTCTCTCTTAGTTGCAGCACTTTGTTTTTAAACATATCACGCAGAATGCGCAGCACCAGCTCATCCACAGCAACTTCCAAGGCGGCGGCCTGCACGGCTAACAAAGTGCTGTTCACTAGCCGATTGAGATCGCGTCTGCAGTCAGCAAGGTTCAGGCCAATGACGCTCAGTATTAGAGACTAGAAATAAGCTTAGCTAATAGAAGAATTCGAATAACAGATTGCATAGCCATACCTGCAAGCCAACAGCTTCGAACTGATCCAGCGAACTCAGTGCCTTGTCCATGGGAGAGAAGAGCATCTGGCCAACCAGAGCATTGTCCTTGCTCTGGGTAATGAGAATACTTTCACCAGCTTCACCAAGACCAGCACGACCTGCCCGTCCGACCATTTGCTTGTACTTGCACAACGTCATGAACTCTTGACCCACATAGGGCGCACGAATGATTACACGCTTGGCTGGCAGATTGACACCCGCAGCCAGCGTGGAGGTGCAGCAAATGACTGTGATGACGCCAAACCGATATGCAGTTTCAATATATTTGCGCTCGTCCGTGGTGAGGCCAGAATGATGATAGGCAATGCCATACGGCAATGTTTTGGCCAGCACCGGACTTAGAATGCCACACATCTTGTCCAGAGCGTTCATGAGATCAGCTTTTTCGCTCTGCCGATGCTCAAAGAACTTTTGCTTGGGCACAATGCGGCTTAGTAGCAGCGCTACATTCTCACAGTTTTTGCGCGTGGGACAAAAAACCAGACAGCAATGCTCCGGAGCACATTCGGTTATCAAGCCAGCCAAATGATCAGGATCGGCACGCTCCACAGCAGCGCTGTACTGTAAAAGAGTAAAATTATAAAATATTTATGGTAGAGAGAAGCCACATTCCTACATTGTAGTTAACCGTGCGACTAGGCACAAAAATCTCCTCAACCGTTTGTCCAGCTGAATTGATTTCCAGCAAATCATTTCCACATTTAATGAATTCCTTAAGCTCCACCGGACGAAAGCCCCGCGTATACACATCCGCATTGAGAAAAGATGAGATTTCATTCAGATTGCCAATGGTGGCGCTCATGCCGACAATTTGAATGTTGGCTAAATTCGGAACAAAGTAGTATACTTATTACTTGAATACTTATCTCTCTGTGAATACCTTTCAAAAACATGATCTTCGTTAGGAAAGCCTCTAGTGTCGCACCGCGTCCGCGTTCGCCAATCAAATGCAGCTCATCAACAACTACCATGCCGATTTCATGTGCCCTTTGCGCATCGATCAGACTGTCCATTAGAACGGCGCCCTTCTCGATAGATGCTACAAACAGGCTGCGTCGCTTGCGTTGCGGCTGTGGCGGGCATTTGCCCTTGCCCGCCGTGTACTCATCCACAATGAAGTCGAGTGCAATGGCAAAAGGTGACATTGCGCTCACCTTCTCCTGCACGATGGACACATATGGCAATATGAAGAGGACATTGCGTTCCCGGCAAAGCAGCTCGCGCAACATTAGGATTTCGGCAACCAAAGTCTTGCCACCGCTAGTGGGCAAAGCATAAATAAGATTCTTACGCTTGTGTATGGCAGGCAGATTCAAACATTCATCCTGCCATTCTGAAAGAATTTTAGTATTAGCTGTAGCATGCCATGAACAACTTACTCACCATATAAACTTTTGATGCCCTTGTGCTCGAATATTAACTTCTTCACCTTATCCGGCAGTCCATAAAAATCTCCTTTACTGGGAAAGCTGTTGTTGTGCTCTTCCTTAGAGGTTTCGAATTCGGAAAACGCCTGCGTCTGCCAGTCCAACTGATCGAGCGCTGCAATTTCTTGCTGTGCCTGTAGCATGGAACGGTTCTGTAGCGCTTCATATGTTGCATACTGTGTGCCCTGCACAATACCTTCCAAAATGGACTTGGATATGAAGGACATTGACATGGAGTCTTCTTTGGTTTGAGTAGCGGGTATTTGTAGTCGATCTGGAGATTTGGGAACTTTAAAAGCCACTGCGTCCATAAAAAGTTGTGTATTTTGTACAAGAGGGTCGCTATAATCATCACCACCATGGAAAATATTCTCCATTTCAGTAACTGTCAGGTCATTGAGATTGATCTCTTTGAAGCTCTGCTCTTTTATGCTGTTCTTTTCTTCAGTCTTCGCCGCCACCTGCGCTGTTTCGTCTGAACTGGGCATTGAAATATCACCAAAGAGACTGTCATCCGACTGGCTCTGATGAAACTTATTGCTGGTTTGACTACTGAAAGGTGCAGATACGACATTATTTTGTCCACTAAACAAATCCTCCAACTTTGCATTTGAAAAGAAACTGGCATCATTGTCCGGCCAAAATATACTCTCGCTCATTTCCATGCTTTGTTCGGGTCTATTATGGTCGACACAAACTCGTTTAATAGGCACATTATGTTCTGGTGTTGAGCCTTTGCTTGTAAATTTCCTTTTGGACATTGTATAAAGAAAACATTACTCAAATGCAACGCGCCAAAAAGTGTAAGGCAGCTGATTTTCCACATGATAGTGGTGCCACTAAGATTCCCAAATGCACTAGTATTTTATACAATTGATGGTATTTTTTCGATATTTTGCCTAATTTTAAGTCCAGAGAAAATCGAAACTCCTAGAATTTTATTTCATGTGGCATATGGTCACACTTATAATATCAGTTTTCATATTGTTGAGCGCAGAAGTTTTTGCATTGCAGTTTTGCATATATTCTGATTCCCAATTCTCTTCAATGTACTTCCGGAATGGCTGCGCAATGCAGTTATTGGTACTTGGAGCACGTCAGCACCGGCAAAAAATTAATTCTGCAGTCTGGCGACAATTTAGTAGGCAGGCACTCGTGTTGCAAGATTGTCTTAAAGGATTATGATTTTTTGTCTCGACAGCATGCGAAATTTATTATAAATAGTGAAAATATCGTGAGTGTGGAGCAGTTGGTAAGTTGTCTATTTTATGTACAAGTATAAACTATTTATAATAATTATTTCATATTCATCATTGCAAGAATGCGTTAAATGGCATCTTTATAAATGAAATTAAGCTCGAAGTCAAGATTCAATCGCTTACGTCCGGCGATAGAATCGGCCTTGGGGTACAAGTTGAGTCCTTGGATGCTGTGGTTCCCCCGAACTATGCCATATTTCATTTAAAACAAATGTGTCCCAATGCTGCCGATATTGTCATCATATCAGATGAGGAAGACATTGATCTGACACCGCCCAGAATTGTCCCAAAAATGGTCAACAATAATAATGGGGACGCCTCTGAATTGCAAAAGCCAGAGGCTAGCAATGTTGAAGGCTCTACTGATGAATGCACCTCAAATGCAACTACAAATCGCCCAATACATTTGCCAAAGCTGCCAGAAGTGAAGCAGGAGTTACTCTCTCAGGCAACCAAAGAGATTGAAAACATATTCGGCGAGCCCGATGAGGAACTGCTTGAATCGGTGTTTCAAATTAATCCTTATGTCTACAAACAGCTAAACAACAATAACATTGCGCCATCTGGTGGTAAAATACATGATGGCGATGTAATTGAGCTGCCCGAAGAGGTTAACTCGCCACAACTAAAGGAGAATTTCCAAAATCCAGACATGCCTCCTCCTAAATTGTCTTCCGCATCAGACAAGATATCAAAAGATGATAAGATAATTGTAGATGACAACGAGGATGACTATGATGAGAATTTTGAACTGTCCCAAGCTGTTTTGCGCGAAATGAAAGAAGAAATGGCGGATAGTCTGCATGAGGACTGTGACAGCGAACAGGAAGAAGATTTTCAGCCAGCTGCGCCGTGGGTTAAATCAGAGATAGCCACAAAAATTGATGACGATGAAATTATAGTCATTGAGGATGAAGACGATGAACTCTATAGCAAAGTGGCGGATTGGTCATCCAAACTGCTTACCCAAAATATAATGTCCCAGGTATATCCACTAGATGATGAAAAGGACTTAGATGACGTCAATAATGAGGTAGACAAAATCAAAGAGGACAATAATGTCGAGGAACAGGCTGTGAAGTTATTAAATGATAATAGTGATACTGATACCGACAATTTTACCCAGCATCCGCTTTTGATGAGACGCAGATCCAAAGCGCTGCGAATTGAAAGCAGTGAAGATGAGTCTCCAGGTAAATAAGATCTTTACTTATTTCTGCAATATTTTCAAATCGTTTTCTTTCAGACGACAGCAACATCATAGACAAATCCTTTCCTACTCAAGATGAAAAAGACGAGGAAAATAATATGCAGGAACTGGAAGTGGTTTTGGTGCCATTTGCTAGTGTTCCAGATAACGAAATAGATACCAAAAAAGGAAAAAAGAAGTCCACACCACGCAAACGTAAAAAAACAGTTTCAGAACGCTCTCAGGGCAACAAGGTGCCAGTTCCATTGTCTTCTCCTACACGATCTTCAGCTCCAGAACCAAAAACACCTGTAGCCAGTCCAACAGCATCTTCATCTGCAGATCTCAAGACACCTGAGAAGTATCGCAGCCCACGCATGTTAAACAGATCCAAATCCTGTTATGCGGAAGCTCCCACATCTTCGTCTCTAAGTTCACATATACCAGTTACGTCTGACAAGAAGGAAGACAAGAAGACATGTGGTAAATTGTCAGATCCCAGAGTATCAAAAACAAAATGCAGACCGCGCTCAGGAAATACATCCGACCTACCAAAGTCATCAACTACAAAGAATCTTAATGAATTACCAGAGTCTAAACTACGCCCAAAAGAATGCAGTCCACGCATGATGAATAGATCCAAATCCTGTTTTATTGAAAACCCCACGACTTCATCAAATATACCAATTGCAGATAAAATAAGCGAGGCTCCTATTAATGAAAATGGAAATGATGCCACAGTCAAGAAACCTGATAGCGGACTTTCCGAAGGCATGTCAATAGATCGCGACTGCGCCAGCGTAGCGTCACGAAATGTTGAAAATCCTCGTGGACCAACTGTAATTGAGGCACCACATTTGCCCATTTATCGAGGCAAGCTGCGTGGCATTTCAGCAACAAGCAGGAAAGAAGAGCGCAAAAATATAATTCTGGAGAGGCAACGCTCTGCGGAATACCAGGCAGAGATGAAAAGGAAATGGTATCAAATTCGGCAAGCCAGAAAACGCGAGTGCCAAGAAAACAAAGAAAAGCGCCGTGAGCAGCTAAAAAAACTAACCGATAAGCCCAAGCCAGATGAGACGACGGAACGTGCTGATGCGCGTAAACGAAAACTAACCAACGTACCTACGCCGAGTAATTGCAATCGTGGTGATTTTCTTACCAAGGACATCCAGCCACCAACAACAAAGAAGCCCAGACTAGAGAAAGTCCCAGCAAAGCCTGAAAAACCAACACCCAAGCGACGGGCTACTATAGAGTCCTTCTCACAGCAGCTGAGTGCTATGGATTTAATTAGAAATCTACCTGAACCACCGAGCCGCCCGAGAGTACGCAAAGATGCCGAATTGGCGCGCAATCAAAGGACCTGCAATCGCGTTACTTTTGCCGAAATGGAGCGCGAATTTGACTTGCGCCAAGAGCGAGAGAAGCGCGCTAAAAGTAGTCGGCACGTTCGGTTCAACGACAACTTGCAAATCAAAATAATCGAACGGGTTCCGGGTGCTAATCGCAAAGTGGGCAACTTCAAGGACACCAAGAAGATAACGTTAAGTACGTACGCGGAGCGGCGCGCTTGGTCGCAGGCAAAGGGCAGATTGGAGAACTTTAGCGATTTGATAATGGGCAACATTCTGAGCTGGGCAAACCAATGGCTTCAGCTGGGCAGCGCCGATGCAGTGGCTGAGTCTGAGGTCCTAATACCCATCCCAAATGAATTCAAGAGCTACAAACAGTACAAAGAGTATGTAGAACTCAATTGACATTGTAATGCAAAATGACTTAATTCAATTTCAACTTACAAATGTAGGATTGTCATACCATTGATGAAATTGGAGCTGCTGTCCACCATAGAGCGCGACTACAAAATTTCCAGCTCGACGTTTGAAGTCAGTTTGAAAAACATTTCAGGTTCCAACTCCCGCAACCGACCTCGCTATGTGTTGAACACTAGATGTAAGTCTCTTTATTCCATTTATATTTGAATTTCATAATGGCTACTCTTTAATTTCGTAGATAATAGCAGGATCGGCAAGAGATTTGATCTCTACACTATTAGTAGCGAAGACAAGCTGAAGGAGACGTTCGCATCACTTCCTCAAGTTCAGCGCGTTGCTGGTAAGTAAATCAAATATCAGATTAATAAAATCATATAATTTAAATACATTTACAGGCAACGTCTACGATTTGTCTTTTGAGATTTTGCAAGAGGGCATCAATTTAGATGTACTCAATTCGTGCAAGATTTTAACTGTTCGCCCTGTTGTGGATAATATTCGCGTGGAGATGGGCGCCTTCAATGCAATTTATTTGATGGGCCGCTCACCGCTATTTCATCGAATCCTGCATCCCAGCGAGACTGTGTTCTCGTACGACAACAAACTAGTACAACAAGCTGATTACAAAGGATTTAAGAAGTTGAATGATCATCAAATGGATATTTGCCAGCGCACTTGGAGTCGTTTGATTGACGACTCGACGCCTAGTGTAACGCTAATTCAGGGTCCGCCCGGCACGGGCAAATCGGCTGTAATCTCAAATCTAACGCTGCAGTGCATGTATGGTAGCAGCAGTATTTCACTCGACCGAAAAGTTCTCATATGTGCTCACAGCAACGCAGCAGTAGATAATATCACAGCGTATTTAAAGAAAGCTCGCTCGGCTATGAGCCACTCACATTTTGAGCTCATACGCTTTGGTTTCTTTGAGAAAATGGATTCAACCGTGCGCGATGTCTCGCTGGATGCCTTTCTCCACAAGAAACTTGCCGAAAAACGCAATCGTCTATCAGCCGAAAATATTGAAGCGCTAAAGAAGCATCAACAGATGCTGGAGAAAGAAATTGCCGATATTAAAAAGCTTCCTGGTCAAATCAATTATATACAAAATCAGCTAGATAGCAAAGAGAAACAATTACGCCTGGTCATGCAGCAATTAAAGCCACAGCTGACCCCACGGGAAGAGCACGAGTATTCCATGATGGTCTTGCAACGGGCTAATATAGTTTGCACCACACTCTCCAGCTGTGTTAAGCTAGCCAACTTCATAGACTACTTCGACGTATGCATAATTGACGAGGCAACACAGTGCACCGAACCCTGGACCCTTCTGCCATTGCGTTTTGGTGTAAGAGGTCTTGTCCTGGTGGGTGATACTCAGCAGTTACCTGCCACGGTACTGTCCCAGAAGGCAATTGAATTTGGTCTGGGTAATTCCATGTTCGATCGCATACAGCGCAATTTGAAGCAGCAGCTGGACAAGCCGGGAGGCAATCACTATGTTCATACCAAAATATTTAAATTAAGCAAGCAGTATCGTATGCATCCCGAGATTTGCAAATGGCCCAATAGTTACTTCTATGATAATCAGCTGGTGAACGCCGAATGCACCCATAAACTGATCTCTCCCTTTATACCGTACTGTGTCATCAATTTAAGCTATACAAAGGACACCAACGATGCGAGCAGTCGTAGTATTAGCAACGATGAGGAGGCACGATTTGTAGCCAAGTTGCTCCTCGAGATGGACAAGTTGATGCCTGTTAAGCATTTTCATTACGGACTAATATCCCCTTATAGCAGCCATTGCTATACACTTAGCCAGCTGATTCCCAGCCACATGAAGATTACGCCGCAAACAGTGGACGCGTTTCAAGGACAGGAGCGGGATGTCATAATCCTATCGAATGCACGGACACGCGGCGTTGGCTTCCTCACTAACTATCAGCGTCTTAATGTGGCCATCACTAGACCGACTCGGTGTCTAATTATCTGTGGAAATTTTGATGATCTGCAGGTAAGCATTATAAATATAAACCAAATTAATATTTCATTAATATTTTAATAACTATGTATGCGTTGGCAGTCTGTCAACATATGGCGTCATTTGCTGGACGATGCTCGAAAACGAAACGTTTACTTTCATCTGGAACGCGGAGATGTTGAGGATTTGCAGAAATCCCTAATTAGTAAGATACTTATAAAACCAATAGAAATTGCGGATAATACACCGTCGACCTCAAAGTGATCATTGCAAATGATATTTGCATTACCAAAGTGCCCTAAAAATTTGTACAAATTTAAAAAAATAGAAACTATGTACATATATAACTTACATAGATTAACCTAATATTTGTTGTCCTGATTTTGATTTTCCAACACAAATAAATTTAAGTTTTTTTTTGTTTTATTAATTTTAATTTAGTTTTGTAACATCAATAGAGACTGATCTTATATTTAAAACAGTTGCTCGATTCTAATTTGCACTGGATGAGCTAACGGAATTTCTCATTAAAATGATATCTCATTCTCAAAAGGAACTATGCATATATGTATATATTAATGCACGCAGAAACGTTTCTAGTGCATATAAGAACTGAAAATATTTGCGTTGAAGAATTAAATAAAAATATTCAACTATAGTTTTTATTGCACTAGAAATAAATATAACATAAATTGAAAGTCTTTAGATACTTGATCGTACGTATATTGTTAAGTAACAAACTAAAATGCTCATCCAAAAAATGATGTTTTAAGTTACAAATATTTACTAAAGAACATTTCACAATCTAAACTAGGCGCGCCTCTTCTCTGGCATGACTAAACTCGGCTCTCGGCGTAGAGGCGTAGAGCTTTATTATTTTAATAGTAAGTAAAGTACACATAGATGTACTAGATATACATATATATATATATATATACATATATCTATATATATATATTTATATATTTTGTAAATTCACACACGGAGACATAGACATTAAATTCATTTCATTGGATCGCTCTAATAGTTGCAGTTGTTGTAGTTGCCTTTCGCTGGCTTTCATTTGCAGTGTTTAATTCGATTTTGTAAAAATGTCAATCTAATAACGCAAGTATAGTTTGATTAAAGTTAATGGAATCGCTTTATAACAAATCACCGGTAATCGGATTGCAATTGCACTGTATAATGCCATTATCATAATAATATTCATAATAGTAATTGTAACTAAAATAACTTAAAAAAATCGTAAATAACAACAAAATTCTAAAGTATAACTAAAAACATAACAAAAAAATTATGCTCAAGAAATTAAAACTATTCATATAGTGTTCGATTCAATTGAATCACTTTTTGGGGCCCTTTACATTATCCAATTAGCGCTTGGCGAATGTTCATAAACAGAAATAAGAATATCAATGTATATACACATATGTGCATATATACATGAATATAGATTTCCTTTTATAATGAATATATATAGAGATATATATATAAAGAGACGTACGACTAAAGCAAACAGTTGTTGTTGTCTAATATTTTTAGTTTAGCATGTCGCCAAGCGAGTCTTTTAATGACTGATAAATTTGGTATTGTTGATCCGGTTTAAGATTATAAATCTGAAAGGAAAGCATAGGTTAAAATCTGATTATAAGACATATTAAATGCGAAACCAACCTGTGTCAATAGTTTTGACGGAGATGGAGTTCTAATGAAACTTGAAATGTAAACGTTGACAAAGGTGGCCATCAAAAACTGGCAGTCGAAACGATCCATAATGCCGCCATGGCCGGGAATCATGTCACCAAAGTCCTGAAAATAAAGAAAGATGTTTCAATTACAGACTCAGATATTATAAGCAAGGGCAAATATGGACTTACCTTAATTTTAAATGCACGCTTGAAGCCAGAAGCAAAGAAGCCGCCAAACGGTCCAATTATAGAGCTAAACAGACTCAGCGAGATCGAGTGCCATACGAATGGATAGATATTCAATGATTTGCCAATACCGAACTGAAATAGCAAAGAATGCACAAAAACCAATCAATACTAATTAGGGAAACCATACTGTGCACGTATAAATTTGTTACTTACCAATTTCAAGCTGTATTCCTGTGGCGTAAACAGATAACTGGGCACGCAGGACATTGTCATGCGACCCAGTTCCTCCGAGTATTGAATGGGGCATATAAAGTATTGGTAATTGCACAAAATATAAGAGAATAATATGCCGAATAGAACGGTTGCAAAACCACCACCGATAAAGCCCTCCCAGGTTTTCTTGGGGCTTAGCTTGATGAGGGGTGTGCGTCCAAAGAAGAAACCAAACACATAAGCCATGACATCATTGCAAACAATCATCGAAACGGGCACTATAAACCAAATAAGTCCCTCGAATATGTTTTGTATAATTAGATAACTTTGGGTGACGACAATTAGCAGCGAGACGTGCGTCCAGGCAAATAGACTGAACTGCTTAATATAATATTTCTTGACCAGCGATAGCACGAACCAAACGAACCCAACGATGTACAAGGCAAACGATAGGAAGCGATGATAGGTGACTAAGAACTTCAGGTATTCCTGCAATATAAATTCATTAAAAATAGGTGAATTCCTAACAAAGCTGTTGAGGACAGTGTAAGCCACTTACCACACGATTGATGACCACACCGAAGTAGTCAACTAGATGCTCGCCATAGAAGAAATAGTTGGACGTAAGCAAGAAATACCAGGAGAGACTGCGAAACCAGGGCAGGCCATGTATGCGATACACTTGATAGCCAATTGAGATAATCTCCTGAAAGCACTTCACCTGCACGAGCAGCGTCTATAAATGTCGATAAGTGGTTAATAGTATGTCACCGTTGGCACCCTTTCGCATTCGAGTTCGTTAACGTACCGTAATCATCAAGGCCAGGGGGCCGCCATAGATGATTAATGCAAATCCGCAAATCATAATCCATGTGAATATGCCCCGGATGACCCAGTTCTTCCAACTAAAACAACATTCGCAAGTAAAATAAACAAATGCATATGAAAGCAGAGCTATTATTATTAACACTGTGCCATAATTGGATAATTTAATGTGCCACGTGGGTATAAACATAAATATTAATATATTAGGAATAATTTTTAGATAAAATTATAACTATTTACCCACAATACTAATAGCCATAAATTATATTTACATTTAATCATATCTTAATGTTATATACGATAAAAATGAAATTAAATCAAAGACTGAAAAATTGGCGGATGACCGCACCTCGAATAGTAGCTTGAATATTTATTTTTGTTTTTTTTTTTTTTTTAAATAAAAATGTGGGATATGTAAAAATGATCATAAAAAGGACGTATAGATAGATCCTAATCAAGATGTTTATATTTTATGGTTTGAAAATTCTCTATCGACGCATACATTAATTTAAATAAATCATAATACCCTTTAATGAACCCCAATTTTTTGCAGGGTATAAAAATGGATTATTTTTGTTTCTTTATGATATTACTACGCACCGATTGCACACATCTGTATAGTGAAATAATTTTGGAATTTCGCACATTCTTTCACTCGCAATATCATTATTTATACACATCATAAATCATTGTTTGCACATACCGATCGGGTAAATCCTTAAGAGCAGAGTCCAAGATTTCGGGCGTTTTGTCCGTGCCTTGGGGCAAATTTTTGGCCAGCTCCTCAACGAACTTCTCCTCTGGGATTTTTTCTTCCTCTGAATCGACCTGCAAACATTTTATCAGATCCAAACAGCCACTCAATCATCAAAGCGATATATAGAAATTAAAAAAATTGAGACTGTTCGAATTCAAAGTCCAAAGACGTCGGGTAATTTATGTATATAGTATTGCGCAAAGTATAATCGGAACATTTGGACTATTTATCCAAGTTTATTGTTGTTTGGCTCTGGTTGGTTGTTTCAGTGGCGTGTTTTGTTAGTTTGTCGAAAATTTGGCGGGAGTGATAAGAAAGTTGCAAGGCTAGTTGGAGCCTATGCCTGGGGTCTTATCATTATCATAGAGACAAACAGAGGAATCATATTGTCAAAGCACGTCTCTGAGGTCGATGGGTGGTTGCTAGGTGGTTGGGTGGTTGTTAGGGACGCTTTTGTAATGGTCACTTAATTGGATTTGTTTGCAATACACCGGGGTCTTTGTTATTGTCATTTCTGTCTGCGTGTGGGTGTGTGCCAAGTATGTATGTCACAGTTAGATTTGTGTATGTAGTATATTTGTTATTGGTTTTTCTCCATATGCGTCCGCTCTCCTTCTCATTTTCTCAATACACACACTCTCTCTCTCTCTCACTCCCTATCTTGATGTCTCTCTGGATGGCGCTCTTTTACCACCTGCTCGTGCGTCAGAGAATAACAAAAACACTGCACACAATGTAAGGCACACGTACAAACATACGTGTATATAGTAGATATCTTGTTGTATTGGTATACATAAAATTCGCTTTTTTTGTATGCGCTTCAATGAATTATGCAAATTATGGAATGCAACTACTGAATGCACGTATCAACCGATAAATGTAGATATTTACAATCTGAATTGACCTGGATAACTTACATGATCTGAAGAATCAGCTGCGCTGTTTGCGGCAGTCAGAGCCGCAGCAGCCTCGTCAACATCGTTTTCTGCCTTTCTGCGTCGCACTTCGGCCATGTTTATGCTTCGGCACGCTCTACAAATTTATTTTAAATGCCAATCGCTTTTTCCTTAATTGCAGTTGACGCGCAGTTGTAGTGCTGCATAAACAAGAACTTAAAATTTAAATCGTCCGTTTTCTGCTTCTACACAACACACATACAAGCTATTACTACAATATCAATTAAAGCGGTGTGACCGGGTATATAAATGTTTGAAATGTGATATTTTATCAACAGCTGTACCGATAGACTACAAATTCGATGACAGTTTGCGTTCGGTACTAATTTGCGCTGTACAGCACTGTTTTCTGTCAATTTCTATGTGTATGTGTGACCGGCGGCGTCATTATATTTTGCATTGCATTAAGTGAGAAATCATCAAACAAAAAATAAATAATGGCTGCAGCAATTGATGGTGTCCTGCCCGCTACGTTGCAAGAATTGGTCAAGAAATCAAAAGTATTAGTAGTAGGCGCTGGCGGCATTGGGTGCGAAGTGCTCAAAAATCTTGTGCTCAGTGGATTTACGGATATTGAAATTGTAAATTTAGTTTGAATTTTCAATTCTTTTTCTTTAACTATGTGTTTTATTGTGCAGATCGATTTGGATACGATTGACTTAAGTAATCTGAACCGCCAATTCCTTTTCCATCGCGAACATGTAGGCAAGTCAAAGGCGCGTGTAGCACGTGAGAGCGCCCTCAGCTTTAATCCTGATGCAAACATTACGGCTTACCATGACAGTGTTACGTCGTAAGTATTATGTAGTATCCTTCACATCCATAGAGATCTCATTTATCTGTTTGTTTTGCAGCACTGACTACGGCGTTAATTTCTTCAAGAAGTTTGATGTGGTGCTCAGTGCCTTGGACAATCGGGCGGCGCGAAACCACGTAAATCGGATGTGTCTCAATGCAGATGTGCCGCTCATAGAGAGCGGCACCTCCGGCTACAATGGTCAGGTGGAGTTGATTAAGCGCGGTTTGACCCAGTGCTACGAATGTACTCCCAAGGAGAAGCAAAGAAGTTTTCCCGGCTGCACCATACGAAACACGCCCTCCGAGCCCATTCACTGTATTGTCTGGGCCAAGCATCTGTTCAAGTAAGTTTTGCTTATTGTTGTCAATTAATGCGTTAATAACAATGAATTGTTTAGTCAACTTTTCGGAGAGTCAGTTGAGGATGAAGACATCTCGCCTGATGCAGCTGATCCGGAGGCACAAGAAGCTGCAGCAGAAGCTAAAGATACTGGTGCGGCTGGGGATGCTCCTGATGGGCTAAAGGAAAAGGAATCAGAGCCTGCCACCGCCAATGGAAACATCGTTCGCATCAACACTCGTCAATGGGCCAAGGATTGCAACTACGATGCCGGCAAATTGTTCAACAAGTTCTTCAACGAGGACATCAACTATCTGTTGCGCATGTCGAATCTATGGAAATCACGCAAAGCGCCTGTGCCCGTACAATGGGATACGCTATTGGTTGACGGCGCCGGCTCTAAGGGGCCCGAGCTTGCGCGTCAGACGCACAAGATTTGGTCACTAGAGGAGTGCGCACATGTGTTTGCCAACGCGCTCAAAGAGCTGAGCGCTGCTTTTCTCAAACTGGAGGGCAACGACACATTGGTGTGGGATAAAGACGACCAGCCAGCTATGGACTTTGTCGCAGCTTGTGCCAATGTACGTTCTCACATCTTCGACATTGAGCGCAAGTCACGATTTGAAATTAAGTCAATGGCAGGAAATATTATCCCTGCCATTGCTACGACCAATGCGATAACTGCAGGCATCTCGGTGCTCCGTGCTTTCAGCGTGCTGCAGGCTAAGTGGGAGCAGTGCAAGGCTGTATATGCTCGACTCCGCCTCAATGGCCGCAATCAATTTCTGGTGCCGGACGCCTTTTTCCCGGCCCCAAATCCTAACTGTTATGTGTGCGCCAGTGATCCAGCCATTACGTTGCGCATCGATACGAAACGCGTCCAAATCAAAGCATTCCGCGACGAGGTGCTCATCAAGACGTTGAACATGGTAAATCCGGATGTGACAGTCGAGTCCACTGGCTCCATTCTAATATCCTCGGAGGAGGGCGAAACTGAATGCAATGAACAAAAGCTGCTGAGTGATATGAACATCGTCGATGGCGTTATCTTGAAATGCGATGACTTCTTCCAAAGCTATGAACTCAGCATTATCATCTCGCACTTCGATGCGGAAAGGGACGATGTCCTATTCGAAGTAATTGCCGATAAAAACCAACTCCAGCCCAAAGAGGAGAAACCTGAAGAGCCCGAGGCGGAACCGAGCTCTCGTAAGCGTGCGGCAAATGGTAACGATGCGACAGACGATGGTCCCTCAACCTCGAAGCGAAGTCGACCAACGGAGGTGGAGGATGACGATGATGACTGTCTCGTTGTTGAGGATGATGATGATGCTGAGGAGAAAGTGCAGGAGAGCGTTGAGGATACAGTTGCAGCTGCAACAAATAAACTAACGGTAGACTGCCCACAGAAAACCGCAACAAAACGAAAGCCTAGCAAGACGTTGGATGATGAGGATGTTGAGGACATAACTGAAATATTAGATTCTTCGGATGAAGAAGTTGTCGGTCCCACTAAGTGCAAACGCACAAAGCTAGAGGAGACAAGGGCGGGCGAAGTAATCAATATCGACTAATATTATTAGTAAAGCGATTCTATGCAATTCTCAAAAATAAAATAAACAACTGAATTTTATTAAAAATAAAACTGCTATTTTTTAAACAAGACCATCTTAATTAAATGCGAACCAGTTCAGTTTATTCTCTTCCAATTCGAATAGTGAATGAAGTGTGAATGGTTGGCAACGCGGACAGCAGTTCAATTTTGATACTCTGGCAACTCTAATGTAGGTGAAGGTGCGTGTTTGTGTAATTATTGGAGAAACATAAATTAAAACTCCCTTTACAGATGTCTTTTACTAGTAAACTGCTACAGAATACTACACGGCTATGGAATAGCATCAACGCCTCACGTGGTTTCCATGTGTTGATGCGGCCCACAGTCAATGCCACAACAACCACAACGCCGGTTCACAATACAACTGGTCAGCAATTGGTGCCCTCAACTAATCTAGTATCATCCCTTCTGGCGCCTTTCAATGCATATGTCCAGCAAGTAGCAGGATTTAAGGTGAAGGGTCGTTTAAAGCGACGCTGCAAGGATTGCTACATTGTGGTACGGCAGGAGCGCGGTTATGTCATCTGTCCCACGCATCCGCGTCACAAGCAAATGTCAATGAAGAAACGTGATTACAAGTCCTGGATTCTGACGCACGCCACACAATCTAAGGAGAGGGGCTATTAACTCATAATATATTTATGTGTAAATACCCAATAGTTTTTTATTGACTTCAATAAAATAATGTGTTGAATTAAGGTCGTTCATATTTTTTTTATGCTGTAATGGTACAGCCTAGTTTGCATAGAACTTTTACGCATTTAAATCAATGTATTTCTATCATCAGTGGGTTAGAAAAACATTTAAAAAAATTTTTAAACAAAAATTAAAGTATTCCATTGCTTTTTGTATTTTGGTAGTGTTTCAAGGCATTACTCAACACTGGTTAACAGCTGGCGCTTTGTTTATCTATAATTTTTGTTAGCCGCAATTGCTTTGCAGCTTAATTATCTAGAGCTGGTATCGAACTAACGCCATTCGAAACTCAGTTGACGTCAGAGAGAGTAATTTCTGGTGCATTACGGATAAAGCGAAATATTTTCGCCAGTTCTTGCGGCAATGACGAGCCATTTTGTAAGCGTGTTGCGCCAGGCCTTCAAGACTTTCGACCGCGCCAATCTTGCCAGCTTCAATGCCAATTTGCAGCTTCTGAAGCAGTTAACTGATGAGCTCACTTATCGTGATCTACATATCAAAGAGGAACTATTCCGTGACGATGCCACGAATGTGACCCGTGCACCATGCAGCTATATGCACATCTTCGAGGATGAGCGCTTCTCTATGAGTTTATTCATTGTGCGCGGCAGTAATTCAATTCCACTGCACGATCATCCCATGATGTACGGCCTGCTGCGCTGCATCTGGGGCAAGTTGCATGTGCAGAGCTACTCCCAGAAGCTTGCCGCCGATGAGATGGTTCAGTATGAGAAGAATCCAACAATGGTCAAAGTAATCGCTGAGGAGCCCAACCTGGTGACTGCCGAAACATCTAGCGCCTTGTTAACGCCACGCAAACGCAACTATCACCAGATTACCCAGGTCGGCAACGGTATTGCCGCCTTCTTCGATATACTTAGTCCTCCATACGATGCCAATATGCCGAAATATGGTCCACGCCTTTGCCGCTTCTATCGCCCAAAGTCGGATGGCGACGAACTGCAGTTGCAGTGCATTCCGTCGCCCTCCAGCTACTATTGTGATTTAACCCCAACTCCCAAGTCTGTGCTGAAATGTTGCTTCATCTGTGCCGCCGAAGTTTATGGTGCCACCGTCACCGACGTTCAGTGAATTATATCCTTACAAAATGTATCCTTAAATATAAACTTAATTTATTTCCATTCAACGTGAACATCACGTGCTGCATACCAGTAGGATCCATGATTAAGCATTTTCTGTGTTATTTAAATAAAATTGCCTCTTTTTTTTAATATCGACTTTCAATTGGTTAGGGATATAGACAATTAAAACTTAAACTAACAAGGTCGAGGTAAAATTCGTCCGTTAATCATCTTCTTCAGCTTGATATATGCTTTGATTTCGTCTCTTAAGTTTCTTGATATTGGGACTAGTGCGAATGGCTGGAGTCTCTTCAACTTTTGAATCCTCGATTATAGGCATCGCCTCTTCGTCGACTTCCTCGGGCAGCTCGATGACATTTTTGTCTGGCTCGACTGCTGCAACTGGCGCTGGCAGCGACATATTTAGTTTACGTTTCGGAGGCGTTGCCACATGCTGGACTATTGTGGGCACATCCTCTATAGACTGCTCCAGATTCCCTTGATCCGTTTTGATGTCGGCAGAGCTGTCCAGCAAGCTGGCAGTTTGTGGCAAATCCTTCCCACTAGCCAGCATGGCCAAGCAAAGCGGATCATCGATGCCCAAAATGGAGCAGAATTCATTGGACTGGGGATTCAGCAGTGGATTCGCCTGCTCAATGTGCGTCTGCTTATAATTGTAATCCTCTTCCGGATCGAATGGCGGCACAGTACGGCAAAAGTTCTCGGGCACTGAAAGGCTTTCGAATTTAGCGCGTATGTGCTCCAGCTCCTCGTCAGTGGGCGTGAAATTGCAGCGCTCTTCAATGGCGCCTGCCTTCTTGCCAGGCAAATAGTAATTATTATCTTTCACAGAAATCAAATGATTCGTTGTACGCAGTATCGAAAGCCATTCGGCATCATAGTCTAGCGACAATTTGCCTTCACTATTATCGTTAGAAGGCATGTCCAGTACTTGTAGGAAGCGTCGCCTTGGTAGACATTTGTCTAGAGCCAAGAACTTGGTTACAGGCACTGGTGTTGCTGGTACATTCTGTCGCGCTGTCCTGCTGTCATCGTTGTCTTCATTTTCGTCTTCACTTTCGCTACTGCTGCTGCTGCTACTACTTGCATCACCAGGATTATTTCTCTTTATATGATTTCTAGTGTGTGGCACCAGCGCAGCGAATTTGCAATGTAAATGAGCAGCAAACCAATATGTAGGTTGCAACGCTTTTAAGAGTTCCTCGAGCGGACGGCTTCCCAGCTGCCCGCTTTCGATGTCTTCCGTAAAATGTGGCTTAAACCGTAGCAGTTGAGCCTTGTTGCCATACTCCTGTATTCCCCTGGGCCAGTCATGCGACATGAAGATGTCCACCTTGCCAGAAAGTTGTTTCAGGCGGAACACTTCCAACTGCCTCACGTGGTAGACGCTGCGACATGTTTTGTCGGTGTATGGCGGGAATTCGTGGTGGCCGCGCAAAAAATCGTGGCCCTTGTATATGCCGCTGATGCCCGCAATACGAATACCATTTACCCTGACAACGCCTGCATATCCAAGGTAATATATGTTAGGCGCTACCCAACCTCCATAGGGCAGCTCTTGTAAATAGTTGGACGCTTCGTGGTTGCCACCAATAAATATTGTCAGAATGGGCGCTACAAGCTCCCCGCTGTAATATCTGTAAAGAAGTTGATTGATTAAGTGTTGCACGCGTTACAATCTTCGCTACGCACTTGTAGAAGGTACACATGTCCATGTACTTCCTTGGCACAGCCATTGTCTGTAAGTCCGCAACATTTCGCGTAGATTGAAAATCCCCGCAGCACAAGAGCAGGTCGATTTTAATGTTTTGCTCCTTTTCGATGCTTTCAATGGTTTCATATATGCGCTCCAGTTCGCCATGGGCACAGCCTTCAATAGCAATTTTCATATCGGCGCCTTTTTAGTTTACGTTCACAAAATATAAACAAATGCGGCATGAATGCATTCGCTCTCACACGTGAATGGCAAACCCAAAAGAATATTTATCAGCCTGCCACCACAATAGTGTGCTTACTAAAATAATCATGACATCACATTTCACAACACTTAAATTGGAGGCTCAATTTAAAAAAGCCCATGGCTCAGCGATGTACCATGGAAACAGTAATACTTGTAAACAACAAGAAAATCAAGTTAAATTCAAACGTTAAAAATGTTTTTATTTTTCAAAAATATCGCTTCGTCTATTACGTTATATAAGTGTGTGTAAAGACAATGTAAGTGAAATGCTCTACATTGAATTCTCATTCTCTGACCACTTCACGCTGGAGTGTGTATGATCCATGTTTAGCTGGGCGCGATCTCATTCTATGAGACGACTTCTAAATAGTTTTTCTTTTTAGTTACATACAATGATATACAATAGACTTTCAACTTATGTTACTATAATTTAGTTGGCATGGAATTGCCAAAAATAGAAATTTTAAATATAAATCTACAATAAATATAAAGCGATCACCCTACCCATCCATCGCTCAACCGATCGATGTATGCAACACGTGTAAATGTGTGAATGTGTGTACATAAAATATGTACGAGAATCTATAGATTGCCTCAACAGCCGTCATATCAAGTGCCAGCTACTATTTAGTTATTTCGTTTTCTTTTTTTTTTTTCGTTATGGAAAGAATATGAGAAACAATGAAGTCAAAAGAAAAGCGTACTAATAAGTCGGTGTCCCACAGTCAATTAAGATCCGAACTTAAATGATGTCGGCACGGTGGTCTGAGGGAAGGCGAACCCGCCCTGTTTCTCAATTAGTTTCGATTCCTTGGCCGCCTTGCGCTGGTCGGCGGTCAAAACGACCTCCTGCAGAGCTTTGGCCTGTTCAGGTGTTAGGTTCGATGTTAGCAGCGAATACCATGACTGGTCTTGGGTAGAAAGTGCTAAAAATGCAGAAGATAAATAAGTAATCAATTATTTAGATATATGAAGCTTTGTTTTGATTTACCAGTTATAACTTCCTTGAACGTCCAATATTCATCAATAGCACTGTCGTTTTCTTCATCGTCAATCGGCGTGGTGAATGTTTCGAGACCAGTTTCATTCAAATCACCAACGGACTCTTCCGCTTCATCATCAGAATCCTCATCATCGTCTTTGATTTCGGCCTTCACCTCAAAACCAGATGCGGCACCTTTCGTTTTCGAGTAATCGGCTAACTTGTCCAAGTAATTGGGTGCCATCTCATCCATTTCATCCTCATCGCTTGATAGAGCCTCTGTAGACAATAATTAATGTTAGTTTTACATGAAATTGATTTTCAGTCTATATTTTCTATCTTACCCTCACAATCATCACCATCCTCCTCTTCTTCTTCCTCTTCCTCTTCCTGAGCACGAGATTCGTATGCTCGTTTAAGGCCGTCGAACAGCAATATCAGCGATGGTACAATCTTACCCGCCACTTCGCTAAGCACTTGAGGTTTGGCATCGCCTAGTGAAATGAGTGTACACAGACCCAAGACACACAGCTTGCGATCGTGTATTCTACATAAATATATTGGTAAGTTTACAATTGGAGTTCGTAGAGTAGTAGTTGTAGTGGTTCACATACCCAAGGAAACAGTCTGTATCGTGCAGCCATTGCTTAATGAAATGCGAGCTGATTGGTTCGTTGTTTGGTTGCGACATTTTGTCCAGAATCGAGAGCAGTAGCTGTGGGTTGTAATATAGGGCTGCAATGACCACCTGTAGGCACATAGTACGCAGCTCGGATGACTGCACCTCGCGTGTCAAACGCGACAGAGCTAACTCCACAAACATGTGTATCACCGAATCAATTTGTCCTTTACACTGCAAGATAATGACCTCCATCAATTTAGCAGCATGACATTCGGGATCTTCGCCAGGATTGCTAGTTAGCATCTAAATAAAAAACAATTTGAATAACATAAAACATGGCTAGCAACGTCCTCAAATCAGCTTACAGTTTTGCACATGTCCAGTATGGCCAGGAGACGGTTCGGATTGGAGAGGAAAGCTGGCGTATCAACGGTTACATAGTTATGCAGCGCCGGCATAATGTCAATGAAGTAATCAACGCCATCCTTCTTGAATACTTGATAGATGAGCTCTAGCATTTGCCACATTTCAGCCGAAATGGACTTCGATGTTAAATCATACACAAGTGAGAATGTTTCCTCATAGAAATCTGTGAAATAAGCAGAGTAGAATCAACACATCCTTCACGTTTAGGAGGATTAACTTACCGGTAATGTTTTGCTGGAATATGTGACCCACAACGTTAATCACAATCGGATGCAAGTTAAGCAGCACTTCCGGATGTTCCTCCATAACGCTAAGCAGAGTTTCTATTGTATTCAAGAGGCCCATAGCCGTAATGGCCTTCTCATCAGATCCCTCCTCCGATTCTAGTACTTGACTAAATGTTGTGGCTAGATGTTGACAAATTTCTGTTGCAACTGGCAGCAGTTGCTCCGTGAATGTGCAGACAATCTTCTGCATGACGTTTGTCAAGTCTTCGTTTTCAGTTTCGCGTATGATGGTCAACAGCTCCTTGGTAATCTCTTTGATTTGTGACTCCACATATTTTGGTGCTTCGTCTTGAGATGATAGGAACATTTGCAGGCCAATGGCAGCTTCTACCTTAACGGGAAGCTCTTTATCCGTCAGCAAAGCGTTGGTGGTCAGGCGCATTGTTTCAGCTAGCACTTGGGGGTTCTTGATTTGCACATCGCAGAAGTAGTGCAAAACCCAACAGGCACGAGCACGCATATGACCAGCGGGATTCTGGAATTCCGGAAACACATAGGTGGTCAGCATGGACTCCACCTGATCACGATAGAGCGCCTTCTTCAATAAAACATCCGCCAGTGTACCAATCATATGAAGTGCGCCATCCTTTTGCTTGTTGTCCGCATTGGGTGAGGTAATTATTTGCATTATTGTGCTCATCGCTTTAGGCAGAATGCCCTTACGCTTCTTACAGACGGAATGCAGCAGCGACTGGGCAGCCGGTACAGGTGTCGCGTAGTCCTCAAAGATATCTATATAGGAGAGGACATATGATGAGTTAAAGAAATCTAAAGAATGTAATTGTTTTGGTTGCTTACCAAATTTGAGGCGAATGTATTCATAGGGATCGCTCTCCCATAACTCCTGATCAGAGTCGGTAAATGACATAATAGGGAATATGACATCCTGAATAACAGCCACCATGTGCGGTTTGATCAGCTTCCAGGTATAGGCGTGGCTCACACTAACGACGAAAATTCTATCATTTTTGGCGATTTAATATTCGATTTAGAAAACTTACGCAATTTTTAGATAGTTTAAAACATCCGTTAGAACACGCGGCGACACGTAAACGCGATTGCGGTATTGATCCAAGATTTTGAGCAGGACCTCCAAGACACCTGAGCTAAAGGTGGGCAGATACCATTCAGCGAATTTCTGATACTTTTCACTAACAACATTGCTGGGACTGCCATAGCTGCACATTAAATAAAAGGAATTAGATTTAAATCTGATCAAAGTCTCACATTAATTACCGCTCGAACATGCGGACCATGATGTGCAACGCCCATTTCTTGGTCTTCCAGTAGGGGAATTCTGTGCGCTCATCATCTTCCAAGTGGGAACAATCGGGCACAGCACGATCGGCAATCTGGCGACAGATTTCCATCCACTGAGAGAAGATCTCTTTAGTGATGAGGTCAAGCGGCAGACTGTACTGCGTTAGTGCATAATAAATTTTGAGTATTTGTTTTTGCAATAGCACCGATTGTTCCGACTGATCGTTGAGCAACGTCAGCATGAGCTGATAAATCATTGGCAACAGCAAATTCATGGCTTCGTTGAGCGGCGTGCGTTCTTCGAAGCGCTTGTATTCGTAAGTCTTGACCAGCTGGTACATGGTGACCAGGGCGCCATTCCAGCCATTCACATCTTGATTTTGCAAGTATATGCTAATATTGTCCACCACTTGGGGCCAACGGCCAGGGAAATCGCTCTTAATGATATGGTTCACACAGACAGACAGTTGAACTCTGTAGAGCACACAGCACAAGCATGATTATATTTATCAATTTCTGAAACATTGCATTATGTCATTGCATCTTACCTAATCAGCTCGGGAGCATGTACAATAGCATCCACAATGGCGCTGCGTATCATGGCGCGATCCTGTTCGTGAATGGAGAATGGTATGGGCTCTCCAGGCTTTGTCTCGTGATCCGACCAGCTGCTGTTGATCAGATTCTTTAGATAGACTGCACCCGCCTGCCGCACCGGCTGCTCCAGTGTGGTTTGCATGACGATTTGCAGAATGGTCGGCACAAAACCAATGATTTTGTGTATCTGGGCGAGAGAACATTTGTAAATAGGTTTTCCGTCTGACGATTTGTTTATACAGCTGCCGCATAACGTGGTGTACGGCGAATGAGTAATATAATTTGGTGGCACACACAATGGATACAATTTCGCATGCCAATCCAAAGATTGGAAAACGTGTATTGATAAAACAATAGCAATGCATGTAGCCACCAGCCGCGAGGCTCCTCCCAATTCGCAACATTTAAAATTCTAGGCACATTCCCTACATACATATATATGTATATATTCTAATGGCATGCGTTTGCCCATTAAAGAAGCTTCGAACAGTGTAGTAGTAATTTGCAATATATGCTGATAAAGTTAATTAACCGATTGAATAAGGAGGGGCATGGAAATCGTTAGAAGCTGACTCAGCCACAAAATAAGATACTTTTGAACAGTGGTACAGAATGCTAAGCTAATTGAATAAAATTCATTAGTTATGTCTCATAGCGCGCGCTTCCGAAGGAACTTAATTACTGTCAATTAAATATACATTTTGCTTAAATATAGTATTACATTCTTGGTGTTTATCAATTTTGTAATTAGAATTCCTAACATTTTATTAAATATTTTGTAATCTGAAATGGGCTAGAAAATTAATCTTTAAGATATTCAAATACCCGAAAATTAATAGGAATATAAACTTGTTGCCACCGTGCAGCACACATACATACATACACTTACTCACGCATACATGTATGTATGGATTCGTTCTGTGCATTGGTAAACGCACCACCCGCACCTAGCCCATCTGCAGTACTTGTTGCCGCATGGCCAATGGGTCGCTGGGCGAGCGGACCATATATCGTGGCCTAGCTAAATGTATGGCAAACAAAAAATAGTTGCTGCCTTCTGCTGTTTTTTGGCTAATATCAATTTACTATTGACACTAGCACGCCCGCACATCGACGCATGGGCACACATACACAAACATACGCTCATTCCCACACACATTTTTATAGCGCACAGATAGGCAGAGAGAGGGAGGTTAAAAGCGAACAATTAAAAAAGCACATGGTTTTCTTCATGCTTTGGCGATGGCGCCAGTGGGGCTCAATATAGAAGGCCGCGTCGGAGCACTTTAAAATTTATTTAGCTAGTCACTTACTTGTGCTAATTGATCCTCGGCCGCCTTCCTTTGCTCCGGATTCGGATCAATGGTTGCGCGCAACAGTTCCGTCAATTTTTGTGCCTCCATTTTCGTGTATGTGATTAATCCTATTCGCCGGTTTTGCTGTGATTGCTGCACAAACAAAGAAGCACCCACTAATCACCCGCAATTCGCTAAGGTTTAGCTAAATTATCGATATAAATGATGCACTGGCAAGGCCAATTGCAAAAATATACGCTAATAGGAAAAACGTGGAAAAAGGCTGTCGCAGCCACACACACACCGCCGAAATTTGCGAGTCCGAGCGAAGCGTGTGATGTATTATCGTTACCGACACTAATCGTTTCGATTATTTTTGAGAGTGCTGGAAAACGTATCGCACACCAATGCAACGCTGGCTATATAGGTGTTGCTAATGTGTGTGTGAGTGACAAAGAGCGAAGTTTTTCTAAATGACACATCGTCGCTGGAGGAGGTGTGGTTGAAAATTTATAAAGTTTGGTGTTTATCAGCAAGGCAATCGAATTGAAAGTTGTCTAAAACTCAAGCTAAAAGTGTAATTTAGACTGTTAAATAGCAAAATCAACCAAATCCTCAGTCAACATGGCAGGCAGGCTACCGGCATGCGTAATCGATGTGGGCACCGGGTAAGTTTCGTGCGTGGTATTCGTAACTGGTGCCAGTGGAGGAACGTGCCATATTTGTACACAAACCTGAATGTTCCACTAATGACACAATGTTTACGTTGACAGCTACTCCAAACTGGGTTATGCTGGCAACAAGGAGCCACAGTTTATAATACCCTCGGCCATCGCAATTAAAGAATCTGCAGGCGTTGGCGACACTAGTAAGCGACGCGTCACAAAAGGCATCGAGGATCTTGACTTTTTCATTGGCGACGAGGCGTTCGATGCCACGGGCTACTCCATTAAAGTGAGTAAGCAGCATTAACTATGCAGGGCTTATGCGCACGCATTTGCGACGATATCGCAGCTCGTGAATGACTTCGTGATATGACAACAGCTGATAAAAAACTGTTTATCAAAAATTTTTAAACCCAAAATAATGTTTTGTGATCTTGTGCCTTTGCAGTATCCTGTGCGTCATGGCCTGGTGGAGGATTGGGATCTTATGGAGCGCTTCTTGGAGCAATGCGTGTTTAAGTATTTGCGTGCCGAGCCAGAAGATCATTACTTTCTGTTAACCGAGCCGCCACTTAACACGCCAGAGAATCGCGAATATACTGCGGAAATAATGTTTGAAACGTTTAATGTTCCTGGTCTTTATATTGCGGTTCAAGCCGTGCTAGCCCTGGCCGCCAGTTGGGCATCTCGATCCGCGGAAGAGCGAACCCTAACCGGCATTGTGGTAGACAGCGGTGATGGTGTGACGCACGTTATTCCCGTGGTAAGTACATTACAATACTTTTTATTTACCCTGCATATCTTATCTCTGCTTTCTGCTCTACCCCAAATTCTTCGACAGGCGGAAGGCTATGTGATTGGTTCATGCATCAAGCATATACCGATTGCCGGTCGCAACATTACGTCGTTCATTCAGAGTTTATTGCGTGAACGAGAAGTGGGCATACCGCCGGAACAGAGCCTCGAGACTGCCAAAGCGATTAAAGAGAAACACTGCTACATATGTCCAGATATAGCCAAAGAGTTTGCCAAGTACGATGCGGAGCCAAACAAGTGGATACGCAACTATACGGGCCTGAACACTGTCACAAAACAACCGTTCAACGTGGATGTGGGCTATGAGCGTTTCCTCGGACCGGAGATCTTCTTTCATCCCGAATTCTCGAATCCAGACTTTACCATACCGCTCTCGGAAATTGTTGACAATGTTATACAGAACTGTCCAATTGATGTACGTCGCCCTCTCTATAACAATATTGTACTGAGTGGTGGCTCGACTATGTTCAAGGACTTCGGTAGACGCCTTCAACGAGACATCAAGCGGTCGGTGGATACGCGTTTGCGAATCAGTGAGAACTTGTCTGAGGGACGCATTAAGGTATATGCTGATGACTTATATTATTAATCAATAATGAATCATAATATCTATTCGAATTTATATTTCAGCCAAAACCTATCGATGTTTCGGTGATTACGCATCATATGCAGCGCTATGCCGTCTGGTTTGGAGGCAGTATGCTGGCCTCAACGGTAAGCATTGATTGGGAAAAAATGAGTTATTTGAACTTAATAAATATTTTGCTTTGCAGCCCGAGTTTTATCAGGTGTGTCACACGAAGGCTGCCTATGAGGAGTATGGTCCCAGCATTTGTCGTCATAATCCCGTCTTTGGTACAATGACATAATCATAATCGTTGTCTCTGCGCAGCTGCCTGTGAAATGCTGCGTTTAATTACTTATTATTTTCGTTTTGATTTCGTTTTCTATTCTATTCTATATGCGATCACGTATTCCACGCTATAGTATTGCTTAGCCGTTAGTAATGATTTTCTATGTGTTAAGATCTAAAGTTGTCCTAAATGTTTGTATATCAGCAATACGCGTAAATCATATTTGGCCAAATGATTATTTTCTGTGTGATTCTGATTTTGAATTTAAGCTAAAAGATCTTTAAACAACAATGTCTGCCAGTTAAACTTTTTATAAGGTGCATTACTTCTACAAGATTATATGTATATGTGTAACTTTTTATAACCTACACTCACAAACACACATACACACTCGACAAACAATACAAAACATACACACACACACCAAACGGCGCTCCATTGAATCCCGCTCTAAACACAATTATATATGAAATAGTACTTGTCATAGTAATATTTATATATTGCAATAACTGCAAACGGTTTATATTTAAAAGAGAAAAAGATGAAAACTAATATCTGTTTGTTATATTGATAAGCGTAACTGAAAAGGCATTCATTAAATCAATAAAACATTCTTTAAGCTCAAGGTGACATACTTGACAAGCTGCAATATTTTTCCCTTGTCCCAAACAGTAAAAATACCCGATGGATTTGTTCTAAAGCTTTGACAAGGAATTTAATGCAATGGATACACATGTATATAAGAAATTTGCTATAATTAAAATTTGTGACAGCTACGCCGATGCAACAGAAAGCGAAGTGTTTTTCGAAAACACTGACTCAAGAGCTCCGCTCTAGGATGCTCCAAACAGTAAGCGATGCAAATTATTAAACCCATTCGACTGGATAGAAGTGTGGTGCATTGTTGTCTTTAAGTGTCTGTGAAGGATATAATGGTTTGTTGTGTTATTAATTGACATTGACTCTAATCCACATAGTCGCTAGATCCTTCTTCTTCGTCGTCGTTGCTGCTGCTTGACTGAGCAACGGCTGTTTCTGGTGAGCGCAAATGCTCGGCAATACGGAAATTTTGTAAAAACTCGCGCATAGCGTCCATCATTAGAACCAATGATTGCTGAAGACCAGCTTCTGCGGGAGTAAATGAAGATGCATATGCAGATTTTATAGAAATAATTTTTGATCTCTAATTGACAAATATAAAAAAAGATGAAATCACATCAAAATTTAACCTTCTGCTTCGCCTTGAGCGTTGGCCTGGCGTTGCGGTGGTCCCACTATTTCGGGTGCGGCAGCGCCAGCTCCGGCAACAGCATCTGGTTGCTGTTGTGCGGCTGCAATGTTGTTTAGATTGAAAGATGGCAGCAACGACTGAAAAAACATTGATACAGAGTTGTTGGTGTTGGTTGTGGGGCTGCTGCTCGAAGACGATTTGCTGCAAGTGAAGAAAGCTTCCTTCAATGATCATTTTGAATAGTTTGGTCTTTAACTAACCGTTGGTAGCAATTGACACTGTCAAGGGGTGGCAACGGGTCGTAGGTCATGATAGCCTGTTTCTCTTTCGAAACAAACACAGCCAGAGGCACCTTCTCCTTGAAATCGGAGAGTATGACATGTCGTAAAATGGGACGCGGTGGTGTGCCGCTATAGCGAAGTGAGCGCTTTTCCTTGTAATCATTGATGATAGGATCCTTGCTGTCGATGCGATCCAAGACAGTATTTACAGTCGATTCCAGCCAAAACAGAACATCATTTTGCCGCCAAACGACCTTGGCTCGGCACACATACAAGCACACAAGCTGGTGAAGCGCTGGCGATTGACTATTGCAGAGAAAAAGAGAGTTTAGTGATTAGATTGGGACTGGTGCGCATTGATATGAATTAATCGTGACTCACTCGCCAGACACGTCGGTAAAGAAATACGATGAAGCCAGCACACGCTTATCCGTTTGCACAGACATCTCTTCCAACAGCGGACGCAGAACGCCGGGGAACATGAGCAGCGCATATTGAAGAGCCTCGTTGGCACGGTCGCACTTGCCGTGCAATGTGTAAAGCGCCAGTGCATAAGAGTATGCCATATTGGGCAGCTGGGCAAGATTCCGGGATGTATTGTACTGCTCATAGAACTCCACAAGCCAACCGAATTGTTTGCTGCGCAAGGCATAATAGTCGATGACTAGTACCATGGCCAATGGATCAACATCTGGTTGCAGACTCAGTATCAGTTTGGAGATCTCAAAGGCTGTGCGGCAACAGGCACGCTCTTCCAAGTACTGAGTGTGCTTGAAGAGCACAATAAAAAAGGCTCGATTCTCCTGTCTTCGGTAATCTAGACGACAATTTCCCGACGTCAAGCTGAAGTTGATGTGCAGAGAGGATTCCAGCAATAGAAGCGCACGCTCAATTAATTCGGACGCCAGAGCAAAGTCCTCTGTCATTTTGCAAACCTCACTCAGCTGAACCAGCGAATCGACATGGTAGGGACAGCGCTTAATTAAAGTAATCAAGAATTCGGAATCTATGCGTTCCAATGCTGACAAGAACATGTGCTGAACTCCCTGATAGTACTGACTATGCTGGAAGGTAAACCATTGCACATTTTCTTCGTCGCTCTTTTGAATTTTCGGACTAGTGGAGGAGCCTGGCGATTCGGTTGTTGGTAGAAGCTTCATAGTGATAATATTCTTGGTCAATGGCGGCCATGAGTCCCTGGCAGTTACCATATAGGTGGATTTTAGCGTGGTCTTTTGGCGACCACGTTTGTTTCTAATGGGAAAATTGTGTAATTAGATCATCTGGTTTCGCCAGTTAAGAGCCTACAAACTTACTCAACCTTGACAACGCGCCTGCCAAATGTACGTCTCATTTCGTTTTGTTGATTTAAGTGCTTGAGTTCTACCGCCAATAGTTTCTTGCTGGCCAATTTGCCACCCCCTTCAGCTCCTAATGGTGCTGTTATAGTCAGTTGTGGCGTCTTGTCCAACTGTTTGGGCACTGCATCGTACACTTTGCCAATCAATGGATCAACTTTTTCTAAATATTTGTCTTGGCGCTCGTTATCCTCACTACTGATATGATTACCATGCGATTTGACTTTCTTCTTGCGCTTCTTCTTCTTTTTCTTAGCAGCGGTACTGGCCTGTATAGCCGCAGATGGATGTTCGGTTTCGTTGTCATCCTCTTTGAATTCGCTCTCAGAGAGACTCTGCTGGTTGAGCTGTAAGTTCCATATTTTCAACGTTAGCAGCACACATTTAATATGTATGGGTACTTACCAAATCAAATGGATTTAAATGCGATTTTCCCCTGACCGTATCGAGTTCGTCATTGTCAGTTAAATGGTCGTTGTCTAATTCATCATCTGGCGGCGGTGCCAGAATATCTGAGCCGCCCTGCATCTTCTTTAGCATTCGTGCGGACATGATTTTAGTTGTCACTAAGCAAATTTACACATGTGAAAAATTATTTACAAAAAACCACAAATAAATGTCGTTTTCCTGTTCTAGTTTATTTGTTTTTGTCACGAAGACTGACGTCCCTGTCAAAAAATTTAGAATGTTAAATAAGCACAGCATCGATATTTATGTTAAGAACAGTGCACAGTCTGGCAGCTCTTCGTAACATTATCATGAACATTAACAGTAACATTAATACATTACAGCGGTCACACTCGATTCCTGCTTCTTGGCCAGTAGATGGATAAGAGGATTTGCTGAATTACCTTTCCTTTTATATTGGCAGAGTATTTTTTTTTATTTTGGAAAATCGTTTTTTGTTGTTGATTCTTACGTTATTTTTGTTACTAACTTTGTTACGTGCTACTGTCAGTCGATCGAAAATAGGGTCGAAGTGAAGTGAAATGTAGTTTGTAAACTCTCCCAGATTTTCGCGCCATTTTTTGTATGGGTAATCATTGTATACTATAAATATGGCAGCCATAAACATTGAAATCAACAACAAGGAAGCGGTTAAGCTTGAACCCGATATAATATATCGTGTTGGACGTCGGCCGGGTCTTGAATTTTCAATTGACGATGATGTGAGTTGCTTTGATTGATTTCAATGCAATCGGCATTAAAAGTTGTTTCAATTTGTAGTCCGTTGAGCTTGCGCATGCTACAATTGTTTGGGTAGCCGGCGGAATCGTGCGTTTAGCAGCTGTAAATGGCGATGTATTTGTGAATGGCCTTAAAACGGGACTGGAAATCAAGAGCATTAGCGAAGCAGATGCCATCAATGGACTCGTCGATTTGGCCTTCGGCAATGTGACGGGCAAATTGCGATTTAACGATGTCCATCGCTTGGATACCGAAGAGGTGAAGCACCATAGAAATTGAGACGCATAATAATAATGGCTTTTTCTTTTATGGACAGGCTAACGATTCCAGCGGCTTTGGAGAGGCCACCAGAGGAGATAAGTCGACTAATATAACTGATGGTAGCTTCAACATTCCCGAATCGGAGCCTCAATCAGCCAACAATACAGGAATTACAGATAGTTTCGTCATTCCTGAAACGCAGGCGTTTTGCTTGGATCGACCTGCAAAGGATAGCAAATCATCGAAGATATCATTAGGCGATGATTTTATAATACCTGAAACTCAAGATATTCTGCTCAATGCTAGTAATAATCCTATTCCAATGAATCAGGAGTTAGATATTATCAACGAGGATGATTGTTCAGAGCTCGGTACTCAAATACGCATTTGCACTCAAGATTTCAATGAATTCAATGAAGATGCCATTGACGATTTTGACGCATCGCTTATACTTGGAAATAGAGAGTTGGAGATGTTGCCACCTGCCAAGCAACCAAAGGGTAACTCCAGCTTAAATCTTATCTTATCTGTAAATAGTTGCTCAAACTATCTGCCTTTTAGATACCACTGGAGCTGATCCGGATATGAGTGCCTTGAATTGGTCTGCATCCAATTCAAAATGCACTGCATTGAACAGCACCAAGGCTGATGATTTGTCTTCCCGAGGGGATATCTGCTTAACTCCAGATTTATCTCTAGCAGAAAAAGGTTCAGGAGAGCTTCAGGATGATGCTGATTGCACTCCAGATATATTTGATGTGCTCAACGCTATTCAAAAAGGAAGTTCACCGGATTTAAATCTGCCTGCAACCGTGCTCTGCAGTCCATCGACTAAAGTCGTTGACAAACAGAAGGAACCAGTAGTTGCCAGCTTGCAGACGCCAGATTCCATTCCGACGGAGCTACTGGATAACTGCCAAGATTTCGTAGCGACGCAGGCATTTCCAGCAACAAATGTAGAGCCAAAAAGCTTTGTATCGAATACGAAAGGAAATGAGGAGGACTTTCTTGAAACGCAACCATTTCCCAAAGGATTGCCACGACGAAAATCGAGTACATCTGATGATACTTTGGAAGACTTCATTGCCACACAGGTCTTTGTCAGACCTGGAGCTCCTATGCCAAAATCGAAGGAGTTGATGGGCACACGATTGAGTATTACTGCCCAAGTCCATAGCCATAATGAGGATTTCATAGAAACTCAAGTATTTCCTACGAATAAAATCCCTTCAGATCCCAGATTGAATGCAGCCGATGATAATTTGGAGGACTATATAGCAACACAGGCGTTCATTAAGCCCCCTACAACTTTTGCAGCAACTCCTAATAAAGCAGTAGACGCAATTTTGAGTATCACTGCCAAAATAGCTGACAACACGCAAGATATGTTGGAGACTCAGTTGTTTATATCTCCCGTGTCAATCAGTGCTAGAGCTCCAGGTAAAATTGCAAATGTTAATGTTAATTTCTAATTCTTTGAAATGTTTTTCTAGCTGATAAAAAGGATGCTGACTGCCTGCAAGTTCCTAATTCAATTAAAATTGGAGATGAACTTGATAAAGACCTCAGCCAACTGATTGGCCTTTCTTCATCCGATGATGCTGAGGAAAGTATCGTTGAGCAAGGAAAAAACACTATCGAAAATGCTGGAATCAAGGTATATTCTGAAAGAGTCTCTTAGTAAATGCCTTAAGAGTCATTTCCATTTATTTAATTTATTCTTTTTCTCAGAGTCCACAATCCACAGAGCAGGAGAACCAGCGTAACTTAGAAAGCAGTCGCAAACGTTCTTCCTCTCGTTCAGAATCACCAGAAGCATCACGTATGTTTTAATAGTTTATAGTCTATTTATTTTTTCATACAAGTATTTTCTACATAGCTTGTAAAAAAATACGCACAAGACGAATCTCAAAATCTTCCGCACCATCCGAAGCAGAGGAGAGCAAACTTGCAGGGCCTACGAAAGAAAAAAGGACGCGATTGAAGCGACCTTCAATGGCTGACGAGGATACGCGTAAATATTCAAGAAATAGTTAAATACTAATTTGTATTTAAGTAATAAATTCGTATTCCCTTGCAGCTCCAAAGAAGACACGCGTTAAAAAAGATCAGCTAACTACTGAAAGTGCCTCAGATGCAAAGACTCAAAAGACTAAGGCATCTGATCAAACGGAAGTACGAGTGCGGGGCAGACCACGTGGCAGCAAGAAATCTGGACAACAGAGCAACGATGCTAAGAGTGAAGTTAAAACTGCAGAAGAAAATGGAACAACGGAAATTGAAGAAGCTGTAACTAAATCAAGAAAATCTAAGAAGGCAAATGACTCAAGTGATGATAAAGTTGTCAATCAGGATGTACTACCCGTTAGTCGACAAACAAGAAGACACTCTCAGTTAATCGACAATATTGTTGAAGAAAATGGTGAAGAAATTACCAAAGATAAAAAAGAGGAGGATATACCGATCCCAAAAAAAGAAACCCGGCGTGCAGCTAAGGGAGCCAAAAAAGACAAAGCTGGAAGTGCGCGCGCAGCTACGAGAAAATCTGATTGTGAGTTTATACGGTTTACATACATGATTATATTATAATTGTATCATATACAGCTGCCAAGCCAACATTAAAAAATGTTAAGGACACGAAAGAGGTTAATGGTGATGCATCTGACAAAGGTTTGCGGAGTAGCAGTAGGTCATCATTGGAAACTATTGAGGACGAGCCAACAACTAGCTCTAATGCCCGAAAAATGAGTATGCACAGTTTGGATCAGTTAAGATTTCATATAAATCAATTTGATTTAATTACAGATACTCGTAGAAGTAAGCAGGCTAATAGGAATCCACTAATAGGTAATATATGAATGTATTTGATAACAAACAATTTCTAATACATTTCATGTTTTTCAGAAATCAACGACTACATCAAGAAAATAAAAAGGTCGGGAAAACTTCGTTTAGCATTATCTATGTGCAATCACGCTGAGCTGACTCCGGTCTTGACGGCCTTAAAAAGTATTTTCTTAAATATCTTTGATTACAGCAAAATTTCAATATCTAATATCTCTCACTCTTTATAGATGCTATTGAAGTTACCAATGATCCAGTAGAATGTGATTTGCTCATCATGGATAGAGGAGAACGCACTTACAAGTTTTTGGTTGGAGTTGCAGGGAACAAACCCATTTTGTCCACTCAATGGCTGCATGCCATGAAGAAAACGTGTTCCATTATTGTGGAACCGGATCATATATTCAAGGACGAGAAATTTGAGGAGACTTATAAGTTTAAGCCGTTATCAGTATTTGAAAATCCCAGCTTATTGAAAGGAATCGAATTCATGCTCGGTGGGGACATCCAGCCGAGTCCCAACGATATGAAAGGTAATTGAATCTAACTTCATAATTTCAGTTGTACTAAGATTCCTCCATTTCTTCACAGCTATTATTGAAAGCGCCGGTGGAACCGTGCACGCGAAGGTCCCTTCGATTGCGAGCAATATTAAACTATATGCGATTGCTAGTAAGAAAGATAAGCACGTCTGGTCGCTTCTCAGGAACTACAAAGATGTACAATATATTACAACAGAGGGTGTCATGCAGGCGGTTGTCCAGCATAATTTGGGGCTGCTGGACGAGCACAAGCTACATTTAGTAGATATAAGTAAATAGATATAAATAGGCGTAAAATCACTCAACTAAAGTGTATAAAGCCCGTTGTCAGATTTACATTGTTATTGGCTAGCGTTTAATCCGATTATATATTTTCTGTAGTCTGTATATGTACCGATTGTATTTACCAAATTATGTTTTTGTAAAAATTGTTTGCCAGTTATGTATTTGGAGATTATATTCTAATTTGTATTTATTTTTCCACTTTACACTTTTATTTTTATTATTCCAACTTCTTCCGTTTGGAGCCCGTTGGCTTCTCGAATTGCTGCCTCATGCCGCCGGCGCGCTCGTTATGAAATTTCATGTTATTGGACGTCTCAGCATACCATGGTGAATCGAATTTTGTGGTATCCTGATCAACTAAATGCGTGTACTTGGTACGACCACAGCGTCCAAAGTTCTTCACTTGCATCACCTTGGGCAGAATGGTTTTATCAAAGTGATCTTCTAGCGTAGCCTGGGCAAAGTCTCGCTTCAGCACTTCATTCTCCTCGTCCAGATAGAACGCGCCACGATGATAGTATTTTTGCAGGAATTTATATTTGCCTTTGGTTGCTTTGTTGGTAACGAGTTTGGGATTCGACCGGAGCTCCTGGCGTCTCTCCTCTTCGGTGAGATTGCGCATACGCTCGATTTCCAGTTTTTCGTGTTCAGCGCTGCAAATTAAAATAGAAAGATTTTCAGTTAATATTTACATTCCTGACATACTATGACTAAGTAGTTAGCTTACTTTTCGCGCTCTTCTCGGTCTCGTTTCATACGTTTCAATTCGCGCAATTTCCATGCCTCGTACTCCACCTCATCGTTCTCATCGGCTGTGCACACATCGTCTATGCATGCTTCGTTGGTCTCTGGCTTGATCTTCTCCAAGTCCTTCTTTACACTCTCCTCCACCATTCGCAATGTGGCGCGTCTTCTCTCTTTTGCAGCTCGTTTGGCCTCGGCTTCCAATTGCTTTTGTTTCTGAGCTTCACGTTCCTTCTCTTGTATGGTCGCTCGATCTCGTTTGCGCACAAAGAGCGGCTTCAGACGCGGTTCGTTTTCTTCTTCGCTCTCTGTTTCTTCTTCGTATTCGGAGCTCTCCGATTCCGATGATTCCGATTGTTTCTCGTCTTCTTTTTGGAGCACTTCTTCCTCTCGCTGCTGCTGCAACATACGTGATCGCAACCTTAAGCGACGCTTCTCCAATTCAGTGTCACTTAGCTCTGAGTCCGTGTCGGACTCTGATGCCAGGGTGATCTTATTGGTAGTGCGCTCTAATCGTCGCTGCTGCTCGCCGTTTTCGTCTGCAGCAGGTTCTTCATCTTCGCTAGCGCTTTCCATTAATTCCGGCTCATGAATGTGTCTGTGACGCTCGCGGCGTTCGCGCTCCAAATCTTCAGTATCCACTGGTCGTGCACGCAGACGCCGAAGCCGTGGATCATCTATCTCTGCCTCATCCTCTTGCTCTTCTGTCTTCTCGTCTCCACTTTCTCGACGCGACAGCTCGAGTTTGTGGCGCTCCGCTTTATGTCGCTCCAAGCGCTTTCGAGTATCCACGAAGTCATCATCATCACTCTCATCCGAGCTGGAGTCAGCGCGTGCATAATCGGGTCGCTTACCAGATATATAACGCTGTACCTTAACCTTTTGCATAGAAATCTCCCCTGGAACAAGGCGAAAATATTTGTTATTTGGTTTTGCTTGCCCGAGGATTCCCGCTTAGCTTACCTTTTTCATTTCGAATAGGCACCGCACCCGCGGTGCACTGTATGCCCATCGGGGCTGCTGGAGCACTCATAATTCGCAAAAATATCAACAGATATGTTTATTTTTACAACAAATTTTATATTTTCAGCAAGATTCACAAGTTTTGTTTTTCCTTAGAGCTGTGAACGTTTGACGATACTATCGTTTGCTGGGAAACAATAACCGCACCATTTTGAGTTTAACATTTATGTTTACAGCAGTTATAATGGCGCGCACTGTTAAGTTTGAATAAAAAAGTGAATGTGACTTAGCAGTTGTTACCTGATGATCTCTGTACAATGAGTCATATAAGCTTATATCAAGTCTGCTTCTAATTGAGACAAATTCAATAATTAATGCTATTTATGTAAGACGCCGTCAATTTTTGCAATTTTAACGCCCACTTTCATTAATAGGAACAATTAACAATTGACTTTTACGCTTTCTTTTCTATATGTTTTTCTTCCAATTTTCAGGGGCGTACAGACAGCAGCCCAAAGGCCAAATGCCAACGAAAAAATTTTCAATTTTAGCGTATACATATTATATTATTAAAAAAGCTAATATTGTAGCAGTACTCATTTTCTTGGTGAAGAGTCAATCAATAAAAATGCACTTTAAAATACACTCTGCCACATAAATCCCATCAAGCTAATCCTAATTTTATCAATATGCGTCGCTCTTTTAATTATTGCTAAAATTATTGCACATGGGGCGTACATGTGCAAAAGTGAAACCCTTGTGACAATTACTACATTTAAATAAAAATTTATTGCTATGTACACGATTTCTGCTTCTTTTATTTCGTTTTGATGTGACAAATGGTTTCAATTCCAATTTCTAATACATTTCAATTAATATTAAACACTTTAGCAACATTTTGCAAGAAGAGCGAAAAGAACATAAAAATAATTGTAAACAAATAATTTTCTATTAACATGAACACAAGCCCATTGCTGCCGCTTGCTTGCTGTAAATCGGTACCAGATCGAACTCGTTATCGTTATCCAAACATCAGACACCAAATATATGTATATGCCTGTCTATGCATAACCACGAGACGTAAGATATCCCCCTCGCACCAATTGAGATAAAAATCGTGTAGACATATGGTCAAATATTAATTGCTGCAATTTTTTTCCTTTGTCAGTTTTTTGTACTCACAAAAGAGCGTTAGTGGTGGGGTTCAATCTCAAAGTCGTATAATGAAACGGCGTTAAACCGTTTTGCGTAAAACGCTCTCTGATTTATACTCTAATAGGGAGTCTTAGTAGGAGGAGGAGAAGGCGGAGGAGGAGGAGAAGGCGGAGGAGGAGGAGAAGGCGGCACCTTCGATTCAATTGCTGATGAAGTTTCCGCTTCAAAGAAGCTGTCTCCAGTATATTCCGCAAATCCCTTTTGCATGTCCATATTAGAATTGCCTTTTCAACACGCAAATATCAACAAGAGAGAGTTGACAAGTCGGGCTCGGGTGTGTATGAATAATTATATATGAATATAACAAATAACCGTAATCATGTGCTGAGTTGCTGTTGTCTAACTGAGACACAGGGAGAATGTGGCAGCTACTCTTTTTCTCTATCTCCCAAACCTTGTAAATTGTAAACCATTTTATACCTATCAAAGTTTAAAATGATATAGATAACGAGTATGATTCAAGTTCTTGATGCGTAGGAGATATACTCAAATGACTCGAGTTTGATAGCAACTTTAATCTATTGAAGTGGAAAAGTTGGAACTGGGGGTGCTATAGAAAAAAATGATATGAAATCATGTCTTTATCTTAATAGGTTTCGAGACGATGTATAGACAGATAAATGAACAATGTGACAGACGGACAGATGGAACTAGATTGATTTGACTTTTGCTTCTGGTCAATAATATATATACTGTTACAAACACTTAAAAAAAAAAAATAAACATTTTCTCTATTCACGCAATTTTTATGGGTGTATAGAAAATAGAGATATACATATTGAATATCTGCTCACAATATTATAATAAAAATATAAAAAATAATGTACACTACATTATTAAGAAAGTTCTTAAATTGCATTTGTTAATAAAAAAAAAAGTTTTTTTGTTTTGTTTTTTTTTTTTTCAACTTAGTGGCACAATCCCAAGTTTATAAGTGGAAAATATAAAAATTACAAAATGCATTTATTTATTATGAATTGCTTCAAGATATCAATTAAGGCTTCAGCCAGGTCTGCGTCGAGTGCGCTGCTCCCAAACTCTCTCTTTCTCTCTCTCTTTTTCTGATCTTTTTGCCAATTGTTGGACAGACTCTCTATTGCTCTCTTTTTAGGGCTTTTGCAATACTCTCTCTCTCTCTCTTTCTCTCTTGCCTCTTGTCCAAGAAACTGAGGCACTGAGCGATTTGGCGTCGCATCGATCGGCTGCTGGCCATATAAAAGCCCCTAACGATCCGCTGACAAAGTCATTCATTTGAAAACATTCAATTCGTTCGAGCTACGAGAAATACGAGAACTACGACAAACAACAATCACAATTTGTGTATTCAAATAGGCAACAAGGATTAAGTTCAATTCACAAGAAAAAATAATAAACAAATACTTTGTGACTTTGAAATTCTAGTGCTCAGTGCTTTTTTTGTACTTAAAGGAAAGTTGTAAAGCCGCGAATATAATATTAATGAAATATAAAAACAATCGCGGCTTTATTTTGCAAATACAATTCAGAACATTTTTAACTTAGTTTGTGCATAAAAAGAAACAACAGCGCCGTTTTTGAAAGGATTTTACGCCAAAGGATTAAATAATTTTATATAGTTGTGAGTAAAAAAAAATAATTGAATTTTTTATATTATTTTGAATTTAGTAAACAAATTAATTAATTGATATTAAAGTTTAATTGAGCTGCACATGCAAAGCTAATTAATAAACAATAGAGCAAATAGACAAAAGACTGGATAAAACATTTCTGATAGTCATAAAAATTATATAATTATATTACCAAATGTAAATATGAAATTAAATAAAAATGTAAACAACTTTAATGAAATATTAAGTATAAATGTTTAATAATAAAAGAAATAACAACATAATATTGCTCAATGTAAAAAATCTCTAAATCAATAAATAGATATTAGGGTTCGGGTCTCACTGTAATGGTGGCTAACAATTTGATTATCTCAGCACTTTAAATATGATTTATAGAGTTTTCTCAAACTCTCTGAAAGTCTAATAGATACATTTTTTTAAGCTTGCTAAATTCTGTGAGAGAGCTGTCTATGCATAATCATGATATATTTATCTACAATTTGCATATATGTCTATATCTTCAAAAACTCTCCTTTCTTTATTTAAATCTGTAGTTTGGTTAACGTCGTAAATTGTGAAAAATATGATAATTGCTGATTTGCATTGGCAAATGGGCGTAAACCATAAATCTTATTTTGTAAACTTTCTAGTGAATCGTTTCAATAATTTGTATTCGTACGACGGATGAGCACTACTCCCATCAATATACCTTTTTCAATTGGAGCACATATAGTATATATAGTGGAACAAAATATATATATTTTTCGAAGAACTCATTTTTCACAATTTATAATTAGCATGACTGTAACTGTGTAAATTGTTAATAAATACTTCCAAACTATTATGAAACTAGAAGAGAGAATAAAATTGTGAATGGGTTAAAAATGAAGCAGAGAATCATTATATAAATTATAATCATACCGTTAAAAATGAAATATGTTAATGCAAATATTTACAGTTACAGTTATATACATTAATTGGACATCTGTCTTAGTATAGTAACTCATTCTGTCAGACGATATCTACAGAGTTTGTTTTCGCAATACTCGTAAATTGTAAACAGTTTATAAAAAGTTTTTTTTTTTTTTTTTGTGCACATAACAGCAACAGCAAATTTTAAATGTCAAATGGAATTGCGTACAGCTCGTGTGCAGCTTGCAGCTTTCCTCTTCGCTACTTTTATTATGAAATCATATATATCTGATATTATTGTTCTCAATAATGGACACACATCGTGATAGGCGCAGAGCGAAATGCTGTCCCAAGATACGCGCATATTAATTGAGCTTCATTTCACACAGATCGCAAACGGAAGGCGATGCTGAAGATGCTGAAGAGATGAAAGAGATCGATTAACACGGTGTGTGTGTGTGAGAGAGAGAGAGAGAGAGAGAGCGAGGGAGAGGTGAGGAGGGGAAGAGAGGGAGCGTGACAGGGAGAGAGGCTAAAGAAAATGCGATATAAGATGAAGGACCGATAAAGACATATTGAGAGAGTGTTAGTGAGAGGGAGAGAGCTGCTGCTCCGTTAAAGAATCTCTTTCCGTCTCGGCTGCCTGCCCGATCTACCCCAATTCTCTGTCTCTTTGGACTTCGTCTGGGAAAGTGTCGCTTGCTTGCGCCTGTTTCTTGGGCCCAGTCTCAGTTTCTAGCCAAAACTGGCACGAGCCGATATTTCCGATATAAACCAGTTAAGTTTGCTTAAAGCTCATTGAATCGCGTGCATGTTTCTCACTTGTGCCTATGGGCCAGGAGTTGCCTTTCATATATTGAATATTAATATTTATTTGTATTTTTATGAGTCAGTTAATAGAAGGAATTCAATTTATGATCAAATATCTATGACTACATTTCACAAAATAAAAAATGTTGTATAAAAATGCTTTATTTTATTAAATTACTAATTTAGTTTTAATTAATACTACGAGGTTGTAATTTCTTTCATTTAATAAATAAATAAATAAATAAATAAATAAATAAATAAATAAATAATTATGAATAATAAATATGTCAGACCCATAAAAACAAAATTTAGATAATATTAAATTGAATTCAGTTTTATCTTAATTATTTGATTAAAATTATATATATTTTTATATTATAATTTAAACTTACAAACAAAATGTTGTTCAAGAATAAATAAATTTTATTCATATAATTTATTAATCAGAAATCAATACTAACTATTTATTATGTCAATATCAAATCAATTTCCACAATCATAATACACTGTAAACAAAATTCCAAAATTCAAGTCTTCAACTGATTTCCATGTCCTCGAAGAATGTTTTACTTAGGGCTCATAAAAAATATGAATATTAATACATTGAGTAATTGACAGAGGCGGCTTAATCAAATTGTTTATGTAAGGAAATGATAAATTCCGAGTTGAACTGCGTCTCATTGGCTACATGAATTGTACATACATATATCTCGCAGATAAATTTACAGATACATATACAGATACAAATTCCGAAACTTAATTGATTAACGACGCCTACAGCAAGAAAACTTTGTAATTGCCGCCACTGCAAAGCCTTGAACTTATCAAGACTTTATATATTAGTTATACATATACAATATCTGAGCTATCTTTTAACTCATCTATAACTAAATTTTATTGATGTGTTATTTATGAATTCCTATGCAGTTTCTGGTTGAGAGAGCACTGCATCAAATCCACTCTAGTTGAACACCTCTGAGGAGACACTTGGGCAACATGTTCGGCACCATTTTGAAATTGTTGACGCTCTGCGCGCTGGCGCATTCTATTAACGCGCACACACTGAAGCAGGATCCGCAGCGGCAGCAGGTGCCCATCACACCTGAGCAGAAGTATTTGATTGTGCGCGGCGAGTCCTCGGCTACGTCCGAGGAGCATTTGCAGTTCGATGATGCAGCCACGCTGCTGCTGTCGGCTTTCAAGACCCAGCAGCTGAAGGCTGGCCTCGACTTGGAGGAATGCAGCGAGCCCACGCACAAGGCCACCTTCTCTGGCATTGACTACGTCATACTGCTGTCCATGTTGGTCGTCTCGCTGGGCATTGGCATCTTCTATGGCTTCTTCCAGACGGGCGGCAGCTCCTCGGATGACTTCCTGCTTGGCTCTGGCATGAGCTTGCTGCCCGTGACGCTCAGCCTAACCACGAGCTTCATCACGGCCATTGAGCTGCTGGGCAATCCCTCCGAGATGTACTTCCAGGGCACACAGTTTGTGCTGATTGTGATACCCATGCTGCTGGTCATACCCGTGGCTGTCAAGGTCTTCTATCCGATTTACTTCAAAATGGAGCTGACCAGCTGCTATGAGTATCTGGGCATACGCTTCGGCAAGGAGATACGCATCCTGGGCGCAGTGCTCTACGTTATACAGGTAAGATGACTGAGAATATATTCACTCAGCATGTGGCTTTATCTCCATTTCCTGTCTCTTGCTCTGCAGATGTGCTTCTACACGGCCGTGGCCGTCCTAGCTCCGGCCATTGCTCTGTCCAAGGCAACTGGCTTGGACACCAAAATCGCAGTTATTCTTATCTATGTGGTCTGCGTCTTTTACTCCTCGATGGGCGGCATCAAGGCGTGCGTCATAGCAGATTCCTTTCAGGTGAGTCCCAGGCTTCGATTTATCCTTGGCATCTGCTTATATCTTGTAATTATTCCTAGGCTGCTGTTCTGGCCGTCTCCTTGGTTCTGATCGTTCTCCTGGGCTGCTTCTATAGTGGCAGTCCCGTGCAAGTCTTTCAAACTGCAGCTGAACGCAGTCGGCTGGAGTTCTTCAAGTAAGTGACTAACCCAAACTACAGTGAATTCTCGCTAATCTTTGATCATCTGCCTTGCAGCTTCGATCCCAGTCCCACAACGCGTCACACCGTCTGGTCTGTGGTCATTGGCGGCTTTTTCTACTGGACTTCGCTGTTCTGCACCAATCAGGCGTCTGTGCAGAAGTGCATGTCGCTCAAGTCCTTGAAGCTGGCCAAGATTGCCCTGGGCTTCGCCATCATTGGACTGGTTTTCGTCTTCCTGCTCAACTTCTACACGGGTCTCATGGTCTTCACCCACTATGCGGACTGCGATCCGCTGAGCGTGGGGCGCATCACCGCCTCCGATCAGCTGTTGCCCTACTATGTGATCAACACTTATGATCATGTCTACACCATTGCGGGCATCTTTGTGGCGGGCATCTTTGCAGCTAGCTTGGGGTAGGTCTAGAGTAGCTTGGGTTGAGGATCAGCTTTAGCTGATATATATTGAGGGTATAAAAATAACTTTTCATTTACTTTACCGTATTTTATACTTGCAGCACTGTTGCCTCCGCTTTGAACTCTCTTTCGGCTGTCACCTGCGAGGATTTGCTGATCAATGGCATGAACATTAAAATTTCGCCCGAGAAGGGCGCTACCTATGCCAAATGGATGTCCTTGGGCTATGGCGTCGGCTCCTTTGGTCTGGTCTTCATTGTGGAACACCTGGGCGGTGTGCTCCAGGCCACACTGACGCTGAACGGACTTATTGGCGGCGTTACGCTGGGTCTATTCGTCTTGGGAATTGCCTGCAAGCAGGCGAATACGAAGGGCGCCTTCTATGGCGGCCTGCTCTCACTGGCTCTGGTCATATTCGTGGGCGTCGTGGCGCAAATAGCCAATGTGGAGACACCAGCACTGCCCACATCCGTGGAGCATTGCGATTGCCATGTGAATGTGACGGGCATCATCGACGACTTGCTGAGCGAGAGCCTATTGCCACCGGCGGAGCACGGCTTTACGTAAGTTGCGCGAGCTCTAGAAGACTTTTTAACCATGCGATGCTAATGAATACTCTACATTCTTTAGCTCCTGGCCCATATTTCGCATGAGTTACATGTGGTTCAGCATGGTGGGCTGCCTGCTAACTGTCTTCCTCGGCTGGCTTATATCGGTCATCATTGATGCAGTGCAGCGACGCAGCGTGCTGAGGCTCACAGCCAAGGGCATTGACAATCCCGCCGTCAGCGAGGACGTTTTCAAGTGCGATGAACCAGTGATCTTTACCACAATGAAACCCATTGAGCCGACCAGCGGCGAGGGTCACATTAATTTGGCCATACGGCTAGACGATGAATACAGCCCGAAGTAGATGTCTTTCATACGCAAATAAGATTCCTGGTGCAAGCGTAACCTCCATGTACAAAGCCTTCCTAGTTTGCCTTAACTTAGTCGATTGAGTGATTTCTAGTTTGTAAGCTTCTATCTGTGGCTAATCGCGGACAGTATTTTACTAATTTTAATATTATACTTATACTTTTTAATGTATGAATTTATTCTAGATAAAGTTGAATTAATAACGCAGTTCTTTGCGTTAATAAAAAACTGTTAAATTGTGTATTCGTTGTGAGCGGTACATTTATTTAGGATGCCACTGTAAGTGCAGTCAGATCAACGCTTTAGTGATGACAGAAACCAGCTGCTGTTGCCATACTTAACGAATGTTCTATATTCTATTGCTGCATTTGGTTGTTGGGCAGCACTGTAATCGCCGTTTTCCTACTATAGCGATGACACAAACCACCTACTGCTGAAGATAATTGATCGGCAGCTCAGCAAGGACAAAACCCAATTGCTCTGGCTTCAGTGTACATAGCTTAATTGCTATTGCTGTGCCTCCCCTATCTATCTATCTCTCTCTTTCGCTTTGACCCCTTTTCTATTTCGCTTGTAAATTAAAACATTTCTTAACTAAAATCAGTTGTGAATTGTTCAAAGACCTTTATTTTGTGTTGGAATTTAAATTCGAAAAAATATGCACACATTAAGTACAATAATTAATTAATTAATTCATTAGCTTTATAAGTAGGTATAATGATAATTATGCAAAATGTACAATTAAAAATGCTAAACATATATTTACAAAATAGTTTCCCCTGGCCGCATGTCCTGGCAATCACGTTACGCTTATTTCCTCATCGCTGTCCGAGTTGGAGTCCTCGTAGTCCTCATAGTAGAGCTTCATGAACTCTGTACTCTGAAAGTGGGCAGCCGAAGTGGGCGTGCCGCTGGGCGTCGCCTGCTGCTGCTGTTGCTGCTGTTGTTGTTGCTGCTGTTGTTGCTGCTGCTGGTGATGATGATGCAGTTGCGCAGCTGCTGCTGCGGCTGCCAGCTCCACTTCGCGCATGGCCGTAAAGTGAGGCGAGTGATGGAGCTGCTGCAGTTGCTCGAAGCGGCGCTGTTTGGCCTCCTGGATGCTGCTCTCCAGCTTGAATTTCAGATCAGCGGCCACCAGCTGCTTCTGCATCTCCGCATTGATCTTCGCCTGAAACTCAGCGGCGCTGCCAATGCCCGGCGGCGAAGAGGCTGCCGACGACACGGTGGGCGTTGGTGTGGGCGTGCCCGATTGATCGCCCATCTTGATGCTGGTGAGCAGCGGCGGCGGTGAGCTGATTTGCATGCCATAGCCGCTCGGACCGGTTGGGTGGTTGCTGATGGACGTCGGCGTCGGTGCACCCTCCACAGGCGAGCTGCTGGTGGCAGATTGCGGTGATTTGGGTGTGACAGCAGTCGACGCACTCGCTCCACCTCCAAGCCCTGCGCCTGGCTCATCCTTGGCAGCAGCTGTTGACGCCGCCAGGGGCGGTGGCGTGGCACTGCCGCTGGGCGAGAGCAGCGTCGGCGACAGCGGCGTCAGTGGGCGATCGCATTTGGCGTCTGACAGATCCGGATTGGGATTGTTCTTGTTGGGCAGCGTCTGGTCGCGTGAGCCGCCATTGGCCAGCAGCTCGCGCTCCTTGGAGTTGCGCCACTTCATGCGACGATTTTGAAACCAAATTTTTACCTGCAAATGGAAGTGAAATGGGTAAATTGAATATGTCCAACTACGGATGGATGCCTGTCTGCCACAGCAGTGAAGCTGTCCCGGACGGAGCTGGTAGCTGGGAGCTGAGCTCCCTAAAAACTTTTCATGACCACAGGCGCAGATAAATTCATGGTCAAATTTCAACTTTTCTGGCCAAAAATGTTGCTTGCAAAGTTTCTGTGGTTGCTGCCACAGGGTGGTGCCGGGCTGGGGCTGGCGTGTGTGTGGGCGTGGCTAGGGTTAAAAGTTTGAACTGCAATGCCAACAGCAGACGCTGGCATATCCATAATAAATGCAAATGAGAGACATTTGCTAAGCGGCTACAAATTGATTAGAGGCGGCACAGTGGCCAGATGAAGCAGAGAATGGGAGTGAAAAGAGCATTAAGTGGATCTAGTTCATTTTAAGAATTCTCAGTATGGAGTTGTAAATAAGAAAATTGTGAACAGAATAGAAGAATAGCTGAATGGTGAAAACTAGTAAAATGAGCGAGCAAAGGGAATTGAAAAATTCAAGAGCAATGGAACTGGTTTCTCTTAGAAATTCTGAAGATGTACTTAGGAAAATTATGATCTCTGTGAGAGAACAGCTGAATAAGGATTGAGAAGGACCAAAACTCAAAAGGAATCAGAGAGTGTCAGGACAGGGAAGTGGAACTTGTTAATTTTATGACTAAAAAGGAATATTTTGAACTAGTGCAATCATAAAAATCTAGTTTATGAACTATACTTTTTGACAATTCATAATCTGCTAGAGCCAAAAGCAAAAACAAGCTGAATCAAACAATTTCTTAATTCTTCTCGCATCCCTCGCACTTTTGTCACACTGTGCCCAAAAGTTGGTCCAGCAAAAGTGCTGTAAGCCACTCTCTCTCTCCGTGTGTGTGTGCGTGTGAGTGAGTGTGTTTATGTATTGCTGCATTTGACAGGGACAGTGAGAGACAAGTAGGACGCAAACACTCAAAGCAAATTGCTGGCACCCTGACTACCCTGGCTGCCCGCGACTACCCTGGCCGTTGCCGAAGTTTTGCGACTGTTTTTGAGTTATTATTCAATGGGTGTTTACCTACGCTGTGTTACAGTTACAGTTACAGTTGCACAGTGACGCTGTCTGGGACACCCAGCGGGAGGCTCTCTCTCCGTCTCGCTCTCTCAATTGCAAAACCCCAAAGAGCCAAGCAAATTTGCAACAATTTATAGGGCTGCCCACACACTCACGCTCTCACACACACACACACTGACCATAACACGTAATTAGTTTAAATTTCTTGCTCTAGCACAAATTGATGCGTTAAATTGACTTGTAGTCAACGGCATGGAATAAAACCCACACTCAGGACTCCGGGATATAATCGGCAGGCATATAAATAAATAAACAACAGCGACAACAACAACAACAACAACAATGGGAACACAAACAACGCTGGAAAGTGCTGACATGTTGAACAAGCGATTAACCGCAGAGATTTTTGCCGAACGCCGTCGTCGCCTTCAGCTTACAGCTCTCAGTTCTCAGCTCTCAGTTCTCAGCCTTCAGTCTTCGTCTGTCTCGTCCTCGGCCACGTGCCGAGTTTTGGTTGCCTTTGCGTTTTCAATACGGTTGGGAGGTTTGCTGTTTCACTTACTTCCGGTCATTGAATTTTGCAGCGTCTGTCGCAGCACCCAACCCCACAACCACCCAGCCACCCAACCACCCAAAATGCCGGTCACCACCCACCACGCAGCAATTGAAATAATAAGCTCAGGCGGCGATAAGATTAATGATTATAGCCCAGACCGAAGGCAGAGCCGGAGCCACAGCCAGCGCCATAGACGCAGTCTTCGTCCTGGACCTGAACTGAGCTCGTCGTCTGTTTTTGATGGAAATTAATTATAAAGCGTGCAATTTAGTATGCGTCTACGGGTGGGCAAAAAACTCGACTGGAAAATGAGCCTGAGACTGGACCGCCAACTGCTCCCAGCTCGCCTTGGCATTCCACCTAATCCTCGCCTATGTCCAAGTTTAATGAGCTCGAAATTATGATGTTTGCTTTGGCTTTTAATAGCTTCCATTTGATCTGGCATTCAGCAGGCCAAGGCGTGCATATCTAGAAATAGACTCGCCAACTGTTTGCCTATGGAACCAGTTACTAAATTTAATCCCCTCTTAAATATATATATTACGATTATATACATACACAGCTCAATGGAGCGCTCACATGAATTCAATTAGCGGCAATTCAGTTATAAATGAGTTTTTAGCATGTTTACAAATATTGCGCTTGTTATGGCTAGCATATTATTAATGTATTACAACAATTTTGTTTGTTTGTTTTTATGGTCATTTTAACAAATCATTTATGCATATTATTTTTTAGAGGCATTAGATATCCATTGAGTGAGTCGGCGGCATGCCATTGGTTTAATTATTTTAGCAGTTGAGTATATTTACGATCTATATATGTATGTATAAATGAAAGTACGTGAGAATTTTCTGGACTGTAACATTATAAGCAGCTGAGCCAGAGTGGACCCTCTGTTTACTCTGACTGCTGAGAGCAGATTCCAGCAGCCTAGCCCACACACAGCCCCGCTGAGAGCTGCTACACAGTTGTCATTGAGGTAGAGTCTAACTATTGGATCCTCAAGCAGGGAGAGCGACGAGAGTGAGACAGAGACATGGCTATTCGGCTGAAATGGTTACTTCGGCTATTCGTTGTGGTTGTCGGCATAGAGAGGCGACTATATCAATAACATAGTATTTGTGAGACCAGCATTTGAGGTTGGAGAGCCTGAATATCGATCTGCCTGTGCTCGTTCTGCCTATGCACTCTCCTCATATACGAGCATATTCTATTTAAGGCGCGCTTACTTAATGAATAAAGGCATTCTTAAATTGAAGCTCAAGGCGATCGGACGTTGCTCTCATATATCATATAAATATTGTACATTGCGCCCTATATCAGAGGAAGTTGCTGCTTTCTTTCTGGTTTACATATTGATTTAAACATATATCATAAAAATATGTATAGTGCTTAAACAAAAACCATTTTCTGTATAATTGTGAGCTAACAATAGTTTAACATAGAGCTAAAAAATTAGTTGTTTTGCATAATATAGTATAATATAATATAATATAATATAATATAATATAATATAATATAATATAATATAATATAATATAATATAATATAATATAATATAATATAATATAATATAATATAATATATTATAATGCAATATTCATGCATAATTCTCCCCTATCATTCATCTCTCTTCTAGAACTTCAGTCACTGACAGTTACTAACATCAAGAGCTATTCGCCTGCCTATCTGCCCAGCTCTATCAGCAGTGCTGCAGACAGCTCTAAAGACCTTCAGCTATTAGCTACTGTATGCACTCCAATCAAGCGTTTAAATGACTCTCATCTGATCTCGTGCCATCCCCTATCACTACTCCACGCCGGCAGTAAGCAGTCGACACATTATCCTGTAACAGTTTCAGCCCCAATTGGTAAGTGAGTAACAGATTTTTCTGACACGCAGCCCGCCTAGCATTTGTTTGAAGTTTTTATAAAGCAGGCAGCGCGGCGAGCGTGTGGAAAGAGGCGAAGGCAAGTTGGCAGAAGGGCGGCTGAGGGGGAAGAGCTGTTACGCTCAGTCCGTTTAGCTACAAATTGTTTTGGCCGCCCTTTTTGCCGAAAATTGACTTTGGCAATGAGCACAAGCTGTTGTTTGTGTGGCTGACTTGGCTGGGAGTCTGAGTCTGAGACGGTGACGGAGACGGAGACGGGGTCGGAGTCTGAGATTGGGACAGGGACAGGGACAGATATTGGGTGTGGGTGCGGCAACATATGTTAACTAATGAGGCCGTTGCTAGCTGTGGGGTTGCTTTGTCAAGGCTCAGCTCGGCTCGACTCGACTCGACTCGGGCTGTCATTCGATACGCTGCGTAATAGCGTATTAAATAGTCTGCTACTATTTGCCAAAGTCATTTCAAGTCATTTCGTCTACGTTTTGGGTTACCATGGCCCACACTCCAGCGCAGTCCACTCTGCCTGACTGTGGTTATTGTTTTAGGGCCCTCGCTCGCCCCCTTCTCCACTTTGTCCCTCTGGCATTTATTTAGCAATTTGTCATAAATTTATTTTGTAACCAAAGCTGCAAATGATGGTTTTTAATGTTTCTCAATCGTTTTTGCCAGTCAAGGGAAATGGAATTCGAGTTACAAACACATTTGAGTAGGATTCAACTGCTTTTTGATAGTCGTAAATGTGGCTAAATGCTTCAAGCGACTTGCTCTTTAATAAAATATTTAAGCCATGCTTAAGTTAGATATAGCTTAAAGTATATATCTTAATGCATCTGCAGAACTTTTGTAAATCTGTCTCTGATCAAGACAAAGCCATTAAGAAGCCAGCAAGGCTCTTAAAAAAACAAGTTAGGTTGACAAAAAAGAGCAAGGCTTGGCTCTTTTATTATACACATATGCACTAAATACACATACACATATATACATTCTTTATGGCATTAACCCTCGTGTATGCACAGATTATTTATATAATACAAATTGATTTAAAGCGTTCGCGGTTTGAGTAAATAATAAAAAGCAGCAAAAGCAAAATGACAAACAAATGAAAATTCAAATGAAAAAAAGAGGAAAGGAACTGTCTGCCAAACCTCACACACACACGCACACCCTCGTCGGCGCAGACAACCGAAATAAAGATAAAAATATTTATAACGTGAAAATGCCAAAGAGTACCAAATGCTGAAGCACGCAGAGTTTTCACAGTTGATTGCGAGCCTTGCGTCGCTGTCTGTAAATCTGTTTTATTTATTTTTTTCGCTTCGGCTTTGGTTTGGCTTTGGCTTTGGCTTTAGCTGCTTCCATTTGGCGGGCGTTCCCCCATTTTTTCGACAAATCAAAAACAGACGAATTTGTTTTGGACATGACACTTAAAAAGTTGCTGCCGGCTGACACGTGTGTGTGTGTGTGTGTGTGTATGCGTCTATGTGCGTGTGTGTGTATTGTGCGGGGGTTGCTAAAGGGCCAACTCGTTTAGCGCGTTCCTCTGATATCAGCGCGAATCCTTGAGCTTTGCTTTGTGCATTGATTTAAAAATGCAAATCAGTTTATAGAAATTCTTGGCCTCAAGATGTTTACATTTCCGCTTACTGTGTTTGGCATGGTGTGGCTGTTGTTGTTGCCGGCTCTTGGTGGTTTGAAGTGTCATTAATGGCAATTAAATTTATAGCTGGCGGATTATGAGGCTGGTAACTGTCACTGCCAGGCAGCAGTCGAATGCTGAATGCTGAATGATGAAGGGAGCGAGCTCTTACACCATGGCATACACACCCACTCCATTCCCCACGAGCTCAATATAAACATAATCAAAGCGTTGCACGTGAGCTGCATGCAGGAGTACAGGAATCATCAAACGCACATAAATCGCGTGGTTAGCTGCGCGCGTTAATAAACGCGCACGCGTTTTCTTCTCCTTCATTTTTTGTACAAACGATTTTCAAGTGCGTTTGTTAAAATCGCAATAAACGTTGCAATGAACAACACTCGAAATGATGAATCACCTGCGCGGTTGGCATCAATGCAACCGTTTGTCAACCGCAAGGCACGCGGGCTGCAGCTAGGCTCACTGCTGCACTGGCCATATATTTATGGCCGATGGTGTGGCACGGAGGGCAGCGTGCAGCAAATGAACAGCAATGGCAGCGCCAATTGAACAACAAAAAGTGCAGCACGACAAAGGACATTGCGAAGCTCTTAAATCATATTGCATACAACTAGGCGCCAGGACACGCGCTGCAATGCAATACCCACACACACACACATACACACACATAGCCACACCACTTCTCATTCTCCGAGTGTCACTTGAGTGTGAATATCCGCACTCGTTCATCACCCACAGCCCACACCTATACACACACTCGACCACAAGCGCTGCGCTGCGACCCCCGCTTGGCTGTTAATGGAGCCGGTGTCGCCATCGCCGCCGGCTGGACAACACTTTGTCCTTTGTCCAGTCGCCCAGAGAGAGAGAGAGAGAGAGAGAGAGAGAGAGAGAGTGGGAGAGATGGAGCAGAAACCTCGGACCCTGGACTGGACCAACTGCTGCGATTTGACTGAGAGTTTTTCTGACATTTTTGCACATTTTTTAAACGTCTCTGCTTTGGCTCTTTCGGCTTTGTTTTTGACGCCATCCCGTCGACATTTTCATTTTCCCATTTGACAAAGTGCAATTGATGAATGCTTTGATTTCATCACTACAAAAAAAAAGTAACTGAAAAAATAAAAAACTGCTGCTTTGAACATTTTTGTACTTCAAAGATTAATGGCTGAGCTCTGGCCAATAATCATAAAATAATTGTAAGTCCGAGCGTTCTACACACACCAAAGACCACAATAGAAAATTTAGAGAAAAGCAAATCTTTGACGTTGCCTAAATGAAAATTCACAATATTTTCTTTGAGCGAAATAACTGTAGCTTAGCTAAATTCAGGAGTTGACTTTAGTCTTAGTCCTTGACTTTAAGATCAACTATGGTTGCGCTGGGAAAATCTAGCTATTCTTTAGAAAACTAAAAGCCATAAAATAAAATATTGATATTTTACATAGTTTACGAGCTTCACTTTTAGGCAGTATATCTAGAATCAATCACATTGATATAATCTATGATATTATATTCCATTACAAGCTACGGCTCCGATCATTTAACCATTTATTACAACAAAAACTTGTTTGGGTATATAGAGTATATAGCTCTAAACTTTTTGTTTTACACGAAACCAATGGGAAAATTAATCTGCCCAAGGAAAGCTAATGACTAACGACTTTTAGAAAGTCTATTGTCTTGACTTGACCAGCAATTCGCGATTCGATATTTTATCGCTTGTCACATCGAGCCAAGATGAATTTATTCTATATTTTGATCAGATTCTCATAAAGATAAATAATTTTCTATATCGAATTTCTGGTCTTTCGGGCATGTTACATTCTAGTTGCGTTTTCTATAACACTTATATTTCTGAAAAAAAAAAAAATTAGATATACTACGAAGCTTCTAGCATATACTTAATTAAAACAAACAGAGGCTAACCATAGCCTAGATCAACAACTTTTTCAGTAATCAATTCCACCTCAAAGGCTGGTTTTGTTTTGATTTGAGATATTAAAATGCACATTTCTATTTCCAATATGCCGTAATAAATACCTGTTTATTAAACAAACGCAGTTCGACTTACACTAGTTAGATAATTTAATACGTCAACTATCTAATTAACCTTACAAAGCAGAGCTGGGGGCAGGGGCAACAGCGCGGCCCATGCTAATGTGGACACCTTTGCATGCTGACGTCATCTGGCTGGTATTATACGATCATTAGACTGTATCTGTGTTTATTTGATGATCGATCGGCCGCATGCAGTGGCCTGTAAGAAAGGGGCGTAACCATGCATGCTGATGATGAATTCATGCCCCGCTCTCGCTGACAAATGCAACTGGACACGCTTATTGCGTAATTATGAAATTTTTATGAATCATATGCAGTTCGGCAACCAAAAAAAAGAGCTGCACTAATTTGGCGTGAGATTGTCAGCATCATCATCAGCAACATCATCAATGGCAGCGCAACGTCTGCTGCTCATTTACCCCCTCCTCCTGCTCCTATACATGCACCACCGTCCGATGACAACTCACAGTTGGCCCATTGATTGAGTTGTGATCGATTACATTTTGACAAGGCCAAATTGGACATGCCAAATTTTGCAGTAGCAGCAGCAGCAGCAGCGAACGGCAGCAGCAGGAGCAGCGGTAACTGCAGGAGTAGTAGCAGCAGCCATGTGAAAAATTCACTGGCGAAAATGTGTCCCAATTGTATTTTCTCTCATACGTTTTTTAAATTGTTCAGAAAGATGCAAGCGTTACGCATGAAATCATTTCGGAATCAATGTGGCATAGCATGCACATACGTATGTGTATGTATGTATATATTTGTATATAATCAGCCAATCTCCTAAGCAACTGAATTAAAGGGATTCAGGGTCATGTTCTATCCTTGATGTGGCCAAAGAGTTGATTATATACCCTATTTTATTCTATATATAATGTCATATCTACATTCATACTTAATAATTATTATATTGTCAGTAATAGTAAGCTTCAATTTATTGGTTATAAATTCTCTTGGAAGTAAAAATACCTTTCTCTTCAGTCTTTTGCTTCCAATCTGAAAGTTAACTTTTATATATATAATATAATTAACACAATGCACAATAACTATTATTATAAGGAATAGTAAACAAAAAGAAATCCCAAAGTCAATCTGAATCGACTTATTATCCTTATCCTTATTAACTTATTCCTGCTCTTACTTTTCATGCCTTGCACTTTCAACAATTTTTCTTTTCGCTATAAGGGAACAAACAAAAAATTTAATTTAATTATGCCGCGTTGGCGCAATCAATAAAAGACAGCCCCCCATGCCAACCCCCACCCCTTGGCCTGGCTAGCTGAAATGAATTTCTTATGGCTCGTTATAATTTCATTATATGTATTTCGATAGCAGGCGACCTCTCGCTCTCTCTATATATATATACACACACATACATATACACGGCTAAGATGAGCGACTGCGCATTTAAAGGAAGCACGCCCCCGCCCCTGGGCAACTAACCCCCCTCGAACGACGACGACGACGGCGACGGCGACGGCGACGACCTGTTATACGTTGGCTTGGCTTCCATTTTGCGCTGCGCAGCCATTGCTGAGAGCTTTTCGCAGTTTTTGAGGGCGGAGTTTTATTTAGCCCTGCTTTATGGCTGTTATTTTATGTGTCTTTGCTTTACATATTATTATTACTGTTGTTGTTGCTGTTGTTGTTGTAAAAGCTGATTTGAAAAGTTTTTGGGGGTAAATTGTTTATGCGTGGTTAAAAATCATTTTCATAATGGCATAATATTACGTTTATTATGAGCTCGTCTGCGAGCAGTTTATTGATTTCCATTTTCGGGATTTGTTTATGGTAAATTGGCAGAGCATCAAATTTTATAGTAGCAGAACCGCTTTTCTTTAAGTGCACCGATAGCTTAAGAAAGTTGAGAAAGTAGGTAGAATCTTTCAATGGAAAAAGGGGATACGGGAAATAAGTATTTATAATAGATGGTTAATCTGTTAAATTGTAATTTGTAAAAGGGGAAAAGTAAGTAAGTAAAGTGAAAAACCTTCTGCATGTTGGCAGAACTTTTGAAAGTTAGATCAGAGAAATATTCTAATTTCAATAGCTGTGAAATAGAATAGATTGAAGCGAGTGAGACTTTCAGGAAGATATAAATAATACAAAAGAAATAGATCATTCATATTTCACTTCAATTAAAGAACTGTTGCATCAAATTTAATTGAAATGAAGAAACCTATATGAGCCAGATAGTCAAAGAAGAATTCTAGAACCAGCAACATTTTTATAGCCATATATTAGACTGAGCTTTTCGAATAACCTGTCGACATTTCTAATATAGAAAGCAGCAACTCACCTGAGAGTCCTTTAGGCCCAGTCTCTCGGCCAGTTTCTTGCGATCTGGCTTGCTGATATATTTCTGCTGTTGAAAGCGTTTCTCCAGGCCCTTGCGCTGCGAGTCTGCATGGGAAAAGAGCAACAGTTAGCGCCGCAAAACCACAAGGCAAACAGAACGGAGCAGAGGAGAACAGAGCGGGGAGGGAGAGCTCCCACTACGAACCTGAGAAGACGGCACGCCGCATCATGCCACGGCGAGGCTTGCCACGTGTCGAATGCGCCCAGGGGAAGCCCTGGCCCGGCGGCAGGGGAAACACTTGGGCACCAACTGCAATTAAACATATTGGGGAAATGCATTAGACAATTTTGTGTGTGTGTGTGTGGGGAGGGGGCTTGGTCAGTGGGCACTTGTTAATGAGCGCCATGGGGTGTCCAATTGTTGTTAGGCAGAGCAATTACGAGGCATTAGATTGTGGCACCACCGCCACCACTGCCGCCAATCGCACTTACCACTCATGTAGGGATTGCGACAGTGCGCCAGCAGCGAATGCAAATGCGGATGGTTCAGGGTGTGGGGCAGAAAGGGAGTTGGCCGACTGGGCATGGGCTTCGCAATCACCGGATGCATGGCTGGTGGCGGGGGTGTCGGATGTGCTCCGGCCCCTGCCCCGACGCCGCCGCCGCCTCCTGCCGCCTGTCCAGTCAACTGTTGTTGCTGTTGTAGCTTTTCTTGCGTTAATCTTCGATTGTTGTTGTCCTCGTCGATTTCATGCGGTCGACCATCGAGGGCAGCATTGTTGCTGCTGCTGCTGTTGTTGTTGTTGCTGCTGTTGTTGTTGTTGTTGGAATTGCTGTTGCTGCTACTGTGATTGTTGTCGCTATCACTAATTGTGCTGCCAGGTGACGACGAGGATGCTGCCGTCGTTGCTGTGGTTTGCGGTTGACAACTATTGCCGTGGTTGTGCTGCTGCTGCTGCTGCTGATGCTGATGCTGATGCTGTTGATGCTGATGCGTTAGAAATGCGGGATGCGGAAAGTGTGCATGGGCATGATGATGCAGTGGGTGCGACAGGCCCAATGGCGCCTGCCCCACCAATGCCTGATGGTGTTGCTGATGGTGATGTGGCGCCAGCGACTGTTGCTGTTGCTGCTGGTGTTGCTGTTGGTGCTGCTGCTGCTGGTGTTGTTGTGCGTGATGATGGTGCTGCTGATACTGATGTGTGTGATGTTGCATAAAGTTCTGTTGTAGATAAGGCCATATATGCTGTGGTTGCATGAACTCTGTAAAGAGAGGGAGAGAGAGAGAGAGAGAGACAGGTGTTTAAATAAATTGAATTGTATGTGTTAATTAAATTTATAGATTTTCCATTTGAGCAATATATAAGGGAATAGTGATATGAACTAGATGCTGAATGGTATGTACATATAGGAAGCATATACATAGGTTTGTTAAGCTTTTTGGCTTTGAAATAAACTTGATTACTCTTTCAAATTGTGAGCCTTAAGATTAACTTAATTAGGTCAAATATTTCTCAAAACTTGAACTGTTTAGGAATAGAATAGGAATAGAAGATTGTCTTTAATGTTAGAACTGCCATCTTATGTTTGACTATCTTATTACTTTGTTTTTAAATTTTTGTTTATATGATCTTGAAGAAGTTTCGTTTCTTTTTAACCAAATAAACGACATTTTGAAAACATTTAATTATAAAGTTCTATAAAGTATCCACAAAGAATTTCTGTTCTTAAAAGCTTTTGCCTGGAAATATGTTAGGAGATTCATCGTACATCGGATAGAAAATACTAACTAGAAAGCAATACAATCATAAATAACATCTTTCACAAAATAGAGAGTAGTAATTATCATATTTTAAGCTAGTATTAAAAGTCCTGCACAATAATAACCATATCAATATAAGTATATATATATACATTTAAACAATATCAATATGTTTCCCCATAGCTCCCATCATTCATTCCCCAAGATCTGATAAAATGAATGGCACTTCAAAGTGTCTGCTCTTAAGCCTATCAACGCGCACTTCCAGAAGCAAGCACCCACAATCTTATAAAACACATACACACGCCCATATTATCAGCCCCCAAATATCTTGTCAAGAAATCAACCCTTTCGCATGTGTGTGCCTGTGTGTGTGTGTGAATGTCTTGGCTCTGACTGCACAGCAGATGCTGCTTTGAAGTGTCAAACTGGCATAATTAAACAGCTCGCAGCTCGCAGCATCCAATTTCGTTGGATCTCCCCCATCCACACACACACACACACACACACACAACCTCTCACACTCACACAGCTGACAACACATTCAAAAACTTTAAACACACGCACACACTCAGCAGACACACACCTTGAGTGCAGACACCGCCAACGCCTCCATTGTGCGATTAGAGTTCATGTGGAAGGCAAACAAAAGTTTTGCGCGTTTGATGCTGGAGCTGTTGGCTCGGTGGGGCCTGGGGAAAGATTTTGGCGCTTTGTGGCCGCATTTCAATTTCTAATTAAATTAAGCAGCAGACGCCACTCACAAATACACACACAGACACGCACACACACACACACAGTGCTTGGCGCTGCAGGATATGATTTTAATTCGATTAGAGCGACTGAAACAATTAACGTATTAACGCCTCTTTAGTTTGCTTTGTGTGTGTGTGTGTGTGTGTGTGTGTCTGTTTGTTTTATATGCTATAGTTGTGGCTAAAGTTTTTGGTGTGCGCCATTTGTTTGTATTTATCTGTGTGTGTGCGTTGGCCACATGTGTGCCTAATGAGCGCACAAATTAAGTTATAATTGTTCGCATTGTTTGTTTGGGCTCTTCAGCGGGTTTTCCTAGCGCTTTTTGCCTCTGTAGTCGCGGCAAATGCCAAAAATTGTCGCCACCAAAAAGTTTTGGCCAATTGGTTTATTACGCGGAAAAAGTTAATTTGTGGCGATGCCAAATATAATTGCCATGCGATAGCATTTCTTTTGACTGATGAGGATCTAAAAAACTCTTGGATAATAAGCTGAACATTTTCATGCATCAATAGTTAGCAATATTTATAGCTTTTAAAGAAGGAAAATAAAATGTAGCAGATTTATACAAAAGTGAGCTGAAGTGTTAAGGTGTAAGGGAAAAGTAAAGGCTAAGGGTAGAGCGCTGCTCATATATAATCCAAGTAAAGCAAATGTTATTTAAATTTTGATCAATGCAGAATATTTATATATAGTTTTTATGATAAGCCTATTGAGAAGCCAAATTTAATTCATTATATTAAATAAATTATTTATTCAATTAATTATATTAAAGTATATAAGCGAATAGATTTTGGCTTTAAAGGAGCTCTAGCATACTTTTATTAGATCCCTCAATGAAAATGGGAAATCAGAATATTATATATTTGTAAAGCTCTATTATTCATTTAAATTCTTGAATAAAAAATGTGTGTACAAAAAGAATATAGAAGTAAATTGTAATATGAACAGTTGAAACAGCAACGCAAGGAGAATTCAACTGAATACGAAGAGACGTTGATATTGAGGACCTACTTAAGATGTCAATGAATTCCTGTCAAAGAATATTTTCATTTCATCAAATATGCAATGTAATAAATATTGATATTATATTCATCACGGTATTTGTATACATATATACCATGAAAACATAATGATCTTGATTATGACTCACCAACCCAAAATACCAAAATATTCTTTCTCAAACTAGCTTATTCTATTTTGCTAAACTAAACATTTCTTAAATCAGTGCTAAGCTATAAAGATCATTATCAGTAATCAAAAACCATTTATAATACTAATCGCAGTACTTTCCCATCCTTTATAACAATCTCTGGTTATTACCACAAACATACATAATTTGGCAACCTTAGCCACGCTTTTGCCATAAAATCAACGCAAAAATCGTGCAGAAAATCGTTACTCAATAGAAATCGCATAAAAAAGGTGATAAAAAACAATAAAACAGAAAGGAATCAGCCCACTCATTAATAATGGAAGACACATTAAATCCCACAAGCCTAAACGGTTCAGTCGCAGCCAAAGAATTTGCCAGCTCAGTGCTAATAAAAAAGAAACTGGATGAAATGTGACGCAGTTACAGTGACTGATACACAATTAGACACGCCTACTTTTTGTTTGAGGCAGCCAGAGCGATACAAAGAGCAACCCAGGTCGAACCCTCGCACAGCTGAGCAGCACGCGCAGCCGCAAAAGGAACTCGGAAATCGGGAATCGGAAATCTGAACACGGAACTCGGAGCTCGGAACTGGTTTATGCGCATTTGGTTCTGGTGGCGGCAACGGATGGACTTAGCGACGGCTCAGATACAATAATTTAAACATGATTAGGCCTGGTTGTGTTTTTACAGCCGTGCAAAGCCGAGCAGCGCAGAGCAGAGCAGAGCAGCGCCGCCTCAAGGGCTTAAGGTGCACAATAAACTAACTGCATAAAAAATAGATGATAAAAACCCTTCGATGGGAGGTTCCTCCTCCTTTTGTTTGGCTCACAAAGTTGTTATTCTTTGGGCTTTTCATATCGCAATTGTATTTGAATTTCTGTTATTGTTTGGCATTAGGCACGGCAAATTAATTGGCAAGCCGCGTTTATTGCCCGCCGGTCTGGCGGGATGGTGGCCTTACCGTTCCTCACGCGCACTCCTTCGCGTGTGTCGCCCAGGATGGCAGATACGCTGAACTTCAGTATGGGCTTGCTGTTGTTATCCTTGAGGATGGTGGTGGCGCCGCTGCTGGTGCTGTTGGAGGTCTCCTTGGGCTCCACTTTGGGCAATTTGATTGCCTCTCGCTCCAGCTCGTCGTCCAGCTCCTCTTCGTCCAGATGGGGCGCCTCGACGCTATCGATGTCCGCAACAATTTCGTCCTCATCCTCGTCGTCTTCATCCTCATCCATGTCCATTTCCTCGATGCTGTCCACACTCTCTGCACGATTCTCACGGCACTTATCACATTTGTAGCCGCGCTTGCCACAGTTGCACGTCTTGCACAGCAGCTCGGCGGAGTTGCGCTCCTCCGGCGCCGGCTCGTTCGGGCCGCGGCTCAGCAGCATCTCGCTGAGGCTCGACTTTAGCTGGCTCTCACTGTAGCTCTGGGCGCGCTGTGCATGCAGTAGGCTGTCGACGAGAAACGCCGTCGACATCACGTGCCGTCTCAACTACTTGCAATAGACTAGTGTCTCTATATGTATGGCCACTGCTGTGTGCGCGCCGCGTAACCGTCGAGTGTTCGATTCGTACTGAAAGACAGCATCCAACAGGGATTGCTGTTGCTGCTGCTGCTGCTGTTGCTGCTGCTGCCTCTGCTCCTGCCCGGGCGTCGCAGCAGCGCCCCAATTTTTAGGGGTTGCTCTACGGTGGTTGGTCTGTTTCTCCTGCCCAGTCGCTGCTCGTTTATGTGGCACGTGACGGCCTCCTTATGTATGTATATGTGTGAGTGCGCGCGTGTGTGTGTGTGTGTGTACATGCCTATATCCACTCTTGGCTCTCTTTGTATGTGCTTTTGAGTCCTGTTGCCGTTATTGTTGTTCGCTTTTTATTTGATTTTATTTGTGTGAAAACAATAAAAATTTAATTTTCTTGTTTTGTTGCCTGCCTTGAACTGCTCTCATGTTTGATATTCTCTGTGTTGGTGTGTTTGTTTTTTTTTTTTTTTGTTGCTTTCTATTATTTATTTTGTATGTTTTGCCACCATTTTGTTGGCGCTCTCTTGCCTTCTCTGTCGCTTTCTCTTTCTGTCTCTGTCGCACAGCTGATCCTTTGCTTTGAGCACAGTGTGATTTGTGCACAGTGGATTTGAAGAGAGTTATTTTAACTCTAGGTAGAATTAATTTTAATAAGCAAGTACATTTGCTTCTTTATAAATTTTAAATATTATGCTATAATACAAATATTTAAAAAATAAAAAAATATTTGATTAATCAGTAACTGTAATGTTAATGTAAATTTTTGCTTGTGCAAAAATATTTACAATAAATTAAATTTCAACAAATAAATTACTCAAAATTAATACCTAAAATTTAATAAAACTAATTTTAAGAATATTATAAATTTATATAAAATATAATATAATTATATAATGTAAAAAATTATGAAAAATTATGTATATATATTTTTTTAATAAATAATATATAAATATAAAATTATAATATATATTAATTGCATTTTTATTTTCAAAATTTGTTTCTTATTAATATGGCTATAAAATATTAATAAGTAGTTCCTCAATTTAATAAATACTACATATTTTTGCAGAAGTAATGCCATATGGAATACCCATGGAAAGTTTTACTAATTCAATATTTCTTTGGAAAGAAAGTTTTCTAATTTTCGTTTTAGTTCTAGCTCATAAGGTAAATTACTTTCTTGGTCTGCCAACTAAATTATTTATATAAATTTCAGAAATGGTCAGTTGAATTGGCTAGAACAAATTGCTCTGCTGCTGCTCAGTGTCCAACGTCCGGTGTCCAATGTCCACACACAATTTGGTGCAGCAGCGACAGCGTTTGGCAAACAGGCGTCAGGAGTCAGTAGATTAACTTTTATTATGACCGCAAATTAGTTGTCCTCGGCGCGTTGATGACGACAATCGACAATGATGACTTATTTACTAGACAGTCAGCAGCAACAGCAACAGCAACAACAACAATAGAGCCAGCATTGCAGCACTTTTGGCCAAGTACATAGAGAGTTGGCCAAGGATAACAGAGCTCTGCTTGGTTTACATAAGCTTAGCAACTGGCGCTGCTTGTCCTTTTGACTTTTATGTGTGCGCTGCTGCTCTATTGTACAATACATGCATAAGACTAGCTCACACACATACACGCACACACACTTACATGCACACACGCACACAGAGAGACATGGAGAAAAGCAACCCTTGTTGTGGCTACGCTGAGCAGCAAACGAAAAGTGCAAGTGCTCGTCCTTGTGCCCCTATTGCGATTGCTTTGTGGGCGTGGCCTCACTCGAATTGGAAACTCATCATCAAACAGCGCGGAGCACTCTCAGCGCCAACAATAAGAATAAGGATAACAAAGCCAGCGAGTATAAGTATATGTGAGAGCTAAACATATATATACACATATATTCATATGTATGTGCGTGTATGTGTGTGAATGTGTGTGTGTGTGTGTGTGTTATACTGGCTTTGTTTTGGCAGCCTTTTTGCGCTGCCATTTGTGGGTTTTTGCTTTGCAAAGGATTACTCCGCATCCTGCCACTGCCACTGGCAGCGAGTACATAAAACATGCTCATATAAGCGTATAAATATGTGATAATAATGATTAAAAGTTCTCATCATGCCAAGCCATCATCATTTATGCAAAGGATTTCCACCATGTGCCCTGTGTGTGTGTGTGTGTGTGTGTGTGTGTATCTCTTTCTCTCTCTGTCTTGCTCTCCTTTTCTCTGTCTCTTTCTTTCGGATTGTGTGTCCCAACATTTTTATTTGGCACCGCAGCTATGCGACGGCTTCTGCTCCACTATATGGGTGGCTTTGTCGCTTTGTGGCGCTGCGAGATTGCGCTTAAGCAGATGATTTCAATTTTCCACAATTTGGTGCTTTGCCAATTGTTGTGCCTGTATATGTGTGTGTGTGTGTGTGTGTAAATCTCTTTGTTGCCTGCCTTAATATGAGGACAATTATTTGATAAGTGGGCTGAATGTGCAGCAGCTCCTGTCGCGCTCCTTGACATGTGTCTGTGTGGGCGGGGAAGGAAAGGGTTCTCGCCATTCAGATTCTGTGTGGATCTGGCATCCCTCAGCCCTCAGCCCACAGCCCACAACTCGGGTGTTAAAGGCAAAGTTTTAATTGTTTTTATTTATATTTGTTTGCGGCGCCTATTTGGGGGCTCTCTGTGTGTTTCGGGCTGGCAAAGCGTTTGCTGAATTGGAAATATGTAAATCGTTTGAGTTTTGTGCTCCACTTAAATAAGTTTTATCAAGTCCTTTGTATGGGGTATTTGTTGTGTCTGTACAGTGGAGCTATTGTTGCCTTTTTAGGCAGCGAAAATTTATTCTTTGTCTAGCTAAATTCTATATAAAGTCAAAGTTTATTTGGATTTTAAAATATTTCCTTTTAATTTTATTCAATTTAGATGTTTGTACTTAAAGTATTTTGTATCGGCACAAAAGGTAACATTTAAGTGGAATCTCTATCAAGGTAAACTTCGCTGAGATGCTCGTCTCTCACAGCGACTGAAAGACTTTGTCAACTCGAGAGACTATTAAGAGGCGGTGGGGGGTAGATGACTGCAGCAGCAGCAGCAGAAAGACAGCCACTACAGCTACAGGCCAACAGGCAATGAGACTGTTTGCGGAAAATGCCAATGGAATGGATGTGACAGGCGCATCATTATATGGATATCATTATATCGTGTACTCGTATCTCGTGTGTATCGGCGTGGCGAGGACTACAATGGATGCCGATTGCACGCGGAGCCAAAAAGAAGGTTAAATGTCACAAGATGCTGCACACGGTTGTAGCTGACAAGCCTGGAGCACATATATGTTTCGAATGGGGGCGTGCATGGGCAATATAATAAAGAGCAAACATTTATACACGACACTCGATGGGAGACCATATATATATATATACATATAAATATATGTATATATGTATGTGTGTGTGTGGGAGGAACAGCTCGAGCTGGAGAATGAGGACAACCGCCGCGGAGTCAACTGTCGATATCAGCTGCTACAGTCGAATCATCCATTGCCCCAGCTCCCTTTGATTGCCCATGAAATGAATGCGAGCTCTGTTTGCTATCGATTTTCAGCATAACGTTTATTATTTTTATTATATGGCAAATACGCAGGGTGGCTGGCAAATTATGGGCTTTTCATAACGTTAACAGTCGCATAAATACGCTCTTTGTGTCAACCAAGTAGAAAAAATGCGATAAAAGATTATAAAGTGTGTGTGTCGGTTGGCTGGATGGTCGACTGGCGGCTAGAGCTGGATTCACTAGATGCCACAGTCTGTTTGCCGAAAAGGAGGGGGCGTGGCTGCTGAGCTGCTGGGACTGCCCGGCTTGGCTTGGCGGGCGACATCTGTTTCCGACATCTTTTAATAAAATTTTCATCTTTATTACGAAACGATTGTTTTATGTGGCTCGGCCCCGACGCAGGCCAGCGATGCTGCTCTCCAGTCACTACTTAAACTAGACGTGTCCTGCCACGCTGCCAGGAAGTCCTTCTGCGGCTCGCGCCACCCCGCATACCGCCTTCCTCTGTCCATTCTCTGTCCGACAGGAAGTAATTAGAATGAAGCGATTTTTAGTAGCGAGCTTCGCAAAAACTTTTCTTTCCTTCTCCACTTGCATTTTTTATTTTATTTTATATTTTTTTTTTATAAAAGTTTTCGCAGAAAGTTCATGACTTCACTCCATGAAAATTTAATTTGATTTCAGTTCTTTTATTACAAATTTTTTACCCATACTTATATATGTGTGTAAAATTTTGTCAAAAGTGGTTAATAAACAGGCGCTTGTATTGAAATAATTGCTCATTTAATTGCTGAATTTATGCACATTATACAATGCATTCATATTTATGAGCTGTGTGTGTGTGTGGTTTTTGTTGTGGTTTCCGAAGTGGTTTCACATAATATTTAAAGTGTTGTCAATATGTTTATGTGGTCAGAGCCGAGTGGGCAAACGTAATCATTGAACAGCCTCAACTCGTTTAATATTTCGAAATATGTTTTTATTTATTCATTTTATGCACATACTTGATGAGGTGAATATGTTTATGTCATGGCATTTAGTTAATTAACGGCTTATTAGAGTAATATAATAATAATTGATGAGTAATTAATTAATAGCTATTATTACAAAGCATTCGCTCAGTTGAAAGCTGATTTAGATGCACCGCCAGAATGATTTTCTTTAGTGGAATGCCGTTCAAGAATATATAAAATTTATTATCAGAAATTACTTATGTTAAGAGTTAATTAATTTCATTAAATCTTCTGCAAAGTATTTAAAACCTTTTCATTTTTAAAATTATATCAAAAGCTTACAAATTTCATGCTCCAAATACTTTTTCATATGCCATATTTAAATCATAAATATACCAAAAATATTTTGAGCAGCAATTTCAACGAATTTTTGTATTATTTTTTGCCAGCTCTGCTTGTGAGTTATGAATAAACATATAAAGGGTACATTTTAAAATATTTATTTTCTGATTTTTTGTTTTGTTTTGTGTGTGTGTGTTTTTTTTTTTTTTTTTTTTTTTTTTTTTTGTATTGCAGCAACGCAGATTTTTGCATTGATGTTCGCATGAAGGCGCCGAATAAACCAAGCGGAAAATTTGCATGAAGCTATTCGCATTTTTTGTGAGAAGAGAGAGGGAGAGAGCAGCAGAAGCAAAGTGCCTGAGTGAGACAGGGACAAAATGAAGTAAATAAACAGGCCAGAATATGCTACTGGCTTTAATGAAAACACAAAGAACTGCAGAGAATTGCATAACTTTTAACAAAAACACAAACACAAATACAAATACAAATACAAATTATGATCATAATAATAATATGCTGCGGTCGCAGTAGTTTGCTGGCAATTAATATTTTTATTGCATACAAATTGCATAATTAGTCAGCGGCCAAAGGATTGCCCAAATCGAAAGGGATGCGCAGAGGCGAGCAGACGAATGTGTTGTTGTGATTAATAAAATTACACGAACTCAGCAGCAACAACAGCAGCAGCAGCAGAGACAACAGCGAGAGCAACACACAGACAAATTTGACAGCTCGCAACAATAACAACCATAACAACAACGAGGGCAGCAACAACAACAACAACAGACACTCGCTAAGGGTTGCTGGCTGTTACCTTTTGAATGCTCGAGCAATTTTGGGCGTTAAATAAAAAGGCGCCTCACTTGACGCCGCGGCAGCCAAATGTGCGGCAGCAGCAATTCGCAGGCAAAGCCCACAGACGACAGCAGCAGCAGAGAAAAGGGACAACAGCAGCGGGGTAAGGGACGGGGCCAGGCGAGGCGTTTGTTGCTGCAGCCTTTAAGGCGTAAGTTGCCACAAGATGTTGCAACGTGTGAACAATTTGGGCAAAGCAAGACATTGAACGCTACTTGACTCGACTTGCTGCCAGCGAGCGAGAGAGATGGAGAGAGAGAGGGGCAAGAAGAAGGACAGCGGCAAGACTTTAATTAATTTTTATGTTTGCTGTCGCATCCGTTGTTGCCCCTTTGTGCTGCGACTGAGTTATGTGACTCGCTGTGGGCATTGGCCGCATTGTGAAGTGCCCTGCCACAATATTCCCAGTTCGACTTGGTCAGGCGTAAGTAACTGGAATATTTATGTAGTGTTTTATAATGACACACACACACACACACACACACACATGCAGGAGCATAACTGTTGAATGGAATCTGCTGTGGCAAGTAATTAGTCAAAAGTTAATGTAATTTATGGCATCTGAGCAGAAAGAGTTGCAGAGTTGTTAAAAGGATTTATGGCAGTTATGCGCCTTGCCAAGAGCCTTGTAATCTATCAACATGAACTTAAAGACATGTCATTTATCAAAATTGAGTGGAAAAATTACAAAATATATAATATATGCCTGCATAGAACAGAATCTATATAGTTTAATATTTTTATATTTTATATGAATATAAAAAATACACAAATACCCTTAAATGAATAAATACGTCAATTTCCTCACTCACCTTATGCATTAATCATATGTTAAAACGTATTCCGATTGCAATTCGAGTGTAAACATGTCTGTTAATTTAATCATAGCCCTAGGCGCTTCGGTGCAATATATGAGTCAATTATCTGATTTATGGCTAATAATTGCATAGATTTGTTAGACTTTAACTATATGAATTGAATTTGTTTTCTTAAGAACTTTGCTCAAACCGGAAATCAATGAAATAAGTAGTACTATAAACAAGTAAGAATGCTCTAGACGCTCTGCTTTGCGTAGTTGATGCAGTTAATAACTTAGTGGGCTTTTGCTGCGTCTGTGGACGGACGGCCGGACGAACAGACATCATTCATCCAGTCGCCTTGATCAAGCATATATATATATATATCTTAGGGGGCTAATCACGCCTTTTTCTGCTTGTGATATACATTTATTAAGCCCTGATTTTCATTGAGTTCACATAGAAAAAAAAAAAAAGATTTTGCTATTTATTACAGTTTGGCAATATCAGCTCCAATCTTAAGTACTTACTAATAAAATATAATTAAATCTATAGCTGATTAATTAATATTGACACCAGATTGCATATCTACACATAAGGTCTGTTCTTTTTCCCGCATGGCAGCTCCATATGTTGTTATAATATATAAAATGATTAGATCTAAGGCAGAAGGCATACCTATCTCACAATATAGATCTGCGAAATATCAATTACTGTATATAAGTTTCCTGCAAGTGCAAATCCTCCTCTCCTGCCAGCTAGACTCTAACTTGAGAGATTCTCTCTAACCAAAGCCTTGATGGATCACACTCATAACACACACAAACACACTCACGCAGCTACAAATCCATAACAGTTATTCGGCTGCATTGTCAGGCTTCAGTTCAGCAATTGACTTTATAGAAATGATTCCATAATAAGTTGCTGTCAGCCAAGGGCAGTTCGGGGCTGCCAGCTGACGCCCCCCTTATAAGTAGCAGCAATGTAACGCTTAGTTAGGCAACAGATTGCGCTGAAATGTGTATTATATGCAAAGAGTGAGCGCTTGGCAGAGGACAATAATAGAAACAAAACTGATTTAGGGGATGCCAGCGATTTAGATGCGCTACGAAATTAGCGAAAGGGTGGCACATACGATGTCATATAATTATATATAATTTATATAGAGCAGCATTCCAAATGCGATTAGCTGGCGCAATAGAAAACACAATAAAAATGAGAATGAAAATTAAATTCGTTTTGGTCACGTGTTGGACTTGCCAAGGAACAGGAAACTGGCAAAGAAATATGAAAAATCATTTGAATATATTTAGCGAATCTGAGTGAAATATTTAATAAGAATTACAAGAGAAAAGCAATTAACGGACTGCCACAAATTCAGATTGAAAGCCTGCGGCCCGAGGCGCTGCAGTTTTTAATTAGTCCGGTAAATGGCTCGACTACCGTTATACGCTTATCCATTGGCTATCCAGTGGGCGCATTTCTGATGGACACCCGGCGTCTGTTTCTGAACGCAACTCAACTGCGGCTCAGCTGCCGCAGCAGCAGCAGCAGCATTAGCAGCAGCTCCGATATACAAAGTGCATCAGACTTTTGAATCCACAATTTAAATTGAATTTGCATCACTTTTTTTTTCTTTTTTGTTGCTCTCTGTTTGCATAGATGATTGTATCTATACATTGTTCTCATTATTATTATTTGCATTATGTTTTTGTTGATTTCCATTTGATTGACACTTTAGAGGCAGCAGCGGCAAGGGTTGCATTTACATAATTAATTAATTGAGCAGCAATATTTGTTTTTGATATGTTTGACAGCATTTCAAAGCTAAAATATTTTGCAAAATGTAAACTAAAACTCTTGGGCTCATCATATCTACAGCCAGAGCGCTCCACACATAACTGAGCATATTTGTAGTCACACACACACACACACACACATGTATATGTATATTCGCATAACGACAGGTCAGTCGCATAGTTCAATTAAAGCATATTAAATATGAAACAAGCACAGGAGCGCAGTGCGGGTAGAATGCTGAGCAGCCCATAAAAAAGATTTTAAATTTTTATTTATTCTACATATTTATTATTTATAATACTCTCTTCAGTTCTTCTTTATTTTCTGCTCTACTGCTCAGAGTGAACTCCGCTCCCGTTCAACTCACTTAAGCTGGAGAAATCAGAATCTCTATGGAAGCTCTCTCACTCTGTCAGTCTGTGCAGCAGTTGAAAATGAAAAGTCGTGAGATCTTGTCAAACAAAAATGTCAGTGTTAAATGAGAAGCTCAATAATCAATTAGCGCAAGCAGAGAAAGAGAAATGAGTATAAAAAGAACGCAGCTCAAAAACTATTGTGCACTAATTGAACAACAATCGAAGCATAATTAACTGACGGCCATGTGGATAGCGCCGAGAGAGTTAATTATAGCAAGCGCATTAACAGGTGATGGGTAAGTCAATGTGTGTGTGTGTGCGTGTGTGTGGTAATTGAATGCATGATTGAGAGGCAACGACTGCAAATAATTAAATATGAGTGCAATAAATAAAACGAGTTTGTTCACGCTCACTTTAGTCCGTTGTATGGCCCAATTTAGTAAGGGGCTAAGGTCAGGTCGGCTATAGCCGGCAGAGGGCAGCGTATTGCGAATGGCTTAACGTGGTCATAATTTCGAATACAGTTAGTCAAAGAATGCGCTTTGAAATAATATTAATGGGGCATCATAAAAGTTGAGCTAGGACAGGCAGGGAAGAGGCAAACTCTTAAACTGTCTATAAACATTATAACAGAAAGTATTAGGATATCTGAACTGCCCATAGGAATTAGAGAATTAGAGGCACTAGCTTAGCACACACACTTGACATCACAGCAAAGCCAGACATTATTTACAGTACCTACGTCAGCTCTTTAATTCATTTTTCTAAGCATTATGATAATTAATTAATTATTTATACTACGGCAGAATGGAAAAAAATACTGGAAAATTTTCGCTACAAAAATCAAAGCGTAAACAACATATTGAGAATATATTGCAGTATAATTAGATATTCAGTTTCTCCTGCAAATCGTATGTTTAATTATGCAGTTAAACCAGTTTGTAGAGTTTCAATCATTCAGATATGGCTAGTAGCAATAACTAAGTTGTTTGTTAAGCGCTAATTGTTAGTGAACTATTGTAATTGATCATTTGTGGGCCAAAAACTTTTAATTACCGCCCAAATGTATGCAACAATAAAATCTTGGCTGATTAACATAATTGCGCATAGCTAACAGACTGGCGAGCATAATATCAACAGCGCTGTTAACGTTAACAGTCAAAACTTGTTAAGGGGGAATATAGAAAAGGGAAAGTATGGAAGGCTTTTGGGATGAGTTATTGTACATATATATAAATATATATAAATTAAATTGCTTGCGCTTAGGCAATATTCATAAAGGTATAATGTGTAAACAGCTGTGACAGTTAGTGTGACCTAGCATCAAAAAGGGTGTGGCCAGAATGTCAAGCACGGGCAAACAATAACCGAAACTACAAAGTCTTTAACCATCCTTCACATTGAGAGTTGAATCACCTGTGCAAACAGGTATCGGGCTGAAGATCGAAAGATCAAATGGCAGCTCAGTGCCAAACGTATAGGAAATCAGGCAAGCGACACGTGAGAAATGGCCTAGCCAACATATATGATATATGTCTATATATGCTATATAGATATTGCTAAAAATATATATGCAATAAGTTTTACACGCTATTTAATTACTCAAAGTCGGAATGGGCCCATAAACGGGTTTACACAGCAGACAGCACAGCAGACAGCAGACAGCAGACAGCAGACAGAGCACATTTGACCCGGTCTTTAAGAGGGCCGTAATTCACAGACGGCTGGCTTAGAAGGAGTTTGCACAGCATTTACGCTGATTTCTTAACTTTTATTTTCAATTACCATACGAAGGACAACGTTTTAATAGAGCTCTTGTTTTCGCCGAAATCTTGGAAAAGGCGTTGATATGGAAATAATTACCAGCAGACTTTTATTTATCAAAAGTACACAAACATACATATATAAATATATAAACATATATATGCCTGCTAGTACTAGAATTGACTTCTTTCTTGTAACCAACTTTAAGTTGATTTAACATGAACTTGAACCACATTTTAACAGGCAACTGTTAAATTAAACATGCCGTTAACTAATCACCCATAGAGGCAGTTTTTCTGCTCAGTTTGTTTTCTGTTTTTGGTTTTTTTTTTTTTTAGTGCTACACAAACTTGAACTTGCCTGTGTTATGGGGCTTTGGTCAGCTGCAATAGCCCAGCTCCATTAAACTGGAGCCCTACCCTGCCCTACCTCGCCCACTGGCCTAGCTGAGTGCGAATTGAGCTTTATCCAAAGTATATACATTTACGTATATATAATATGTTTATGTACTATATTTTGCTTGTCTGGCCATAGCGACATCTTCTCTTTTAATGCGAGCTGTGACCTTTTCTGCTTAACAAAAGCACACTAACAATTATAATTATAAACAAAATACATTTAATTTTTATTTTTGTATATTCGCTTCACGAGTGTAATTAACTCATTCTTGTCAACTAAAGAAAAAAAAAAAACAAAATTCAAAACAGAAATACAAATAGTGCAACCTTCGTTGGCTTATTAGATTAAGGTCTTTTATGCAGTCGTAAGTGCAGTAAAATCCTTGTGCCTTATAGACATATTGACAGACTGACTGACAGACAGATATACGTGTAGCCATAACGGTTCATAGTCAGTTCCGAGCTGGTTCGCATTGACTCGCTTGAACTTTTATAAACTATGAAAAAGCACTTCTTAACGCTTGATTTCACTTTTGTTGCTGAAACTTAGTTGACTTTTGAGTTGAGAGTTTGCTTAAATTCTTCAAGTGCTTGAGGAGCTTAAACAATGTACTAATGTTTTTTTTTTTTTTTTTAGTTTTAGCTGTCAGCAATTGGCCCGCAGCCAGTTTCCGCTTTTATTGGACATGAGATCTACTGCGTCTCTGAGCTAATGTACGCGCAGCCCGCCCGAACTATTATTCGCTTAGAATAGAACATTGCCTGGCCGTATGCTAATCAGTCAACAGATCGTTAAAATCGAGTATTTTAATTTATTTCCAATGCATATCTGCAGCCCCTACATAAATATTTTCTCTTGCATAAACTATGGACTTAATTCCCCCAAGACGTGTAGGAATAGGAATTATAATAGCATAGCGATCATTGCAGTTTATGTTGCATTCAGCTGTCGCTAGCACGAAATTGGTATTTATCTCTTAATATAGCATGCTATTTATTGATTCTCGACTCAAAGTGTTCCTGCTCATAGAGTTTGTATAGATCTACAAACTAAGAGGCCGCTTGAGAGGTCTGCTATGGCTAACTGAGCGCGACCGAGCGCTTGATCGTTTGTTGTATAAAGTCTAGTCAATAAAAAAAAAAATTGTAATAATAATAACATACGATTGCGCGATGTGAGCTTGAAAAATTTTCCAGCTCAGATTGAGGGCTTTACTGTAAATTACTTAAAGTACAGAATTTTCGCAATTTTATAACTGTTGCCCTTCGTAGTTTTCCAACGGCTCTGACGCCAGCGAAGCCTTGGCTCAATCAACGTATCGCGTAATCACACTTCATTAAATGCATAATCGACGACTGTCGCACTAAATATCCTTCAGGAATAAACCCAAAATGATCGTGGCGAAAGGTAAACAATGCAGGAAGCAATTGCGCCACTCAGTGTTCAGCTCTTCAAGTCGAGATGTGTTTACGGCCACTAAAGTAGAACTACAAGGCATATATTTAAACGAAAAGTGACTCAGCATATAAAGTGCTACAACAACAACAGCAACAGCAATAAATGACAATAACAAAAACAAAACAAAAAAAAATCCCCTGTCCATTCTGCACGAACGAATAAAGATCAACAAAAGGAAAACTCAACACAGCGTGCTTAAGCCCAAAACTCACCAGAGCGCAGCAGGCGCCGAGAATGCTGCCGAAGTCAGCTGAGCGCAGAGCGCAGAGCAGCGCAGCAACGTTGCCGTGCGCAACAGCGAGGATAGAGCTGAGCTGAGAGCCGTTCAGCTGCAGCTGAGAACGCAGCGCAGTGCAGCGCTGCCGACGCGACGTCAGCTGTGGTGTGTGTAGATTGGCAAATTTTGGCGACGCGACGCAGCGAGGATTGCGCCAAGTGATATAGCCTCACACACAGACACACACACACACACACAGACAGTAGTCACACATGCACAGCCGCAGCTCAAGCAGAGATTTGCACACACACACATACAGACACACATACGTAGCCAGCGATTGCTGCTCGGCTCAGCTGTGCCGATACTTAGTCGGCGTCGCGCTGCTGTCGCGCTGACTGCTGCCGGCGCTGGCTGAGCTACGACGGCGACTTAAGTCTTGGGTTTCGAACAAAAACGTCTTGCGACGCCGTTCGTCCATTCATGCGAGCTTTTCATTTCGACGCGTCAACTTCAACTTTAAAACGACACACGACACATGCTCGGGAACAGTGCGCGATCGTCTCTAGTGTGTTTGAGTTACGAATTGGGTTTCGGTTTCGATTTGGATTTCGGTTTCGGTTTCGAGTTGAATTTCGATTTAAATTTCGGTTTCAATTTTGTTGTGTGGTGTTTGCATTTGCACCATTCCATGCTAAAATGTGGCATTGCGCATGCGCCCAAAGCTGCTAAGGATATGCGAATGCGTTAACCAAATTCAATCAGCCGAATGACAAAAGTTCTATGAGCATGCGGATAATTGGCTAGCTTCAAAAACAAAACTAAAAGTGAAACACAAAAAAGCTAAATTCAAGCTCTAAATTAAAAAGCGACCAGCCAGAAGTCTTTTGGATTAGTAGCTGTGCAAAAGGATTTCTTGATATTGTAAAGTAAGTTTGTGTGCAACGAGGCGTATACGTAATGTATGCAGCTGTTAAGTGCGAACTGCTGAATATATATAGAAATACTTATATGAAGCAATGTGTGAAATATAGAAAATATATTGAGTAAATATTAAAAGTAATGAGATAATAATAGATCCCTCTCCTAAACAGTAGCACCCATAGCTGGTGAGACAATTGTAATCGCAATATCCCCGCTAATTGCAAATGTTTGCACATGTCAAACAAATCGAATTGATGATGAGCAGCCATGTCAATATTCTTGATTGATTAATCAATCCCTTTAATCGGTTTAATCACACTTATCTAAGCGCAAACAAATTAAGTCGACTCACAAATCCATACAGATCTTTTGCGCATCGCATACGCTCGTTAGTGATATCCATATATAATATATAGAGATATGGATATACTTATAAAACTGAATGGGCAAATATTATGCTGTGCTTACAGAACAATTCAGCAGTTCAACTTTGAGACTGGACTTTTCACATCTGGAATTCGAGTGCCTAAAGTCTTGTTTGCTTGTACTTTATAGCCGTTGTAGTGTGTATGGAGCTTGCTAATTATTTTTTAGTTCGCCTCAATTAAATATTTAAACAATTTCAGTTTTTTTTTTTTTTTTTTTTTTTTTTTTTTTTTTTTGCGACTACTGCAAAATGTTGTGCAACATATTTTTATATTATTTTTGTTTTTGTTTTTTGTCTTAAATGTGGCCATTTCTTATAGATGAAGTCGTTGTCATGCGCTTTTTGTGAACTCTTGCGGAGTTTTGTGCAAATATGCAACCGCAAACACGTAGCACAGATCATGATTATGATGATGTTGTTGATGTTATTTCCCCCTGCGCTAACCTAGATATCTAAAAGTGCTTTGCATATGCCCTAAGGTCAGGTCAATGTTAAGGTGAAATGAACAATTCGAAAACTATGTGATGGGTGTCTGGCTTTTATGTAGCTCGCTGCTCTCTCCCTCTCCCTCTCCATCTCATCCTCTCCCTAATATATACCACACACTCGGCTTGCACCCAAAAAAAAAAAAAAAAAAAGTAAACATTGTAGCCATAAAACATGCCGTTCTTTTATGGCCAACAGTTACAAAATAGCACAGAAATTAACTTACAAATATGTAAGTCAATGTCAAGTTTGGGCTTTAAAAATAATACATTTCTGTGTTGGCGTTTAGGCACAGTCAAAGCAGCAGCAACAACAACATCAACAACAGCAGCAACAAGTGTGAAAAGCAAAACGCAAAGAAATGCTAACTTCGATTGGGGTGTGTCGAAAGTACGCACAAATGCTCGAAGGTTGAGCCCCAAATCTGGGCACTTGAGCTTGAGCGTTTCGCATCGTTTGCAGTTCAATGCTCGCATTGACATTGGCATTGATTAGCTGCAGATGAAGAATCTGAAATATACTTTGGGTATTTACTGTGTGACACATCAGAGCGCAGTTGATCTCCTCTAACTGGACCCATCAATATCAGCTGTTTTACCGCTAACAAAAAATTCCACAATTCAGTTTCAGTTTCGCTTTCAAACGCCGCAGACAACAATTTTCGTTTTGCTTTGCGCTCTTTTGGCCACTTAACTTAACGGCTAAAAGCCCAACAGACGGGCAGATGCCCACCGAATTGGCCAAGACGAGGCACAGAAGTTGTCTTAATTAACCATAAACTGCAAAATGGTTAAGTGCAACAGACGTCACCAAAGAGTTAAGGCAACAATAACAAGACAAAGTGTTTGCTTTGTTGTTGTTGTTGCTGCTTTGTGGGTTTTTTTTTTTTTTTTGGCATTTTGGCTTTTTTCTAGCCGTTAAATTGATATATTGACATAAGCTAGTGATTCACGCCGTTGTTGTTGTTTTTTTTTGCGCACATGTTGCCACATGATGCTGTTGTTGTTATTGTTGTTGTTGCTAGCGGCATAATTTGCTAATAACCTGAATGTACAATATGCTTATATGCTTATAGATAGGTTTATATAATATGCGGCACGCTTTTTAATTGCAAATTGATTTGCCTATTGATAAGCGCAACATTTTTTCATATTTTTTCATATTTTTTCGTTGGGCAGCAGCCCATCAATCGCCCCAGAGACAAACGGACAGACTGGCAGGCAGACAGCTTAACAACGGCAATCAAAAATGCTGTGACTTAGGTCAGGATTGAGTTAGGATTGGCTTCATTGTAGTATTACTTGATTTGGTTGCTCTTATGGCCACGCTTCGTAGGCGGCCTTCGCTACGTCAGTCAGCCTCAGTTCATACAAGAAAAAAAAAAAAAAAAAAAAATATATATATATATATATATATATATATGTAAGTAGTTCGCAAATATAATAAAAACTGCAACAAGGATTGCGGTTGCGTTCAGTTCAAGCCAAGTTTAATCGCAAGAGCCAAAAAATAAAATTCTGCAACGCAATTAGAGCATTTAACAAAATGTGTTAAAAGCGCTCGGCCAAAAATGGTTCGCAAGCCAAACCGCTTAGATGCAGAGAGTGAGAGAGCGACTGTGGGAGAGAGATGAAGCGAGGCAGAGAGAGGGAGAGACTAGTTGGAGGAAAGAGAGAGATGGCCAGTAAACGTATAAATTACAAAACACAAGCAACCAGCCAGACGCACAGGCAGCGCTGCCACAGAGGCAACTGTTGCTGCTGCTGCTGTTGCTGTTGCTGCTGCCGTTATTGCTGCTGCTGCAGTTTCTGCGGACTATTGAAAATATAGTTTGCCAATAATTTGCTGAAGCAGACACGCTTCAATGATTTGCCACGGCAGCCAAGAGAAGAGCGCGTGAGCTGAACCGCGAATCGGCAAGCCAAGTTTACGAATTGGGCTTATAAACCATTGGGCTATAATCGAAATAGATGCAGCAGCAGCATAAGTAGTAGCAAAAGAGGCGTGGGAGACAAATATAATGTAGCTAGAAGATCTTGTTAATAATGATCAAGTGAGTCTTGAAATACGCAGCGCAGCAAACGCGTGAAGTCTAGCCAAGCAGAGAAGTTTGCTTAAAGATTTAGGAGCAAGTGTTAAGCTCTAGGCAAATAGAAGCTATTATACAATATCTTAAAGACTGGAGCGTTAGTCAGCGTTTCTTAATACTAAATATAAATAACAGAATGAACTCTAGCTGAGCTGCTATTTCGCAATCGAGCGAGATATCGTAATAGTAATTATCTGATCTCTGATCACTGTAATATTCCTGCTTAGAGGCAGCCGATATATCACATTATGCATGCTGGCGCAGATCTATAATTAAATTTATTTCCGTTAGCTCAATAGCTGCTGCCGATTGGCGGAGCTCAGGTAATTCACATCTCATCTTGGCCTTTCACCCAGCTGGATGTCAAGTTCGTTGCCTAAGTCATTTGCTTTATATTTTTGCACTTGCTGCGAATTGCATAAAAAAACGCGTGTCTGTTAAATAACTTAATACAATTGATTTTATGCTGTTGGTTTTGCCATTTTTGGAGAATAATTTGATGCGCTCGAAGTGTTGCCAATCCAAGTTAATTGAGCACAGCGAAACAATTTACATGGCTCAGATGACGACTGGCTCGGGCCAACTGAGCAAGCGAATATTTGTAAGAGGCGCCTTTGGGGCTTGCGTGATACATATATATACATACATATGCATACACATATATATATATTTAATTTTGGCATACGCAAAGAAATTGCCATATCCATAGGGCCCTTAAAGTTCAGGCCCCTAATGAATACCCAAGCGATGTGTAAGCTGCAATTACAGCTAAATACCGTCTGTCTGTCTGCCCAACTGTCTGTCTGTGGGCTTGTGTGTAGCGGCAACTTCCGCACTATTGGGCCGTTTCAATGTCAGCAGAGCCAAAGATGAACGAACTTTTGAGCCAGTGCAAACATTTCGAAAAATTCAGAAAGTTTCAGTTATATGGGCGCCCAGTCCGTTTCAATAATTGCATACAATTTGCCAATCAACGCGTCGCAACGATGCCACTTATGATATGTGGAGCCCTGCAGGAGTCCCTTTTGTGGGCGCTTCCTTGGCATTGGCTTATGAAGCCATTTAAGTGCCAATCCATTCACTCCTCTCTCTCTCTCTTTCTGTATGTTTCTTACTCTGTAATCAAGCAAAATATTATTGAAATTTTATATTCTTATGGGAAATACGTAAACGTAAAAAAATTAAGTAAAAATTTATTAAAAATTCATTAAACTGAGACGACGTGCCGTGTGTCAAGAAAATAAAATAAAATAAAAACCGCAGGAGAGAAAAAGTCAAATTGACAACAACAACAAGAAGAAGAAAACTGGATGTGGAACAGCTGTCACAAGAGAAAGATAAATGGCGCGTGACCTTCGCGCTGCAGTGGAGCTACCGCTGGATGCTGTGTGTGAAATTGATCAAAAAACGAGCAAGCGACAGCGGCCACAGCAACAGCACGAGATAAACAAGTGCACAAGATGACAAACAACAATGACGACAATGGACACTCGAATTGGCAGCTACTGTAAGCCGAGTAGCGACAGCAACGGCAGCAGCAACAGCAACTGCAACAGCGGCAGCTGCAGCAACAATAACTCAATGAATTTGCAATACTCTAAAGGCATTTATTGATGAGAGACAGAGTGAGAAAGACGAAAAAGAGGGAAAAGAATGACAGAATTACTATAACAGGCAAAGACAGAGGCGGAGAGAAGAGTGAGAGAAGAAAAGAGAGCATTGAGAGTAAAAGTAAGACTGAGAGAAATATGAAAAGGGGGGAGAGAGTCAGGCGGAGAGGAGGGAATGCATAAGAGAGACTGTGAGGTTGAGGGAATTCGATAGGAAAAGAGAGAGAGAGAGAGAGTGAGAAAGAGAGAAATACATAGTACGTGACAGACCCAGAGGCCGATGAGGAGGGAGAGAGCTGGAGAGAAAAAGCGAGAGTAGGAGTAAGAGATTGAGAGAATTCCAAAAATAGATGAAAATGTCAATTTAATTAATTAAACTCGAGTTAAAATAATAGTGCTATACTCAGACCAGAAGACAAGTTCTCTTTCGCTTCGTCAGCTTCTATAGCTTATCATTAACTAAATAAAAGGGACTACTACATAGTCTATTTATCAGATTATTTTTGCGCATGCTCAAATACAGGCGCAGCTCTTGACTCATGCTTTGAAATGCGCACGACTCGATTGCATTAGCCACATCAACAATAACAATAAAGCAACAAAAGCAGCAGGTGTAAACGGGCAAGAAGATTTTGTTTGGTTTTTTTGGCAAATGCCAAGCAGCCACAATGGCTCCGTGGCTCGGCGACTCGGCGGCTCAGTGGTTTAGTGGCTTAGCAGCTAAGTGGCCTGTTGGCCAAGCAACCTACTTACTTCTGGCTGGAATGGCCCGTTTGGTGTGTCTGGTTTGCTGCTGCTGCTGCTGCTGCTGCTGCTGCTGCAGCTGGTGCAATCGAAAGTGTTACTATTACCAATGAGCTGGCCAAAAGCGAGACTCAATATCGTCATCAGCTGTTGCCAATGTTAGAAAGCAGCAATTGGGAGCTGTGGCCGGAGCTGGAGCTGGAGTTGGAGCTGGAGCGGGATCGTTGCAACATGGTGCGGTTGCTGCCATATGTGCCCGACTGGTTATATTTGGGTCAATAGATTTTGTATTTATGCAATTTTGCAATATTTCGCTGTTGTTGTAATTTCTTTATTTACGCAAATGTTTGAGCTATTTTTTAATGATTTCTAGACAGTTAGTGCGGCTATCTAGAGCTGTTAGTATGATTTGATTTGTCGTTCGTTGTCGTTCCCCAAGAAACCAAAGAGGAAGCAAGGAGTGGGAAAATGGCAAGCGCGCACATTACATAATATGCCAAAGAAGCAAAAGCAAGCACAAAGCGCACAGGCAAGAAGAAGTCGAGGCGGCTCAAGCAGCTCAGACGGCTCAGATGGCCAGGTGACCAAGTCGTTGCCGGCCGAAATGCCGGAGTTAATGTGTGAAAATAGGCAGAAAATTGCTGAAACGTGTTTCAGTTACAGTTTAGAGCTGGGCGGATCGTTGCAAATCGGGGCTGGTACATTGTCTTGGGGACTTCTTAATGGATTGGCTTTAGCGACGCTTATGGGCCGCAAATTGCGGGAAAGCGTTTCGCTGTGCGTTGTTCCCTCTTGTACGTTCGGTTAATTGGGGTGTACGAGCAGTGGAAATGCTGTTGACATTAAACGCGGCATGCGAAAACATTTCCAAACTCCATTCAAATCCGATTGACAGCAATTGCAAATTTGACCATATTTTGACACTCGGCCAATGGGCCATAAGAATGCGGTCTTTAACTGGGTCTAGTGCGCCGCATATCAAGCCATATTGCACTGGACAACGACTCCGAAATTCGTCGAGTCATTCCTAAATTATATTTGATACTTGGTTAAGTTCAACGAGGGTGCTTAGCTGCCTTCGGCAAGTGCCTTTGTCCACTCTTTTATGTGCCTCACTCCCAAATTGTGTTAGTCATTCCCTCTTTAGTTTTTAATATACTCAAGCATATTGAATGCAGGGCCACCTGGGTGTCATGGGTAGTGACGAGTAAATAAAGTATGCATATAGGCTTGCTTGTCTGTTCCAATATTTGCATGGATTTGTCATAATAAAATACATGAAAAAGAGCTATACTAAAAATACATAATAACATATTTAGAGATATACTAGTTTTTCACAAAATTCTTACTCATTTCTGTAGCTAATTAATATCAACAGACTCCTAACTTATTATTTATATTGTATATTGTAAAAACTCCAAGCTTTAATTGACTTTTTTAGTCGATATGAATTAGTAAACATATATTTCTTGTAAAAACTACAGACAGCTCTTAATGTCTGCACTTAATTAATTTAGTGTCAGCATGCTTCAAAAGCATTATTAATCCTTTTGACTGTTGCTTATGTGAAACGGCAGTTCTCTCTGTTTCCCACTGATTCCCTGCAGACCTTGCAGTGCTTCCTGTTCCCTTCCTTACACATATATCCTTGGCATGCGTCTCGCATATTTCCTCATTGCGCAAATGTTGGCAAATTAAAACTGGCCTTAATTATTTTATGCTCATTAAGCGCAGCCAGAAAACCAAAAAAAAAAAAAAAAAAAAGAAGTAAAAAATGTTTGCTCAGCTGTTGGTATTTTTTTTTTCCTTTGCGTTTTCTCGACTCGACTTGGCGCAAATTAAGTCAGATTCCACAGCAGAGAGGGATTTTGAACTTGGCCCAAAGCAGTTGACAAAAATAAAAAGCAAACCTCCAACTAAATGTCATTAATTGTGTTTAAATAATTGTGTGCTTTACACAACATTTTGTTCATAGCTTTAAAATCGCTCAATTGTAGCAGAGCAGACCAAAATGAAAAAAGGGGGAAAAAAAGCGAACTTTTCATTTAGTTATGGGCTGTTATGTCAGACAAATGATTCACTTCGCATGCGTCGAGATGAGCTAGAGATCGTTGAGGCTGACACTCGTCGCTGCTGCATGGCACATAAATTATGAAAGTTTTGTTTCGTTTCGTTTTGTTTGGCTGGCAAGTTCGTTGCCTGAGTCTTTTGTTTTTGCTTGTCATGGCAACGCGATGGGTCGTGCGATTATTCGTGCATGCAAACGGATTTCAGCGAACATTCTGGTTGATCTTAGGCTATTAGTGAATTGACGTTGCCAGACTGGCAGCTGATTTCCATTTTCCATTTTCCATTACCCAGCAAGGTGATATCTCAGCGCCGACTGCATTTGCATAAAGAATAAAAAATATGTTTGCTATCGCACTAGGCACGTAGCAAGTGACAAAGGCTTTATTTTAATTAAATAACACCCTGCATCCCCAAAAGAGGGTATATTTAATTATTAATCAACGGCAGCTGTCAGAGCTATTCAAGTCTTCTTATTTAGCTAAGGGGTATCTGCCAGCCGATCTCACTCCGTCGCTCTAAGCATTTATCACGTTGAGCTAACCAGGCATTAATCCATTTGTTTGTTGTTAGTCCGCTTAATTTATGGCACGAATTGCTGGGGTTTCTGTAATACCGGACATTCTTAATACGTTCTATGTGCGGCGTATGACTTAATTGAGATGGAGCGACGCGTTGGAGGGCATCCATTGAGCATTGGCCGGACTTATTGAACTCTGCCCCTAGAAAGTCCCCCAAACTCGAATTAAGCATTTTGCGTAGATCGCGAGTGACCCCATAAAGACAGAGATTAGACAAATTAAAATATAATTGCTAGCCATAAATATGTTGTTGACTTTAAAGCTAGCCAGCCCAAAGCTAATTCTCTTGATTCTATTTCTATCTCACTTAACAGACTTGAATTATGGGCTTAGAGAAACATTACTTGAGATATGGACGCACGGCGAGGGATCAGCTGCTTGACTGGGCCACCTGTGGGCGTGCCTTGCGACGAGCGCAACAGCAACAACAGCAGCAACAGCAATTGCAGCCACAACAACAGCAACAACATCAAACGCAAGGGTCAAGTAGCACGGGGCGGCGTTCACGCCCTCATGTAACACACAGAGGAACGCCGCTGTCCATGTTAATATCTCATGGCGTTAAGATAAGCAACAGTAAGTATTAACTATGAGTGCAAGTCATGCATGCGCCAAGCTGCCTAAGCCCAACTGTTCAATAAAACAGCAAGAGCTAGCGGCTAGATGCTGTGATTTTAATGGAGAGTAAATTAATTCATTGATCACAATTCTAACAAATATTTAATATTAATATGAGTGCATAAATATTTGATCTATTTATTTAAACTAATATAGATTATTTTAAAACGCAATTTAATTGAAAGTTCTTCAGAGCTAAGAATTGATTTTGAATACAAAATGAATTAAATATTTTATAAACAAAATATTCTGGTTGTTAAAAAATATTTGATAATGCTTGTGTCCTAAAAGAATTTTTTATAATTATTTAGAATAATTTTACATTGATATAATTTTACATAAATATTTAATAAATTCAATTAAATTTTTTTTTTGTGCTTAAAAAATTCGAAAAGTATTTATTTTACAACAAAGATTTCCCTTTAAATATATATAGAAATATTGCTATTGCTTTTTGCCCACAACATAAAAATTAATTATTAAATTTTTATCATTAAACGCGCAATTAGCGCGCCTAAAGTCAATATCAACTACCAAATTGGCTGAGTTTTGTTAACTGCATTTTTGTTTTTTATATTATGTTGTTGTTGCCTTTTGGCTGTTTACTTGACCAAAAATAAAAACCAAACAAGTTGTGCGCCACTTTTAACTTGTGGGGGCTAAAAGCCAACAACAAATACAACATGTAGATAAAATTAAAAAAAGAAGAAAAACAAAAACAAAAACAAACTATTGCTGCTGTAAGTTTTAAGCAAAACTGGTCATCCGAGAACTGCAACTGCAACTGCAATGCAAAACGAGTCTTTGGCCAAAAATACCGACTAATAACAGCAACAACAACAACAAGGCAAGCAACTGCTGCAGACTTGAAATTAAATTATAAAGCAACATCAACCGCAACAACGGCTCAAACTAAGATTGAAATCAAGGAAACGGACACAGAGAGACAGACAGAGAAGGAGAGAGAGAGAGAGAGAGAGACTTGCCTAGTTAGCCGCGTTCTGTGCAATTGGCGACATTGCGTATACGCCGAGTGAGCTGCTGCTCATGTTGTCGACGCAGCCAAGTGTGCAAACAACAACCATGGCCAAGAACATTGAACACACACACACTCACACACACTCTCACTCTTGCTCGTTCTCTATGTCTCTAGCTGTCTGTTTGCTCTCTGAACTTGGCTTAGACATATTATATAAGACTCGTATCGCTTTCGGTTTCACTTGCCGTGTTTTCGTTTTCAATTTCATTTGACGTTTTTGATTACCTTCATTTTGGGCAAGTTCTCGCTGGCGTAGAATAATGTTTTAAGCGCTTTGCACTTGAGAGCGCTAGTCGACGTGCTTTATGGCCACGTTTTCACTGCCTTGCTATTGGCTCTGGCAATTAGCGACTGCCAGATGAGGCCTGTGATTTTTTAAATACTTCTCTATTACGTGTGATCTGATAACAATTTGCCAGGTCTTCATTTCAGTTTTGGTCCGTTAAATCTGCATGAGAATTTAAGTATTTATCTCGTTTTCATAGTCGTCAGATGTGATGCCAGTCGAGATCTGTGCGACTCTTTATTGCGCACTTTACATCAGCTTTATAATGATGCGAAGGTTTCGTTTCCCATTGAGCAGGTGTCAAGCTAGGCGGAACAGAGCAAGCATCTTCGAAACTAAGCTGCTGTATCAGTCAGTCAATCAAGCATTAAAGCCACATTAAGCTAAAGTTAGCAAAGGCGATGATTCAGAATGGGTTCCAGGAATAAGCTCCCTCCTGCGCCCCCCTCTATCACCCAGTCACATGCAGGAAAACGCAAGCTGAGGCCACTGAACAGACTTTCAATTGATTTGGTGCCACTGTGCTTGGGCAATTCTAATACCATGCTAAACAGGCTGACAAGCAAATAGCAAAAGCCATAGGAAAACGTAAAACAGAAGTGAGGCAAAGGCGAAATATCAAAAATTCGCAATTGAAAAGTCGAAGCGGGTACTTAACTGGCCACTGCAATGTTGTCCGCTGCAGCAACAACAATAACAACAGCAACAACAACAGCCACTATTAACTGCCAAATAGTACAACTAACAAATACATGTACACACTCGAGTCGTGTACACATAAAGCAAATATGAAAATGTTGCCAAATCAATACACAAGACCTCAAGAGGCCCAGTCCAAGCAGCAGCCAGAGCCAGCGCTTGAGCCAGAGAGAAATACCAAAAAAAACGAAATCTGAAGCTGCGAGTGAGATAAAAAACTGAGTCGGAGATGGCAATGGCAACAACAACGGCGACTGTTGAGTGAGTGGAGCATAGAGCGTGGAGCGGATTGGCTAGCTCTGGACATGGATTTGAGCATGCGACACGGCCTTTGTGGTCAAAATGAGCGCTTGACGGCATCAAGAGAGTGAACACAAATTAACACAATTAAGCAGCCAAGTTAGCAATCACAGCTGGCCAATTCTAACTGCGACTCTGAGGTGGCCACAGCATTGGCCGGGGAGGCATGGGGCGGAACGCGGTGTTTGCCAAACGGTCTGTGTGCGCTGCACAAACAGAAATAGGCGCGGTTGCTGCTGCTGCTGCATGAGCAGCCTCCATGGTTGGCAAGAAGAAGTCTCAGCTGGTTAGCTGCACTGGCCAAAGCTCAGATGGAGTCTTTAGCAATAACAAGTCGCACTCAGCGCATGGCAGTGTGCGTGAGTCTTATATAACCAAATGTGAAGTTGATTCAGTTGATTTAGGCCGCATGCAACAGATTGAGCCGCGCTCTCAAAGCATTCTCTCGCTGAATCTCTGAGTCTCTGCCAAGCGCATTCCTCAGAGTTATATATTGCTGTTTTAAGGCTAAGCCAAATGTAGAAGCTGAGTGCAGTCTAGTTGGGTTCTTATTGGACTTTAGTGGCTGATGTTACATTGGTTTACGGATCTGATCAGAGCAGTCTTTTATTCTTATTTACTCTTATATATTCTACAACATATTCTTGGCAATGTCTTAATCGAAAACCTATTTTAATTGCTTCCTTGAAAAGCTGTCCAAAGTGTTTCCTGAGTCGATTTCGAGCCATGTCATTTCTGACTCACATCTTAATTGTTGCACTTCTCTTTTCTCGCATTCCAATGTCAAGTGCAGTCGTTCTTTTATTGCAATTGCCTAGTTTGCATGTCTTGATGGGATTTCTTATGCGGATTTCCCAGACCTTTCGCTTTCTGCAGCATGCCCTCGTAACTTTACAGCTATTTAAGGTTGTTAACATGTTTGCTGCTTAAAGGTACACCTCCAACGGAAAAAAATACAAGATACAAAAAAATAAGAAAACAAAGGGAATCGAAAATTTATAGTCGTATGCGCTGCGATCGGTTGTAAGTGCTTTAATTAAGGGCCAATATGCGATAAGTTAAAGGCGCAATTGCTGAGAAGACACGTTCAGGGCACAGTTAACCGGTTCGGGAACACATGTATGCCTGGTTAATTGGCATCGAATCTGGCGATCTCCATGTGGATGCAAATTGTGAGGCGTATGCGGCACACGGAAATGCCCACGCCGGAATGCCGAGCCAGATCATGTCAAGTCAAGCCAAGTCAAGTCAAGCCAAGCCAGACCAAGTCCATTTCCTTAAGATAAGAATTACAATAATTTGCTTAAACAAAAGTGTTTACAATGTGAGGCAATGATATCGGCGGCACTTGAGAGTCGGATCATGCACCTTGCTGCATTGTTGCTGTAGCTGTTGTTGTTGTTGTTGTTGTTGTTGCTATTGTTGCTGTTGTTGGGGGACTACGCCGTCAACCAGTTTGGGGCACGTTCTGAGACGAAATCTGAGCTTAATTGTTTAGCTGCAAGCGTTGCAAATGTGCAGCTATTGTTGTTATTGTTGTAATTGTTATTGTTGCTATTATTGCATTGTTGCAGCCCACAATTCCGCGTCCATTCAAAGTCAGCTGCGATTTGTTTTGTTACAAGCGCGAATTTTAACATGCGCCTGCGAAATGAATGCCACGAGCAGCAAAAGTAGCCAAATCTAGCCAAATAGAGTGCCGGCATATTCGCTATTATTAGAGCCGAGTTTAGCTGGAATTGGGCTTAACCAATTGCCATTTAGCCAGTAGTTCCTTCAGAAGTTCACAGCATAATTGCCAGAGTTCAGCTCGGGCGGATGGAAATCAGAAAACAGAAACCAGAAACCAGATACAACGCAACGAGAATTTTGCATGCTTAGCTGTAATTTTCAGCAAAACGAGCATACGACACCCGTGTCAAGTGGCCAAGGCCAGGGGCGAAGTCCAGAGGGGATCGGCCTTAAGAGCAAGAAGTGGGAAAAGCCAAAGTCTGCAAAAAGAAAGCACTGCATAGCCAAGAATGAAATGACCCAATCATATACCAACTAAACCCCCTCCGCTTTGACGCCACCTCTGGCAACTGCTGTAATATATTTTACAAGCAAATACAGTCTAATCCGCTAAGCCGAATGGTAAATATGCTAGCCAAAAGCTCTATTAACTGTTAAAACAATATTATCGGCATTGATGTTATAAACTTATGCGGATGAAGTTAAGGTCAGCTAGTATCAGCTCTTATCAGAATCATGTTGGGCTTCGAAGACTTGTACAAATCTTTGACATGACTGACCACTTAAGCGTTATCGCATTATACAAACGAGAGCATATCAGAGCCCAAATAAATGTAATTTTATACGAACTCAGTTTACTTAGGTCCGTTAACAATAGGAAGTTCAAGTGCTAGTGTTAGCCGTGAAACAAAGTTGAAGTTCAATGAAGTCGAAAGCGGAATGAAGCATGCTTAAGTGAAAGGAACTGGCAGTATGACCAAACACAGAAGGATATATGTTGGTAGTAGAAGCAGAAAAGAAACAGAAAATAATTACAATTGACAATATTTAAATGTTCAAACTAATATTAAAAATTAAAATGTGAAAATTAATAATGCAAATAACAAAAATAAAATAAAAATGCTCAAATAATGATAAAAAAATAAAAATAAAAAAAAAAATTAATTAATATAAATATTAGCAATAAAAATATATTACTTAATGAAAATTAATTTAAAGAAAATAATAATAATAAATGAATATTATTTAAATAAATATAATATTAAATATTTTAAATTAAAATAGTAATATTACTTAAATAATAATAATTAAATAATATAAAATAATAATAATATTACTTAGATAATGAAAATATAAATAGTGGATGTTCCTATGGATATCAACATATTTTCCATATTAATATTTAGTGCATAGATCTCTAAAAATTAATAAATAAATAAAAAATGGAAAATTTCACTGTAGAAAAAAAAATTAAATATATAAAATCTGTCTAATATGCAGTTAAAGAAAATCATACAAATGAAATACCTTAGTCCAATACAAACATATGAAATGTGCACTTCCTACGTCACATACTGCCTGACTAAGCCAATAGAGTTCTGCGTTGGCAGCGTATTTAAGCAACGAGATTTACAAATAGTAATATTAACAACAAAAATAGCTTTTTACATGCAACAGCAACAGCAAAGACAACAGCAGCAACCACAACAACAACAACTGAGAACTCAGCATTATTGTCAACGGCAGCAGGCGCTGACGTATCAATTGTGTGCCAAATGTTTATTGACCATGTCGACCAGCCCATGCAAGCGTTGTCAATTGCAGCAACAAGCAGTCCACATACACACATACATGAATAAGCATACCAATGTATATGTATATGTATATGTAATTATCGATATATATGAACTAATAACGCAACCAGATGAAGCCAACAGCAGGCAACAGGCAAAGCGAAATGTCGATAAAAGTAAACGAGCTTTAAATACTGCGATCAGATTGTGCTGCCTGAGCTTCCCTTGACCTTCAGTTTGACAGCTGCCCCAAAAAAAAGTATATATATATGTATATAAATATATTGTATATAAGCCAGGCCAGAGCAGGGCAGGCCAGGCCAGGCCAGGCAGTTGCCAAACTGTCAAAATTTTGTGCTTGATTTTATGACGCTTTACGTAACTTTCTCTGCCTCAATTTGTTGTTGACTGTTTTTTCTTTTCTTATTTTTTTTTTTTTTTTTTTTTTTTTTTTGTGTTTTTGTGGAACCGTAACTTTTCAGGGTCAATGAAACGCTTGAACTTTGCCGATCTCTGGCCGCACAAATAATACAATTATCGCGCCCATAGCTCATCTCTGGCTTATGATTTACGATTCCATGCCAAGTTGCAAAAATTTCGCTAGCGTTATCGAAATGCTGGACCGACCGACCCGAATATTGCACGCCATCAATAAATCAATATATGTATATGCATACACATACATATATATTGTATTATAAATTATGCTTAACTGCTGGGCCCTGCACTTTTAATTCCATATAAAATGCACTTGGATGGTTTTCGGCGATTGCAGCGCGTGTGGCCTGGCCTGGCCTGGTCGCAAGTGCATTCAGTGCGTTGACTGTTTTAGGGGGGCGCGGACCGATGACCGACAAAACCAGTTGGCATTGCATAGAAATAGACACGTAGGACGGCCGCTGCCACGCCCACGGCGACAAAATGTCAACTAGGTAATGGCAGATGGGCAAATCAACGAGTCGCCTAAGTGCATTGGCCCATTAGCAAAAACGATTCGCCATCGAAAATGCATCTCAATTTGCTGATAAGCGAAATTAAATCATCACCTGCACAGCAGAGTCTATCATAAACCATTCGCAAAAACTTCAATTTCGATAAGTCGGCCAAGAGCATGATCAGGGTGTGAGTGAGTGACAGCCGTGAAATGCCAGTGAAACCAAGTTCGTTTTATGTTCCAGCTTAACTCAACGCGCGACTGAGCAAATCAGGGCAGATCAGGGCAAGGAGGTGTGAACAGTGTCGGGATCAGAGCTGAGCTCAAGTCGTGTTTCGAGTGCGAGTGCGTGACACGAACTTAACGAACTTACATAAGTGTAAAAAAAAGAGCATCACGCTTAGTGACTAACTCAGGCAATGTCAAACAGTATGAATTCCTTCTCTCTCCATCTCTCTCTCCCTTTCTCTCCCTCGCTGTCTTTCTATCAAGGAATTGAAGTTTCATACTTTGTCAATTTCTTCAGAACTTTAACTGCAAATATTTTGGTATATAAAAATGGCAAACACATTGACTGCGCCTCATTTGGATTCAATCTTAAACGGATGTAAATACATGAGATAAGCAATGCACTAAGCACATATGTACAATATATTCTCTCCTTGTCAACTTGTATTTTTAAGCGAAACTCACACTGTTTATGACAAATTTCACTCTGTGTACGGGAAAAGGTACACCGTATTTGGTTAACTCTAGAAAATTCTATTTAGAATGACGTGTTCCTGGCCAATATTTGTTCGCGCCCATTGACCATATACCAACAACTAAATGACATCGGCTCTGTGTGCACGTCACAACTTTTACAGGCCAAATATTTGTGTGTGAGACTATAATTGTAAGCAAAGATTTACAATGTGAGCTAAGGGCTAAAAGCGAAGTGCTGACCGTAACTAATTATGAATAAATGTTTGTATTTGATTTACTTTCAGATAGACTAGCTGTGATAATTATTGGTATAGTGACATTAATCTTAGGCATAGTTTTATCATCCATACCATGGCTGGATTATTTTATACTAAAGGTAAGTTTAAGCAACGTATCTACGATGCATTCCCATACTAATCAAAGCCTTGTTTGATCAGAATTTAAGGCTGTGGAATGATACATTAAGCTATCATTATTGGCAGAGACCCGGCGTCATTCGGCTGACCAAGGTCTACATCTACAATGTGACCAATCCGGATGGCTTCCTCGGCGGCGAGAAGCCCAAGCTGCAGGAGGTGGGTCCGTTTGTCTACAGGTGTGTAAACCAAATGCAGCATTAAATAATAATATGTATACAAATATTTAATAGAGGGGAAAGTGGTTACGCCTTTTGATTCTCGATTTTCGAAACTTATTATAGTCATAAGAAATAGCCGTAATTTCATGGCAGCTTTAGCTAAGTGTTCTCTGGTCACGGCTCGTTTGGTCAATATATAAATACATACATATATAATATGTGTATACTTTTGAAATTGAGTTTAATGCGCCTAATTATCATAATTGTGCTAATAGAACCCAAAATGTACATACAATGAAATCTTAGACAAAGAAAATCAAGCTAAGATTATGGGCAGAGCTTATTTTCGCTTTTTATAGATGATTCTTGAACTTTGTGGTCAGTGGGCGAGATTAAAAGTAATTAGGTAAATTGTAAATATGTATTAACGCTGCGCATTAATTGAAATTTGAGATTATGACTTTGACTGACTAGCTCACTCAAGTCTTTGGCCCACACAATTCCAATCGAATCCAATTCTCGGCAATGCAAAATAAATTGCAAACAATTTAAAAACTTTTCAATTTTAACACTTCGTAAACTGCAATTATTTTGTGCTTATGGAAACTTGCCACAGTCTGGGTTGCAGTTGCAACTGGCTGCAGACATTGAAGTCGATTGGCTGACAATTCACGCCTAAGCGCCGTTTTTTTTTTATTATTTTGTTTTTTTTTTTTTATTAATTGAGACATCCATTCGAAAACTCAAAATAACAAAGCACCAAACATCAGCGCGATAAATGAGAGTGGGCTGCCGGAGCAGGTGTATTTGAGAATATGTTATGTTTGACAAGTTGCGGGAACGCCCACACATTAAACCAGTTCAAATGAAGGATAACGCGACAAGATCGGGCGACCGTCGATTAATTTGAAACAAATACTTATACTAAAAGCAGAGTACTATACTAAAGCTAAAATGTGTTGCAGTGCGAAATATTGATGAAATATAGAATAGATATATATCTATCTATCAGTAGAATAAGTGAGATACAGATACAGATAAACAGATAAACAGATACAGATACAGATACAGATACAGATACAGATACAGATACAGATACAGATACAGATAAACAGATACAGATACAGATACAGATACAGATACAGATACAGATACAGATACAGATACAGATACAGATACAGATACAGATACAGATACAGATACAGATACAGATACAGATACAGATACAGATACAGATACAGATACAGATACAGATACAGATACAGATACAGATACAGATACAGATACAGATACAGATACAGATACAGATACAGATACAGATACAGATACAGATACAGATACAGATACAGATACAGATACAGATACAGATACAGATACAGATACAGATACAGATACAGATACAGATACAGATACAGATACAGATACAGATACAGATACAGATACAGATACAGATACAGATACAGATACAGATACAGATACAGATACAGATACAGATACAGATACAGATACAGATACAGATACAGATACAGATACAGATACAGATACAGATACAGATACAGATACAGATACAGATACAGATACAGATACAGATACAGATACAGATACAGATACAGATACAGATACAGATACAGATACAGATACAGATACAGATACAGATACAGATACAGATATAGATATAGATATAGATATAGATATAGATATAGATATAGATATAGATATAGATATAGATATAGATATAGATATAGATATAGATATAGATATAGATATAGATATAGATATAGATATAGATATAGATATAGATATAGATATAGATATAGATATAGATATAGATATAGATATAGATATAGATATAGATAGATATAGATATAGATATAGATATAGATATAGATATAGATATTAGATATAGATATAGATATAGATATAGATATAGATATAGATATAGATATAGATATAGATATAGATATAGATATAGATATAGATATAGATATAGATATAGATATAGATATAGATATAGATATAGATATAGATATAGATATAGATATAGATATAGATATAGATATAGATATAGATATAGATATAGATATAGATATAGATATAGATATAGATATAGATAGATATAGATATAGATATAGATATAGATATAGATATAGATATAGATATAGATATAGATATAGATATAGATATAGATATAGATATAGATATAGATATAGATATAGATATAGATATAGATATAGATATAGATGCAGATACAGATACAGATACAGATACAGATACAGATACAGATACAGATACAGATACAGATACAGATACAGATACAGATACAGATACAGATACAGATACAGATACAGATACAGATACAGATACAGATACAGATACAGATACAGATACAGATACAGATACAGGCACTCCAATATAGATATTAATCACCGCAATTAATTGTCGACTGCTTGAATTAAAATGCAATTAAGCTGCGGCCACACTTTGTGATGATTTGATGGATTAGTTGAAGACAACAACAATAACAACAACAACAGCATACAATAAACGTGGCAAACACTTTAAATCAACATCAAATGACAATGCCGTTTCGGTAGCTGCTGAAGCCGCCACAAAAAACGCCACAAAAACGCCAAAGCGTTTGTCATCTCATTTGGTTTCTTGTTGTTGTTGCTGCTGTTTTGTATTTGTTGTTACTTCGTTACGTTTCTTTGGCCACATTTCACTGACGAACACGACAAATGAACTTGACATTCAGCTGGGTTGGGCCGCTGGCCGTTGTGGAACATTTTAGGTTTTTTATTTTTTTTATTTTGAGTTTTGATTTTGGTTTTGGTTTTTGGTTTTTATGGCCAATGTCCCTGACTTTGAGCGTGGCACGTGCTGCGTGCATACGAGATACGATTTACAATGTGTAACAATCTGGCTCATCTTTGCAGGGAGGATATGGAGAAGGTGAATGTCAAGTTCCACGAGAACAACTACACGGTGTCATATCAGCATAAGAAAATCTTACAATTTGTTCCTGAACTGAGTATCGATAAGAATACGCCCATAGTTACGCCCAACATACCAATGCTGGTAAGTGTGCCCCTTCATGGTGTCTCCCTATTTCTCCACCTCTCTCTCTCTCTCTCTCAGACCCTCACAAGCCTGAGCCCCAAGCTGGGCTATCTGCTGTCCAAGACGATATCGATAGTATTGACGGCCGCCAAGCTGAAGCCCTTCATCAATGTGACGGCGGACCAGCTGGTGTTTGGCTACGACGATGCGCTGGTCAGCCTGGCGCACAGATTCTACCCGAAGCACATGCGGCCCATGGAGAGAATGGGCCTGCTGCTGGGCCGGAATGGCACACTGACCGAGGTGTCCAATATCAAGACGGGCTACCAGGGCATGGAACAGTTTGGCTACATTGACTCGCTCAACGGCATGGATCACCTGCCGCACTGGAACGAGGAGCCCTGCACGAGCATAGCCGGCTCGGAGGGCTCGTTCTTTCCGCCGCGCGACATCACCAAATCGGATGTGGTGCACATCTACGACAAGGATCTGTGCCGCATCATTCCACTCAGGTACGTGAAGCGTGTGGAGAAGGACGGCCTGGCCGCGGATCTCTATCGGCTGCCGAACAACTCGTACGGCGATTCGCGCAACAATCCGGAAAACAAGTGCTACGACACGAACGACTACGAGGCTGTGCAGGGCCTGCAGAATATCAGTCCATGCCAGTATGGCGCGCCAGTCTACATTTCCAACCCACATTTCTACGAATCAGATCCGCAGCTGCTCGACGCCGTCGAAGGTCTCCAGCCGGAGCGCGAAAAGCACGAAACCTACTTCAAAATACAACCGGTAAGAGATCGCCCTGAGCTGTTATTCTGGACATGCTTCCTGATTCTAATGTCTAATGTCTAGAAACTTGGAGTGCCGCTGGAGGGCAAGGTGCGCATTCAGCTCAATCTGAAGGTGACGCGCGCCAAGGACGTGCATCCAGTGCGTGATTTTCGTGACTTTGTGTTCCCCGTCATGTGGCTCGAGGAGGTGGGTCACTTAGCTGCTCTCCATGAGCTCTGAGCCGATAATATCATCTCATTTGTACTCATTCGTTTTGCAGGGCATCTCCGAGCTGACGCCCGCCATCAAGGGCTGGCTGTACCTGGCCACGGTCATAGCGCCGCACGCGGTGCCCATTGGCTCCTATCTGATGATCGTGGGCGGCGCCTCGGCTGTCATTTTCAGCTTTGTGCGTGCCTATCAGAACTTTATGTTCGCACGCGATCCCTCGCTCGAGATACTCGAGATGGGCAGGCGCTCGCTGCGACGCGGCAGCAGCTTCATTGCCCATCAGCAGCACAAGCTGATGCTCCACCAGCGGGACAACTATGCGCTGCTCCGCACCCACATGCCGCATGCCATGACCGCCTGCCTCGATCCGGAGCGAGACAGGGACGATGTCCAGCCGATAATTGACTGTGCGGCGGGCATTCAGGAAGTTTAGCTGTAATTATTAATATATATGTAATCTGTAAGTGTGTGTGTGTGAGTGTGTATGTATGTATGTGTGAGTGTGTGTGTATGCCTGTTTATTAGCTTTAGTCACATTCTGGCCAAAATCGTGGCATAATCAGCTGCCAAATGGATAAGCAAAACAAGACGGTTTCGTTGTTACAGGGTATTCTTTAGTCGATTCACTTCATTTGCACAGCAGAGTGCAGCGATTTCACAGTTCATTTTCCATGCAACCAAATGCCAAATCGGGTTTGCTAGTTATACACATACGTACATATCTATCTATATATGTGTGTGCATATATATGTATATATATTCATATATCGTTAGATCTAGATATACCTGTATATAGTTCTAATTCGCAACTTGTAATTCACTAGTCATTTTTACAATGTGAAAAATGCGAGCTCGTTTCTAGTTTTACACTTAGTTAGTTAGCTCGGCTAAATTAAATTCCTAATTCTAATTTACATTTAACTAGTATTACGTATACGCATATAGAGAGATATATTTTTAGGCAGCGGTTCTTACGCACAATTTTTATACGATTTTTTGTATATGCAATAAAATGTACAACGTTTTTATCTGGCATTCCCCATGCTGTTGCTTTCTAGAGCTGATAAATCACAGCCAGCACTCGAATGGTAAGAACCTGCAGGGAGCATAAAATGCCAGACGTTATTTAGGGTTAACTACAAAGCCAAGGCAATTCGTTAAGCCTGTAATTATGTAAGAGAAGAGAGGGTATGCACAGCTGAAGTGACAGCAGGGCGAAGAGAGAAGGCAAGCAGAAAAACTTGTTTGAGTTCTAGAAATGCCTCTGTGATCAAACTAGCTTATCTAATGGATTTCCTTTTGGATTGCTGAGATACGGGTATTCTAATTTCTGATTTAAAAAGAGCATAATAATAAACTTCAAAAGAGTTTTCTCTATATTTTAAAGCATCTCTGTTGAAAGATCTGCAGAGCAGCTGCTGGCCGTATATGCCCCATCGAGCAGCCTTTAGCTAGTTCTGCTGTAGCTTTTGATTGACGCAGTTTTGACTTTTGCACAATTCTGCGAGCTTAGTTTGCTTTCAAACAACACACACACACACACATACATAGAACTCGCATGTGCCATAAATTATGTGTGTGTTGGGGAAGGCAAGGGTAAGGCAGGCCCTTTGTTTTGCGCAAGAAATAAAAAACAGGCACAAGAAATATGATGTGTTCGCTGCTCAAAACTGAAGAAAGATAGCTGAAAGAACAAAACAAGAAAAAAAGAGAGAGGAGAACTTGGCTGGCAACCAGGCCCAAGAGAAGCGGGGAGACGGCCAGAGGGGTCGCTGGCATCAGGAACTGCTTTTCGGGCAGCTATAACAAAAGCATTTTCATTTCATTTCATTTGGCAAAAATGTTTATACAAAACCAATTTTACAATTTTCGATTCAATTTCTGCAACTGACATTTCACTTAAACGAAAACCTTAAAGGCGCAATTCATTTGGCCCCGCCCAACGACCCTTTGACTTTGCTGTTGCTGCTGCTGCTCGGTGTAATGTAACTGAAATGTGTATGTAGGCGCGCGTTGTGTGTGGGCGTGGCATGTTGGCTTAACTACAACGCCAAAGGTCAAATTATGTCCAGTTTTGCTTCTTCTTCTTTTCTTTTTTGTAATTACACAAGGGCAATGAAAATGTTGCTCTAACTGTTGTTGTTGTTGTTGTTGTTGTTGTTCATTTGCTGCGCTATTTTGGCACATTTTCACTAGCACTTCGAAGCGCATAAACATGGTGTCCAAGTGCTCAGCTAATAAGGGATGGCACATGTCGCCACAGCTGCCACGCCCACCGTCACATTGACGCCCACACCGCAAGGATAACAGGCAAAAGTTAAAAACTCATTTATGACGCCGCACATCAAATCGAATAAAAACAATTGGCACATCAAAATCCAAAAGCGACTCCCTCAGAGATCTTCATCCAGGCCCTGGGCCACGTATCGAATGCGTGTCGAAATGGCCCAGAAACGTGGAGCCATATGCTGCAGCCAGTAGGGCAGGCGGGCAGGAGGGGTGGGGCAGCCAAGAAATGGCTGAAGTAAATAAAATGCCAGCGAGCATCGTGATGGGACAGCGACTCGGTGTTCCGGTGGTGGGCTGAGCAGAGCCGAGCTGAGCCATGTCGAGCTGAGCATTTGGCGCCAGCTGCTCGGCCACTTAGGCCGCATTTGGAGAGCGTTGATGGAATTGCTTATGAATTATACAAGAATATTAAAACGTGCCCAGGCTGGCAGCTACAACAGCAACATCAGGCACCGAGAGCTGCGCTTTTTCTCTCATTATGCTCTGTTCAGCCAGTGAGTGGGGCATATCAGCTGAGGACTGGCTGAGACTTGCATCAGAGCAGGCGTGAAGTCTCTTTGGACACGCCCACTTGGGAATTGACAAATGCTCAAAATGCGATGTGACATAGCTAACGGTCACACTTAAGGCAGTTTGAGCCACGCCCTCAGGCACAAACGTGCGTAGAAAGCTATAGGGCACAGCCAGAGTTTTATAGTCATTTGTCAGTCAACGTTACAGCTAAGACTTCAACTGATTTGTGTTAGACAGAGTATTGCGCTGTCGGTTACGCCCGCTTGCAGTAATCGTATTTTGGCTCTATTTGATTTCATCTTTGCGCGGAATATTTCAATTGCCAGCAGGCAAAAAGTTTGCTGTAAATACTTTATTGGAAAAGTATGTGCCAAATGGTTATTGGACGATGGGGCGGATGGGCGATAGGCGATGTGCGATGTGCGATGTGCGATGTGCGATGAGTGGGGGGTGTGGCATACAAACAAATTGGGCGCTAAGTTGGCCGTTATTGGTTTTTATGTGCGTCGCCTGCTTGCCGAGAATTGGGCAGAGCCAAGGCGGAGGCATTACAAGGAGCATAATTTGATATTTGTTTGTCCAAATGCGCAGAAAAGTTGCTGACCTTCTTCTTCTTCTCCTTTGTGCTCTTGATGTTTATGGCTTGATGATGATGGCATAATTGGGGCTGTGATTGCGGTTGAATACGAATAGGCGAAAGACAATTATTTTTATGTTCAATATATATTTTTGTACACTATATTTATATATACGGGCATATAATTTACAGGCAGCGATCGTAATCTATTGAGTAAACGTATCAAGTTAGGCACAAGCTATACACAAATACATTTAAATTAGTTAAAATTAAGTTGAGGCTAAACACTCAGTCAGTCAGTCTCACACACAGGCACACACACACACACCCACGCATTATATTACCAAGATATCATATTAAATTGTAACAGCCAAAAAGCAAATTCAAATCTTAACGAAACGAACACCTAACGAAGTGCCCAGCTAGTGGTTTGTATATATGATAAGTGTAAGCAGTGTCAGCTGTATAGCTTTGCTTGGCTTGCAAACACTTGACAGCGTTTTCATCCCCTGGTTTGGTTCCCCGCTAAGAGAAAGCAGTGCAAACCGGTTAACGTTTCGTACCGCTTAGCTTTCTACAGTTGCTGCTTCGAGGTTTGTGCATATGCTAAACGGTTATTTTCGACATTTCCAATGCAACAACCTAAACGGTTGACTGCCCGTTAAGAATTTGAATTGGCGGCGGCAAGAAAACTGAGAAAACTGAGCTCAGTGATAACGCGAGAATTGTGAGATGCTGTCCTCATTTGGCGGCGCCACCAGCAAAATGGGCTGTAAATTGAGGCCCGTGATGTGTGGATTCGACTTGCGAGAGCCCGCCAAGCTAATGGCGTCCGTCAGATACGCATTATTTATTTCACCTGCAACAAATGGAACTTGAATAAAATGATAAACAAATATGAAGTGGTATTTGGTGCGCACCTTTGTACAGAGAGTTTTGATAGATGGGATCCGGCTGTAGGCGCACATGGCGCGTAGCCAATATGAACGCCAATGTGGCCAGAACAACGCCGTCCACGCAGCCAATGATGGCCAACGGATAGGCCCAGCGTATGCTGCAGAGGCCCAACTCGAATCGGTTCGCCTCCGGGCCACATATCTTGCGGAAATCATCCGAATTCCAGCCAAAGGGAAACGCAGCGCAGGCCACAATCATGCAGAGCGCTGAAAGCGATAAAAACCAAAGTCGATTGATATTAAGCTACGTGACAAATGCTGATCGAAGCACAAGAATTCAACAATTCTAAATTGAGCCGCATTTCGCAATGAGATTACATTTCATTGCAACAGCAGCAGCAGACATCGAAACGTGCTCAAAGTATGACCTGCAGTTGCGATATCATTTGTCAAACTGACTTCCGTCGAAGTCAGCAATTGAAACTGGAAACTGGAAACTGTCAATTGAGAATTGGGCCCAGCACACACACATACACACATACACACTCACACGCACACCTGCACATATACACACCTGATATTATTTGCATCCAGCCGCATATGTGGAAGACGCGCGTCGACTTCATGAACAGCAAACAAACCAAAAAGAATATCGTCAGCAAGGCCAGCCCAACGGCCGCGATCATGAAGAATGTGGCCAACTGCAAGCGATAAAAGCAGCAAATCAAGTCAAAGGTTTTTTATAGAGAAATGGCCTAAGAATTCTTAAGTAATAATCTAGCCTTGGTTGATATGAAAAGCTCAGATTGTCTAGCCGGAATTATATATATGCTTTTAGCTGCAAGTAAGACAGTTATTACTCGAATAGTTAATGCGAGGTTTTAAATCAAATTCAAGAAATATTTTGTATGATAACTTAACTAACATCAATTTGAATTTCAATTTCGTGAATGAATGAGTAACAACAACCACAAATGCAGCCACTCCACTATAGATTATATATTTACAGGGCATTTTATTGTCCAACTGCCTCAGCTGGGCTTTCTGGTTTACCTTAACCTAAGCAAATACGCACCTGAAATGAAAACGTGGGCACTGCAAATATGTTCTCCCAGCGACGACGGCAATTGTCGAAGATCTCGTCGCGCTGGCACTGCTGCCAGAGGCCCAGACGGCCGGCACTGTCGCTATCCGGATCGCCAATCCACTCTGCAATGAATACACATAGTAGGGTATAGCATGAGCTATATCTATCGGCATGATCAATCCACACTCACCTGGCGTGACAAAGGCCACAATGCCTATGATTGCATAGCATATGGTGAAGATCGCCCACAGCACGCCGATTGCCTTCGAGTTGCGAATGTATTTGGAAGCGTATAGATGCGTCGTATCGACGTACTCGATTTTGGTGCCCATTGCGTGAGGTTTTCGTCTTTCTTCGCCTGACTCTGGCTCTGTTTATTGTTGGCTGTTCAAAAAATGTTAAGCACGCTTAGACATGAGTAAAATGTTATTAACAACAATAAAAAATAAAAAACAACAACAGCAGCAGCAGCAACAGTTGGTGGTAATCAACAATAGTTGCTTGTTTTTGTTTGTCATGTATTTGCTTTTGTGTTTAGTGTCGAGTTGTAAGCCTATTAATTTGGCCAGCTTTTAGTTTGCTGACCTCGTTTGCTCGCTAAAGAAGTGAATTGGAGCTTGAAATGAGTTGCCACTAAAAAGAAATTACCGATGATCGAATCATGTGAAATCAAATGTGAAATGCTTTTTCCAACATTTTCCACAGGCAAGAAACGTTTTCCCCTTCACTTCAATCAGAGCGAAATATTTCGCCAATTAAAAAATCGAAATCCCAAACGCAAATCGTTTCGGGCTTATGTAAATCGAAAAGATAATTGTTTTTGGGGGCCAAGCTATTGCCTCATTTTCACCAACAGTTAATTCTATGAAGCCAAACCAGTCGAATGCGAGGCTATCATATGTCAAAAGACAAATCAAGAGACGTTATGCAAAAAGCAGAGAGATAAACTAATAGCTTAACGAGCCACGGACACAGAAAGAGAGAGTGAGTGAGCGAGAGAGAGAGAGAGAGAGAGACAGAGAGGGTCACTAACGAATTTTGACTCTATCTAATTTTAGCTGTGATTCATGGCGCAAAAAATTGCAAACGGCCAAAACTGAGCGGAGCAACTGGCTTTGAGCTGCCTATCAATAAACATGTTTTCCATTTTGAAAGTGTGGTAAATTTTTGTTCAATTCATCTCGCAGCCACTTCAGAAATCAAATAAATAAAATTCCAAGAAAAAAAAGCCCGAAAAACAAAAGCCTGAAAAAAATAAAAACAAATGCAAGTGAATATTCAGTGCATTGTCTTGCCACGAACCCGAAAAGATCCCACCGACAACATTGCGTATTCGTAATTTATTATGTTTTTATGCCTCTCTTATCTTTTGTCTTTACATTTATTTTTATTTCTATTTTTTTTCGTATTTTACGGAAGCAGCACAAAAGAAAAAGTGTAACTGGCTCTGTTTTTCGTAAGCTTAAGACCCCCAAAATTTCGTTGATTCAACTAAATGAAAAGCAAACAATAAAAGAGAAAAAGTAAATGACACTCAATTAAGCTAGAGAGAAGCACAAAGAAAAGAAAACGCGTCCGAGTCCACGCAATTACCATAATAATGCTAATAAGTCGAGGATCGAGCCAAGGTTTGCCAGCTCCAAGAACAACTCGCGTCTTGGCCCAACCCATTAACATAAATATTATGGCCAAGCGCTTAACAGTCCATTGAGGGCCGCAGCACGTGAGTTAACAAAGGCGTCTGGCCAAGTCGAGCGATTGGCCGAAACGCTTTCAATAACAATGGAAAAGCTGAACTGCGACGGCAATTGACTCACGTAGCGCCTGAAAAGTCTGGGAAAACGTCAGCCGCCAACCGCTAGAGCAGTGGGCCAACTCTCGACGCAGACAAACCGCAGACAGATAATAATTTCCTGCGAACGATCGTCGGACAATTTAAATGAAAACTGAACGTGAGTATGCATATATATGACTGACTCTATGCGAGCCACAGATACTCGGTGCTGTAATTGCAAATTTCAACTGGCAATCAAATCCAATTGGCGAGCCACCCAGCACTGCGCACACTGTGAGTAAAAGTTGCCCAAGTCGTGTTGAATGCAGGGCAGCAAAGGTGTCAGAGCAGCTCGAGAGTTGAGGCTGATTCGAGGTGCGAATTAACTGACCATAAAAAAACGAATAAAATAAAATAAAATATACTATACACATATTTCTTTATATGTATAAGTATTTAGGGCGTATGATAATAGAATAATTAGCAAGAATTCTGAGAGTTGTCTTAAAGTTTGTTATTTAAGTCCGATTTTAGACACCAAACACCCTTCTCCCGTTTCATGCATAAATATGGACTTAGTTGCATATCATTTTGCTCAGTGTATTTGTAAGACATATGTGTGTACTTCAATGCATTCTTTGCGCACTCGCATCGATCACGAGAGAAAGAAAAGAAAGTGACCAGCCAGCGGGACGAGTGAGTACTGTAACTGGTATTGTGGTACGGGCATGACGCAGCACGAAAGGCCGAGCTGAAGAGATGGAGATGGTGAGATGGCGAGTAACTTGCCAAGATGCCGTATCTACATCCGTTCGCCCAATGAAGCTGAGATGTTGCTGATGTGTTGATGTGTTGCCATTGCTGATGCTGCTGCTGCTGCTGTTGCTGCTGCTGCTGCCGGCCGGCGGGCAGTTGAGCATACAAAAGTTTCACTTGGCAGCTACATATATGCACAGAAATCAGAAATCAGCTTTGAGTTTTAACATCAATAACAACAGTCCGACACAAGTCGAATGCTGTTGCTCAAGTCTGCTGCAGTCGCAGCGTTTATTCCAGCTAACGCGGCAGAAAACGCTCGCAAAACGCGCGCAAGCTAAATACCAAAATGCCAAACAAAGCAGCAGCAAATTAAACCAGTGTGTATGTGTGTGTGTACGTGTGTGCGAGTGCTGAGCATTGCATACGGCATAAAATAAGGTCAGTTGGGTAATGGCTGAAGCGCATTTGCTGAACAGAACGTGGCATAAAAACAATGAGTCTCGCAACAATTTGACAAACTTGGGCTGCAGAACGCAGAACGCGCCAAGTGCAGCGGCAACATTTGGTGGCAGCTTGGCTTTCTACGCGTGCCTCATGTGGCAGGCACTTTGGTCAGCTCACATTTACTTTCTACTTTGAAAGAGCCGCACAACATAAATTTCACATTAGGCATAAACAAGCGGAAAAGAGGCGTGGCTGGCAGGGGGCCCGTAGTAAGTGGAGAGTGGAGGGAGGTCATATCCAGCTCTTGGCTCTTGGCTCTTGGCTCTTGGCTCTTGGCTGTTGGCTCTTGACTTTGATGGCACCCGCTGCTAATTCATTTTCACAATTTTCAGCTCTTTAGCACTTCAGATTTTCTCGGCTTTTCACAGCTTTTCCCGACTAATGCGGCTTAAATGCACCAAAGTCGCATGTTTAGAGCAAAACTCGTGTGCGTTGTTCCGCATTGCCAGCCGCAGTTGTTCGTCTATTAAAGCTCGTTTGTGTTTGACTTAATTTCATCTGATTTCATTTCAGTTTTTCGGGCTGAGCAGCTAAGCGGAACCTTTAACAAGTTGGAACGCTTGCTCCAAGGGTCTGACGGCAACTTGATTAACACATTGAAGAGTTACTACACAAAATTGTTGTTGTTGTTGTTGTAGTAGTTGTTGTTGTTGCTGTTAACTGGAAGCGCCAAACTTGTTCCGAAAGACTGAACCGCAGCAAAACATGAAACGCTACAGAATTATGCGGAAATGTCTTCAAAAGGCTGTTATATTTCTTTTTCTTCAGTTTGTCAGTTTGCTGTTGCCTTTTTTGCCAGGGCGTACAAAAGTTGTAGAATGTTTTTATTTGTTTCTTTTCTCCCGCTGCTTCTGCTTTCTGGCTCATTTCTCCCCTTTCGATCGGCGTTTGCATATGCTTATGGCAGACGATTTCTTTTTTCGCAACGGAACCCGCAACCGTGCACAAAGATCGCGGTCAGTTATTCAACAGCATTTAGGTACCAATCAAGCCCAGTCAAGAGCTTCTATGGCCGCAAGATGTGGGTAGTCCTCGTCGTAGATTCTCTATACCTCACTCTCTCTCTCTCTCTCTCTATCTTTCTCCCTCTGTCTATAACTTACTCTCTATCCTGCTCACACAGCCTCTGTGTGTCTCGCTCTGTGGCGAATGTGTCGCCGAGCTGCTTACTTTTATTAGATCACGATTTTTAATGTTGGCAAACATTCGCGCATTCCTACGGCCCAGCGAGCTAGCAAATAACCAGCAACAACAACAACTACAACAACATCTACTACAACAACTTAAGCAACTACAACTATGTGGGCCCCAGACCAACATACATATGTATATACATAATAGTAACTCACACCGAGATTCTTCAGTTATTTTTCTTTTTTTTTTTTAGTACCTTTAACAGGTGCGGATTGCTGAGTAAACAGGCTTTTGGGCCGCAATACTTTGGCAAGAGCTGAAGTGCGTATATAAATTTGAAAGAAATTTTGATGAAAGTTTGGCCAGCATATTTAGACAGAGACAGCAAGAAAAGAAGGCACGAAGAATGTTCTCAAGGCAAGTAGTGTTGGTACATTTCTGTACCCGGTTCTTAAAAAGTTAGCTTCACGCTCAAAAACAATCCAGAATTTTAGTAAATTTCGCTATTTAATATATATTATCTTGTTTCAAAAAATCCGCCTATTAAATGTTTAAATGTAACTCTATAGTTTCCAGTTTTATAGAGTCCAGTTCTTAACGCAATATTTCTGCAGCTTTGCAACATTAGGCGCCCCATATTGGGCGCATTTAGGGCGCACATTATGGCAGCCGCCACAGCGCAGTTGCAGAGGCACATTTCGAACGAAAACAAAAAAAAAATTGTGCCTCTTTTCTGGTTTTTCACGTTGCCAGCGCGGTTTTTGCTGTGCCTCTTGTTGTTGCTGTTTTTATTGTTCTGACTGCAGTTGTTGCAGTTTCAGATGTTGTTGTTGCTGTTGCAGTTTTTGAAACGCACGTCTTCAGAGCAACATGGTCACTAAGAGGTGTTCTATGTATGTGCGTGTGTGTGTGTGTGTGTAAATGTGAATGTTGTTGCTTGCAATAATATTTCAATATCTGCTGTTGTTGTTTTTTTTGTAGGTTTTCACGTTTTAATGTTGCATGAACTTTGTTTTTGCTGCTGCTGCTGCTGATGTTGGTTTTTTGCGGTTTGTCTTAATGTCAAAACTGCAAAAGCAGCGAAAATTGCGAGGAAACACTGCAAAGTTTTCAGCTTTGCCGTTGCCTTCAATTGACATTTGCACTTATATGAAAAAAACTCGAATAACTTTTTATTTTCGTGTGTGGCTTACAATTCTATTTTGTTGCTGTTGTCGCTTTTTTGGTGTGAAGTATTATTAGCCTGCAGAACCGGTTGATTATTTCTTGTTTTGTTTAACGTTATTAAATTGTATTGTTGCTTTTGTGCATAAATTTAAAGTCGCGAATAGCACTGAAAAAACGTTACCCCAAACGGACGAACGAACTATTTCTACGATCACGATTTTCCGCTATGAACCGTCGCGTTTGGCGCTGAGACTCGAACTGTGCTGCTCGAGTCTTGAGATCCGCTTGGCATTGGGAGACAATCACCTCTGAAGACACGACACACTCACGCTCTCAGCTCGGCTTACCTGCTAGGCCAGAGAGAGGGAAAGATCTGACGAGCGATACAGACTGTGAATGAGTGTGTGTGTGAGAGAGAGAGAGAGGGAGAGGGAGTGCATTATTGTGACAGTTGGCGCGCCTCAGATAAGTGGAATGTAAATTGTTTAAATTTCTTTTCAATTATTTTTGTTTTTACTACTGATAAATGTGCAGCTATCAAAGTACTAAAACGGCTAACGTTCGTTTCTTGTAAGAATTATTGAAATTTCTCCAATTATTACATTTCTGTGTACAAATAAAGCGAGAGAGGAGAGAGAGAGGGAAAAAAAGGGAAACACCACTGAATGTACGACTTACTATGGCTTCTCTACCTGCAGGATGTTTGGCGAATGCCCGCACATCTTTTATTTCCTTTCTTTGTTTAGGAAATGCCTGGATAAATAATTGGCAACTGAATAAGTCCGAAGAATTTGTTGTCATTTGTAGATGACATGTGCATGGGAAAAATATTAATGGAATGGAGAAAATTGGTAGAAGTGGAGCAATAAGTAATATATAAATAAAATATAATTAGTTTAATTAAAGTATTTCATTTAATTAATTTTATACAATATTCAACCAAATGCTTTGTATTCTTTTATTTTTAAATATATGTTTAAAATATAAAATATAAATGTTTATAATATTCAACAAATATATATCATTATTATTTGGCCAAACTAATTTTTATTTCCATTTTTTACCCCGAAGAAAATGAAAAGCAAAACCTTTTAAATTCCCCCGCCAGTGCAAATGTAATCGATTATGCAGCCCTGTCTTTGCCCCATCACTAGCAACCACCTCGCACAGCTGATAAGCAGCTGGTTTATCAATTTGCCACACGACCTTTCAGTGTCAGTGATCAAGAAACCAAGCGGAACGTACGTAGTTGCTGTGTAAATTTTTAAATTTGTAAAAATTCGAATATTTATCCGTCTTTATTGAGTACAGAGCAAAAAAAAAAATAAAAACCCATTCTGCAAACATGAGCGAAATAAGCAGTGCAGATAAATTGGAATATGTTAAGTCAAAGATTGGCAAATATCTGGACTTCCCTAAGAAGGGCATTGTTTTCCGGTGGGTCAGTTAGCTTTATCAGTACATAGCATGTTTGTTAAGTTACATGTGTATATTTTATTGGCAATATTAGAATGCTTATCAAAGAATTAACATGTGCTCCCCTTTCTTATCTCTAATTGCCTCACAGTGATATATTCGGAGCCCTAACCGATGGCAAAGCGTGTGTTTATCTGCGGGACTTGTTGGTGGAGCATATCCGCACCACTCATCCAGACGTGGAGCTTATAGTGGGTCTGGATTCGCGTGGTTTCCTCTTCAACATGCTGCTGGCCACGGAGCTGGGCGTGGGCTGCGCACCGGTACGCAAGAAGGGCAAGCTGGCTGGTGATGTGGTGTCTGTAGAATATAAGCTGGAATATGGTTCCGTAAGTTGTTTTAGACTTTCACTAGGGCGACTATAACACATACTCTATTTATAGGACACCTTTGAGCTGCAGCGCACAGCCATTAAGCCTGGCCAAAAGGTCATCATTGTGGATGATCTCCTGGCCACGGGTGGCTCGTTGTCGGCTGCCAGTGAATTGGTTCGCAAGCTGGGCGGCGTTTTGCTGGAAAGCTTGGTGGTTATTGAGCTCGTGGACCTCAATGGCCGTAAAAGGCTGGACTGCGATGTGCATTCCCTGATACAGTACTAAAAAAGACACAGACTTTCCATAAATGCATTTAGATGGAACTTCTCTTACCTCAAGGATCACCCAAGTGAATTTGTATAAATATTTTTTATAAAATTTGCTATGCGAATAATTACACACAATGGTTGTCAAAACAAATTAGTGCAAATAAATAAGTTAATATTTTTATATAAATACCTTAGCTTAGAAACTTTATGTACTACCCTCTCCTGTTGGAGCAACCCTCTCTGCTCTCTGCGCTGGCTAGCACAGCATGTTCTCTCTGCGCATTTCAATTTCCATGTGCTGCTCTTGCCGGCCTTGCCTTTTGCTCAGCCATAAACAAAAGTGTTTGGCCTGTGGCATCATAAAAAACTGAGTGAGCTCCTCGCTCGCCGATAAACAAATCTGAAGCACCCATTCAGCGCCCCCCTCAGCTCTGCTCGAGCAGGCGGAACGCTCTCAAACAATGGACGGCCACATAGCGACGCCGGCGCGAAAACTGAAAATTTTCAAACTGAAACTGACAGTCGGATGGGAGAGCGTCGATTGGGCGACTGAACTGGCGTCTGGGTGAGGGGGCAGCGGTCGGGGGCAATCGACAGTGGCATTAGCAGCCTGTGCTCATTTCGCATTTGAATTCATTCGTGAAATGTGCGTCGCTCGGAACGGTGCGTTGTTTGAGGCTTTGCTCAGTGCTCAGTGCTCTGTGTTCTGTGTTCTGTGTGTTATGTTTGCTGACTGTTCCGCGAATCTAAGGCCCATCTGCTCTCTTTGTCTTTCCACCCGTTCCTCTGGCAGGCCGCAACAGTTTCGCACGGCCGCCCACCAATTGCGAGTGCTTTGCCGTGTTTAGTTTAAAAATATACATTTTGCATTTGGCGCATTTAGAATCACAGTTGCTGCTTCAATTAATATTGATTGAGCGTCTTTCAATTGGCAAACAATCGAATCACAACAACAAATAGTGGCGAAAGTCGAGCGGAGCAGGCCAGCAATTGATAGTGTTACGTATACGCCGCGTGCGCCCACATTTGTTTTGTTTGCGTGCTTCTGATTGTTTGCATGTGCGAGTGTGTCCGTGTGTGTGTGTTTTGTATTCTAAGCGCGTGTGTGTGTGTGAGTGTCGTGCGCCAATTTGAATGAATTTTATTTAAATGCCAAACCAAACTTGGAGCATTGCCTAAAAAGTTGGCAAAAAATGCGCAAGCAGCGCGCCCATTAAATAATATTGCATATTTGCAATTGGGCTTGCAAACAAATTAATATTTAGCTGCAAAATCTACTCGATGTTAGGCATTTGCATTGCACCTGCCACGGCCAAATAACAAAAACTCCCACTCTCCGCGCAAGTAGAGTCGTAAAAATCAATAATTGACATCTTGACTCCATGCAGCCGTAGCAGCAGCAGCAGCAGCAGCAGCACTGGCCTAGGCCATATGAGGAAAAAGAGTCATAAAAGACACCCCCGAACAGAAAGGAGCCCACCGAAAATTCAGTTATTCGTATTTGTTGCTGCTGCAGTGACACAATTTTTACTGTTTGCTTAGCTATAAATACGGCGGAAGTATTTCGCACAGCAGCAGTTGATACACTACATATATTTGAGTTGATATACATACATACATGTATATATATTTATATATATATTTTCTTGTCATCAATTATGCTGGGCATGTTACATTCACGTACTAACCATATTTATATATATCTTTACTGAATATATACTACAGCACAACAACTAAATTTAGCTAGAGCAACAACAGCAACATCAACGAGCTGGCATAAAAAGGCTATGAACAAATTGTACAAAAACTGTCGCCAACTGCACGCAAACATATTTCTCGCGTAGCAGCGACAGCCAAAAAGTAAAAATATTATAAATAATTTATAGAAAAAAAAAGAAAAAAAATAGAAATAGAAATAGAGGAAAAAAAACGTAGAAATGTTGTACATCAATAGCAAAGCGAAATATATCAAAATAAATGTGACTTCGAGAAATATAAGAGTCGGGAACAACATGAGCAAGCACGAGCTAGTGGCTAACTAAACTACAAACAGTTCCTATGCATTTAACCTTGTGTTTAAATGAAATTTCACAAGAGCTACGCAAATTGTCGCGTTCGGCGATATTTGCTCATATTTACGGCCTTATCGCTGGTATTGCTGCCCCTATCACTCATATACTTGGTATGGAACGAGCAGCTGCAGAAGATTAAGGGATACGAGGTGAGTAAGCCTACAAAAAGAGTTCATGTGTATATACATATACATATAAATAAATATATATATAAATATATATTGTAGTGTATAAAGCATATATGTATGTAGTATCACAAATGTTGTTTGAGTACTTGGCCAAGGACATTCAAATGTATCTTTGTAGTTGTTGCTGGCTGGTAGCTGCCTGTTAGCTGACTTCCAAGTGCCCTGCAAACATATTGTGCATTCGGCTCGTGGTAAAAACGTTTGCAGTGCGCTGCCCCTGACAACAAGCAAATTGTCGGCAATCGATCGATCGTTACTAAAAAACATTCCATATATAGTAGCTGCCATAGAGAAAAATGAGTAAAACAAAAACTTGCATACCCAGTAATTATCTCCTTGGGCTATTCATAATTAATAACAAATGCAAAAAGATCTACATATAGATGTTTGTATAAACGCCATCTGCTAGGCCTCATAGTGCGAGGGTATTTAAGATATACATTTATAATGTGCCAGATACAGCTATATTGTATATACCTATTCGCCAGATGAGCCATTTTCAATTGCTTGATATTTAAATTTCAATATATTTGCTTATTTGTTTACCTAAGATTTTAGCACCTCGTTGCAGCTTTAACAGGCCTCTGCGGCGGGCAGCTGAGCGGAGGGGAGCGACTTTAAAAGACTTAAAAAGTGCGAATTAATTTATAATAAATCACGAGCCGTTTTCCCCATTGCTAATTACCAATTGACACTTAAATGAGGAAATGACACGCCTCTTGTAGTACGCCCTTTTTAGCTGGCTTTGCTTTGCCGCACACCAGACACTATGGCGACCTCCTCATACTACAAAAAAGAAAAGAAAATCGCACAACGTCCTTGGGCAATTTGCATTGCAAAACTTTTGCTAGGACTGGCAATTTAATTGGCTTGACTTGACTTGGCTTTGCTTGGCTGGCAGCAAGCACTTGGCCAGGACATGTCCGAGGCGCAAGAAAATCGATGGCTGGGACCAGAGCAAGCAGAAATCAATGGAAAGTTGCCCACTAATTTAAGTGACTTAATGCTTAGGCAGCCAAAAAGAGAAATGAACAAAAAAAAAAAAAAACAAAAAAAAAAAAAAACAAGCAATAAATGAAATAAAACACGCATACGCCGTGTTGTGCTCTACATAGGCATAATTAAGCACAGCGTCTAACACGTAACACACCGAATTCACCTACACACACACTCACACACCCAGGCACCGACTGCTGCTTAAGTGACACGCTGCCCACATCACGCCCACATATCACATCTCCCATATATACGTATTAACCTCCCACAGTTCACGTCATGCACATAGCGCCACTTTTGCTGCGAACAAAATTCTATAAAAATGCTACACTTACTGCGCTATGATGCACTCTGAGATACCACGTAATAAACTACATGGCATTTATTTAACTAAATTGCGCTTTAAAGTAGACCTTAATATATTATTGGAGTAGTACAAAGTAGATGTAATTTAATGATATGAAATATAAATAATTTAAAAAGAAATTTATATATATAATATTATATATAAAACACAAACTTGTATAAATTTGCATGTAAAATACTTAATAAATAGCTTTCCAATTATTAATCTAAGTTATATGCTAGCATAGTTCGCTATTCAGTTTTTAATGGTGTAAATACTTTATATAGAAACCGAAACTAGGCAACTACAGGGTATTCTTACACAAGCCACAATGCCTGCTGAGCATTTGTCTATCCGCTAAACAATCATTTAGATTTATAATGATGCCAGTTGACAGAGCTGCCCACTGGCATATTAATTGGGTTCGTTGAGGCTACCTTGACACTGGCATGCCATATGACATGAGTCAGTGGTGCGCTTTGTGGTGCCAGTCGTGTCACTGGTATTGCTGGCATCACTGGTGTCACTTGGGCCCTGCTTTAATACATTTATATTAGGCTGCTTTCTGCTGAGACATCATGAAACGAAAACGCTTGTATATTACGCATACGCCACGTCATGTTTGCATTTAACCTACTGTTCTCTCTGTAACCCTCACTAAAATAGTAAATGTGAAATGCAAATGCTTTCTTTTGGCTTTTGTGAAACAGCTGCAGCAGCAACAACAGCGGCAACAGCAGCAGCAGCAGCAGCATCAGCAGCAACAGCAGCCACCACAGTCAATGCGGGCAAAGCAAATCCAGCCAGCGGGTCAAACATTTCGTTATCCTGTCCTGCTGTTGAACAAAAACAAAAACAAGGAACTAACCGTGGTGGCAACGGGCAAGACTAAGAATAAGTGGCGCTATGTTGATAAAGTAAATATTTAACACACACACACACACACACTGTGAGACACAGACACACCTCTACACTCTCACACTCTTAATGACAAAGTAAACACAACAAAACTCAAGCGTTTAATTTATGGATGCATTATAAAAGAAAAGAAGAACACATTGAAATTCCTTAGCCTCACCTGTTCGCCATGCCCAACTGAATGAATGAATGATTGGCAGTTCTTTCTGGGCCGGGCATATTACCCCCACGGGTCTCCCTCGAAAAAAAGAAGAATTGTATTTGCTTGTATAGTCATTAAGTGTTTGCTGCCAGCGCCTCATCAATGTCTCATTTACTCACCCACTCCCAACTATTTCCACGCAGATCAACAATGAAACAGGCCTCTCGCTCATACCCGAGTATGCGATACAGTCGCTTTCCCCGGAGGAGATGCAGGCCATGTCCGTGGTAGGTGCTGTCACCAATGCCCCTATGGCTATACCCTAATATGCATTACTTAACTCTTATATTCATATAAATTTTATATGCAGCGCATGGAGGCGCGACTCAATAGACTGAAGGAAAAGTGTTCGGAGTTCGGGCTGGATGTGGTGGGTGAGTAGGCTCGGCTAAAACAATTTACGGCTAAAATATATTTACATTTTAATTATAGGCCCGGATGCCTGGCACACGCCCAACACTTGGGAATTTTTGGTTAATAAAAAATATCATATTATATGGTAAGGGACCCTTGACGGAGCTCTGACGTGGTATCGTCTAAATTTCTGTGTATGTGTCCTTTGCAGGTGCAATGTGTTCAAGGCGGCTTCCTCGTCCTGGATGTTCAATTTCAATGTGCTGGCTGGCTACACGCCCAACTATTTGCTAAAGACCAAGAAGATTCTGCTCAATTTGGCCAGAGAGCGTTATCCACGCGTAACTCTGCAAGAGGTGAGTCAGCTTTAATTAGCTTTAAAGTGTTTTATATCAACAACAGTTCATGATTGCAGTTGCGTGAGGCGCAGAACGATTCGACTACGTTTATCATAGCCAGAAATCCCTTTGAGAGACTTCTGAGCGCCTATCGAGATAAGATCGTATTCGCGCTGCCCTATTCCTTTCACGACAAACTGGGTCGCAGCATTGTGCGTACCTATCGCAAGAAGGTAACAAGAGTTGTGGAATACTAGAAAATATAACCGAAATTGATGTTCTCCACTTACTTCTTGCAGCCCAAGCTGATCTCACGTGCGGGCAACACAAAGTACCCTTCGTTTCCAGAGTTTGTGCACTGGCTGCTCGATCAAATCAAGCGTGGCAACTACATAGACATGCACTTCGTTTCGGCCACATCGTTCTGCACGCCCTGCCTCATACGGTTCGATATGATATTGAAGTTCGAGTCGCTGGCAGAGGATCAACTATATCTAATTGAAAAGACTGGCCTCCAGCGCGTCATAGCGCCCGTCTGGCGCAACATGGGCAAAGGAGGCAGAAAGACCCAGGAGCTGCAGCAGCAGTTCTATTCCCAGCTAACCAAGCAAGAGATGCTCGAGCTCTACAACTACTACCAGTAAGTGCAATGCCCAAAGGAGCTGAACTGAGTCAAAGCCCAGATTAATTTATTCTCTCACCATTCTTAGATATGACTTCGATCTGTTTGATTATGATATCAAGGAATATTTGAAGTATGCCAGAGCTGACGAAGAAGCAGGCGCCGCCGCATCGGGGGCGTAACTACAATTAAAATTCATAGAATTTATTAAAAACGCAGAAAACCAAAACTAAATGTATACAGAAAAGAAAGGAAGATATCACTTAGACACTTATGATCAAATTAGCCGTCACAGTAGGTAATTGCAAATGTTGATAATAATGAATGAAACAATAATAAAGTTAATGGCTATAAATATGGTAAAAACTAGAGCAATGTTTTATATTCTTAACTAAAGACTTTCCACTTGAACTGAAAATGTATAATAAATTTGAAAAAAGAAAAAGATATTTCCGATTCCTTGGCATCTAACAGTGGGCAGATAATTTGGGTCCAAATGTCCATTTGGTTTTATTTATGTGTTAATGATAATAATAATAATAATAATAATAATAATAATGATATATTAATTAAATGAATACAAAATATAGCAATAAAAAAATTGGTAAATTTATCTACATACAATTTAATTAATTAACTAGCTAACTGAGATACCGTTACACATTCTCAACATCCAACATCCATGATTAATTTTCGGCAATAATGTTTAGTTTTTTAAAGTTTGTTTTATTTTTTTGTTGTGTTTTGTTTTGTTGTTGATTTTTTTTAGCTTTTCTCATTTTGAACTTAATTTATACATACAATAGGTTCTTGTATTTATTAATTGTAAAACATAATATGTATGTATATATTTATAGATGTATATAATAATATATTTAGTTATATGACTACTAAACTATGCGCTGTTTACGTCTGTGGTTTTGCCGGTTTCTATTACCTTTTGCATAATCATATTGTAACTCTTTAGCACACACACAGAATTTAAATTTGTTTTTCTTTTTTAATTAATATACTTAGTCCGATTTCAATGTAATTTACAATTTTGTTTTTGTTATTTCTTTTGTATAAAATTGAACTATTTGTGGCTGGTGCAAGTGTTTTCAATTAAACAAAACATTACAATATGCACACAATCCATCGATTTTTATACCCTGATCCCATTGGAAATGGGAAGTCAGAAGCTTTAATAGTTTTGTCATTTTTATTGATGATTCCGATTTGGTTGAACGAACGCGCCACTAATATAAAAAACATATTTTTAGTGCCTAAAACTACGTTCGGGGTTTAGTTCTTTGCCGTAAATTTGTTAATTACGTTGCGTTTACCTAGTTAAACTATTGAAAAACTTAGTCTGGACTTTTTACAAATGTGTTTTGTTATCGTTTGTTTCTGGTAATTGTTTTATACATAATCTAATTAAAATTACATCAATTTGTTTAAACAACTACAACTAGTTCAATGTATGCTTTTTGTGGATATTTCTCCGTTTGTTTATAATTTTATTCTCGCTTCCTCTTTCTTTTTTATTCGCCTTATATGCCATGATGGTTTTATAAACCATCTTATGTTCCTCGGACTCGAATGCCGCAATCTAACTTAAGCCTAGAATTTACGCTCGATTTCGTTTAACAAACTAAGCTACACAATTTAATCATATTATTTATATGTTTATATCGTTTAGATAAGGCCGTCAATGCAATTAATGCAATTAATTGTGTTAAAATTACAAAATCATACGTTGGCTGACTGCACGTTGAGTTTTGCTTTTGTTTTTTCCTTTTTACTACTGTGAGTTGTTTTGTGTGGGTTTTCTTATTTGCTTCTTTTTTTTTTGGATTGGTTTGGTTTGAGTGCTGCTGGCTATTTAATTGGAAAACGAATTGTCATCAGATTTAAAATTTTTTAATTACAATTTAGTTGGTATTTCTACGCATATGTATTAAAATAGGGCGCCTAACTAAAACAACAAAGGGACGACGCTATTAAATGTGACAGCTAAATAATATTGCAAATTGAAGAACGCAGCTGCTAGGCGCTAATAGAACAATTATAGCTGGAACTGGAACTGGAACTAGAGCTGTAGCTGGAGCAGGATTTGGAGTAGGGACAGGTGCAGGTGAACTATTGTAGGTGCGTAGGTATGTAAACAACAGCGGCGCCAGCAGCAATCACTTGAGGTAAGTCTTGAACAGCATCGTGCTGCGACAAAACTCTCGCTCCTGCTCCATGAAGAAGAGCATGTCACGCAGATTGACACGCTTGATGCGCGGCCTTAACGTTGTAGTCGCTGTACCCGTGTTACTCATCAGGCCGCTGCCACTGGAACCCTGTGTGTGTAGAGCAGACGCCAAGTTTGTTGACTAAGCAATGGAATGGTCGCTGGTAAGCTGATGTTACTCACCACGCCCACACCGGCCGCATCGCTATCCAATTTAAGTTTTTTCCGTGGTCCGATTGCCTGCAAAGCCGTTAAATTTGCGTCGCGCTGCCTCAGCTCCTCCATTTCCGCTCGCTGCATTTCTTTTGCCTGGATGAAGAGAAGTATGTTAGAGAATGGCAGAGTAATTTAATTGATTAATTGATCTTACCCTCGCCTTCATTTTTGCCTGCTCAGGATCTTCGACTCGCGTTCTAGACTTGGCCGCTCGCAGCAGCATCTCTCGTTCCAGCTCTTCATGTCGCTTTTGTTCAGCCTTGTCTAACTCCTCTAGAAACTTGATTTGACCGCGCACATCCTTCGCAGGCTCATACCGTGGATCCAACTGTGAAGTGGATACATTTATTGAGAGCTGAATTGGCGAGCAGTGAAAATCTTATCTCACCTTGATGACATCAATGCGGTGGTCCGCTATCACAGCCAACTTCTCCACAATATTCTTAAGCCGCTCCTGGCACGCATGCGATATGAGCACTGCCACATCTTGCGACGGTTCGTCTAAGCCACGTTCCGCCGTTATCGCACGTATTCGCGCCTGCAAGGCTGGAAGGTTGAGAAACACCTCGTCCTTGCAGGACCTTATCTGCGTGCCAATGTTTTCGGTACATCCAAGAATGCGTTGCGATTCCTCGGCCAGATTAACACCACCCATGGCGGCAACATCGTTGATATCATCATCGCCATATATTGACGATGACATAGAGCTCTGTTGGAAAAATGAATTGGCGGCTGCGGCCGCTGTTGATCCTGCCATCCCACTGCCGCTATTCGCCTTCTCATCTTTGCTTTCTCGGTCCACTGTATCCCTTTTCTTTTTACTTACCGACTTGTTGGCCACGGGCAACGCACTTCGCGGCAGCGTTTTGCTCGAAATGGGAGTCAGCGAGGCATTGATACGTTCCATATGCGGCAGCTGCGGTGCCTTAATCTCCACCAGCTTTGGCTCAAAGTGATTGTTGTTGTTGTGATGCAGCGAATTTTGCATCTGCTCGCGTGCCCTCAATGCCTCCGGCGGCAGAAGTACTGTGGGCAACGAAGGCACCGGCAACGATGTCGTCGACGCCGAATTTATCGTCGATAGCACTGATAACGTCGGTGTTGGCGGTGGTCCACTGTTCGATGATATGGCCGCCAGCGAGGGCGGATGCAAACTGGGCGTTATGGCCTTGATCTGTGTCTGGCCAACCTTGACGGCAGTGACTTTGTTCGTAGGCGTACTGTTTGGCGGACGAGATGTGGCGCGTATTTGAACCGCACCCGTTCGTTGCAGCTGTGCGTTATGCGGTCCGCGTATCTGTACAATGTTCTGTGAAGGTGTGAAAAGTGCAGATGAGTATACTAGATTCACCTAAGAACAGAATTAATCTCTATGCTTACCGCCTGCGCGGACATTGGCAGCGAGGGCATTTGGCCCCGTATGGCCAGCCGCGGCGTTGTGGGCAATCGAATGTTTGGCGGCTGCTTGGATATAGTCGTATGGCCTATCGTCGGCCTCGGCGTGTTCAACGAGTTTGGTGTTATCATTCGCACCTGCGTCTGTCCAATGGTTGTTGTCTGGCTGAGTCCAATCGGCCGGATTTGCGCTTGTATTTTCTGTCGAAAGATTATGTTGGATCATCGATATTTGATTGATTATATGAACATTAGGTATGTTTACCGGAAGCTGCGGCGGAAGTCCAGCCAATCCCAGCACTTGTTGCGGAGGCGGTTTGATGCCCTCAATGACCAGTTCCTTGGTGTAGAGCGCCTGTCGCAGCAGTGGCAGACTTTTCTGTAGATGGTACAGCAAATTAGCAAAAGCAAAGAATCAAATTGATTGACTTGATTACTTACCTTTAGAAACCCAATGAGGCACGGCTGTGGACTGGCGTTGAGCAAACGCTCCAGGCGATCACAAAACTCCTCTGGCTCCACATTCGCATTGACCAGCTCCTGGATAAGCGTGCGTACATTTTTCTCCACCGGCTTCGGTTCGCGTGTCGACAATTCAATTAAATTGGCTAAAAACTTGCGACACTTTTCTTTGGTATTGCCCTGCGCTGCCGTTGACGTTGTTGTTGAGTTCGTATTCGCCGTTGACGTCACATTCGCTGTCGATGACGCTTGGACATTGTTTGCCTGCGAATGCGGCTGCACGGCTGGTATCGTTTGGATCTGCGTTACTTGGGGCAAATGCGGCGTATGCTGCTGCAACTGCGCCAACTGTGGCGGATGTGACGAGCTGCTGAAACTGTGCGCATTGCTGCTGGCCACCGAGTTGACAATTATGTTGCTGGAGGCGGTGGTGCTGGTCATCGACTGTGGTTGAAATAAATATTACAGATTAACAATCAATTAGCTGAACAAACTATGAGTAGTCAGTGCAAATTAAAGCGATAAGCGGTAAGTTAAAACGAGAATATAGTTCAATGATTCTTATGCAGGCGCTCATGGGCTACGGGCTCCTATTAGTGGGAGTGTGTGCGTGTGTGTGGAATGAGTGCAAGTGGTGTTCGGGTCAGTTATTGAGGTCATGTGATTAATTAGGAAATAGTTACCGCCAAAAATATTCTTAAATTCTTCAAGTAATTATAAAATTAGTTAATTCAAATGTTGTAGATTTAGAAAAAATATCTATTGTTTTTGACAAATAACACACACGCCCCTGTGAAGCCCGAATAGCCTCTGATGCCTTGTTCATTTATAACTATGCTGCTTAGATTCTAAATGATCAAATAGAGTTCAGTTCGATGATTGTTTTTACGAACAGCAACGCATTTTCGCAGCGTATAAAAAACTAAATCAAAAGAATACGTCAAGTCAATTACACAGACAGTTACAACGCAGCATGCAAAACTGAGCAAAAGTACGATTAATATATATGTATATTCATATTTATATATTGTATAAGATATATTGAAATGAAAATTGAAAAAGTTTGGCGAACAATCGAACAGTCGAGTGCTCGAAGTTTAGCCGAAAGTCTAAACAAAATTGAAAACTGAAGCGTAGCGTTAAAAAACAGATCAAATGCATAAACAGACAAGAGAGAGGCGTTTAAGAGAATACATAAGTATATATAGAGCAAATTGAAAAATATTGGGAATATGAGAATTCCCGTTTCAATACAAGTGAGGCTTTGATTTTTACGTTTTGCTTGATCTTAATTGTGGCTGCGACATTTGCCGCTGCAGCTGCGGCTGCCGCGGCGGCTGCGCTGTTGGCACTGGCAGAGGCCTGTTGCTGCTGCTGCTGTTGCTTATGTTGCTGCTGTGCCTGTTGCTGCTGCTGCTGCTGCTTCATTTGCAGCTGTAGCTTCTGCTGTTGTTGCTGCTGATGCAAGTTAGTAGCGGGTTTGTTGTTGTTGTTGTTGGTAGTGGTTGTGGTGGTGGTATTGGTGGTGATATTATTAATATTATTATTGCTGGATGGGAGGATTGTGGATGATGTACGGACAATCGTTTTGCGCAGTGCAATGCTAGTGCTGGCAGTAGTTGCTTGCGAGGATGCTTGTGTTGTTGTTTGATGCTGTTGCTGTTGTTGCTGTTGCTGCAGCTGCGTTTGTTGCTGTTGCTGTTGTTGTTGTTGCTGTTGTGATGACGATTGGCCATGATATCTACTTACAGCTGCAGCCGGCACAGTTTGCAGACGTATCTGTGTGGTTATGGGATGATTTGTGGTTGTTGTTGTGGTGTTGTTATTATTATTATTGTTGCTGTTGTTGTTGTTGCTGCTGGTGTTAGATATGGTCTGTGTCATCGTCGGCGGGCCCGTCGATGTGGCCGTGCCCACGCGCAACAACTGAAATCCATTATCCGTTTTCACTAACAGTGCAGGCGTTTGTCCTGTATTAAGTGTGCCTAAAGTTATCTAAAATAGAGAGAGAAATAGAGAGAATAGACAGAGAGAAGTTCAAGTACAAGGGGTACCCGCTGATATAAATGCATGTATATGTACAGATGTGTATGTGTGTGTATGTGTGTGTGTTTGTGTTTGGTTTGGGAGGGATATTTGGGTGCATGAGTGTGTGCGCTGTATTAGGGAGCCTTGTGGATTAGTAGAGAAGAGCCCACCACAACAACAAAACTTACAAATACACGCATTCTTCTATTTAACATTCATTGTGCACACTTACCGATGGACTCTGTGGCCTAACGCCACCCATGTGAGAGTTGCTGATGACGACACGACTGAGCGAATTTGCGGGCATATTCTTTGGCTGCTGCTGCGTCGGCGCCTGCGGACGCATGCCGACCACCACGCCGGCAGGCAGCATAGAGTTAAGCAGCGGCTGCCCGGTCTGTGGATGGAGCAAGGATTAGAACAACAATTGCAATATACTTTTGGAATATTTGAGTTTCTATAGGCGGCATACAAAAGCTTTGATAGTTCATTTTGTTTTGACTACAACATGCAGCAGATCAGAGGAGTTGCGTCCAGTCACTGAGTGTGTCACAGTTCATTCTTTCACAGATCACAGTCAAACAAATGTGCATGGAAGAATGTGTGTGTATGTGTCAAATACATTTAAAATTTAGATGGAACATATGAAATTGCCTACTAAATATGATGAGATTATTATTGAGAATATTATTTAATAATGTGCTGGCCAATTCGAAAGTCATCTACAAGCTGTACTACAAAGAAGCGACCGTTTTAAAAGCGATTTGTTCAAAGAGAAACTCTACAAATAATACATAATTTGGGTTTTAATTAAAGGCATAGAGTGTGGAGCAGGAGACTTTGACTCTTGGTATGACAGTGAGCAGAGCATTCACAATTTGTGAAATTTCATTTTAAGAGAAAAATAGATTTTATTTTTTTGTAATAAGTAACGATAAACAGGAAGTTGCTTCGCAACAAATAAATATAATTTTCAAAATTTTTGAATACAGTGAACAGTCAATACAGTGACCTAATTAACCACAAAGAAGCTTTCTTTTTGATTTTCTAATATAATTTTTAAACATTTCTCAATTAGTATCCACATTATGTTTCCAATTGAATTTAGCGCCTAATCATTTAGTACGTGCGTTCATTATACCGATAGTTCACTGTTCACTACTGGACGTTCCAAGTGTCACAGTTTAATTGGGCACGCTAATCGTGTCCAGTAGGAAACAAAAGGGATTGAAGAGAGTCTGGAAAGTGAGGAGGATGAGTGTATGTGTGTGTGGAACAGGAATAACCATTGGACGCAGGCAAAGAGATGCGAAATGAATTGCATCAGAATCTGGCGCTACTATCGCCTCACTAGAAGACGATTACGTTGGGAGTTTAGCTTGATGGTGGATACCTGATTGATGGTCTTGGTCATTGTTACGATTCCTGCTGGTGCACTTGATACTAGACCCGCCGGCAGGGTGACAGCATGGTGATTGGATTTAATAACTAAGGTTTGTGTTTGGGTGGCACCTACTGATTGCGAATGTTGCTGCTGTTGCTGCTGATGCTGATGTGATTGCTGATGCACCTGATGTTGCACTTGCGACAGACCGGGCACCCCATGTCCTCCAATGCCCGCTGTTATGGTCTTGATCGTCGTCGTATTTGGCAGCTGTGCTGTTGAGATGATCGTCTGCCCAACACCCCCGCCTCCTGGCCCACCTATATTGATGGTGCCATTGGGCAGTGGCTGGGTGGTGAAGGTGATACGATTGCCGGCAGTCGATGTGGCCGGCGGCGCCGTTTGGCTACTATTCATTGCTTGACCTTTGCGGTGGCGGTTTCGGTTTTTGAAGCGTTAGCGCTTGAAGAGCCGGAAATGGACACGGCCCTCTTTCCCAGATTCTCTTCTGCTTGTGACGTTCTTTAGCCGCCTGGTTTCTTGATCAACTGTGCGTCTGTGCCATATTGTAATTATTATTATTGATGTGGATATTACGGCTCCTGTCTAACACTCGCATGCTGTGTAGCCGTCCGATGCGAACTGCAATGCAAATTTTAATTCACTTTAGTATTTATAGCGGAAAACCTACACATAAGTTATTATTATCGTTTTTACACTCTCGCGGGGCTGCAGCTGCTTCCACTACCTGGCTGTGGCATAGTTATACCTGTGGGTCATAAAACGCGAGTGCGTGGATTTTTTTCTTTTCTTTCTCCTTTCGCTTGAAAGAGCCGCAGATGTTTGCTAGGCAAGGGACGGGCCGCGAGTGTGGGACGCAGGTGAAAGCCGACAAACGAGACGATGCGATGCTAATTTAGCATAATTATATTCGTATTCACCTTGGCCAAAGCCTTTGGGTGCTCCGTTGACAAACGAAAACCGCAGAAAAGCGCTCACTCTTGCAATCGCACTCGCTTATTCACGCGGCTGCTGCTGCTGATGCGCTGGCGACGACGACGACGTTAACTCCTTGTCGCTAGCTGATTAATGTTAAAAATTTTCTTTTTGTTGGCCAGAATGTTTTTCTTTTATTGTATTTTCACACACACGCGCGTACGCGGCCTCTGGCACAGACAGTTTGTTTAGCACTGTATTTATTGTCGCTTTATTTTGATTATTTTGGATGTACAAAAAATTTGGCAGCGACCGAGCGACAACGCCGCCATTTTCACGAATGCGCGTGCAAAACGACAGTAAACGCGCAAGGGGCACAGACGTCGATAAAAGTACGAGACAAAAGGCAACGCTGAAATTGTTACATTCAGCCGCTAGAGGTCGCTAACAACAACGGCACTGCCAGCCCAAAATAAGTACAGCTTTTTTGAAGCGAGTCAAAAACTGCGTACGGCCAACTTCAAGAGAGTGGATAGTTAGGGGCAGCCAGCTTCACGCGAGTTACAAATTGCGCACAGCCGACTTCACGCAAATTAAAAAATTGTCATTCTCTGTCCTGGAATTCTCTCACGTTCTGCCGACGCATTTTCGTGTATCAATATTTGACCTATTACACGTAGTTTTTTAAACAAATATAATATATGTGGGATGAAGAATTTTCAAAAATATAATGTAGAATGCAATTTGTTGCTAAGTAGGGCGTTTGCTGACTGTTGCTATCTTCTGGCGGCTGGCAAGTGATGTTGGTGTTGGTTGGTACAGGCTGCAGTAGTTTTTGAAAATTTGTGGCTTATTTGACAAAGGCACTCACTTCAATTCATTTTGCATTTGAACTTGGTTCACTGGAGCGCATTTTAAACGTTAAACGTTGTGTTTTATTGCCGAAAATCAACAAATGAATGTTTACGAACCGTCCACCGAAAGCAGATTAGTTTTTACAGAAGTGTGACCAACTTTTGCAAACAAAAAATTACGAATGAAAAAAATAAGGGCAAAATACTAAACAAATTACATTCGTATTTAATATTATAACTTACAATTAAGTATTTATATTACGTATTGTTAATTAAAGAATTTAAAATTGCAATATTTCATTTATGTTAAATATTTAGTTAATAAAGCGCAGCATATCGAATTCATGATGTCCCGCAATCGCCGGCCTCCACAACGATAATAAAAGGCTGTTGATGACCAGACATGTGGGCGGGAATATAATACAGCACTATCGATTTTAAAATAACTTTTGACATCATAATAGAATGGAATCAAGTTAAATACAGAACATAAAGATTCTGAAAGAATAATTAATTTAAATTTAAATGCACAACAACTTGTTGTCTCTCACCATTCGCTATTGTTGACGTGTGTATATGCTTTTGTTGCTGTTTATGTTAACAAGGCTAACACCCGACCAAAAACAAGTTAATGAAATTAATCAAAAAACATCCACTTAATGTCGCGGCCGATGTTGTTGGCAGCGTTAAGCATCAACAAGTCGCCAGGTCTTCAGACTGGTTTAAATAATTTTTGCGTACATTTCTTTGTATTTCATTTCAGTTTTATTATCTAAATCATAATTATGTATCTTAAGATTAATAATTTATGAGTATTCTGTCATTTACAAACCTAACTAGCCGCATTATACAAAATATTTACAAGTTTCCCTACCATAAATCTAATTCTTGTTGCTCAACCTTAGATCTGTTCTGGTTTTGGTCGAGTAGGGCCAAGTCGTCGTCGTTGTTCGATTCTGACCAAAATTGTATTCATATACCGTTTTGGCTCCCACCTTGGCACTGTTTTCCTGAAATTTGGCATAGTTCGGGCTGGCAGTAAATTTGGATTGGTTGGTCAAACTGGACGTCGCGGTGGGCTTAGTGACAGCTGATGGCGGCGCACGAATTGCATCGAATTTTGCTTTAAATTTCGCAAAGAATGGATGGTCAAATGGATCTTTTGTCGTAGCACTCCTCACAGTGCTTGTGGGGCGAAGAGTTGGCGTGGTTGTGTGTGACTTAGTTGAGGTAAACAAGTAAGGTCGTGGCGTGGTCGATGGGACGATGAATGGATGAGGCTTTTTGGTGGTGCTTGGCCGAGCTGTTGTCGATGGACGAGTTGTGGTTCTATAGGTGGTAGACGTTCTCAGGCTGGGGCGAGCTGCAGCTGTTGTTGGCGTTGCTGCAAATGGATGCCAGGTTGTTGTAGAGCGGAGTGTGGGCCTCGTTGTTGTTGACTGTGTTGTAATTCTTGTCGTGGAACGTGTTGTGGGTCTTGTTGTTGTAGAGCGTGTTGTGGGCGCAACTGTTGTGGAACGTGTGGTTCGCGTTGTAGAACGTGCAGTGTGGCTTGCTTTCGTAGGAAGTGTTGTGGATCTTGTGGTTGTTAAACGAACTGTTGGTCTGGCAGTCGTGGAACGTGTCGTTGTTGTAGAACGCGTTGCAGGCTTTGTTGATGTCGTGGATCTCGTTATAGCTCTGATTGTAGGACGAGCTGTAGTCCGCGCTGTGGTACGAGTTGTAGTATGAGTTGGGGCTCGAGTTGTGGGACGAATAGTAGTAGTACGAGTTGTAGTACGAGCTGTGGCCGGCGTTGTGGTACGAGGTGTAGTACGAGTTGTGGGACGAGTTGTAGCTCTTGTGGTAGGCCGAGCTGTAGTCCTCGCTGTGGTTCGTGTTGGGGCTGGCGCCGTGGGTCGAGGCGTAGAACGAGTTGTGGAACGAGTTGTAGGACGAGCTGTAGTCCTCGTTGTGGTACGCGTAGTGAGACGAGTTGTAGTTCGCGTTGTGGATCTGGCTGTAGTAGTACGAGCTGTGGGTCTTGCAGTTGTATGTTGAGTTGTGGATCTGGAGGTAGTTTTCCTCGCTGCTGTTGTTGTTGTGACACGGCGTGTTGTTGGTATCGAACGCGCTGTTGTTGTCGATATCCGGGTTGTTGGCGAACGAGTTGTCACTTTCAAAGTAGTAGCTGGCCTAATTGTGGTAAATGGACGAGCTGTTGTTGTATGGGGTCGAATAGTGGTTGTTGTTGAGTGAGCTGTTGTTTTGTGTGTTGTTGATGGCTTTGTTGTAATCGCTGTTGTTTTTTTGCTTGATTGTTGCAGACCTGTCGTCGCTGCTGACGACGTGGCCGTAAATTTAATAATCTCCTGTCGAAAGCTATCGCTGCTTATATAAGGATGATGCGTAGCCTTTACAGGTCTAGAAGTCGTAGATATTTTGTGTTTATCGGCTTCTGGCTTATTAACAAGACTCAAGAATGTATTTGATACAGCTGAGGATGGACTAGATAGAACTGTTTGCTTATTTACAACTGAGGCTTGAATAGTGCTAGTTGAAGGTTTATTAAAAGGTTTTAAAAAGGGATTATGACTATATTCGGTTTTCGATGGAGCTGCTTGCCCAATAGATGCAACAGGCCGAGCTACGGGCTTGACTACTGCAGGTTGCTGCTGAGGTTTGAGTAACTGCAAGAAGGGATTTGCGCCAAATGGATGATTGGGTACCACAGCAACATGGGCTGGAGGCTTGACAGGCTTGGCGGTTGTAGGCTTGGCTGTTGGAGGTCTCGCAGTCGGTGCTGCGCTCAGACGTTGTAGAAAAGGATTTGCGCCATAGTCATGATTAGCTGCGATCTTTACAACAGCCTGGTGCTGCTGGACAGGCGCCTTCGGTGGCTTCGCATAGTGATTGGGCTTCTGTGCCTCGGAAATCTCATTGCCTGTAAAGCAATCACTCAACTGGGCCAAGTTTTGGTTTCTACAGTGACCATTGTATACGGTCCAAGCGTTGAAGCCATCACCCGATATGCGCGTGTGCTCCTCGTGTATAGTGCGAATGCATTGCACATCATCCGTAATATCAGAGTCCAGCAAACGATCGCATTCAATGTGGCAGGCCTTGCCACCGCCCTCGCCATGCGTGCACCAGTAGAGATCGCTGATCTGGAACAATCCATGATCCTCGCTGCCATCGGCATTCAGTCGACCCACTGCAGCTGTGTTGAAGGAAGACTCATGCTGAGCTATGCACACCCAGGTGGGTATTTCCTGCATGGGCACCTTGTGCTTGTGATACAATTCCTTTGCCAACTCACAGCGACTGTAGATCTTGCCCTTGGGCTTAGGTTTCCTTACCAGTTCAGTGTATGCCGGCTTTACGGGCTTTACTGGTGTTATGGGCTCCTTTTCTATCTCGTTTGGCTCAAAGCAACTGGCAACCTCTGCTCGGCTACGATCTCTGCAATGAGGATTGTACACTGTCCAGGCGGTGAAGCCATCTCCTGATATTCGCGTATGTTCCTCATGTATAGTCCGAATGCACTTGACATCATCGGAGATATCCGAGTCCAGTAAGCGATCGCAATCTATGTGACAGCCCTTGCCTCCGACGCCTCCGCCATGTGTGCACCAGTAGAGATCGCTGATCTGGAAGAGACCGTGATCCGCGCTGCCGTCCGCATTCAGTCGGCCCACTGCAGCTGTGTTGAAGGAAGATTCATGCTGCGCTATGCACACCCAGGTGGGTACCTCTTGCATGGGCACCTTGTGCTTGTGATACAATTCCTTTGCCAACTCACAGCGACTGTAGATCTTGCCCTTGGGCTTAGGTTTCCTTACCAGTTCAGTATATGCCGGCTTTGCGGGCTTCACTGGTCTTACAGGCTCCTTTTCCAACTCACTCGGCTCGAAACAGCTCGCAATCTCTGCTCGGCTACGATCCCTGCAATGGGGATTATACACTGTCCAGGCTGTGAAGCCATCGCCAGAGATGCGTGTATGTTCCTCGTGTATTGTCCGAATGCACTTGACATCATCGGAGATATCCGAGTCCAGTAGACGATCGCAGTCGATGTGACAGCCCTTGCCTCCGGCGCCCCCGCCATGCGTGCACCAGTAGAGATCGCTGATCTGGAAGAGACCGTGATCCGCGCTGCCGTCCGCATTCAGTCGCCCCACCGCCGACGTATCCAGACGGGACTCATGCTCTGCGATGCACACCCAAGTAGCTAAATCCTGCATTGGAAACTTGTGTGAGAAATACAACTCTTGGGCCAATTCACAGCGTTTATAAACTTTACCAGCTCGCTTAGGTGTTGTGTAATAGTGTTGTTGTTGTTGTTGCTGTTGTTGGTATGAATAGTGTAGCTGCTGTATTTGTTGTTTTGGTGTTGTGTGGTGCTTGTAGGCGAGCAACGGATTCGTTACTGGCGTGCTATAAACGTTTGCGAAATGCGACTTAACAGGACTGCCAATGAGATTGGGATGCGACTGAGTGTGCGACGTGGGCGAAGGCAGGCGAGGGCGCAGGAAGGGATTGCTCTGATAACTGGACACAGCCTGCACTGCTTGATAGGTGATCTGCTTGTGGGTCGGCCTGTAGTAGGGATTCGGCGTCGTGGCAGGAGCCAGCAGCTGCGGCTGCGCAAACGGATAGGCATAGCTGACCTTGCTGCCCCCGGCAATGGCATTAGGATGCGTGGCAGGGGCCACTAGAGGCGGCTTGGCAAAGCAGGCGGCCACCTGCTCGTAGCGCTGGTTGCGACAGTCCCGATTGTAGACAGTCCACGCCGTGAATCCGTCGCCCGAAATCTGTGTGTGCTCCTGATAGATGCGGCGTATGCACTGCACATCGTCCGCGATGCTGGTGTCCAGGAACTGATTGCAGGCAGCATGGCAGCCCTTGCCGCCGCGCTGGTCGTGTGTGCACCAGTAGAGATCGCTGATCTGGAACAGGCCGTGATCCGCACTGCCATCGGCATTCAGACGACCCACTGCCGCCGTGTTGTAGGAGGACTCGTGCTGGGCTATGCACACCCAGGTGGGTATCTGCTGCATGGGCAGCTTGTGCTGGTAGAACAGCTCCTGCGCCAGCTCACAGCGGCTATAGATCTTGCCCTGATTCTGCGCTGGAGCCAACGCCTGCTGATGCTGTAGCGGTTGCTGATGATAATAGCTCACCTGCAACTGTTGCTGGTGCGCGTGCTGCGCCTGCTGGTAGGAGGCAGCCACCTGCAGAGCATTGGAATTGCCACAGCCAGCCACATAGGAAGCGGCATCCTGGCGACAGTACGCATTGTAGGCCTGCCAGGCGGTGAAGCCATCTCCGGAGATGCGCTGATGCTCCGCATAGATTTTACGCACACACGCGATATCGTCCGCAATGTCGTCGTCGCGCAAACGCGAACAGCTCAGCCCACAGCCAGCGCCGTGGCCCGGAGGCGAGCACCAGTAGACGTCGCTTATCTGGAAGAGGCCGTGCGAGCCGCCGCCCGGTCCGCTGCCACCGCCAAAGGCAGCCGTATTCAGATCACTCGAATGCTGGGCAATGCACACCAGCGTGGCGGCCTGGGCGGCGGGCATTCCGTATCGCTGCTGCAGCAGGGCAGCCAGCTCGCAGCGCTCGAAGACTCTGGCCGAGCTCTGCTGCAGCGGCAGTAGCAGGCAGAGCAGCAGCAGCGAGCATGAGCGCGACACTGACAACATCTTGCGATGCTTTGACACAGAACACTGCGCTCGGCGCCCTATATATATATGCTGCTCTATATAGTCAGAGAACGAGACAGTCCTTAGCCGAGTCGAGCCGAGCCGAAGCGAACCGAATCGAGACGAAATTAATTGAAGTGAAATTTAAATTTCAAATGATATTTTCAAGCAGAGGCTTCTTCGAGGGGGGCGCTGCGTGCCTTAGCGCGTTTCGTAGTCGACTGAGCGGGCCAGTGTCAGCGGGTCTCATCTTGAGCCCAGCCAAAAGCCAAGTTGGGGCTATTTGAATATGTGCGGTATGACGACAGCGAAGCCAAACTGGTTGCGGAGCACACACACACTCCATATGTGTGTGTGTGTGTGTGTGTGTGAGAGAGTGTGTGTGCGTATTGCATAATTATTGACCAGCTCCATTGGCATAGAATGGAAAGGTTCTCGGGCGCAGACACTTTGTCTAAAAGGTGTCCCACCCAGCTGGGAAAGGGGGGCGGCGGTGGGGGCAACATAATGGATCGTTATAGATGCGTGAAAGTTTCGGGGGCCATTAGCTAGAAATTCGCTAATGAAATGAATTTCGAATATATATTAGATAAAGAACAGCTTCATTTCGATCTTATAAAACTGGTTGGGGATGCTCGCGCGCGACTTTTGCGACGCGTTTTTAAACGCCTGCCAGTGGCGCTGTCAAAGTGAGTGACAGGCCCAGCGAGTCGACCCCAACCACTCCCCATTGGCTGGGTGTCTGGGCTGAGTGTCTGTGTCTCAATCGCATTGAAATCAAACACCTTGGCGCTTTTGTTGTCTCTTGGTTATTTCAGTTGTTATTTGTTTGCATTCATTGGACTTGGTCAATCCTCCGTAGTCGATCGACGCATTGCCTAAGCTCATCTACAGGTTTTTTCTTGTGTTTTTTTTTTTTTTTTTTTCTTATTATTATTTATTTTTTTTAGCAACTATTCAAGACAACTCTATTTTAATTTGCAGTTGAGCATAGTATTTAATGAACTTTTATTTTATTTTTTTTGTATTTTTTTACTGCCATTGATTGATTCACTAAATGAATAATTTATGTATTTCTTTGACACTCGCGACGCGCTGATCTTGAACTTGGCTCGGCTAATGGTTTTCGAGTGTGTAAATTGGATTTAAGAGCTATAGCAACATTTTGCGGTTAAGTGTTGTTTGTCAAATAGAGTCGATTCTATTTCCCAGAAGAGCCTAATTGAGTTCTTCGGAAGCTTACACATAGCCAAAGGAATCCATTAGGAAACACAGAGTGAAGCTGTTTTCGTTTCATTTTATTTGTATTTTTAGTTTAAACATAGTTTTTAGTACGCGCTAAATCACAATATAATAAAATCACATTTAAACAATAAATTATATACAAAAATTCGTGAGCAATTCTAGTCGAGTGTTACAATAGTAATAACAATAATAATAATAGTAGTAGTAGTTTCTCTTTATGAGTAGTAATAAGTTTATAACATTTAGATACTCGCAGCCTCTGGCCTGGCTCTGCCTCTGCCGCTGCCTCTGCCTCTGCCTACTTGACGAGCTCCTTGACTGGTCTGCCGCGCTGGTAGATATAGTAGATGAGGCCAAAAGCTGCCACGCCGACGCCGCCACACAGGCCCGCCCAGTGCACAATGTCCAGAGTTTTCAGCGTATTGATGAGCTTCTTTTTGAAGAACTGCACCATTTCGCCATTCAGTTGAATACCCTGTAAAAGTAAATAGTATAGGCTGTGCTCGAAACTGAGCTGGACAGCACTTTACTCACCTCCTCTACCCAAATGGCTGGCATTAGCACAGTCGTCAGGTTCTCCGTGATGGTAATGCGATTAATGCTCTTCAGAAACATATTGAACTGCACTCGCTTGCCGCCCTGCAGAGGCGTGCCCGTCAGCTGTTTCATTGATATTAATATATAATTATGTAATTTATTATAAATTTCAATAAACATTTTCGAGAGTTCAAGGATCCACTTACCGTTTGCACGTCGACAAAGGTCTGATGCTTCTTGGCGTCGGGATTGAGGCCGCGAATCATTTTCCTATACTCATTCGAAGCGCCCAGCATGTGAGGCAGCGTCAGTATGACGGGCGCATCTGTAATGTAAAATAATTGCCATGAGATGGGATGAGCATTATATGACTTTGGGATTTGCATCGAAACCGAATTAAAATGCCAATGAAGCCGTTAAAATTGTTTACAAAACACGAGCAAGAAAACAGGATTATTCGAGAAGCGTGTAATAAAAATATAAAATAATATCTATATATTCGAAATATCTTTATAATCATTGAAGTTCAATGGATATGTAAGCCAGATCGAGACAGTCAGCCAGCCAGAGCTGCCCACGACTTGGCCATGTTTTCAATAACTCTTGGACAGCTATAAAATTCTTTCAGCACGGAAGTAACGTCTACGTTTATTTATTAAATATTTATTTATTTATTTAGTATTAGCATTGGACCAATTTGCACGAGAGTTTCCTCATTTGGTGGGTAGCATGGCGAATATCACAGACAAACATTACCAAATGCTGCTCATTACTGAAACTGTTTACTCACGTTTTGCCAATTAAAGCGAGCCAAGAATCTATGAATCTGGCTGAAACGTGCGTCGAGCAAACAGGCAAACACCCAAACAAAATAAGAAATAATCATAATAAATATGTGAATGTGGAATTTAATGCTTCAATTTGTAGAGCGCCTCTCGAGAAGATCATAATGAGCCGATGAGCACTTCAGAAGCCATAAAACCAACCCAGCAACACTTTTCATTTCAAATGCGCAATACAAATTATCTTCTTATGGCTGCTGCTCTGCTGCTCCTCTGCTCCATCCATTTTTTGCAGCTGCTTGTTCTGAAGTGTTAATTAAGAAATTAACAATAAATGCGAGTTGGAATGGGTCAATAAACGACGCAGCTGTAGAGCAATGGACAACGGCCAGATCAATATGGCTGGGCATTGAAAGGAATAGTAAATAGTTAACGCTCTCATAGGCAAAGAAGGTAAGGTAGTATAGTAAGTATATATTAAATAAAATATATATATTCAATAAGTAATTTAGTATCTAAGGTTTGTCAGCTTTATATTTATACATAATGTTATACTTGCGTTGCTATTTAATCATCCCTGATTAATATGTGTCTCCATTGCCACAACAGATTGAATAAAATATAACCTGTAGACAGGTTTTCAGAGTAACCAGTAAGAGCAGAATTTATTTGTGGCTGAGCTCGAATATATTGCAATAGGTAGATATCAAGATGATATGAAAATATTTTAAAAGTTTTCTATAAGGAAAATTTTGAGCCTACCTAGCCTCGTTTCTAAATAGATTTTAGTGGATTAATCAAACTTCTTTTCGACACATATGCATATATGTATATATATAATTATATTAATATATCATAATATAGTTTATATATATGCATATTGAATCATTCTGAATATATTCTTATATACCAATAGATTTGTAGAGCAGGGAAACATTAAGTCAAATGTGTTTGCCTTGCTGTAAGACACTCTCAGCCTTTATATTCGGTGATTAGATAAGCGTGGCTAAATGGTATTTACATATATCAAATTATTGGTTAAACTATAAAATGTTTGTTCAACCTGAAATCTTATGAGAAATAGTATATTCACGCTTGACACGCCTTAAGTCGAAAATACCCATAATTCCTAAAAGCTGCTGTCGTCTTGGAATAAAAACCATTAATTAAAATTAAAATTAAAATTCCATATACTTGAGTTCTCTCATTAATAGCGAATGTTTTTTGCTCACACAAATAAAAATGCAAACAGGACTTTTATGTAACGTTTTATGTAATACAGCCTCACTCAGATCATCAAATGAAACATGAAAACTCCATGCTCTTAGTGTATTGATATAAAGATCAAACGATTTAGTTCAGCCCACGCACAATAAAAATTGCAATTTGTTTTTGTTCTGTTTGCGCATGCGCAAAATTCAAATTCACGTATGAATGATAGAAATAAAAACAGTTTTAATTTGGCATTAAGATGCTTCAAAAGAATTTTATATTCGGCTTCTAATGACTATTTGATTGGCGAGCGCATAACTTAACTTTGATGAGCTGTGCGTTTTGCACCTGGAAAAAAAAAGACTTGAGCTTGTTCAAATTTGCATTTGATATAGAGACACTAGACACTCGAAACTATAGAGTATCGCATCGAAACTTTACAATTGACAATTGATTTAGAGCTCCAAATATGTATCGAAACATGTGTATATAGATAGCTAATGATTTGCATATGAATCCGAATATTCTATCAATAGCTAAGCAAACATGTTGGACGCATAAACTGGCATACGTTAAGCATTTCCGGATTTTCTGGATTGCCTTTGCATAAATTATCTCATAATCCCAACCTGATAGCTCTACATATTTTATGGCCCAGTTGAAAATAGTTTTATCTCGCTTGATTTTGGCTGTGACGAACACGATTAGATAATTAGCTAGGAAATTAAACAGTTTTAACTCGTTGGGGGAGGTCTCATAAATGCCCATACTAATGGCCTGAAGAGTCGTTAGCATAACAGATAAAATGCTGTGAAGCAAGAAAAAACAATAAGCTGTCAAATGTATATTTTATAGACATAAATATATGGGCACTTAAAGTGGATATACAGCTCAAATAATTTAGGCAAAGCGATATCGAAGTCTAGCATAGTCGAGTCTATTCGAGTCTAGTTAGGGGCTCAAATTAATGTGCATACATTAAGATAGTCGAATGACACCTCAACACATTTGATAATGTAAGAAAATTAGGCAGTAGGAGAGATATGCTATACAGAGCAGTTCTCGGTTGTCTAAAGACGGTGGGCAAGTAATAAATCTTCAATCTACTTCATCGGTTACTCACCCAGGCAGGTGGTCAGGTCCAGTGCACCCGCATAGAGGCAGCCATTCTTGCGCTTGATCACATTCGCCAGCTTGTCCACGCAGAAGCACTCGTTGTCGTGCTCGGGTCCGATGTCGTTGATGAAGTTCTCGCCTATGGAGTACCGGAAGCCCGGTATGCCCTGGTACTGTATGTCCGACTGATAGAACAGCTGCACTGAGCGACAGATGTCCGCGCTGAAGATGTACATGGAGTCGCCGCGTTGCCGGAATGGCGGGTAGGAGGAGGCGTCGGTGCCATTGATCTGATTGCAAGCCGAGGTTTCGCCCTCGTTGCTGCTGTTGAGCCAGACGTGCAGGTTGTGCGAGTCGTCCAGCTTCTGGATCTCCAGCACCTTCGTGGCGTCGCCCTTGCCCGTGTGCACCTCGTAGACCTCGTGTCCAGAGCCGTTTTTCTGCAGGTAACATAAAAGGTTAGCCAGTTAAGTCTAACGATTCCATTTGACTGTCGTTGAGTACTCACATGTCCGAAGAAGGAGAAGGCCAGACTGCCATCGCTCTGCTCACGTATCGTCTTGGAGCCGCTTTCCTTGATCTGATTGCAAATGGCCTTGGCAATGCCCTGGGGATTGATGCAGAAGCGCACCCCATCGAACAGGTACTCGCGCACCGAGGTGTGGACGAACATGGAGCGCGGGTCATTGAAGACAGCCTTCAGGTTGGCATTCAGGTGAACCAGCAGCAGAGCCAGACCCGGGTCATTCTCGCCGATCTGCAGCACCGACTGCAAAGAGAGCAGACCTAAGGTTAAATATCGGATGCAGCATGGAATCGTATGCAAAAACCAGGCAAAGCCATAGGCGAGGGCGAGGGCAGCAAGCATTAGCAAAAGGGGTAGGCAGAGACGCATAAAGGTAGGCGTGTCAGGTTAGTTAATACTTAGCCAAGTTAGCAGGCATATAAACTGCCATAATTAATGATTAAAGCAAGCGTATATATGTGTATATATGTATGTATCTGTATGTATGTATGTTAGCTGACTGACAGCTGCAGCGAATCAATTTCATTCAAACTACAATTTCAATTTATCAAAATATTTACAATTGTGGAAAGTATTCACAGCCAAGGTTCATGCCAATCAATATGATATATGTATGTGTGTGTACTTGGATTTAATGAGCATCGATGCAATTACGAGGCATGCACATAGTAAATGTATTTAGATAGAGCTGACAAGATTAACTTACTTTGACATCTTCAATAAGGCTGACTAAGATGCCGTTAACCCAGCTAAAGGGTGCTATAATTGTTGTAGTTTATTAATATTAGTTACCATGAAACTCGATGTGCGACCTTTAAGCCAACAGTTCTAGCTGGAGGCTCAAAAGTCAAGGTTTGTTAGTAGCTATCACATTATTGTTTAATATATCCAGCCGTTCTTCTTCTTCTTTATCTTTACTCATTCTCATTACTGACCTAACTCAAACTCTTCGGCTTTGAGCCGAAATCGCGTTGAGTAAGCTCATCAATCAGATTAAGAGCTTAATTACGTAACGCACGTCTGGGGTCAAATCAGAAATTAATAACCATTACGATAATGAATGAAATCGATGCCGGCTTATCGCCTGACCCATCTTCGGTAAGAACAATATAGCCGAGTGGTTTAATTAAAAGCATGCGCAGATCCTATCTGAGAATGTATCCATTACCAATTGCCCAAACAGACTTATACAGACTCTACGCAAACACCGGCAATTTGGGTCAATGTTTGTTTATTTGTGCTTCAATCAACCCAAAACGCATAAAGTTAAAAGCAAAACCGAAACAGCATTGACCTATGCCCATAGACGACAGTCTTGGGCAGGTCTTTCAGTCCATTACCATTGTGAGTATTGTTATATATGTATCTATATATATGTATATATAGGTATATATTTGGTTTTGGCTCTATAGAATTAGTAGTAAATAAAATTACTTTACGTTTCCCGCGAATACGATCCATCAGACGCTTTAAGACTCGTACGCCGGGCGTGCGATTCAATCGCGAGTTCAATCTATTTGCAAAACCCTGTAAGATATCTGTGATTTCTCTTTCGAATACTTGCAAAAAGGCCTGTAAAATGTGTCAAAGGATTAACATTCGAGTACACAATATGCATAACTCAATCAATTTGCATCAGATATATATCTCGCACATATCTAAACACATTCATACTCACATTCATGTGCATATTGAGCGCCACAATGCGATCGCTCTGCGTGTAGGGCGCCGATGCATCCTCATCAAAATCGAAGTGCACCTTCTGCACATAGGTAATCTTGGAGCCATCTCGGGAGAAGTGCTTGACCTTCTTCTGGCGATATTGTCTAAGGAGATAAGGGGAAAGATTTAATAAGTATAAGTATAAGTATAGATATTGTCTTTACTTACTTATAGACATACGGTCCAATCTCCTCGACAATTGGTATGGCACCTTGTTGTATCATATCGGGATTCGTGACATTAAATATGTAGACCTTAAAGTTCAACGGCTGTGGTAGCTTTATAAAGCGATTGAACTGTTCCGAGCCATCGGCAATGATCACGCTCTAGAAGAAATACGATATTGTCATAATGAGATATGCCTATGATTATAGCAGCTTAGAGCTCATAAAAAAAAGTCACAACTTTATATTCTGATTATATTCGACATTCATCATCTTCTTCACAATTCGCAATTTTGTCATCGCTTGTCGCCTTAACAACTGAATTATGATCGAAATGATGAATTAGTAGCCATATAAATCGCATCAGCCTCATCAAGACGTCGCCCCAGTGACGCCGGTGAACCAGTTTTTTCTCAGTTTACTCTTAGCAGACAGCAAGCAAATATCTCAACAGTAAAATTTGTTAATTATTTTTAATATACGTATACAAATATTTTTAATTCTTTTGAATTTATTTGAAGCGCATTTCTCGCTGCTGTTGTCAAAGTGCAATGACCGAAATTCCTAATAACAAAATATTTTTATTTATTAGATTGAACGTGAACGACTCATATCGTTCATATATCATTTTTCAAAATGCATTTTTATTTTGTGTGCGACCCTGTGCGAAAATTAACACTGGACTGTAGGCGCCTTGACTAGAAGCTTCCATAAATATTAACAATTCCCTCTCGAAGCAAATAAATGCCAAAAATTGGCAACAAAAACCACATTAAAAAAACACGAAAAAACAATATAAATTTTATAGTGGGGCCACGTACTACAGATATGGACATACGTACTACACATGATACAATTTGAGGAATTGTCAAAAAAGAGATCTTCGAAAAGCATAAAAATAACCACAAATATTTCAAGGTCAATGCACACAGAGACACGCACATGCACACAAGCACACGCACACTGACACACGCGCCGCGCTGCCAGCGTCGGAGTCAGCCAGTGTAAAGAGCATACAAAACGTTTGATTAACCTTAAGAGCTGGCAAACGAAGAGAGTCAAAGATAATCAACGACTACAAGAGCCGCATTGACACTGGCCCAAAATTCAGTTGGCAGCCAAACAAAATAATAATACAAAATAACAAACACAAAAACAGAAAATATAAAATAAAAACAAAATAACTATTGCGAAATTGACCAATTTTAACAACTACAACAACAACAAATCAAAGTCACAGCAAGCGCTAAAACGTGACTGAAATTTATATAAAAAAAATCTTATTCGTATGCAAATGTGTCTGCGGCAGACTCAGTGGTTCAGTGGCTCAGTCTCTAAGAATGTGCCCAGTCGCTGGGGTCAACGCGGCGTATGCGTAATAAATAATTGTGTAGACTTTCTAGCCCAAGAGACCGCCGAATATTACGTGCTAATTGCCTGGCCTTTTAAGCGCAATTGCATAATAATTTGTCCATCAATTGCTTTGAATTTCAATTGGTTTTTCATTTGCATGTTTGAATGACAAATAGAAAAGCCTTATATGGGCTGCCTTCAACTTGAAGGCGACAACGTTTTTTGATAGCACCAACCTTTGGCCGGCTCTAGGCTAAGTTTGAACTCTTAGCCATTCTAGATTGCATCTGAACGACATGCCGCATACGGAACTCAACAATGCCTCGTAAAGCGTAATAAAAACATGGCAAAGTTGACCTCATCCATGGGCGCTACCGAGGCAAGGTTGTTGCCGCTGAAAGAGCATGACAACCCTAAAAGCACAATTAATGCGAGCTGCGAGCTGCGGCCCACCATGGGCAGGGCCAGGGCAGGGCAATTAAAAAGCACTGCGGCACATTCTAATTACAAATTAAACAACAACAACAACAACAACAGCAACGTCTGGCCATTGGCAATGAATCAGCGCCTTGAGAACCCATTGCAATGATATACATAAAAGAGAAGACCTAGTATTTATACATATATAAAACTTTTACCTTAACAACGCTTTATCTGATTACATTTAACATTTATATAATATATCCAACAACAATTCCCATGTTGAATTTGGAGGAAATGCTGACTGATTGTATTTCTCCCATAGCCTGATGTGATATTAACCTCTGAGTATTGGATTGCATATAGATTGTATCTAACATGTTTTGGCTCGTAATTTGATGGGTTCATATAAAACAAATGGTAACGGTACTTTTATATTTAATGTGCCATGTTCTGCCGCGTCATTCATGACGATAATGAAGCCCTGTCGCAACTGTGTAGATCGACGCGATGTTATGCAATTGCCCGATGGGGCTATCGTAATGAGTTATGGCTGCATGTTATATGTAATAGCTCCGTGTTCTTTTGAAGGTCATCGTTGACAATGTACATCGGCACTTTTTAAGTGCGAATGGGTGCATGGCTGTTAACCCATCTGAATGAGTCAAAAGTGGCTAAGAACATGAGCGAACATATGAATATGAAGTTATTGTTTACTATTAACAGCAGCTTAAAGGTTTGCCAAGAATATAGAAACAAAACGAATAACTTTGGGGAACCCCAGCTATGAGCTATAATTACACATGCCAACAAAATCTAATGCAATTCAAGAAGCACGAGCATGCCTTGGTTATTTCAAACATAACTCTAGGATATCGTTTACTAAAATATCCTAATAACTTACTTTGATAGTACTTAACTCATTCAAGAATGTGATTCCGCATACTGAAATCATTAATAATAAAAAAAGACTTGCCAACTGAACTTTGTTGACCTGTGTTAACTCAGAAGAAAATACCAACTAATATATGTTTAGAGCTTAAATTTAATCTTGCCATAAGAAATATGTATATGACTCATCGTAATATTTATCTTTGAAAGCTAGAATTTATAAATTTTTTTTCAATTTTTGTTACATAGATTATTAATCAAATTTTATAAGATTTTCTTTTCTCTTCAGCTGTCTTGAGAAATCTATCATGCATATACATATATGTATATATCTACCTTCATCTATTGCCATTTGTCTGCTTGCTAATATTAAGAATAAATACATTTATGCATTGCGAAATTTCACAATTCCAACATTTATACAGCAAATAAATAAATACATATACATATATTTGTCTGCCTATTACCAAATATTTGCACTTTGTCTGTTTGTTAACGAGAGAAATTGTTGTTGGAAAAAAAAACTGTGAATTCCTGAGCCCATCTTGAACAGCTGCGAATTGGCAAAGCCTTCAATTAGCTGTTAGATAAGTGTGCTCTACGCAGAACCCTTGACAGTCAATGCATTGAAAGAGAATATATATGCATATATATATTATATATATTGTTAATAAACATATTTGCTGTGAGTAAACCATAAACAACTGTGAATCAGCCAGGCTTTCAATGATCAGTTTAGGAAGTTTGGTCAAGGCAAATGGAATACTTAGAGAATAAACACATTGTACTGGAATTTTAAATATGTATTTCTAATGAAATACTCTAATTGCTAAATAACATATTTGCAGCGAGCTTGGGAGTTAACCTTCAACAGACTTACAGCGAGTACTCAGAGTCCTTAAGGACCACAAACTATGCAGCTTATCAAATAAATTCTCATTAAATAGTCTACTTTCCATATCAAGACTCACCTGTTCGACCTTCTTGTGTATCATGGTGGGGAACAGTGACCAGCCGCAGTAGGCGCACAGCACAGCGACAATGGCGCCCAGGGCGCTGACAATCAATGACCAGTGTAGCATTTTGTGCACTTTCAACAATCTACGGAGCAGCTATGGAACACCGCGAATGGCAGCCGGCACAGCATGGGCTGATTTAGGGGAGTCGAGGTGGACTGAGAGACAGACAGCTGTTCGTTACGACTTTGTGCCGGCAGCTCAATCAGCGCATAGTTTGAGATTTATTTATTGATGTTGGCTCTCGCAGTTGCCTGACCTACGTCAAGACAGCTGCCACTTGTTGTTGTTATTGTTGGGTGCTGTTGGTGTTGTTGGTGTTGGTGTGGTTGCTGATGGTCGCCAGCGTCTGGTGCCGAAACAAAGCGCACTATTTATAAGATATACGCGCTTTCAGGTTTTCGCCTTTTGTTATATATACACTTATATTTTGAAATAAACAAGTTGTTGAATGCTCTACGATGCGTTCGTTGGGTTAGTTTTTTAGTTTTTTTTTGGTTATTTTTTCTTCAGTTTGGTTTGGTTTTTTCTTTTTCTTTACTCTTTGCTTTGCTTTCTGCGTTATATGTATGTAGCCATACACATATAAGAAATATTGTAATTTATAATGTCTTTTATTTTTTGCTGCCTTTTATTATTTGTTGTAGTAGAAGCGCTAAAGGGAGAAAACTAGTTTTGCGCCTCGCGTTGCTTTATTTTTTGCTCGGAATTTTGAATAATTTTGGAATAATTTGATTCAACTAATTTATATGGGTCAACATCTGAATGCGCTGAAGCTCATCCGTGAACTGACAGCTCAGGATAACAGCAACACATATTTATGCACTCTCTGTACACACTCACTCACTCACTCACTCACACTCGCACTCACACTCACACGCGATAGGTGATGTGTGTGTGTGTGTGTGAAGTTCAGATGGTATCGGATGGCAGCAGGATAGTTATATGGCTCTTTGCCGTGCCACTGGCAAAGGTGATAAAATCAGCGCGCGTTTATTTAACGGGCGCACGCGAATGGATATTGAATGGACTCGGAATGGCTGGCAAATACAAATTTTAGCTTAGCAAGTAATTGAATTGTTTTGCCTTAATGACCGGGAAACTTCGGAAATTCGGTATACTCGTAGATCGTAGCGCGCTGCCAACGCGCCGCATGAAACAACCGTAAACGACTGCCAAAGTTCAAGACAAGCTCGGAGCGAACCGCCGCTGAGCTTATGAGCCGCGAGCACTTTAAGCCACATACATACATGGAGAGCCCCTCACTCCACACTCCTCTGACCTGAGCCAGCGATCGGTCTGCATAGGTAGTCGCCCTATACCTTGCTCATAAAGAGAGAGAAAGAGGCAGAGAGAGGGAGAGCAAGAGACTGAGCGAGCGAGCGAGCGAGTGGCTACACATTGACAGCTCACAGAGCTTGTCGCATCCCGGGTCTATAATGATGCTGCAAGTTTTGTTGCCGCTGCTGTTGCCGCTGCTGTTGCTGTTGCTGCCGCTGATGAGTAAGACGTTGTTTTTGTGTAATTTGGATATAAACATTATGTACAACCCATTAGCAAATTAGTGCAACTATTTTCTTCTTTTTGTCTATTCATTTTTTTATGCATATTTAAACTTTAAAGTTTACTTTATAATTGCGTTCATTAGCATAGCATTAGGCAAGCCCTGAAGCTCTGCAGAGTAGGGAGCGCGTGTGCTTATCAAATAAACATGAATTAGATTATCTTGTATCCTTTTCTAGCGCCCTATTTTTGAGGTCAACTCTGCAGCGCGCTCCCTCTTAAGGCCTGGCTAAGAGATAACTTTACTTGAAGTCGGCCAACTTTAATATTTTGTCTTCAGTTCGCTCTTGCAGCGCGGCAGCTCTTGAGGTCTGCCTCTCTCACTTTATCTATATCTCTCTCCCTCTACCTCTCTCTCTCTCTCTCTGTTTCTTCAGGCGCCGCGTGGGTGCACTTGACAAGAGGCAAACGCATTAACAGGTTTTTTCATTTTTTTTTTTTCTGTTTTTGGGGCTCTGTGCGTGCCACGAATTTTATATGTGAGATTTACAACAACAACACTGGGCGAAGCTTTTGTTGAACTTGACACGATTGTTGTTGTAAATTTACAGTTGTTGTTGTACATACAAATGGCTTTTGGCTTCTTGTTGTTGCTGCCGTCATAGATATTGTGCAAAAACGTCGAGCTTTAAATATTAAACAAATGCAAAACGCGGCGCCAATTAAAGCCAAGCCAACGGGAGCTGCAAAATAAATGAAATGAATGATTTGAATTACATTTGTCTGAACTGTTTGTTATTGAGTGTTTGCACTCTTTCGAGAAGCAAGAAGAGTATATTAGTTGATGACATTGAACTGGATGCTGCTACTTAAAGACCTTTAAATTTGGCGTGGCAAATCACAAATCTCCTTGAGTTTTATGGTATAAATCTCCATATAATCAGTTGGACAATTTTCTGGAAACTTCCACAGATAAACGTTTAGCTTATAAATTATTTACACTTTTACACAGTGAACAAGTATTAGACAGTCGACTACAACTTTGTTGCTTTTTTATCATTGGGCGTAGACAATGGAAAACGCTCGGGTTCAATACAAAACAACTGTTATTCGAGCGCCAGCTGATGAATATGTGTGCAAATCATAAAACTGTCATTAATTTTTCATCTCCACTCGACTCATTTAAATTTCTATCAAATAGAGAAACCGGTTTATGTAAACCCCATTTAAATAGATATGAAATTTGCATGCAATCTTTAAATGAATTCACTCCTTCAATTTGTTGTCACCTCCCATTTAGCTGCTCCACATCCTCACGCTCATTATAAATATCACCAGCCCCATTGGGGCGCTGGCTGTAGCCGCAGCTCGTCTTGGGAGTGTTTTGTTTTTAATTATTTTGTAGCATTATCCACAGTTAGCCTAGTTTTTGAAGGGCCCTGAACCCAGTTTCTTATTTGCGTGCAGCGCGCTGATATCGTAATTTAAATATTTATTGCATTTTTTATGCCTCGCTTGCCACTTGACTACCAAGCAAGCACATCCTCGCTGCACACACACAAATACACACACACACACACACACGTACAGTGTGTCCCCCTTTTGTGTGACCTGAAAATTAAATTCAAATCTCGTGTAAATACCGAAGGCAAAGAAACAGTTTGTGTTCTACAAATTGATTGCATGTGTCCTGGTCGACTTACAAAAAAGAGAACAAACTAAATAGAATGACCTGAACGACCAAGAGATACCACAAGAATTGGAATGTATCCCAACTGTACCCTATCTCAAGTTTGCAAAGTCTTTCGATTTACATCTCATTGTCTGTTATCAAATATTTTGTCTTTTTTCTAATCTCTTCTCTCTGCCTCATATCTATGCCCAACGCTAATATACCTCTTTCCATACATGCCCAAAGGTATCAGATTAAAAAGCAAGCATCTGTGGCATTTGATAAAATGATGTATGAAATTTCACACGGCAGGAGACTGCCTTTCTGCTTGCCTGTCTGCCTGCCTATAAAGTAGTGGTGCCAATAAAAAACAATCAAATGTTACTCGGCGGCACGCTATGCAAATATATGTGTGTGCATGTATATGTATGTATGTATATCCTCATCGATGGCATGCTATGGCAATTCCAATTTATAGATAATTTGATACGAACTGTCAGTCATTCAGCCCGTCCATCGGTCGCTGAGTCAAAGACCGTGCTGCCAGCTGGCAATTGGCAATTGGCAATTGGCAACTGGCAAGTGGGAATTGGCACAAGGACATGCGAGGCGTAGCTTTGCTTGTGCGCGTTCATCGGAATGCATTTCTAATTTGTATTATGCTTGCAGCTTGCAGTTTGCTTGACTATTGCCATAAATATTTCAAGTCATGAGCCCCGGTGGGTGTTGAGTGCGTGCCTCCCTCGTCCGAAATAGAATGTGCTAAGTATTAAATGCAATTAAATGAATTAAACGACTTGCGAATGAGGCCAACGTGTCGTATAAGTAATACGAGCCACTGTCGCTTTTGTCGCTGTTGTCGCTGCTGTTTGCGTGTGTGGCACTCCACAGAACAATGACAGCAACAGCAACAGCAGCAGCCTGTGGCAGTCACAACATGTTCAAGTGGCACGCCTCCTCCCGCCCCTGTCCTCTGCTGTCCTGCTCGCTTATCACCAGCCCGTCATCGTCTAGAGGTGCACGGACAGCTGTCGAGGGGTCAAAGCGACGGAGCGAGCGAACGAGCGAACGTCCGATTGATGAGCAGCCAGTCTCTGGTCTCTGGACTTGCCCCCCGGCATGTTGGCGCAGAACTGTGTCATATAGAGTGCTAAAAGATTTATGTGCTGCACCTCGACTCACTCCTGCTCGCTTTGCCTCTAATCCTGTCTGTTTGTCTGCTCCCCACCCCGCCCCCTCCTGCTGCCCACTGCGCTCAATACGTGGCACAAACGACAACCGCTCACCGCAGGCTTAAGTGTCTCTAACTGCCAGACAGCTCAGTCACATATGACTCTCTGCCTCGCTCACTCTAGATAGAGGCTATCTCTCTCTCCCTCTCTCTCTCTTTCTCTCTGTGTCTTTCTATAAGTGTTTGTGTTTGTGTGGTGTAGTTTTTCATTTCGCATTGCCTACTGCCTGTTGTTGCTGTTGTGGCTGATGTGTGCCCTGCAGCAAGGCAATTCTGCATAATTGCCAGGCCCGTTTCGTTGACTGTTCCGTAGTTTGACCCCATAAGAGCGGCTCTCATAGAGCACAGCTCCTGAACTGGAGCCAATTGGTTGGGATTTTCGGATTTGTGCAGTTCATGTTGGCCATGAATAATGTAGGCAATTTGTGGGCTAAGACCAAACTGTGCAGCTCGAAAAAAAAAGAAACAATCATAATTGGAAGGAGCTATGCGATTAACTATAGCTATGGAAATAGCTATAGATGTGTAAATATATATAAATATTAATTTCTCTATGCATACATATTAAAATATAGAGAAAGATTTCTTGATGAAGGAAACATAATTCGAAGAATCTTTATTATTCACGTAGTACAAAAATTGCTTTAAAATATATATATGTGCTTAATTATATGGACATAGCTTAACATATAAGCTACTGATATTGACATATATTTCTATACTACTTATAGGGAGAGAGATAAAAATATAGCCAAAGATTTCTTCCCCTTGTTGAACAAAATTTCAGCAACTTTTATGCTTATGCTTAGCCAAGGCAACTCAACATATTCAACATCAGAGCCATCTTCATCAATACTCATCCATTTTCTAGTTAACAGTTCAGGTCTTAGGCACCAATCCTGCTGTTTGTCCCAGTCAATTGGCTGCACAAATCTTCATTTTGGCTCGGTCACAAAATTCAATTGCATTTGCCAACGAATTCCACTTAATGTCAGCGTTCGCCACCTGCACAATAATTTCCCAAAATGAATTACTGCGCATTAAGCTAACAAGGCACATACATATATACTACCTCCCACACAAACCCACTCACACACACGCACATACATTATACGATGCTGCTTGCAATCGTTGCGGCTGTCGTCGTCCTTCGCAGCAGACAAGCCAGGGACGCGATGCAGCCTGCAATGCTGGAGGCCAAATGGCTAAAAGAAGCAACACAAAAACAAACAAACGAAACAAAAATGAAATGAGCGTGGATAAAGTAATGACAATAAGGCGCGAAAGCGCGCTCGGAAAATTCCAGCAGCGTAGCCAAGGCGAGAGCCCCTGAACCGCGCTCCGTGGGGGCGTACCATAATAACACGCATACGCCGCGTCGTACGTGCAAAATCAAAACATAAACCAAGCGTAGCCTCAAATCTAGTAGCTGCACTGGCTAGTGAAATATTCCGGGTGTGTGTATATGTGTGTGCATGTGTGTGCATGTGTAGGGTAGCGCTGGGTTGGGGTTGTTTTTATTTGGGTTTTTCGCTGCACTTCGTGCCAACATCGTATTCAAGTCGTGAGCGCGTGACCAGTAGCCGAGTGTGTGTGAGAGAGAGAGAGAGGCAGAGAAGGAGAGCGAGAGCGAGAGCGAGCCGAAGGAGTTTCCGTGCATGCATGATGATGATGATGATGATGTTGTAGCAACATAATCGCGCTTCGTGCAGCGCTGGTAAATTGCATTTCGTTTCGTGAATTCAGCTTTCAGTTCTGTTTCAGTTTCGAGTCCGTGCAGCTGCCTGCGAGCGGAGCCAGCCAGCCAGCCAGCCAGTCAGAGCTAGAGCCAGAGCCAGAGCCAGTGACTCGGCCGAGTGCAGAAGTTTAGCAAAGCAAAGCAAAGTAAAAGCAAACAAGTGCAGTTTGTGTTGTGTTACTGTGCGAGCGAGTGTGTATTTGTATTTGTGTTTGGCTTGTGTTTGCGTATGTGCATGTGCATGTGTGTGTATGCCCCCGCCGTAGCATAGATACAGAGATACCTACACATTTTCAGCGCCAGCCGCCTGAAAAGTGAAAACAAACCAGGCCAGCGCAAATTGAAAGTTCTTCAATTTGAACTCGACAAAGAAAGGAAATCGAATTCCTTGACTCTCTGGAGAGATTTCTTGGCATATTTGTTGCTTGAAAATACGACGCACAATCTACAAGGCGACCATGTCGACGCTGCCATTCCTGCTGAGCGTGGCCGACGAGCTGGACAACATCCACACACAATCCTACCTGGACGACTTCGGTCTGGGCTTCCATCCGCACCGTCAGTACTATCGCACGCCCACCATTCAGCTGTCGCTGCCAGCGAGCACAGACTGGACTGGACGCACCGATTGGCAGGGACGACATGCGCGCTATCGCAGCTACAAGTTCTACGATGATTCGGAGAACAATCTGGAGGAGGAGCAGGAGTCGGAGGCGGAGCAGCAGCAGCAGAAGCGACAGCAGGAGCAGCACAGCCTGCAGCTGGAGCAGCAGGACATCAGCCAGGAGCAGGTGCAGCAGCAAAAGCAACAACTCCAAGCCCACACTGCCAGCATGGTCAAGTCGAACTCGCATGACGTGGGCGTGGGTGGATTGGGTCTGAATCTGAGGGCCGGCGAGGAGGAGGACGACGAGAACATCGATCGCACCGTGCGCATGTACAATCTGTCCAAGAAGTGCTGCAAGAACTACTATCGGCATGCCTTGGAGATGGACGGACCCGGCGCCAGTGGCCGGAGCAAGTGCAGCAATGCACACACCGAATGCCATCAGTTGTTCTCCAGCTCCGAGGAGAGCCTGCAGAAGGTGCCCTCGCCCATTGAGTTCCTCACCTGCTTCCTGGTGAAGAAGACGCGCACGCCCAAATGCTCCAGCCATGCCGCTGCTGCCGGCCGTGCGGCAGTCGGGCAGCTTAAGAAAACATAGAACGCGGCCGCGTTGCTGCCAGCAGCAACGAGAGTGACAGCAACTGCAACTGCAACTGCAACAGCCACAGCCACAGCAACAACAACAACCGCTTCGGTCTCAATGACATCGACGTCGACGTCGAAGCGGCGCAGCAACTGTTTCTGAATGTTGGCCAGAGTCGGTGTGCTCTGCGGCCAGGCCTGGAGCTGGCTGCAGCGTTGCGGCGAGCTGCCCAGCTCGGAGCCAACGACGTTGCCTGCAACGCGCCTGGGACGGATTACCTACTAGGCGCATATTCCATATTGGATAGCAGGAGGCGTGGCACACGCGACTAACACACACACACGCACACACACAGACACACGCGCACAAACACAATGGCAAATTGGTTTTAACTATGGCAAAAGGCTGGCAACAGGAATTTGCATAGAGATTCGTGCGGCGAGCTTAATTTGCAGCAAACGCCGCTTGAACTACACACACACACACACACACACACGCACACACCGAAATTGTTTTTTGGATTCCTTAATAATCGTAAAGCAACTCAAATACAAAACACAAATTTTTAAGCCAGAGATTTTTTAACGAAAATAATGCGAATTTGTTAAGCAAACGTTTTTTATATGAATTTTTTGATACCTAACAAGCAAAACAAACAGATTACTATTTATATATACCTTATATATATATACACATATTATATATACTATATTATACATACTTGTACTTGAAAATATGGGCAAATTTAAGGCACAGCCAAACAACAACACTAGCTCACACACCCAGACACACACACACCCACACACGCACAGGAAAAGTTTCGTTTTTCGGGTAACAAAAAAAAGGGGAAAAGTTTTTTATAGCACAGCAAATGAAGAACTAACAAAAATTGCAGGAACTTTTCGACAATGTCGGCAAGTGTTGGAGTGGGCTCTGCTGCAGTTCGCAGAGGTTATGAAAAGTGAAACATGTAACAACAAAAAGCAGCTGAAGAACAAGAAGAAGAAGAAGGACATTTGTGGTCCTTGTGCCATATGAAATGGAAATTTTGTTAAACACTGAAACTGGAAAACGAGATAAAACTTATTGGTTTACGATTTGATGATGCCCCACGTAATATTTCCGTGTTCTTAACGTATTCTAAATGTTGACAAAAAACAAAAAAACAAAACCAAAGAAATACAATTTAGACAACTTGACAATTTTATACATAAACGAAGAGAAAACACAAAAAAAAAAAAAAATGAAAATTAAATGAAAATCGTAGCTGTTTGCACTTTCAGAGTTTAGTCTAAATTAGAACTACAAATACATGATATATCATACTCGTATTATATATGCTCGTTCTTTTAGTACCATGAATACTATATATAACTATATATATACATATATATTTAAACACACATATAGCTTTACAAAAACTGAATTATAATTGCATATTTCAACATATTTGGCGTGGTCAGGTGAGAATGGATTTCTCCCTGGCGCAGCGCCTATTAACAGTTAGTTGTTACTTGATGTCAATCATAATCGATATAGTTAACTTAAGAGCTCTCTCCCTCTCTCTCTCCCAATAACATGGCAAATGTAGCAAACCGGAAAACGTTGAACTCCAAGCACATGAATCATATCTTATATAACATATGTATATGTATATGCATACATGTATACATGTATACATGTATATGTATAGAGCTTGCAGGCTCTAGTTACTATCGCATAGATTAGACTTATTTTCGATATCATCTTCTTCTTAAGCACTCTACCAACTCGTAACTGCATACTTTAGCAACGCCAGGCATATCATAACGACAAACTTCGCCTAGAAATCGTAAACATAATTCAATTTGAGAATCCAATAAATGAATGTGTAACACAAAGAACTTCAGCTTTTACTACTGTATTACGTATTGAATCCTTACAGATTGCGCACAGTTGGCCTTGGACGGAGACAAGGACATGTGCTGTGCCATATGTCCTTCATGGTATGACATTCGCATTAATTTTCCACGCGGACACTCGGAACAAATTTCCAACGTCAAACTCAAAAATTTCAAGTGCAAAGTGAGGGAAGACACAATTTGTGACCTTTGAGCAAAAAAGGACGATAGCCAAACGGCATGTCCTTTAACATGCATATGAGCTCCAAGCTGATGGCTGCTGCTGCTTTTGCTGCTACTGCTGCTGCTGCTGCTGGCTGCGGCTATCCTGGCCCTGGACATACCAAGGATACGACGTCACCTTTTCCTTTTTGGAATTTCAAATGAGTTGCACTGACACTGGCGACACTGCGACACAACCTTTAACTCCCTCCCTCCCCCATTCCCATCCCCCGACCCGCCGTGACAGGCGCTGCAGACAGCGCGCATCAAAGACCGCATCGCACATGGCATTTGTGCCACCTGCGCCGCATTCACTTTCCATTTCAGCGGCATTCTCAAACTCTTCCTCTCTCCCTGTCCCTCTCACTCTCTCTCTCTCTCTCCATTTCTCTTTGTATTGGGTTCAATAGCACAACACAAAAATAGACTAATGGAGCGTCAAAATGTTGCACGTAGTACAGCTGTGCTGCAGCTCCCCCGCGCACTCGGCCATCCGCTGGCTGGCGGGTCTTATAAATAAATCCTTGTTTCCTTACGTATGCAAACAAGTGCAAGACCATTGTGGGCGTGCCTCAGGCGCCGGAATGGACAAAAGGAAATGTGTTTCGCTCCTGATGCCCTGCTTGCATTAGGCAAGGAGAGAATGGGTATGCTAATGCCAATTATAGAGTTAGAGAACAATAGTGAATATGTGTAGGAGCTAGTTTTAGCTGTGACTGCATTTTCATAAGATTCCATATCCATAACCATCTCTCTCATTTCAGCTAGCATTACAGGGTATTTACTCTACATACGCACTAGTAACTGGTCTTTGCAGGGTATCTACTAGTCAGTCACTCTGCTCATCTCAGAGCTGCACTGTTTTCTGTTCATTTTCTTGTCTGCTCCAAACAGAAGTGAAACTTTTTACGTGCTGGCTTTATTCATGTCTCTAGTTACTTCGACGTTCGAGCTGCGACTCGGGCTGCATTTCCCTCTGAATGGGCCGGCCGGCGCAGTGAGCGGGGGACGAAACACTGGTGCTCACTCGCACGGCCAATTACAGTTTAAGTTGCGCCCGAGCCTGGTCTGCTCCGTCTCCAACTTGGGCAATGGCACCGCATTGCAGTGGCTGTGGCAGCCTGTGACGCTCCGCTCCTGGGTTCGCCTGCACCACAAAACGTTTGCCCTTTTTGTGGTCGAGTCTACCTTGGCGACTGTTTGGCCGCAATTTAGTTTTCTTTATATATCTTTCTTGTGCACCCAATTTGCCAGCGACTGCATTTATGGCAACACCAGAGCACGTCACTTGACTCTGGGCTGGGCTGCTCATGAACTGTGCTCCCATGGCGGGCCCTGGTGTAATGTCGCACTGATTGATTCGCCACGCCCCATTAAAGTTTATATTTTGTTTAAATGTTGTGTTTACGCCGCACGTTATTGATTTGCTGTAATTAGTTTGGCACAATTTCAGTCGAGCCATTCCATTAAATAGACGCGAAACGAGCCCGTAATTACGTATACGTAATTGCTGCGGTTTTGCACAATTTGTGTAGCATACTTTCGGGCGGCTGCATAAAATATTTATATTGAATGCATTCTGCTGCTGAATGGAATGGGAAATGCACTGGATTATGATGATGTTTTCATTAAGTTTAATTTATATTAGTTTAGTCCAAGTATTTAGCCAACTCACGTGCTTAAATTGATTTGGGCAATTGTGGTCTCTTTGCAGAGGTGTTGTCACTGCACTAGAATAAATCTGTTCTTTCTTTATTTCTGTAGCTGCTGCCTCTGGCAGCTTGCCCGCTGGCTGACAAATATGTGGCGAGCAAATGAGTGAACATTTATGGCCATAGACTGGCTGCTAGTGAGCGTATTGCACGCGCCACACCGTCAATAGGCGAAGAGGTGCATCGAGCAAGACGCGCAGCCCCACACCCACAGCCGCGAGAACCCAGAGCCAAACAGAGACTGAGACCCACCCGCCTCGAGGCAGCTGGCGAGGCACATCCACAGCTCACCTGTGGGTGGCCGCATGCCAAGCAATCGAGATCCACTTGGATTTGCTTTCTATATGAACATCCAGATATAGCGCAGTTGATCTTGTGTAAGCGACTGGCAAAGAAAGTGCCTGAATGCGACCCACACCCTTTGGCATTGATCGTTGGGATCGTTTGCTTCGCATTTGATTTGATTTTGCCATAAACTCAAACAAATTAGTCGATTACATAGTTGTTTTTTTTTTTCTATATAGAATTGTTTACCGATAATTACAATGCATTATTGTCACTAGTTTTTATTGTCGTTGTTGTTGTAGCTGCTGCGGCACTTCATTGATTTTCAAACGAGAACTTTGCGCGCGCATTTCACGGCTACACTAGACTACAACGCAAATGTTTAGCAACAATGAATGGAAATCTCTATATGAGCCGTATAGATAATATAAAAGTTATTTATAGTCATACAACTAGAACTGCAAGTATAATTAGCTCTGTGAATTTACTTTCGCATCACAATCGCAACTTAATCATTATTGCATATAAAAAGATCATCAGCTAGCTTAAGTATAACTGCATGTTATTTAGTTATTAATTTATGTTTAACTACTGCATTCAATGCTGTATTTCGCATCATCAACGACAGCCCACTCGCATTTTGCGACATTTATAATTAATTGCTGAATTTCTGTTTCTATTGATGTGCACCGCGCTGTCAATTGCTGACTAAGTCACAAACTCATTGAACTCATTGGAAGATACATAATATATACTATATATATATGTACATACATGCATGTATGTGTATGCGTGTAGGGCATGGCATGTAAATTGTCGCCGTTGTCTTTATAATTACTATCAAGCGCTGGCAATATCTATCGCCAATACAACAGCAACAACAAGAGAACAAGAACAACATCAAATACAATTATAAACGGGTGGGGTCACACACACACACACACATACACAGAGCGATGTGTGAGACGGGGTCACGGGGTGTCGGCAGGTCAGGCCCATAAATGTTGCGATTCACGATGAGTTCATGTAGCTTTGTTGTTGTTGTTGTTGTTATTGTTGTTGTTGTCGCTAATCTTTGGTGCAAATCGATGGCAAAAGCCGAAAAGCCGTTTAGCAGACAACATCGCCATACAAATTGCCTTTTGTTATGACAGCCAGCTACAAATGTTTCAATCCAAGCGTCGAACATGCTACAGACACAATATTCCTCTCTCTCTATCCATCTATATCTATATCTTTAGCTATATCTGTCTCTGTCTCTGTCTCTGTCCCTGTCTCTGTATCTGCCATAGCCGTGGAGCTCTGCTAATTGAAAATGAAAATCCGCATAAAAAGTCAATGCCGTATTTGGTAAAAAAGTGAAAAGAATTATGCGACGTTTTCAAATCTTTGTTTTCGCATTTCCGCCAAAGAAATGTTGTTGTTTATTTATTTATTTCGTGCTTTAATTTAGCCCAGGCTAGCTTCACATTCATATGGACAGCCTCACATAATAGCGGAAATGCTGCGTAATTAAGTTGAACTTTGTGCGCTTGGACGTTATGGGAGACTAGCTTTTCAGACTAGCTTGCCCAAAAGATGCTCTGGGCCATAGCTGAACAGGGTCAGATCTTAGCAACTTGGGTAAGTGCGGAAGTTTGTCAGCTCGGCCCATTGGCAGAGCAAGTACCCCCAAGGAAATGCTATTGAGCAGTCAAGTGGGCCGACTGCAGCGGCCCACCAGCCCAGCGCAGCCAACGGCAAGCAGCAGCCCCACCAAGATCGAGTCGCCAGCTGGAGCTGCTGCATACGTCACAGCTGTCATTGCTGCTAGCGGCTGGTGGCTGGCTTAGCCCACTGGAGGCGCAGCTCTATATAAGGCGGCGATGCTGTCAGTATCGAGCTTAATTGACTTTGCGCTAAAATCGCGTGCGGACGTTCAGAAAACGCGGCGAATCGTGAAACGTAAAACGGAAAAGTTTTCTATCTAACTCAAGTCGGTTACAATTCGCAACGCGCTGCTGCGTCCTGCCCAAAAGGAAGGCACCCAAACTCACACACACACACACATAGTCGAGATGGCTCTGGTACCAGCATCGAACAACAGTACGGATTGGGATTATTGGGATTATCGGCGTCGCTTGTGGCGTGATTGGGATCTGGCCGCCGACTGGGACTTGCCCTACTGGAAGCGTTTGTCGCGCGTCGGCTCGGCGCCCGATCTGAGTCGCGTTGTCGTTGGCAAGGATGGATTCGAGGCCAATGTGGATGTGCATCAGTTTAAGCCATACGAGATAACCGTGAAGACGACCGGCGACACCGTCGTCGTGGAGGCCAAGCACGAGAAGCGCCGCGATGGCGACAGCTTCGTGGGTCGTCACATTGTCAAGCGATTCGTGCTGCCGCGCGGATACTATCCCAACGATGTGCGCTCCGAGCTCTCCTCCGATGGGATACTCACCGTGCGCTGTCCTCCCTATCTGAGCAACGAGCGCAGCGTCTACGTGCGCCAAGTGGGGCCGTCGTACCTGAGCATTAAGAACTAACACACAGACACACTAACACTCACACACACACACACACACTCACACACAATCAGATAGACAGAGAGGATGTTGTTTTGTTGTTGTTTGTTTTCTGTTGGCGGCACTGCCTTGCGCAAAGCTTTCCAAAAATGGCACACGAAACGAGAATTTGTTTACAAAATTAATTTAATTAATTTAAGATATATTTCGCACAAGCGCTTAACTGAATGGAAGACAAATCTGATTGGACTCTTTTTTTATTGTAATTAACCAAAACCGATTTTATAGTTCAATAAACCGAAAGTTTAATTTATTAAAAACGAAACCAAGTGATTTATTTAATAGAACTTACGATTTCAGGCAAAAAGGGAAATCCTGATAATAAAAATAAAATGGACATCGCGTGAGAGTCCAAAAAACAAAAACAAATGTCATTTCGAATGTCGACAGAAATTGGCCCAAACGAGACTCGGTCAGCGGCAAAGCACAGACAAACGAGTCTTTAGACAAACATACATATATAATTGTATATATATTATATATAAATAAATATTCTATCTAGAACGCCCTTGGGCAATTTCCGCAAATGCCAACTATGGTAAGGTTTAATTGTAAATAAAGCAATAAACAACAACAACAACAACAACAGCAGCAGCGGCAACAGCAACAAGAAACCTGCCAGCCTGGAAGACTAGAGCAGCGAGCACATACATAAGCCCACATACATACACAGGCACATGTGTCCCAAGAAAGCCCCCAATCGAAGTGTGTATATAAATAGTCTACAGATACAACTGACAGCTGACCATACTGGTCAATGAATTAACAAATAAATAGTGCAAAAAGCAAATAACAACAAAAATCATCAGCAAATAACAATGTTTGTAAATAAAGTCGCACGCCCACAATGCAAACGGCGCGACGCGGTGCGACGCGACTTGTGCGCTGTTTAAAACGCGCGCAATTTGCTGTGTGTGCCAAACGGCCAAACGAACGACTTTTATAGCAGCTGCCTGTCAATGGGTCAATCATTGACTAGGTTCATTCAATGCCTAACCCGAAAACACTTTGTTGTAGTTTAAGCAATCAATTTGTCAATCACACGGTTGTGGCTGCAAATGTCAGAACCGATCCAATTTGGAGTTCTTAATGCTTAGTAGATTCTGCTCTTCAAGTTGCCTTTGTTTGCCTTTAGCTTAATAGTATATAGAATATAAATCCACTTGTTATATTTTGTAGAATTCAGAATGTGTATGCGAATCATTATTTATTTATATGTAGGTTTAATTAGCCTGAATTATTTGTTTCGAATTCGATTTGCTTCTCAGCTATTTGCTGTCTCGCTTACTCTTTTCATTGAGCTGTCATTCCCCGCGTTTTTATAAAAATAGACTCCCATAGAGGGCGCTGCATATCAACTGCAAATAAATATTGCATACTTTCAGGCTGCAGTTTTATTGAGCTGCTGCTTTAGCTGAGCCCGCACTAATGCACTCACTGGTCAAATAAATAAGCCACCCCATAAATAGCCCCACCGACTTGTCATTGCTTCTGAAATAATGATCTTGAGCCATTCTTTTGCTTTTTGCGCGTTGACTTACGAGCGAGCTTTATTAACGATACCTACAACTAATTAAAACATGCAAAATGTATGTCTCTATATAACAATGACTGCCACATTTACGAGTGGTGCGAATGGTGTTGGTGCTGGTGCTGGTGCTGGTGAGTGGTGAGTGGTGATGCTTGACTGGTTGGCTCTCTGTGCGGATGTGGAATTTCAATGCCAGCTTACTGCTCGTCCTTCTGTGCTGGTGGATGCGTGCGAATGTATTCGAGGGCGCGCAGCACATAGGCGGGAACGGGAGGTGGGGTGGGCAGATGATCGCCAACTGGATGATAGCCCTCCTCGTCGGCGGTGTAGCTCAATGAGATTTGCTCGCCTTCAGGCGAAACATAGGCAACGGAGCCGCGTACGCCCGAGGGATTGCCCGCCTCCTGCACCTGAATGCCATTGCTGGTCTCGTAAGCAAACTGATAGTTGCCCTCGGCATCGGAGGCGTCATTCTGGAAGCTGCGAATCTGTGCGTCCTTGTTGATGTTGTCGGCGCAGGCGCAACCGATGAGAGCGAGGCAGAGCACCTGTAATTAACGCTTGCGATTAGCGATGCGAACTCAACGGGTCACAGTGGAGCTTACATATTTGAACATCTTGACTTGGAGCTTGTCTGAAGACTTGGGTTGGGTTTAAGTGTTGTGGTATGGATGCTTCAACTGCAACTGATTGCTCTTCTCAACAGCGTGCCGGCTTTTATATGGATATGGATCTTGTGGTTCAGTGTCGCAAACGGGTTTTAATCGGTTTTTATGGCACCAGCAATGGCAAACTGGGGAGCTCACAATTGGCAACTACACATGGGCGAAGAGGGCACCAATAATTGCCAAAAATCGTATCATCATAATCGAAACATTAACAACAACGACAACAACAACTGCAACAGCAACAGCAACAGCAACAGCTATAACGCGGTTAACTATAATCGAATAACCGAATACCTTAAAATGCATGAGTCATTTGCCAGCAATTTATTTCCACGCTTTAATTTCGGTGTCAGTTTTGCATTTGCCCCATGCACCTTTATTTCTTTATTTCCCACCCAAAACCCTAAATTATTTGTGGCTTACACAAACAACACACACGCACAGAGGCAATCAAACTACATACCATACCAGAAAAGCAAAAAACAAAAAAAAAACAACAACAATAAGACAAACAGAGAGCAGCAAATATAAATAACTTAACAACTTTCAATGGCCGTCTCCCCTTCGAGCCCTGCGGCGCCCGTGCTCCAAATAGTAGTTGAAGTTCGATTTGGCTGTCGATGTGGATGCGGAGTTGGCAGGTGCGCGTGCCCGCTTGGAAGCTGGCGCGAATTGTCCAACTTGAAGAGCTGTTGAAATGTTTGGAAGCGCAAGGTCGTCACAAAAAGCATTTGGACGCACAGACGACAGACGGCAGACGGCAGACCGCAGACCGTAGACGACGATACTCTGAAGATCATGATGATCCATTGTGAATTAGATGTTTGCACTATTAGAAATGCTTATTTTAATTGATGCAATCTTGTTTCTGGCTAGCTGAGAAAATGTTGTAATGATATCTGTAAATAAAACTAAAACTAAATGGAAAATAAATCATTTTCGTTGGCCTTTCCTTCATGTCTTCTTGCATAAAATATAATTTATGCTTACTTCTGCTTCTGCTTCTTGGCTTTTTGTGTGAAAAACGTGTTTAGCTGTGCGAATATGATTGTCAATAGGGAAGTAATTAAACAGTAATTAGTATTATTAAATCTTAGTTATATGTTAAAATTCACAGCTTATCAGTCTCATCCAAGAAGCAAAAAGTTAAATAAGAGGAATTCTAAGAACCAAAAACAAGCAAATATTTAATAATATATAATTTGTATGTGTGCCCCAGATTGAAGCTAATTATGAGCAGCGATATGATTGGACTAGATCATTCAATTAAAGTGTGTTAATGGAAAACTTCAACCACAATATTAAATATAATTATAAATAATTATTTTAGATATTTATTTAAAATCAAATGAACGATAATTAAAATAAATAAAGGCTATATATAATATTAGAAGTAACAGATTTTTAGCACAAATGAGAAAAAAAAAAATTTATGGCAATTATATTGTGATTATCATTTGCAGCTTTTAGTTTTGATAACTTCATTAATTTGCTGTTCTTTGTTTTTGGTTAATCATAGTAAACATGGTGTGTTTTCGCTATTCTAACAGGTTCAGCATGTCGACATAATTCAAAAATATTTGAAGCATGCGAGACAAGATTAGCCTAGCCAAATAATATATTCATATCATCGATTCTTATATATTTTTATTTTATTTTTATTTTATATATAAAAACTTGTTTATATTTAAGTTTAATTTGCTATATATATTTACATATGCATTTTGTTTTACTCATTATGTGAACGTGTTATACATTCGACAGCTTCATAAATGGACTTTAGTAAAACAAAAACAAAATATATTAAATTAATTTGGGTTTACAAATTTATGGGCTTTGCCCATTATAAATGTAAAAATATATGTCTCAAAGTAGGAAATATTGTTCATAAATATTTATGGTAACCAATATGTTATTTACTTCAGCTCTCAGCGACTGTCAAAAGATCTTGAACGGCCCACGCGATAACAAAAACAAATAAGAGTCAAATACGAGTGAAGAATGCATTATCCATCATCTAAATGCACACTCGAAAATACAAATTAGTTTGGCATTTTAGCAATTCAGATTCAAACTTGAATTGAATGTGCCGAATGCAAGATTTAGATCGCTGCTCAGCAAGTTTGTGTTCTAAGTCTTTTCGGCGTGTACACGTGATTATGAGAATCCGCTCTAATGGGCTGGCAGGCGCCAACGAGTGGGCATTTTATTAGCCATTATGTAAAGAGCAAGGCCCGCTTTCGGCTCTCTCAGCTCATGGCAACATTGGTACTATTGAAACAAATACTCCGCGGATCAGCTAATTTATTGTCATGCCACAATATTTGTATGCTAATGCGAGCTTGTTCCAAATTTGACTGAAGAATTCTTCTTTTTGCCTAATTAAATAATTAAACTGGTTTGCCCCAATGCTGAATGGATAGCCAAATCGAAATTGAAAGTGATGATAAATAGGCTTTTAGTTTACCATTTTCTATTTTTTGTTTTTTAAGTTTATTTAATTTAAGCTAGTTTAGTGTGTTCAATGAAGTTGAATCATAAAATATTGCGCCATCTTACGGTCGCTTCATTAAAAAAATAAACAAATATAAAAAAAAAAAAAACAATTTTAAAAGATCACAACTAATGCGGTTATCTCGATGGATTCATCAACCGAAGCAAACCACTTTGAGTGAGTTTAAAAAATTATCGATGTGCAGCCTATGCACATCTAAATACTACTATATATGTATATGTATGTATGTATGTATGTATAATATATATGTATATGTTTTGCCCCGCATTTTATTTAACTTCATCACATTTCGCTATTTGCCTAAAATATGCACAACTTAAGCTTAACTGATATTTAGTACAACGCGTCGTCAGAGCAGCTCAACAGCAGATTAGAAACGACGACGACGACGACGGCGACGACGAAGATGACGACGATGGCGTCGCAGCGCCTACATAGAGTCAACATTTTTTTTTTTTTTTTGGTGAGTGCGAGTATAAAAACCAGAGATACGCAAAGACAAACAAACAGTGTGAATTAGACGAGTCAAACACAATGTTCAAGCTAGTGAGTAGCAGAGCAAAGCGCAAGCTGAGAATCACCAGGATATTCAATCAACGTTAACTAATTGAAATGAAATTCATTTTGCAGTCGATCTGCCTCATCGCCGCTCTGCTGGTCTGCGCCCAGGCTGACCACATCGACAAGGATGCCCAAGTGCTGAGCGAAAGGAGTGATCCCGCCGATGCGGAGGGCAACTATGCGTATGCTTTCCAAACCAGCAACGGCATCCAGAGCCAGGAGGCTGGCAATATCAATGGCGTCAGTGGATCCTACGGTTACACTTCTCCCGATGGCCAGACCATCTCTTTGACCTATACCGCCGATGAGAACGGATTCCATCCCGTTGGCGATCACTTGCCCACTCCTCCACCAATTCCCGATCATGTGGTGAGGCTGTTGGAATACATTGCAGCACATCCCCCCCAATAGAGCTCCTATCAAATTCCGTTTAGTTACATCATAAAATAGCGTGCATTAAACCAAAACAAATATTTGAAATACAGTAGAAGAAAAAACTAAATCATTTTAATTGGTAATATAAATATAATAAAATTATATATATATTATATAAATAATATATACATTTTACCCAAGCGAGGACGTTCAAAGCATTTAAGCTTTAGCACATATTAAATATGCATATGGACCTCATACATTTATAATAGACTTCAGTTAATACGCTTTGAGCCACATTTAATGGAGGCTCATTAATCAAAAGGCAAAGCAGATGTTACCATAATGATCGGCCACAGGAATCAACCATATTAGTCGAGGTGAAGACTAAAGAGAGCTACATACATATACATATACATACACACTTATATACATATAAGTTTTCAGATATATCTGACGGAAATTTATGCAGTCAAATGTGGAAGCTGCAGGGCCAACAAGTTCAACGTTTTGCACCTCTTTTTCTGCATACTCTTTGCTCGAGACTGTATGTACATATATGTATGTATGTGTATAGTATTTAATTTGTCATCTCAATGTAAATCCGACAGTTGACCCCCAAAAATAAGATGAAGAAGAAAAATATAAACCAGTGTATATAAATACCAAGAAAGAGTCTAAACTGTGATGCAACCGATCCAATGTGCTGTGTGGCTCTGTCTTAAGCCAAACAAGTTTCTCGGTTAGTAACACTTTCGCCTGTGTGCCTGCGCCTGCGTATTCTACCAGCCACCAAATGTAGGTCAGCCGCGAGCACGAGCTCAGCAACACGCACGTAATACCCATCCGGCGACTTAACCCAACAACACTTAGAGCTGACACAAGTGATCTAGAGAAGAGGCTAAGAATGTGTCTGAAATATGATTAGATAATGTCTTACTCACATTACATAATGTCATACATATATATGTACATATATATTTCAGCGAATACGCAGAATCTGACCTTTAAGTAAAAAGTCGTATCTTAAAGTCTCACAAAACTGGATTCGAAGACCTTAAAGGGTTAACAACGTCAACGAACAGCGGAGCATCAGTTGCGTGCAACTGTAACCAGTTCCTCGTTATCCTTCAACACACAAAACGCAGTGAACAGATTTTTGGTATATGTATATGTGTTTACATGTAGCATGTGTGTATGTATTTTGTGCATTTACAGCAGCGGCAGAGCCAGACATTAACAGTATAATCAACATTTAAGTATATAAAATTAAGTGATGTGACATCGATACACAGAATCATGTATGCAACAATAAATAAGCCCAATTGAACCTCTGCTTTGTTGTTGTTGTGTGTTGAGGTTTAGAGTTTGCTCTCGGCAGCTTCCTTAGCCTTTTTACGTGCCGCTGCAATTGCAGCGGGGCCAAAGCGATGTATAAAGTTGTTCACCGGGTCAATAATTACTTCTGGGTTATTCAAGTGCAGATGATGCGAGCCATTTGCCTCCACATACTCAAAGTTTGGCTTCTTTAACATCACCTCAAGCACTTCGTCGTAGTACTTTTTGTCCTCGAAATAGGACGAATTGGTTGCCTTGATGAATAAATACGGACACGTGATTCGCTGCGCCATTTCAACGCACAGTTCCTGGGAGCCAATCGCATAGTTGTAGAACTTTAGGCGGCGATCACGACAGAAGAAGAATTTGTCCGGATATTTGCCCGACTTCTGGATGTTGCGCGCAAGTATATGCTTGCATAGCTCCTTGTTGACAGAGTGAAAGGAACCAAGATAGACGCGCTCGATCAGCTCATCGTATGTATAGCTTGGTGGTTCTGTTTTGCTGCGATTACGTTCATCTTCGCGCAGAAATTCGTCTAGACGCGTCTCCATGGTGCGTATAACCGCGGGGTAAGGTCGCTGGTGTGGCTTCAAGGCGTCAATTCCAATTACCATATCTACCTTATCGGGGAAGACAGCTGCAAACACAAAAGCAATTATGGAAGACATCGAATGGCCAATCAGTGATACCTTCTCCCACTTATATTGCTTCATGATAAGCCTTATCACATATAGATTATCAACCGAATTGTAATAACAGCCATCTGGCAAACGTGAGGACAATCCATGACCAGGCAAGTCTATAGAAAGGAATGCCACGTCTGGCGATAGCAAAGGCACTAACAAATCGTATGTCCCGGCATTATCCTGCCAGCCATGCAGGCCCAATATGGGCTGCACAGTCTGGGGTCCATACCATTTACCAGCAATGTGTCCCCAGGGTACTTTAATGCTGATTTCAGAGAACTGAAAGTAAAGTGCAAAACAGCATTTAACTGTGATTCCCATTCCAAAGATCAAAGTGCGCACTTACAGCTCGCGTTGGAGGCTCGCCCGTTATGTCGCCAGCATGTCGGAAGCGGAGACTGAGATCTACAGGAGATCCGTCGGTGCCATCACTTGAATTTTCCTTAAATTCAAACTCCATGATCCTCACTGCAGCAGAAGACAAACACGAATAAGCTTAAATTCCAAAGTTTAACTCTGTCAAGTTAGTAAACGTATTCTTATCAGCACTCGATTAGCTGGGGCGATTACGATTAGTTAATTAAAGCGCCGAGCGCGTTGTTTGGCTGAATCGAAAAATAATAAAGCGGTGCGCGCCGAAAAAGTTATAAATAAAAAGCAGTGCCATGAAATTGATTTATCCATGCTCTGCTCGTCATCTGGACTATTAAAAACTCCAAAGTTCAAGGTCAACAGGTGCGTCTGACTGACGGATGCTCTTGGATTCAATTTCCACAGTCGGTCCACAACTCTGTTTCAATTTCCAATATGTTGGGTCAGAACACACTCATGCACAACGAAATACTTACACTTCCATCAATTATGCAGTCAGAAAAAGATAATAATAGTTTACTTTATTTTCCACGAGATTATCTATTTTTAGTTAAAATATTGGCATAGCTAAACAATAAACTAAGCAAACAGCTGATTGGAGCTGGAGCGAGAGAGCGAAATCTAATTCTAGAGATGGTAGAAATAAACTTTCCAAGTTTTGAAACTATCGATTGTTTAAGACAGTACCGATAGTTTCACACGTGTGCCGTACTTTGAAGACGTTTGTAATTAAATTAATTCATATCATAGAGAGAATAATCTATATTATTCTAATATTTTATAAATAATTAAAAAGTTAGTAACGATTTAAAAATTTGAGTTATACATTATCTTACTCTGAGATATATTGAGAATGCACTTGTATGTCCCTAAGCTGAGTAGGGTATCTAAATTTCGTTATCGTAATTATCAATTTATATTGTCAAATCTCAGCCACAAAACATGTAATCAGATGTTTCTTGTCATCACAGTGAGCAAGCAAGTCTGACGCTATAGTCCCGCGATAATATTATTCAATATTACAATATACTCACATAATATACTCCGAGGAAATGATAAACCAAAGAAGTTTCCGCCTGCTACAGAAACTTACGAGTGGATCCAAGCAGAACTTTCGCCTGGCACACGGTCAAAGTTCATCAACTTCGTTGAAGACACTAACAAAACATGTAAGTAACATAATTATTTAGCATTCGCCTTGAATTTCTACGAGTTATTATCCCATTTTGCAGTATGACGAGGTTACCATCCCAGTTCCCTGGGGTCACATAGCTGGCAAATGGTATGGACCGAAGCATGTACGTCCGATTCTGGGCATGCACGGCTGGCAGGACAATGCTGGCACTTTCGACACACTCGCACCGCTACTGCCACCGCACCTCTCCTTTCTCAGCATAGACGCACCGGGTCACGGTCACTCCTCATGGTTGCCGCCAGGCGTTATGTATCACTCCATAGATTATGTTCAGCTGGTTCTGCGTATAATGGAGGAATATAACTGGAAGACAGTGTCCATAATGGCTCACTCAATGAGCTCCTTAAATGGCTTCGTTTTCGCTTCACTATTCCCAGACAAACTGGATATGTTGATTGGTCTAGACATTCTCAAGCCCCTCATACGCAGTCCGAAGTATATTGTAAATATGTTATCCGAACGCCTATCGGACTCTCTCAAACTGGAACGTCGATTACGCAGCAACAGTGAGCCCCCTGCCTACGAATGGGATCAACTGGTAGAGCGCCTGCATCACGGCACGGACAAGTCGGTCGACTTGGAGGCTTGCAAGTATCTGTTGCAGCGCAACAGTAAACCGTCCAGCCACGAGCCTCACAAATATTACTTCTCCCGCGACAATCGCCTGAAGACCTCTCTGTTCTACACACTCTCCAATGAGATGGTGTTGGAAATGGCATCGCGCATCACGGCGCCTCATCTGTTCATCAAGGCACTGCAGGCCCCATACTATGAGGACAAGAAATACTATGATGCTGCCCTGGAGGTGCTGCGGCAGAATCCGAATTTTGAATATCATGAAGTTGAGGGCACGCATCACGTCCACCTCAATGAGCCCGAGAAGGTGGCGCCCATCATCAACTCATTCATAAGCAAATGCAGACCCTTATGAGAAGATGTAGATAAAATGAATTCTCAACTTGTACATACTTGCTAGTTATGATCTATTGAATGATACAGATATTCACAATGTTGTTTGTTGTTTTGTACGCTATGGTATTCCCGAATATAGTTCATAATTGACGAAGATACAAATTACTTAATAAAAATAGTCTTTGATGTTTCTATTTAATTTAATTACCGTTGATACTGGCAATAACATTACAGTTAGAGTAGATTACAAACTTGAAAATGTCTTGTTTTTCTTTTTATTTGTTTTTGTTTATGGAATTAGCGCTGCTACTAAAAACTAGCCAATAAATACCTCGCACATGTTTATAAAATATATATTTCAAAATGAACAAAAATCAATAATGATATTTGTTCTTTTTGTGCGTTGTTTATTTAAAGTAAATGTATCAAAAAAATGTACAAAACGATTTAAAAGGAGTTGTAAACCATGTGAAAAACTGTCGAGTCTATCAGCCCCAATCAATTTTGGACTGAATTGGATGTGCACTGCACATTTGGGAACTAATAGAGTCAACATATCTTAGACAATCCAACTTAAAAACTAAATATTTAAAATAAATAATGTAATTATAGATAATATGCTAAAATCTATACTCATGCATCAACTTAGATATTATGATTTTTTTTTTGTTTTTCTTCATATATGTATGTTCCAATTCAGTCAGCGCTAAGTGTTGGATGATTAAAAAAAAACATAAAACTTTTAAATATTAAAGGAGCTGCTGTTTTGTAACATTCTTAACGTATTATATAAACTCTATATATTCATATGTATATATGTGTGTATTAATGGTAGGCTTTTGTATAATGTAAATGTGTATATCAAGCGTAATAGCAATTGCTTCAGTTTCGCATGGATTTGTTGCGTATATATGAGTGTGTTTTGGTTTCTATCAGATTCAAGTTGTTATAGAAAAATATACATATATGTTAAATAAATATATATATATATATAATGTTATATACTCTGCTAAACTACTAGACATACAACTATCTGAGCCAACAGGCGTTGCGCAAACGCGAACGTTGAACAGTTTCACATGAAATTTCAGCATTCGTTGCTGTGCAACACCTGGAAGGTGCTCTTTAAACATTGTAATAAAACAACAATCTAGTTTCTAGGCTATAAATAAATACAATAAATAAGATGTTTCTTAAAAGAAAATGCTTTGCAACATTTAGTATGGATGTTTGCTTTGTTACGTAAAACTATTTACATTTGAATATGGAGCAGGCCGATGGATTAGGCCACCGGCGAGGAATCACCTTTCATGTCACGCTCACGAAAGAATCCTCGCTCGGTTTTGCACTCTCTTATGGTGACTGTCTCCAGATTGACAGTAACATCCGTGATGACCACACGATTTGACATCTTACACTTGGAGGGCAACCAGAAGCGGGGAGGCAATGCACGCGGTGACAGCGGGCTAGCCGGTTGCTTTTGACTCAACGCCAGGGCACCAGAAAGTTTAGTTATGTTGTTGTTCTCTGATGGTGGCCCCGCAGTCGTTAGACCCACATCATCCTCCTCCTCATTATAGGCGGGCGCAGAAGATTCACCAGCTTCTGTTTGAGCACCGTGCGGCGTCCCTTGCGGCTCTGTTTTGTGTAGCTGTGCTGGCGCATCCGCTGCATTCTGCTGTTGTTGCTCCTGCGCCGAGTTGAGCGGTTTGGTTGCCGGTCCATCGGGTGAGGTTTTAATGGTAACACCAATTTTACCCGATTCTTTGAGAACCTCAGCCTTCCGCTTGGTGCCCATAAGTGGCTGATCCTCTGAGCTTGATGAATTGGTGTCTGCCTCCGGTACAAACGTATTCTCATTGTGCGTTGAGCTGCAATTCGATGAGGAGCTGTGATCTATGCGCAGACGCTTCGCCTCATGATGATGATGATGGTGAGTTAACGGCGATTCAGATCGCCGGTTACTAATACGTTCGGACTTGATACTTTGGTTGTTGTTGTTGCTGCTGTTGTGCTGCTGCTGGTGATGATGATGGTGGTGGTGATGGTGTTTCTTATCCTTCTCCTTTTTATCAATGCCATCGTTAGTTGTGGCAGCTGACGATGTTGTTGCCTGATTGGTATCAGGTACATCGTCGCCGGTGAATGTATACTCATCCTCTTCAGACTCTGGGTCTGGATCTGGCTCCTTTTCTTTCTTTTCCTTTTTAAGCGCAGCGCCACGTTTCGAAGGCGTGCCAGAGGATTTGTTACTTTGCTCATAGATGTCAATTAGACGACGATCCAAGATGTTTACCTCCGGCTCCCATGTGTTGTACCGTTGGTTCCAGCCCTTCCACTTGACACGATACTCCACAACACCCTGAAATATAAATAAGTATATTAAAAGAGGTGTTCAAATAAAAAATAGAAAAATTTGCATAAATAATATCTATTTTTTAAAATAAATATAAATTTATATTTCTTCTATTTTCAGTCAGGATCGATCATACATTGAAACATACATTTGGCGCGTTCCAAACACACAGCGAAAGGCGAACTAATTGATTTTTCATCGATGCCGATATGTAGAACAGACTAAAAACAACAACACACACTCATATGCACACACGCGCAGCGTAAATGGTGGTTGCTACTGCCACAAGCTGCTGCTGTTGCTGCTGCAGCAGAAGCAGCGGCGACAGCACGAGACATTGGCGCAGCTGCCAGCAGATGGACGACGCGAGCCTCTGCTCGAAATTTCGAAGGACATGTGACCTTGTAGTTGTGAGCTGCGCACATTTGTCTTTCGCATGCGTTGCAGTTGCATTATTATTTTTGTTTATTTTCTAGAACGTACCTTTCTAACGCGCTTCTGGATGATTTTTTCGGCAGCATAGACGCGATCGTCCGAGCTGCCCATTGTGTTGCCGTCCACTTTACCGATTTTGAGGCTTTTCTTGTTCCTCCGTTGAAATACAAATTAGTAGCACTTGATTTGCCGTTTACTTAACGTTCTTGTTGCTCGATTTTCATTAAATTTACAAAACTTTAAACCTTTTAAAAACAAATTGCGACTGACATTTACACTGGTTGCAAACAATGTGACCGCATCACTGCTAGTAAATAAAACTTTCAATTACACTCGTGTTATCGGCTACCCGCCACCAGGCATCGGTTGCCAGATAGTGTTGCGAGAAATTTGTTGTGGATGAAGAGGAGTGGAGTTTGAAGTGTGGATCGTAAGGTGTGGCCGCAGGCAAACAGCATAAAAATCCGCCCATGAACTTATTCAGCATTATGATGTTAATGTGACTTGGTGTCACTGCTTCAAGTGCGAACAAAATAAATCAAATTTGCAACGTCTGAGTATGTGTGCGAGAGTGTTGAGTGCAAAATGATTTTTATAATACTAAATAAATAACAATGTGATAACGCGATTTTCGACAGCACCGCATACAGATACAAACGCGCAGTAATTTTTAATCGTAGTGTATAGTTCGCAAATCAAGTAAACGCAAGGAAATCGAAAATGTGAAAACAGGCCGCATACGACAAGCACACATACACACGCACACAGCCACATGCATACGCGCACACGTTGACACACGCACACACACAATGACCCAAAAAGGATGTCGAGCTGCGGCAGCCTATAGTAAATACGTTGTTGTTGCCCATGTCAATTGGGCCTGCTTTGTCGTCATAGATTGGGTCGATGAATGGCACTAAATGCGGCGCTGGGGCGCAGGATGCCATTGCCGTTATTACGTTTGACAGATAACAAAGGGAAATGAAGACGTCAGCATCGGATGAACTGGAAGTGGAAGTGGATGTCGAACTGCGGCCGGGGGCTCAACATGGCTATCTAATTAGTGAGGAGCAGGCGACGAAGGCAACGCTATTAACGATATATTTATTTACGCTGTGATAGTGAAATACCAAAAACACCAAACAAACAAAAGAACAAAACAAATGAAACGAAAAGAAAACCCAATAAAAAAAATAAACATGCCAAGAATCAAACGCAATATTTTCGCTGAAGCAAATTTTAATTGAAAATTGAAGAGAAAGACTAAAAAACAAAAACTAATTCAACAAAAAGCTTTAACAAAACACCAAGCAGAGACGACAGGAAGAAAAACTGTACTAATATTAACTCTAATTAATCTAGTAAGAAAACTAAAAAAAAAAAAAAAAAAAAAAACAAAAACAAAAAAACAGCACCAATTAGCGCTTAACCCTTAGATGAACTAGTCAATATGTTTAGCTAGTTACAATTTATACTTAACAATTACTTAGTGGCTTTAACTAAAACACCAAGCAACCAAAAACACCAACAACCAAAAACTCCAACAAAGGAAAAAAAAACAAAATCAAAGTTCAATTGAAAAGAAACTAACGAATATACGTTTAGGGAATTTCAATATAGATAAGCTTAGCCAAGTTACTTATTAAGTTTAGAGCAAATATACACATACATATATATACACATTATATATAAATATACACATACATATATCATATGTATAAATAATAAAGAGCCGCCACGCATACTGCAGCCCCCGCAGCAGGCCCTAAATCAAATTCATTCAGAAAACGTGCCATAAACCGGACTGCCAGACGTCGCTAAATGTCAAAGTCATAAAGAGAGCGATACAGAGGAAAACAAAGAAATAAAGGGAGAGAGAGAGAGTGAGGAAAAGAGTGAATGAGCGAACTTGCGCGTGGGAGCGCCTAAAAGCACGCCTTCGTGTGGATATCAAGTTAAAAGCTCAGCTTTGCTTCTGCTTAGTCAAGACACAAACCTCAAAATGGCAAACGCCACAACAACTGGAGGAACAACAGCATCAACAACGCATCTTGATGATGCGAGCAGCATGAGCGACGATGTTTTCGAGGATGCGGAAACGACCAAAGCACGCATCGAGGAGCTGCGCCGTCGCCCCTTTGGAGATGGCTGCTACAATCCGGTGGCAGCGCCGGTGTCGCAGCATCAGCACCATCATCATCACCACCCCAACACCAATCACAACAACAGCAGCAGCCAGCAGAGCCTGACGAGTAGCCATCATTACCATGACCATGATGCCATCATGGCTCCCGTTCAGCGCTCCGCCACCGGCTATCCGGGCTATCGGCCATCCCGCGAAGCAATGCAGATGTATGCCTACGGTAATGCGGACTACGAGCTGGAGGATGACTACGATGATGGCTGGCGCTCGTATCGCTACGACGAGGTGGACATGCATCAGACAGCGCCACCGGCCCATCAGCAGCCCTTCGACGACACCATCAATCACAAGACGATCCTGCTAGGTGACTCTGGCGTGGGCAAAACCTCCTTCCTGGTCAAATACAATACGGGCGAGTTTCGTTTGGGCTCCTTCTCTGCCACCGTTGGCATTGCACTAACGGTAAGTCCTAACAAATGAGAGAGAGAGAGAGTAAGTTAATGACTTTTAAGCAACGCATCTGTGCATCCTTCTCCCTTCACCTGTGCATGCCCAAAGTTTACGTTCCTGAGGCTTTCAAAAACACAGATAGATTCATAATCCTCTTTCGTGGCTTTGCTGTGCGCGCCTAGTTAAGCCCGTGACTGTCTGTGCTGGTGTGTGTTTGTGTGTGTATGAGTAACTGTAATTGAGCAGCAGCCGCAAGGGTTTTGTAAGCAACATATTGTTGTGTTGCGGGGCGTTTCATGTACTTCATGCTGAAATCTATTTATATCGCACACAAATCTCAGCAGCGCATTCGCATTGATTTTGTTGCTCCGATGGCATAAAAATAACTCCATAAAAGCGACACGTTAGGCTATGCCAGTATATGTATGGGTGGGTGTGTATGTATTGTGTATGTGGCTGTATGTGTGTATGGGTGTGTGTGTGTGTGAATGCGCACTTCATAACATTTACGACACGTCACGCATAAGCGATGGCAAAAGGTATCGCAACAATTTGATTGATTAGCTGATTACGACTTAGATCTAAGAGAGATTCTGTTGAAGGCTTAACGGAATTATTATTATAAAGCTCTCGTCAAAGTAAAAAGGATATTATTAATTAAAAAGTATAAGAGAATATTTGAGGGTAATAGATATACTCTTAAACAAACCATTTAAATTTAAATTATGTTTTATAATTTTCATTTAAATAAATAGAGGATGAAATATATATTCTTATATATTTTTCAATGAACTTACGAATATTCTACTTACAAAAAAGTTACCTCAATTTCAGTGGAATATTCCGAAATGAACGCTAAATTGCATTAATTCCAGCTGCAAGCTTTCGAGTGCGCCCTCAAGTAGGCAACGAATTTTGTATTCACAACCTGTTGCCGGCTTTCACTTTCGCAGTTCGCAGCACGAAGCAACGCAGCAGCAGCCGCAGCAGCAGCAGCAGCAGCAGCATGTCGGCCAGCAAGCCAATGAAGTTCAAGTGCAACAGTTATATTTTTCCAAGGTTCAACCCTGCCACCTGGTCCACATATTCGTGCCACACTCCAGCAGTCCCTTTGGACGCACTTCTGGCGCGTGCCCGACATTGGCTGTACGCATTTCTAGGCCAGGGCTGTTGCCACTGCTGTGCGAGCCGAAGTTGCACGAGCTCGATTCGGGCCAATAGCTGAAGCACTTTGGCGCTGGATGCTGTCGCCTGCTGCTTTCGATGATTCTGGCTGCGTGTTCAGTTTAGTTTTGTGCGCTGCTCTTGACGCTTCGATTGACGGTCGCGCAATTGCTCACACAGCATCCATTCAAATTTCAGTTACTGTGCACAGATTTTCAAACGGCATTGTCGTTGAGTAATGTAAAGTGAAAAAGAACGCTTCGAACATTGTGTTGTCAAACGCAAAGACTCACACATACACACGCACACAAGCACAGCTCCTTTCATACAGAAACGGCGCATTGAATGCTAAACAACTTCGTTGCATACTTTTGAGCGCACCACGACTTTGCTGCAACTTGCAACATTTTCAGTTATTGGCTGTTCAATGCTGTGTGTGCTTGAGTGCGTGTGTGTATGTGTGTGTGTCTGACTGTATATTATAGTGAATATGTCTGTGTGTGTTTGGGCTTTTTGATGTCTGCGCGTTTCAAAATAGATGAAAACAATTTATGGAAGGCAACTCATAAAAATTGATTTGTGCTTGTGTGTGTGTGTGTGTGTGTGTTTGAGTGTATATTAGAAATATGCCTTAATTAAATTATTGTTGCTTCACTTTGCAAATTTGTTTTGTGCAATAGTTAAAGTGTTTTTGGAAGTACTTAGAATTCTGTTTGATTTGTTCGAACATTTTTAAATAGATGAAAAGAAAATAGTCTAATAAGTAATTAAATTAGTTATTTATTTATTAGTTTAAAATTTTCCTATATCAATTGAATCATGCAAAACTCAAGCAAAACTACTACATTGAGCGTACAAATAATTTGATTTAATGCTAGCATTTATATCTCATATATACATCCATTGCACATAAATTTCACTAGAAATCCGATTTGTCGTACTCTCTTATTTATAGTCTGTTAATGCAGTCCCTCTGCAATTGACTGCGAATGTGATGTTTTTGTTGTTGTTGTTGTCTGTGTTGTCGGTGTTGTCGCACGCATCGACAGCTCGTTCGTTTGCTCGTTTTGCAGATGTCCTCGGGCGCATTTATCTTGCTCAACTGCGTATTAATTATACGCCTTCTGTGCATTCAATAATCGAAAGTCAATTTCTATTCCGTGTGGCCACTTGCATTGTCTGCAGGTAGCTCAAGTTCAAGGCTGGCTTAATTAAAAACCACTTTTCAAATTCCAGGCAGGAGCCTAGGGATTCCATGGAAACTGCTTCAGTTGCGACATTTTCCGTTGCGAAAGTTTTTACGGAAATGCAATTTAAGCCGATTACTATAGCAAATCTTTGCTGTTGTCAGTTGCTGTTGTTGTTGTTGTTACTGTGTTTGCTGTCGTATCCTCTTGTAGTCATGCTGCTGCAACTAGCTGTTGAGTGGCTTTCATCACAAATGCCATCATAAAACGTTTTACGGCAGCCGCACATCAATGTAAAGCTGTCCATTCGGTTGCCCAGCATTGGCTCGCCAGTTTCCTGTTAAAATAAACTGGAACGCCCACTCACGCACACGCCCACATATGGTGTGCTGAGCTGTGTTGTGCTGTGCTGTGCTCGGTGCCTGCCTGTGTGTGTTTTGGCCATTTCCTTAAAGCTGTCCATGCAATCAGCAAGCCATTGTCTGCTGCCAGCTGCGCCTCTTCGCTGCCCACTTTTAGCCGCCCGATTGAACGCATGATTGACTGTGTGTCTGCGTGTATTGAAACCGTGTACTTTGGAGGGGCATAGGCATTCCCCGTAAGTAGCCAGCCTTTGACGTAGGTAGAGTCTGCGCTTATGCTGCGTAGGCTTTACGAAACATGCTCAATCGGTCGTGAATGGAGGGTTCATTTCTGCTTCAGATTGATGTAATTACGCGCAGTCTGAAATGCTGCTCCTCGATTCATTCAGGCATCACGCAACTCTATTGTCGCTGACAATTTTCCAGTTCGAGCCATTGGAGCCGTTCGAGCCGTTGAAGCAGCTCGTTGCGATGGCAACCCAATTAAAAAGTTTTCTTATCACAGCATCCAGATTGCCAATGTAAAGTTGATTATATATAATTTTATGCTGCACTAATACGATAAGGTCATTTTTATGGGTCGATACACTGCGCAAAAAAAGGTGACCCAGCGAATGGAAGAGGTTGCGCCCGTTGGCCGAAAAGGTCGCACTTTAGAAAAGGATGCGGCTGAAAATAATAAATTTGATATTTGATACGTCGAGGGCAGATGACATAAACTAGCATGAATATGATAGGAAATATTTGAGACGGGAATTTGCTGATCTATTGACATTTATTTTCGCCAAATATTCGCAATTTATTTTCATTTAGGCGCCCTCTGGGGCCGCTCACACTGCGCTCTAATTGTCATGTAATGCACACTTTTTGCTGCTCCTTATTTTATGTAGTGGAGTCCTTGGGCTTCGAGTGATATCGGCTTACAATTTAAGCCCCGAGTACGTTGGTCCTGAGCCTCTCGCTGCAATTTCTGGGCCATAGTTCGCCGGGTCTTCAAGTGTAGTCAAGTCGGGGCACGTGCGGACAGGCGATGAACTTTATTTAAAGAGCTGCTGTGGCGCCGGGCAGCTGTAACTGGGACTTGGGCCCAATTACACGCAGACAGCGGCACTCCAGACGGTACGAAATAAGTTTCGCCCGGCTGGCTGCTATTCAGGCTTCGCATAAATATATTTTTGTGTATATAAAAACGTTTTCTTTCCTTCATTCTTTTTTAATGCCAACGTTTAAGACATTGAAGTGTGCCCGGGCAAAGGTGAATTGGCAGTACGATTTGCACACTACGCCGCCGTGCCAATCAACTGTTTGCCTCTGTCTCGTCGGCTGGTTTCTTGTGAAATTGTGAAACTATATGCGCACCAGCATTATGTAGTATTGACAATCCTATTATCCTCCTGTTTGACAGACGTTCAATACAGTAAAAAACAGAAAACAGCAAACTTTGCCGAACAAATGTCAATGCAAATATTTCGCTTGGCAGAAAAGTTTCATCAGCTGCAGCAAACGCAAAATTGTTGTTATTATTGATTTTAGCTACAGAAACGAGCATAAAATATATCGAATTTAAATGAGAATGTTCTAGTTGCATGACATTGAAATGGACAGTTCCAGGCAATGATCAAATTTCGTATGGAAAATCACAGAAACTTTCGACTTATGGGGCTTCCTAAAGCATTCCTAAACAAGGTTTTTTTTCCCCCAAAACAAACTGGATTTTCCATGTGAAATTTGCATTTAAATTTTATACTTTATTCATTTTGAAAAGTTTTTCGGGTCAGATAACGTGTTTGAGCAGGTTTTTCCCGCACACACATAACTTTTCCTAATGGCAAGTGAAAATTGTAAAACAGTTGCGTAAATAGACATGTGGGCTAATCACGTGGTTGCGCCGCTCTCGATGAAGCCTTTTCAATTCCCAATTATTGTCCAAAATGCTGCGCTGAGGCGTGCGTTTGTTGGCTTTTGTGGTTTCTGCTTGCCAACTGTTGATTTAGCGACGGTGGTCCACCTAACTCCCGGACTATAATCCGGCCATTCGGCCGTGCGTGCGTGTGTCTGTGTCAGTGTGTGTGAGTGTGAGTGTGGGTGTCAACGACAATAGCAGCAACATTTGTGGTCCTGGGGGAAAGCTAACCTTGCGCGGTTTCGGTTTTCGTCCTGGCTTGCGACGCTGCTGTTGGCAAGCCAATTACATTCAATTTGCACCTGTGCACCTGTCTACCTGTACAGTACCCAATGGGCCCGCTGTGCCTGTGTCTAACTGCCTTTTGGCTCTTTTTAAAGTTCCGCCTGCTGCTGAGTTCTGAATTTTAACTTGCTTTTGCTCAACTGGCCAAAGTAAATTAGAACTGACGAAGTTTATTAAATTTTCAGCGACTGTATTATGATTACGGTGGACTATATATAGAGCTCTATTATTTGTTGTGGTTGTTGTTATGCGTATACTTTGAACTTTGTTGTTTTTATTTTTATTTTTATTTTTTTTATGATTTTTAATGAGTTTTTTAGGGCAAAAGTTTTGTCTTTTGCTTTATGCGCTGCCTCAGCAAAGTTGGCAACCCGATTTCGATTCACAAATTCGAGTCGAGTTGTCGAGTTGAAGTTGGGTCCGGGGACTGAGTGAGCTATTGCTGTGGTGGGTTTGCTGTTGGGACTGTGCGTCATTATGGGGCTTGGATTATGATAACGATGATGATGATGATGATTCTGATTCTGATGATGATGATGATGGGTAGCAGTTAGTTTATTGATTTATTGCGTACGCTGGCGTGTTTGAAATTGAATCAAGCCAATTTGCATTTGCACCTTTATACAGCAGCGAATTGATTGTCTTGCGGATTGAAAGTGGCATATTCGAGCGGTTTCAGAGATGCGACGTCAGCAAACGCGCTATCGCAGCGACTCCATCGCTGGCACCAGCACTGGAGCAACTCGCAAGGCATCGCTGGTCACTAGTGTGAGCAACGCCTCGCCCACGCGCCGCGAGTCGCTGGTGAAGCCCACCTGGCAGCACATTACACCTGGCCAGCTGCCGCCCAAGACCCTGGACAAGATCAACGGCATCGCCTCGGATGATTCGGATGACGATGGCTATCCCAAGCGTCGGCCCAGCGTCATTGTGCATCAGCGCCAGCAGTCGCTGTCCCAGCAGCCGCTGCTGCCGGAATACATGAGCCCATCGCAACTCTATCGCGATCATCTCCAGCAGCAACAGCAGCAGCAGCAGCAACAACAACAACAGCAGCAGCAGCAGACGTCGTCCCAGGCTCAGTCGCAGTCGAGTGGAAATGGTTTCAGCAGCAGATTTCTAAACAGCATGCGAATCAACGCAGCTGCCGAGCAGCAGCCGCTCCTGGATACTGGAGGAGGCGGAGGTGGAGGTGGAGGCGCAGGCGCTGGCGGTGGGGCGGAAGGTAGCGCGGCTGCTGCTGCACCTGGCAGCGATGGCGCCGGTGCCACGCTCTGCAAATCAGCTGGACGTGCGCTCATACGCATGATTTCCTCGACACCTGGCCAGGACGAGGATGAGGATTTCGATATCATGGGCAAGGTGACAATGAAACACACACAAATACACACACACTAACCAACACGACACGTTCACCCGCAGCCGACATGAACCTTAAGTGCGCACGACCAAAAGCCTGTTGACTCTGACAATTTGCATTACAAAAAGGACGACAGCAAACGAAATTCCCGAAATTTATAAGTATTTATAAGCGGCTAAACAGGCTGCCAAATCCCAGCCAAGGCTCTTTATCAGGGCCTGAGCCGCAAATTGATTTACGTGCAGCTCAGTCTGACTGATTATCTGTCCGCTTGTCTGACAGTCTGACTGTCTCTCTGTTTGTCTGTTCGCCCGTGTGCCTGGCTGACTCCTGCGTCTTTAACGACTTCGCCTCGTGTTATTTGCAGTCGCATTATTTGTACGATTTTACGACATTCCTGATTTACAATGCCATTTACATAAGCAGCTCAAAAATAAAGTCATCAAATGCTAAAAAGAGGGAAATTAAACAATAGACTTTTCTGTTGCTCTCTGCAAAGGCAACAGAGAATCGCAGTGCGAACTAAATTTTGGAATTTCGCTGTCAACATGTTGTCGCTGGGCCTCAGCTCGGCCGCGTGTGTCCTTCAGTGTGTCCTGTCAATAAATGGCGGCTACTGCGCTGCTAAAACAGTTTTGCTTTATGCTTTTCATTAGCGCAATTCGCTGGAATTACGACAAATGGTCCGGCACCGGCTGCGACTGCTGTCTCGCCCAACTGTACAGGCATAAAAAGGCAAGAAATAATAATCATCAATATGAAACAATAAAGCAAAAGAAAGCAAAGTTAATGCGCAGCTTAAATGCACTCAAAAGCAAATTCACTGCAATTTCGATTGTGAGCGAAATTCCCGGAAATTAATGGAGTTTCCAGTAAAAAAAGCTCAGCTAGCTATGACTAAAATATTCTATTACTGCTTCTAGTTAAATGAAAAACTAAAACTAATATATTTAACTACATACATACTACATATATATATTTGGCTTTGCTACTTCTGTTTGGCCAAGCTTTTTCAGCTGGCAAACAAACTTCACGCTCAGCGCAAACATTTGCATAAGTTATACGAGCTGCGTTGCGTATACGCCGTGTGTGTGTGTGTGCGCCGTCAAATGATTAAGTTTTGCGTAAAATACGCAAATTAGTTGGTTTATTTGCAGAGGTCAAAGGCAGCGCCATTTCCCAATGCTGTTAATTACGAGCTGAGAGCCTATTTAAATAGCAAAGCAAGTTCTATGAAACTCCAAACTGGATTGTGCATATACTATATAAGAAGCGTTTCAAATATCTGTTTCATTGCCCGAAGCATGCCATTTCTCTTGTTGCTCGCTGAAGCTAAGCTGTTTTTAATCACGGTGCAGTAAAGTAAAAAACAGAACAGACTCTGAATGTCGACAAAAACAGGTCGCTATTATTTTTATGAACTTGAACGCTTCAGTAAACATTTCATGGCAGAAACCAGAAGCAGGAGCTGTGGCACGCTCTCAAGTGCTTTAAGGTCGGGCTTAATAGTTAATATACATTAGAAATTTACAAAATATTAAGATGAACTTGAACTTGGCTTTAATTAGCATTAATGTTTCACATTTAGATATACATTAACGCAGCGCTAAACGTTTTCACTTTATTCCTAAGCATTATTTAAATTTGGAGCACATTTTATAAATCAAGCATCTGCCATTCCAGACTTGAGATGCGCATTGCAGCTTCAGTTTCGTGGAATCTCCAGCGTGGCATGTTGATATAGCATTGGAGTTAAGTTTTAATTGCTTGCTGCTGCTGCGGCGGCGCTGCTGCTGCGCTGCTGCTGCTGTAGCAACCAATTTAGGCGAGAGCAGTCAGCTAAATCAACAGCAGCCGCAGAGCAAGTCCGCTGTCTGCTGCTTTTATTTTATTTTTGGGGTTTCCTTTTGAAGCTTAGTAAATATATACATATTTATATACATATACATATACATATACAGCTACATTATGTTGGCCTGGCATATGCTACATACATGCACACATAAATTATTTTTGTATAATGCTCAATGTATTTTTCTTCATTTACACTCACTCACACTCATACTCGCACATGCTTGTTGTTGTTGGCCAGGTCATAATGCTGGGCGACTCGGGAGTGGGCAAAACGTCGCTTTTGATTCGATTTCGCGATGGTCGCTATGTGCCCAGCTATTTTCTGAGCACAGTTGGCATTGATTTTAGGGTAAGCGATTTCTCTCTCTCTCTCTCTCTCTCTCTCTCTCTCTCTCTCTCTCTCTCTCTCTCTCACTCTCTTTCTCTGTGTGTGTTACTGTTGTGTTTATTGTTGTTACTAATTGTTGTGTGTCTCTCTCTCTCTCTTTCAATCTCTCTGTCTGTCTGTCTATCTCTTTCTCTCTATCTGTACACCCCATTCCGTTTACCAACTGTTGTGTCTGTCTGTACGCTGTCAACAGTTGTCAAGGCTTTGAATACAATTTTCACCTGCTTACACATTAACTTTTTCTTCATCTGTGTTGTCTGTGTGACTGTGTGTGTCTGTGTGTGTGTGTGCAAATAAGTTTATCTAACTTCTTCTTCCCCTGTTAACACCCTTTCTTCCTTTCACTGTGCCTGTCCAATCCAAACAAACCGCAGCTGCTGCCAGCGACTGCTAACTGTAATTCCCTCTAATCGATGTTGTTTATCCAGCTATGTGTTAACTGTATCTGTATTCTCTGCTCAGCTACATATTGTACATATTACAGGTCATCCAAATGTCGGCTATTGCTTATACTTGATTCTGTCTGTGTCTGTGTGTGTGTGTGTGTGTGTGTGTGCAGTGCTTTGTCTGTTTGTTTTGCGGTTTTCATGTTCTTCAGCTGCTGTGGCGTTTCTCTTTAGTAAAATATTTTCCCGCCAGCTTAGCTCGTGTTCAAGCTGCCCCCAACCCCTTACCCCCTATCACCTACCCAGCCCCAACCTCCACCCAGCTGCTCTGTGCCTCCAAGTTGCCGGCGTTGCTGCGGCAAAAGTTCTTCTTTATTACAAAAGCATATGAACTTGAAAAGGACTTGTTGATGGTTGTGTGTCTGTCTCTGTCTGTGTGTGTGTGTGTGTGTGTGTGTGTGTGTGTGTGTGTGTGTGTGTTTGTGTCCTCCCAGCCTGTCTGTCTCCCTCTGTGTTGTACACTTGTTGTTACTCGTATTTAAGTTGATGTTGTTGCTTTTATTATGCTTATTATTGTGGGGTTTTTGTTTCAACTTCTAGAGGTTTTATTATCGTGAAAATTGCCGAGGGCTCACATGGCACATAAATTTATGAAAGCGCAATAATACTACAAGTATTCGCCATGTCTGCCATTAGCAATATAAATGTCCTTTGGACAATTGCCAGCTCATTGAATGGACACGTGCGGCTATTTTTGCCTTTCAACTTTTGCTCCGTCAAATTCCGTAGCATAAATGCGCGCATCTCGTTTCTATTATGATTTTTGTTGTCTTGACGACCGATTGAAGGTTGCAACGAAATGAAATTGAATAAATTTTATGAAAATCTAAACTAGAGCAAATAAATGTTGCGTGAAATAGAGCGAAAAGAAATTACATATTTAATGTATAATGCAACGGAAAACATTTAATTTTTAATAATTTATTTTGTATGCTAATTTTGTGTAATAAATATATAATTTGAACATATTGAAACTTGCGACTTTTTAGTGTATGTTTTTTTTTTTCTCGAACATAATCTTTGAACTCGTGAATTTAATACGCGCCAAGCCTGGGGATATGCAATACACACAGCCTTATGTGATATGTATGTACGTACTTATGTATTCAGTTTTCATTTTGCCTTGAATACATCATTGAAATATTCATTATTTATGTAGACCGTTTCCACTGTGCTTCACTAAATGAATTTCACAGTAAATTATATTCAATGTTGGCTCAGTGCATTGACTTTTTGTTTACTTAGCTAGAAAGTTGACGTTTGCTTTCGATTTGTTTTTGCTTTCTTTTTGATATGCTTTTTTTTTTCTTTTTTTCATACAATAAAAGCAAGTCAATGTGGCTGTCATCCACACACACACACACATATAGACATATACATATCTTGATGATGTTTGTCTTATTGCCCGCTTTCATTGTATGTTATGTAGACTGACTGTCTGAGTAGTCACTGATTAGCGCTGGTGCTTGCCCTCCGCCTTGAGGTCAAGAATGATGCTGAATCTGCATGTTAACTGTAGATGTATTCATGTAATTTTAGCACCTGATATGTATCCACTTTGGGCCAACGCTACGTATACTCCATGTGCCCCTGAACCCATTTAATTAAGTATACGCAGAGCCATCTGTGCCCTATCTCTCCCTATCTCTCCCTCTCTCTCTCTCTCATTCTCTCTTTATAAACATATATCTCTTACATTTGGCGTTCCCTTTGGCATGCACATTTTGTAAATTAATTGCATTTCGCATCACAATGAAGTTTTCAGGGCAATAACAAATTCTTTTTACATAACATCTGCCGCATAACTCGATTGCAGAACAAGGTGGTCGTTGTCGATGGCACGCGCGTCAAGCTACAGATCTGGGATACGGCCGGACAGGAGCGCTTTCGCAGCGTAACCCACGCCTATTATCGCGATGCCCACGGTGAGTGCAACAGCTGCTGCAATTGAGTTTTGGGCCTCTGATGCGATTTCCCATTATTTTCTTTGTTAATTTCCGGCTGCTGCAGCGCTGCTGCTGCTGTACGATGTGACCAACAAGACCACCTACGACAACATACGCGCCTGGCTGGGCGAGATACGTGAGTACGCGCAGGAGGACGTTGTCATCGTTTTAATAGGTGAGATTCACTTTGCCGGCGAGGAATACAAAATAGATTTGATTAAAGGCAGCTTTTAGCAGCTACAGTTGCTGCTGCAGTTGCAGCTGCAGCGGTTGGGTTGCCAACTGTTGGTCACTTGATTTAATTACGAGTTTAAACTTTGCAACTTTTGTCGCACTCCACATGCCACATGCAACATGCCCTGCTTTGGCCGCCCTTCTGATCCGCACACAGGCAACAAGGCCGATTGCAGCAGCAGCGAGCGGCAGGTGAAGCGCGAGGATGGCGAGCGACTAGGACGGGAGCACGACGTACCATTCATGGAGACATCTGCCAAGACCGGACTCAATGTGGAGCTGGCATTCACAGCGGTGGCCAGGTGAGACACTAAATAAATTGACTTGAAAGCGAGTTAGACTAGAGTTTCTAATAAGCTCTAAAGTTGTTCTGCATTTGACTTTAATACAGTTCGGTTTCAGTTAAAAATTTATTACTTTTCCCACTTCCCCTTTCTGTAATCGATGTACTAATACACACGTCCATTCGCTTCGCCTTTCTCTCCACAGGCAGCTGAAGAGTCGCGGCTACGAGCATGGCGATGATGGAAAATTCAATGTGCATGATTTTGTGCGTGACAATACAAAGGCTCGGTCTGTTTGTGCTCAATGCAGGAACATGTAAATTGTTTCTCTTCCAGCACAATGAAAACTTTGCACAAAACCCACAAAAAAGAGCTCACAAAACAAAGCGCAAATTTGTACAAAAAGAAAAACTTTGCAAAACCCAAAAAAAAATGAGAAAGAAATGGAATGAATAATGCCAAATCGACAGAAAAGAAAAATACAAATAATTGGTTATTCATAGGGCACGCGTGAGGCAAACATTTTAGGAAGCTCCTAACGGGAATGTGTTTGTGTGTAAATTGATGTATGAGGAGGATACAAGTAGAGAGGGGATCGGAATTGTATAAGTGGGCGTTTAATATTGGATAATATATATACATGAATACATATACAGATATATCTATATACAAACAAGTACATACTTTATTTTTTGGCGAGGATAATAGAAAAGTCCTTGCAGGAAACGAACAAACCCAAATGGCGCAAAGTGCAGCAAAATCATGCATCATTGATATTTGTCCAGCACGTCGTCGATAAATCGGGCGCTCTAATTTGTATTTGTTATAACCGCGTTGTAAGCTGTTAGTGGCTGAAAACAATATGTGCGAATCGAGCATTTGCCACACGTATATTATATAAAGGCATTGCCCAGAAGCAACCAATCTAGATTGAACCAAACCCAATTAATGAGAAACAATCACTCAATTTACCTTAACAAAAACTATTAATTGTATTTATTGAGACTTCTGTTTTATTATGTATCGTTAAGTGTTATGCCTACCGTTAAGTTTTAAAAACCCCACACCTAAATGAAAACGGGAAAAAAATGATAAGGAGATCTTTAATGTTTAATGACTACAACTATTTTAAATTATTTACACCAGTGAAAAGAAACAAAAATAAAAGAAAATTTAACTATCAAATACTCTATGCAATTAAGTTAGCTAAATCTCTATGTAAAGTTTGGCATGTTCTATATGCAATACAATATATGCAGTTAATCACTACAACTACTCAACTACGGATGCATTCGGAATACCAACGCAAACTTTATATCATATAAAATGAAAGTAAACTACATATAAATAAACAGCGTTATCTTTAAGCAAGAAGCTTGCATGCATGCATACATATGTAATGTACTACAAATATACCATAACAACAAATACATATTTACATTGAATGTGGTTTAACAAAAAAATGGTAACTTGTTTTATTTCGAATTTGAATACGCGCGCATTTCGCTGGTTGTCTGCATTAATTTTCCAACACTGTCATTCATTGTAAAAGATTGGGTTCTTGGTGTGGTCACACTGTTTGGGATTGGTTATCGATAAATCGTAGCCGATAGCTGCAGTAGAAACATGTGCTTAGCTCGAAAGTAAAACGGCTTAAGAATTACAGATATTTTATTGTTAAATTGGAGTAGCAGAATAGCCAATTATGGCGGATCACGCGTTTCATCGGCCTGGGCCGCTGAAGCAAACAAATAAAGCTCATAAAACAGGACGTCATCGCTCCAAAGGCGCCATCGACAATGCCCTCAAAGGTATGAATACCTCAACAAGTGCAGTGGAACATGATACTTAGAATTTTTTGTTTACTTCAGGCAAAGTTGGTCTTAAGGCCATCTCGCATAAGCATAAGCTGCAGCAGCGCAAGGAGCAACGTCGCAACCAAATGAATCAACTACGCAAAAACAAGCGCGATGAGGTGCTGCAACAGAAGCGTCAATTGGGTGGACAAAACACGGCGCCCTTTCTGGTGTGTGTGCTGCCTATGCATGAGCAAATCGATGCCAACTCGGCAATTGCTATACTCCAGAGCTGCGACAGTGAAATCGTTGTAGAGAAGTCACCCAGTGGTGTTGTTTACATGAATCTGCCGCGCTTCAAGCAGCGCTTCGCCTTTGTCATTCCCCCCGTTGGGCGAGGCAATGAACTTCTTGTTCTGGACTATCTGAAGGTGTGCGATACCACGCTGATGCTGACATCGGCGGCTTTTGGTGACGATGAAATCTTCGATCGTTGGGGACAGCGTATATTTAATATGATATCAGCCCAAGGCATACCGACGCCAGTTGTGGCCCTAATGGATCTGGAATCCATTAATCCAAAGCGTCGCACTGCTGCAAAACAGGCGGCACAGAAATTTATAAGCAAGCTGCTGCCAGAGGAGAAGATCATGCAGATGGACACCTCCGCCGAAGGTCTGAATGTTATGCGTCGCATTGGTGGACAGAAGAAACGCGTGCTACACAACGTTAACAACCGGCCAAACTTGTTTGGTGACATTGTAGAATATGTTCCAAATGGAGAGATGGGCACTCTGAAAGTGACAGGCTATCTGCGAGGACAGTCATTGAATGTTAATGGTCTGGTGCATATACCTGGACTGGGTGACTTTCAGCTTGGCCAGGTCGATGCGCCACCCGATCCTAATAAGCTCGACAAGAGCCGAGACGGGGAGTTGGCTGAAGTGCGTCTACTCGATCGCAGCGATCCAGCTAAACAGACGTCGCTGCAGTCCGAGAATATACCCGATCCCATGGATGCGGAGCAAACGTGGCCAACAGAAGAGGAAATCGAGGCAGCACAAAAGGAAACAAAGAAGACAAAGTTGATCAAACGTGTGCCCAAAGGTTACAGCGAGTACCAGGCTGCCTGGATACCCGATGTGGAGGAAGTGGAAGGCCAGGATGATGACGATGAGGATGAGGACATGAGCGGAGACGAAGAAGACGAGGACTTTATGTCCTGTGATAACAAGTCCTTTGAGGACGAGTGCGAAAAACGTGACTCGGATACAGAAGAGTATTTGGACTCTCTTTCGATTACCTCAGAGGCAGCTGTCAACGACGAAAAATACGATCAGCAAATGGATTTCCAGGAAGAGCGGGAGACCTTAAAGAAGCTACAACTGGCTCGCACCGATCAGCTGTGGCCCGACGAAATCGACACGCCTCTCGATGTGCCCGCCCACGAACGCTTCCAAAAGTATCGCGGCCTGGAATCGTTCCGCACATCGCCCTGGGATCCCAAAGAGAATCTGCCCAGCGACTATGCACGCATCTATCAGTTCAAGAATTTCGATCGCACCAAGCGACGCATTTTGGCAGAGGCCAAAGAATTCGAGGGCATTTTGGTGAGAGAGTGAAATAAATATCATTTGTTTATTGTTAATTTATTTTTATACTCTACAGCCCGGATTGTACATCACGCTGCATGTCATCAATGTGCCCGCCAGCCGCTGGAATGCATTCCGATCTGCTCACCTCTCGGATAATGTCATTGTTTATGGATTGCTACCACATGAGCACCAGATGTGTGTCATGAATGTTGTCCTTCAACGTATACCAGACTCCGAGGTGCCTCTGAAGTCCAAGGAGCAGCTGATTATCCAGTGTGGCTATCGTCGATTTGTTGTCAATCCCATTTACAGTCAGCACACAAATGGCGACAAACACAAGGTGCGTCCAGTGTACCTACTTTATACCAAATATTAGCTGATTTATATTCTCCCGCAGTTTGAGCGTTTCTTCCGCCCATATGAGACAGTGTGCGCCACCTTCTATGCTCCGATACAGTTCCCTCCTGCCGCTGTGCTCGCTTTCAAGGTGAATCCCGATTCCTCTTTGGCATTGGTTGCCCGTGGCCGTCTGCTCTCTTGCAATCCGGATCGCATAGTGCTGAAGCGAGTGGTGCTTAGCGGTCATCCGATGCGCATTAATCGCAAGTCGGCCACCATACGCTACATGTTCTTCTACAAGGAGGATGTGGAGTACTTCAAGCCCGTCAAACTACGTACCAAGTGTGGTCGAATGGGTCACATCAAGGAGTCGCTGGGCACGCACGGCCACATGAAGTGTTATTTCGATAGCCAGCTGCGTTCCTACGACACGGCATTCATGTATCTCTATAAGCGCGTCTTCCCCAAGTGGAATTATGAAGAGTGCCTTGTGCGCAGCGCTGAGCATTCGCGACAGGAGCATTTGACGGAAGCTCACCGCAATTCAAAGCAACTCGACGACGAGGCAATGGAGCAATAGTCTAACTTTGTATATATACGAGTACATATTTATACATTTTTGTATATCTGTGCATATATTGAAATAAATTTTGTCTCACGGACACAATATAAGTCATACTTTATCTTTTATGTATAATAGGTATAATCGAACTATATTCACAAACAATTGGCTTAACTAATTGGGATAATTTACGCATAACATATATATAATATATATAGATAGAAATATATATTTATATATATATATATAAGGGGACACGGTTAAAAAGCGAAAGCCGCATTGCACAGTTCTATGAGGGGGTTCTTTTTATGGCTAATACCTTGGGTTCTATTAGGATATGGGATTCCAATAGGGGACACTTAGTAGTTGTAGTTAGTGGACAAACATTTGCGTCGCTTCTTCTGAAGCTGCTCAATCTGTTCCACGATTTCTGTACGCGTTTGGAATGCTTTCACGACGCATTCGCAAGTGAGAGCAGTGGCAATAAACTGATTAATGGATATGTGCCAGGCATCGGAGGTGTTTGTCGCGCTGCTGCTGCCGCTGCCGCTACTGTTATTGGTTGTCGTCGCTGTTCCTGCTGCTTCTGCCTTTGCCTGACGCAGCTCCTCCTCTAGAGCGACAAATAGACGCGTTGTGCTGCTGGGCTCTGCAGCGGGTGTTGTAGGATTTCCATTGCTATCCGGTTGCTGAGATAATAAATATAACGATAATTAATAATTTTCTTCCTAATCAATATACAATTTTTAGTCACCTCATCACCACTGCCACCTAAGTTAAGCTGCGTGAAGCTCTCCAGGCTGGGTTCTTTCTTGATATTGCTATTGCCCATTTCAATGAGATTTTCGTCTGTCAAAGGAAACGGATTAGAACTGCGTTGGCTCACGGTTGGTTGCCTACTTACATGCACATCGCATTTCTTCATCTTGAACGCAACCCATGATCTCTATGATACTGCGCCACAGCAGCTGGAAATTCTCCTTGCGCATGTGCGGCACATGTCGATGCTTTCCGCTTGCTGAGGCACTCTCATCCGGCTGATCCAGCAAGTAGCCCAGGCTGCCCAAGCTGCGTGTATCCGTTGCATTCGAATCGGCACGATCTAGACGAGTGGCCGCGACCAGATCGCTTATTTGAGAGAAATTCGATATAGTCTCAACGTTCAGTAGCAGTTGGTCTGAAGCTGTAGCGGCTGCTGCTGTCGTCGATGTTTGTGGCGGAGTTATACGGGCCGCACCCAGATCTGAAATATCCGAAAAAGTGTCAATCGATTCGTAACGTCCCTGCTGGCGTAGGCCGATGTCGTTGTCGTCATCCTGCCCAGCATCTGTGCGTGTTGCAGTACCCTGGAGTGCAGCGGGCAGATCCACATAAAATGTCGAGTTGCGCTGCGCCAGAGACGACGCATTCGAATTGAGTGAAAGATTCGGCGTTGTCCGGGACAAATCCATGAACGTGTTGCCCGAGATGCCAGCCAAATTATGCAAATGCTGAGTGGCGGTGATCAGCGCATAGTCATCGGCATCAAAGTTGTGATCCGATGGAGACGGCAAAGCTTCAATGGATTCTGAGGCATCCTCACTGTAAAACAGAACTGAATTAGTAAACCCAAATGAATGATGCAAAACTAATTACTCAAAGAAATCCTCTGCTTCAAATGCCTCATCGGCATCGTCCTTGATCCGAGGACGTGGACGTCGAGTGCGTTCTATTTCCGCTTTCGAGAGTAGCGGTGGCAAATGCAATACAAAGAGAAGCTTCAATTTTTCCATGCTCTTGGTGGAGCACACTAAGCCAAAGGCATTGATTAGCTGACCAAAGTCCAATTGTCCAGTGCCTTTTTTGTCCGTCAGCTGTCAAAAGATTTAGATTAGATTGAATCGAATATACGTATTGTGTTTTAACAACCTACCCTAAATAGTTTCTCGCCAATGTCAACGCTGACGCACTTGCGCCACGGCGTTAGCTCAGAGAAGAGTGTGTGGAATACCTCAAAGTTGACACAATAAGCCTCATGGCGTCCACTGCCGCCACCGGGCATAATGTCGCCGACACCACTACGTGATGGCGACTGATGATGCGGCAGCAGCTGCGGCGCCTCACTCATGTGACACTGCGCCTTCTGCTGCTGCTGTTGCACAGACTTGAGGTTGAGTTTCTCCTCTCGTATGATCGTGAGGAGCATATGCAGCTCCTGGCGATTAAAGTAAGCATTCTGCGCATGGGCCTTCACAATCGTCTTCTCGTTGTCAATGTCGAACTGGCGCACGGTGAGGCGACGATGCTTGTTGCGCAGCTCCTCGATGCGCTGCTGCGTCAGTTCCTCACCAAATTTCGTATATGCCTCGTGGATGAGAGTCTGCACAGTTTGGGTCTGTGGTCGCTCAAGTTTGCGCTTGTCCGTGGACGGTGGCACTTGGTATTCGGGATTATATATGCCTTCCAGATAGGTTTGCAGTACCAGCATGGCCTCGCCATCGTCCTGACATTGAAGAAGCTTGTCGCGATTCCACTCGATGATTTGAAGGGAGATCATGAAAATTATCTTGGCGCCCTCGTAGAAGAAGCAGTCCAGTATTTGCAATGAGCTTTCGTAGCTGATCACACTTATGAATATGGTAAGGAACCACGAGATGGAGATCATTTTGATAACGCCAAGACGTTCCAAATGCTCATGCAAATCCGACAGATGCGTCTCCACCAGCTCATTCAGCACGCCCTGGTCGATCTGGGCGCCCACAACCTTGTCCTTGTAATAGTCTGGCAGCAGATTCTCGCACAAGCTGGCCAGCATCCAGAATGCATTCTCCTCATCACAGAACAGCAGAAATACTGATGAAACAATGTTCATGGCCTGACAGTAGCCCACCTGTGGATTGCGCAGTGCATATGCTTGGAGTACACGTCTCAAGGCACCGATGCCATCTGTGCACTGGAATGCCGGATGTTCGGGCAGCGATCGAGGCAAGTCCCTATCGATTTCATCGTGCGCAAAGCAATCCTTAATACACGCAGCTTTCTCCACCAGATCCTCGTACAGGCCGGGATTCATTTCCTTGTCGTGTATAGCACCCGAGAAGATCAACCAAATCTCCTGCCTCAATTTGTCCGGTATGCCCTCCACAATTAAATTAATCACATCTGTGGTGCGAAACATTGCAATGCCACGTCCAAAGTCACGGAAATGATCCTCCCAGCGTGCCAGTTTTTGTTCCTGTTTCTTCTGTATGTCCGCGCTGAACTGCGTCTTAAATGTATTGAGCAAAGCTGTCTGCTTGCTCCAGGATATATCGTACTTGGCACGTTCGCGGCTGATCGGTCTGTAAGTGGGATTTATAAAGATTACAATGCCGACTCCATTCTATAAAAGCTTACATATGAATGCGCGAAAGCAGATCTGTGATCTTTGAGATGAGCACTTCGCGATCCGTAATCTTGGCGAACATAAAAGGCACATTCTCCGATGTAAAGATGACAATTTGATTGTCATAGCGTTGCTGACCATCGTCCTTCTTTTCAACGCTCTGTGATAAAATATAGATAATTTAAAGTGATATATTTGCAGATTAATCGAAAACCCCATACCTTAATAGTTTTCATTGGTATTACGACGCTAACCAAATCCTTGACATCGCTGCGAAAGCAAAAGAAATTCGGTGACAAGTAAATATAGCCCGCATTGAATCGCTTCGAGTACGGCGTCCATATATCGGCTTTGATTTTGCCATCAATAATTTCTGTCTGTGGCAGACGAAAGTAAACGCGAAATTCCTCAGATTTTTGGCGTGCTGTCAAATCACGTAGCAGGACAGGCTTCTTGGAAGCCTTGGCACCATAGCGTGCAAAATTCGATGGATCATGGTCGACAACGGGACTCTCCGGGTCGTGTATTAACTTCTGGATGGCCATTTTATTAAGTTGCTCAATGAGGACGTGAGCCTCGCTCGAATTGAAGAGCAATGTGAAATTATATGTCATGTTGTTGGTAGTTTTCAGATAGATCGTATTGCCACTGCGACTAATGTCCTCCAGCTCAGCGAAGCGTATGATTCTCTTGATCTCCTGGCTCAGCATGTAGGAATAGAAGCAAACATGGTTTAGGGAGATGTACAATTGTCCCTGTCGCGGTATTTTATTCTTCACATAGCTGCAATCGAAATAGTTTTGTACTATAATTAAGAAATGAAGGTTTTAGTTAATAGACGTACGTGGCTGAGTACGAGTTCACCAAGCGTTCTTCTTCGGGCATTTTGAAGATTTGTCTAAACTGCGAAGTCTTCACCTTGAAGTCTGGCGATTCACCAGTATCGTCTTGGTTGTTTTGAGTGAACAGAGATTGTATTTTACAGATGGTGAAGTTAGTCACTTCATCCTCATTTTCCATTTCGTTGAGCACACTGAATAGATTGGCCTGCAGCCATTCCCAGTCCTTGACGATCTCATCCTGTGTTATGCCAATTGCAATTTCTATTTTTGAAAACCGATAAGAATACAATTTGAGTGCATATCAATTAATAATAATAATATAATAATGGCTAAGTAGAGCAGACAGACACTTGTATGAATAGTTATCTAGTAGGCTGACACATAGTCGGAGTAGGTTAGTCATTGGATTCCGCTGCGTCTGTTGTGCTGTAGTTAATATTGGTTGAAGTAAGGTATGTATATTTTATTTTGGGTACACAGCCACTCGCCACTCTCTCTCTCTCTCTCACTCTCTCTTTTAAAATACATTCTCTCACAACATGAGGACATGAGCCCCGTATATATCTTTGATTTATGAAAATCACATAGAAGAGTGATAGCTCGTCTTCTCTCATCGCTCATTTGGAGCTTCGTGTTTCCCTCTCTAACTTCGCCAATCTTTCGTGTATTTATTGGACTCAATGATCCGAAGTAATAAATTCTTGGTTTCTTGACATAGTCTCTTTTTCCTTATCGTACTCCAAGTGCAAAAAGTCAATATTCCCTTTCGATACACATTGACGAATTAAATATATACATGTGTATATATGTATATGGATTTCGCCTAAGGCTGATTGAATGACTCAGTCTAGCAATAGGGCACCCATTTGATGGTTGATATGCACTCGCGCATTGCCCGCATTACCCATTTTATATGTACATTTATCGTAAATAGCATTGATAACTGTGAGTGGGAGGTGGGTTTTATATGATTTCCAACCTACCATAAGAAACTTCAGAGGATGGTGTCTGATGAAGTATTCGATAGGGCGCCGGCTTTGTGTTCATTACGCTATCGATGGTGCCCACCAGCATGGAGCCAAAGCCGCGTGATTCGCCAGTTCCACGCCGCTTCTGCAGCACAAAATACTTGGAATACATTTCGGCGGTCCTGCAAAATAAGAAATCAGAATTGGGAACATAGCAAAAACGGTACAAATGCATATGCGCGTGTGTGTGAACGCGCTTTGTTGGAGTGAGTTTGCTTGCATATGAATGTGTGTATGTGTGTGTCTGTATGAGTTGGGGGCTTTTACGCAGCAAAAAACAGTTGTGCGACAGAACAAGCAAATTTCAAGCCTTGCTTGCGCTTTTGTTTAACAGCTGCTTATGGAATCAGTGCAGAGATGGCTGAGTTGAACTCTGCTCAATTAGTTATCAGCCATTAGTGCGGCCAACAATAACAATAACAAAAGCAACGAAGGCACACATACACACGCACAAGTGCACACACCTACAGAACTATGTATATGTGTGTGTGCGGGGGGCTTTTAATTAATCAGCTGCTAAAAAAACGCTAGTGGGGGCGGTACAGAATCCGACAAAAATCAAATCTTCACTTCTACTCACCAAAATGCTGAGGTCAGCAGCAACTCCTTTGGTTGAATCCACATTTTGGCGTTTTTTTTATTCTTGCCGTAGTTTTTACAGTTTAATAAACGCCACTTTTCATAGTTCTCTCTTGTGAAACTGTTTTGCGACTGCCGCAAATAAAAAAGAGCAAGAACAGAGTGTGCAATTGTGTCTGTGTGAGTGTGTATGCTTTACGGCTTACATCTGTGGCAATAAGAACTGAAGTGCAATGCACAATTACGCTGGGCTTTATTTATTTCTTAGAATATTCTATTGTTCCCTTGCGTCTCTTGCTTCTTCTGTATATGTATGTTTTGGCATCCGAAAGCTTAACATCATGCTGCCCTGTTATTAACAGCACTCACTATTTGTTTTCTAAAAGCTGTTCGGTAATTAATTTGATTTAAATAAAAATTGAATCAAATGGTGTCAGGTATATACTAAATATTAAAATCTGTTTTATAATCGTAAGATATATAGCTTATTAAGTTATTGAGCACTTATTTGAAATGCTGCAAGTATATTCACAATAAAAACAACAGAGCTTTAAAGGTACACAGCTAGTAATAGTTTATAATTAAAAGTGCATAATAACAATTTCTTAATGTAATATTTTCAACAAATTTAACAAAACACCGAAAATATGTAGGAAATAACTGTGCACAAATGAATGATCGATAGGGCTGCCGTTCAATGTGGCGGATGTACGATAAATTTATTTATGTGGTTGACGTAGTAGTGGTTGAGTACTCTTATATTTTCTAACTATCTGGCAACATTTACCCTTATGCTTTGGCGCCAAATTTGTAGTAGGCCTATTATTCAAACTAATTTTCTTCAGTTTACAATTTAACTTCAATGAATCGAGTATAGTTTTTCGATAGAGTCTTTTACACAATACAAAATTTTTTGTTTAAAGATTTAACTTTCTCTTTTGCTAAATTAATAGTATATAATTTGCAAAAATGCTTAAAAAATTTGTCGAGGTTAATGCGGACGAGAGTCCTTCAGTAAATCCATATGCCGTACGCACCTATATGGGTGATAATGTTACAACGGAATGGAAAGTTGAGAATTGCCCGCCTCGGGATCGAGTTTGCATGAAGAAACCGCCAAATTCCACAATTTCACATGTTCTAACCATTGAGGATGAGCTGCGACGTCTGCATCAAAAAGCCGAAGAGTCTCGGTTCGCGCGTCCATATAAGAAAAGTTGCGATCTCTACGATGAGTTCACAATGTGCATCATACCACAACGACTGCCAGGCGAACTAAAGACAAATGCCGAAATGCGCGAGCGCATCCTGTTGTCTAAAACGGATGCTGGACTCGTTGAGCACGATGCGCGCCTATCTAAGTCCTGCCCCAAGGATTTAGTTGTACTAAATAGTCCGATGAACTTGAATGAAGAGGAAGAGGAGGAAGACGCCGGCGAGGAGGAAGAGACCGAAGTCAAGCCACAAAAAGCCACGCCCGAATGTTCTTCCAGCATGATTATTATACCTGACAAACGCATGGTAAGTGCTACCTGACTTTTATTTATGAATATCATATACTTAATTCTATTCGATCAACTCGATGTCATCTATGTCCGCGTAAATGCTGCCCGGTGGCAGTTCTGGGGTGGGCAGAGCTGGCGCTTCGCCATTAGTGGGCAGATTTAGGATTTGGTAGGCACCAGCTGTCGCCTGCTGCTGCATGTGCACGCCCAGCTGAGAGATCAACTCCAATGCCTGCACATCTGAGTTTATTAAAGCAAACTGATGTATGATGGCCAAGTGGGGAAAGACGTTGCTTAACAGCGAGCATGAGCCCGCATTCATGAGCAGGCTCATCGAGGCATCCTCTTCCGGTTGCTGCTGAGGCATCGGCAGCGACTCATCTTCTCCATCTGATGTGGCAGGGGAATGCAGCACACTTGGTTCGCATGTCAGCATTTCGACACCATCGTCGTCCAGATCCTCTCCATCGGATATTTCACTGTTTTCGCTCGATAGGTTGACCAGTTCAGGCGTGACAGCGCTCAGCTTGTTATCCATGTCGATGTCAGCCAATTCCTTCTGCATGAAATTTGGCAGGGCATGCTTAAATTCCAAAATAATCTGCTCCAGAGGCAGCACGTTCGCCACCGGGTTTGGTCCTGTGTAGCCCAACTCGTCGTCCTCGTACTTGTACTTGCTGCGAAAGCGGTTTAGCCAGCGATAGGATGGTCTAAAGGCTGGCAATTTCAGCACCGCTGCCATCCTGAGTGCCGTATCCTTCAGCGTTTGGTTCCTAATGCTAACACCAAGACGCAGCTGGCGACAACGCTCCACCCACTCGTGTAGGAGAAAGCTTATGGCGCTCATTTCGAACTTTCGGCGCTTGCGCGTCATCTCTTCAATAATAATGGAGGCATCCGCTTCGCTCAGCGTCGCCAGCTGCTGCAATAGTTCACGTTTCTTCTCCAGAATGCGGCGTATTTGGGTTGCGCAGCAATGGAACATCTTGGCCAGACTATTGCGCGAGATGTTCGTCTCATCGTAGTAACGTATAACCGCAATTTTCTCATAGAAAGTTAAAATGTTGCGTTCATTGCGACGCGTCTTCGTCTTGCCCTAGTGAAAAGAGATTGGGATAAAGAGAATTTTGAGACTTTACTTTGAAATAGTTAAGGTTGCGTCTTCTTTCATAAAAATTTACGCCTCATTATATTATATGACAAATTATGAAGACAAGAAGTGTTAATCAATTCAAGTTCAGTGGCGTCTGCAGATGATCTAAAGAGGGGCCTAAAAATCTACTACATTTTTAATTCATATTTAATAAGTACAGCTATTTTTAAATGATATCACCACAATCGAATTAAAAGTCGATCGTATAATTTTTTTTTTTTTTTTTTTTTTTTTTTTTTTTTTTTTTTTTTTTTAGATATTCAAATTTGTTATAATTTATAACCTTTTTTTTTATATTGTTAGTTCTAGCATTTGATTTCAATTTTTATTAATTTGATTTTTAATTATTAAGCATTTTTAATATTATTTTAGCATTGATAATCCACTGATAAGCAATACTAAATCTAGTAAATTTCATATAAAAAGAATTTACAGAATTTAATATAAATAATCCCTTCTTAAAAATTTGCTCGCTACGCCATTGTAACTAATTGCTTGTCTTACGAATGCGTGTGTATGATGCCCATAAGCAAAACGCATAACAAATCAACCCTCATGCTGGCTAAAGGCCAAGTTAACACAACACGAGCAACACGAATCACTTTGACTTACCCCTTTGCTCTTGCTGTTGTTGTTATTTCCCTTTTTCGCGTTTGCTGCTGCTGTGTCCATGGCTGTGTTAAGTTGCTCGCCGAATGCAGTTATTATATTTCACTTTTTCTCTTTGTCTGCTCTTCGCTAACAGCTGCGCAGCGTCCTCAAAATGAAAGCTCAAACTGCTTAAAAGTCAATTGCGCTGTTGTCGTTGCTGTTGCTGCTGCCGCTGCTACTGTCACTCTCTGAGAGCGCGTTTGTCTTAGCGCGTTCTCTCTCTCACTGGCGTGTTTTGCGTTCTCTTTCTGTGACTCCTTTTAATGCTGCGCAAATAGAAAAACCATTTGCAATAATAAATATTAATGCAATTAAGTATACATTGTTAGGCCTAAATGTTTGCTATCACTTTTGTCTTTTACTTTGTTTAGCTGTATAATTTTTGTGCACACGCTCAATTTCAATTGGTTTTGTGTGCTGCTTCTACGGCTGCTATTGCTATTTGTTGTTGGTGTTGCTGCTACCACTACTGGGGCGACATTTTTACACGCGTGCTTGGTCGCTGAGTAACACTTGTGCACTGTTTTACGTTTTCAGGTGTTTACCGTATGTTCGTTTCTGCTGCTGCTCTTGTTGTTGTTACTGCTGCTGCTGGTGCTGCTGCCCGTTGCTGTGGCCGTATGAAATAAAAACGGTTCGCTATGCACAGGCCGCCTGTCGTTCAGCTGGCAGTGTGTGTGTGTGAGACTATGTGTAATTGTGTTTGTATTTACTTGCGTACTGCTGTTGTTGTTAGCAACCCACGTAAATGTAAATGATGTAGTTTGTTAGAGAAGGATAGCAGCGGCTTTATAACTTCTAATTTCAAATGAAGCATGCTACGATTTCCTAGGACAATTGAAAACTATTCAGCTGAACTATGTGACTTAGTAACTAGTTCTGAACTAGTTCTGCAGGCGGGCATTGAAGCGAGGAGCACGCAGCAGCTGGTACAAATGAACAAATAAATTCATACACACACACACATGCACGCACTGGCACTCACACAGACAAGCGTTTGCAGTTGCTGCTGCTGCGCATTGCATTTGTGTCTATGCAAAAGCCAAGCGACGCCGATGTTGACGCTAACGCTAACGCTGACGCTGACTTTACAGTCGTCGTAGCTGTCGTTTAATTTTTGTTTCAGTTGCGCTCTTATTGTTAGTTACATGTTTCGTTCTTGATTTCCTTTTCTGCGCTGTATTTGTTATGTTGCAATTGGCAGGGGCGTAGTGAACCTACAAATTATGCATTCAATGGCTAAATGTATGTAAATATCTAATTGAATATCAAATTTTGGTAGTTTTATGATTTAATAAACGCTAAAAGCTTGACAAGTTCTTGTTTCTAAGCAGCATTAAGCTAATTAACTTTTCTGCAGATAAGGCGAAATCAAACAGTATGTCTCTGTGCTCTTCAATCTTATACGCTATTCGGCTACAGCTGGAGTACAAAATTATTGTATTGATATTGATAAAATGTGTTTTGTTTTTCCAAATGTTTTATGGGGCGTACGTGGGACCTTATCAATACTCTGTGCAGGCTGTGCACAGAACCATATTAAACAATTATTAATAGATTTTAGATGTAGCTTTTCGATCCTTGTTTGGTACTACACCCCTCCCACTTGCCCACGACCCCACTTTTCCCTTAATTGACTACGCCACTGCAGCTGCCATTGCTCTTTCTTATTGCGCTTTGCTTTGACGTTGGTCCGCCTGCTTGCATGTGCGTCCGTCAATGTGTGTGCGTGTATGCCTGTGTGTGTGTGTGATTGACTCTGTGTGCGTTGTTATGGCCGCTCGCTCGCTTGCCAAGTTTGTTGGTCGCTCGCAAGCAATAATGAAAAGAGAAGAAGAAGAAGAAACCCAACAGCCCAGCAGCGGCCGTAGCAAACACACCTGGCCTCAAGTCTGTATTGCATGCCGTGGGCTTCTTTTGTGTGTTTGGCTTGACTTTTATGCAACTTCAGCATCATAATGGCATGTGCATATACTCAGCACACACACTCACAGACACAAACGCACACATGTACCTATATGTGATTTAGTTGCGACTGTGCTGACGTGGTGCTGCCGCTGCCGCTGCCGCTGCCGCTGCTTCTGGCTCCTTGCTGAACTTGAAAACAGGCTGCCAGGCAAGCCAGGCAAGCCAGGCAAGCCAAGCCAACACACACTTATACATGCATACATCTGCCTATTTGTTTCTCTCTCTCTGTGTGTGTGTGTTTTTAGAGTTTGCATGCCGCCTGCTTTGACTCATATGCCATTGGCTGTTCTCTTCGCATTTTATTGATTTTATGCATTTTAATTGATTTATTTAGAAGGGATTTTTAAGTGCAAGAAGGCACAGAGACTTGGTGTGCTCACGATTAATAAATGAAATGCAATAAAAACACATGCAACACCTGCTGCCTGCTGCTTGTCTCCTGCCAACTCTAAGCTGTGCTGTTCGCTATGCCCTTGCGTCATGCCCACACGTACCTGGTTTGACATTTTGCCAGCACTCGCGTCAGCCGCGTTTAAAGTTGAGAGGGTTGCGTTGTTGTTGCCGCTGTTGTGGCTGTGGCTGTTGCTGTTGCTGTTGCTGCTAATGTTGCTAGTATTAGTATCGCACAACGTCGCACTCGTGTTTATTGACGTCGTCGTATGCTATAAGTGCTCGCTCGTTTGGCTATAGCTAGCGATTCCAGTGCTAGTTGCTGCTGCTGGCTGGCTGGCTGTCTTTTATACATATATAGTATATATATATACTCTTTCGTATATTTGTTAGATGACTTGTTTGTTCTGCAGCCGACCTACGCTCGGCTCGAGTTTGTCGGGTTTTGGCTTTTAGTTGCCGTTGCTATTGCTTTTGTTGTTGTTGTTGTTGTAGCTGCTGTTTCTGGCATTCGTGCGCTTGCGATAAGATTCGTGATGTGGCACTAAGCGCTGTTCACTGTTTACTGCTCTGTGCGCTGTTTTGTGGCCGTCAGCGTGGCCAGCCAGCCATAGAGGCACTCACACACACACACACACACACTCATGCAGTCGAGCACTCACTCACACACAGTCAGATCTACCACACTAACACGAACAACAGACAGTCGGCTGTATAGTTAGCCAGTCTAGTTGGCATTTCGTGCTTACTTTATGCCGCTTACTAACTTCATAGTCGACCACAATAGCGCTGAGTGCGATATGGATTGGCTCTGGGCTTGGCCTCCATATTTAGCTCCATTTACGTACAGCTACGCACATACAGATAGATCTACACATACATATGTGTGTGTCTGTATACATTTATACACACTTATTTATAGGCGCGCTCATGCTGGCATCCATGGCGTATGCGTGCTATTTTCAGCTTTGCAACTTGAAATGTCGCATTAACTCGCACATAAATATGTAAGTGTCTGTGTCTCTCGCTGTGTCTGTGTGTGTGTGCTTGGGCCAGGCGAAATAAAAAAGCTTATGAAGCAGCACAGGAAAGACTCGGACTGGCGAAAGCACAACGCATTGGCGACAATTTCACATATGGCCCGAATTGTCGGGCTGTGCATAAAGCTGTCTTCATGTTTAATTTGTATGGCTTCGCCATGTGTTTTTTTTTTTTTTTTTTGCTTTTCTCTTTGTGAAGTTTTTTTATGCAATTGCGGGAGCGAAAGTACAAGTGAGGCATCGCCTACGTGTCGTATGCGTAATGCCACTTACAAATGCCTTCCATTGTCCACAAGCTGCAAGCATGATTGTGGCTGATGAGCAGACATTCCCATTCGTATAATATTAGTAAATTGAACACAATCAGCACATTATTAATTACTCATACTATTTTAACTCTTTTTATATATTTATATATCCCATTGCTTGCCCTCAGCTTGAGTTGAAACGCCCCAAGAGTCGCATTTATTTGAATGAAACACAAGTCGGACCCTTGGAAGAGCTGCCGTTCCCCACATATGATCCGCGCGTCATTCAGGAGAGCTTGGAGGGTGAAAATCTGAGATCATACGACATTATCGAAGGCTGCAATCCCCAAGATCTGTGGACCTGGAATGTGGGCTTGCAGAAGCGTGAAATCGAAATGGATCAAGATTTCATAACAGCTTCTTTGCCCAAATATGGTGGGTTACCAAATCTGATAAATGCCTGAGCACCTCCACTAATCGTTTTTAGGCCTGTCCAAAAACAGGTCACGACGTCGGACTCACCGTCTATAATATACCCACACAGCTGGAGAAGACATTCACAGCCGAGATCGTGTTTGGCAATCGTAACATTTATCCTGAACCCAAAAAGGAACCACATCGTTCAAAGTGAGCTGGCAGCTAGGATTACTAAGCAGCAGGCATTACTAATTGGTGAACCTTTTGCAGCTTTTACAATCGACCCAGCGAGGTGGCCTGCATCATTGTGGCCTTTGTGGAGACCTATCAAGTGAATCCCGATTTCTGGACGGCCGGTACCATGGACGGCATACTGAAACGTGGCGTAAAGCTGACAAAGAAGAGCATCTCACTCAACTACAAATCGGAGGACACTGACTTTGACATACTGCCCCAGGTGATGGAGCGCCAGGCAGCTGTCAAGATCAAGATCCACTTCACGGGCCTGTTCAAGAATGAGCCCAATCTGTATAAGGCGCTGTCGCTGTACTTCTCCAAGTACAACGCCTGCATCTTTGTCTCGCGCGACATGTTCATGTTGATCTGGAAGCGTTGCGTCGACTCCTTCTTCATCTTCGATCCGAATGGCCGCAACGAGCTGTGCCAGCGCGACTTCGAGGATGGCATGTGCTCGCTGATGGCGACACGGTTCATGGAGCATCTGGTGCACTTGATAACCCAGTTCAGCGACTTGACGGGCGAGGATGAGTTTAGCATATACGAGATAGCTCTGACTCAGTACGGCAAGCTGAAGGAGCCGATCATTGGTAAGAGCAAGGCGCAGCCTTTCCACAAGCTGTGGGCCGTGGTTAACGAGAACTTTGCGGTGAAGACGGGCGGCAATAGCGGCATTCAACAGCCCATCTCTGGCAAGGAGAAAAATGCCTCGCTCGTTGTTTCGCTGATTGCGCTGATCTACTCGGAGTTCGAGCTGGCCAAGGTGTGGCGCCCCATGACCATTGACGATATCATTCGGTACGGCGTTGCCTACTACAAGACGCTGCGCAAAAAGTTTCGCTTGGATGGCAAGCGCTGGAAGAACAAGAAGCCCGAACTGAACGTCGTCGACTTGCCGGAGATGTTCCTGATGGGCGCCTTCAAGGCCACAGTGCGCAAGAAGCCTTTCCTAATTACCGGCCATGTGACCGACTGCAAGACATACCTAGAATCGCAGCTGACGCACGCCTTGTACAATCTCTTCAAGATGCCGGAGTGGCCAGCTGCCCTGCTGCAGATCGACAACTCCGTGCTGGGCGTGTGGCGGGACCGTGAATTCTTCTATGCCTTCGATCCGTTTCGACGCAATCGCGTGGGCATGGTGGTGGATCCCGATGACTATCGTATCAAGGGTCTGGCAGTCCTGCAGATGCACACCACATTCGATTCCTTTGTGCGTATCATTTACCAGAACGCGTTGAAGATGCGACGAGGTGGTAAATTCTTCATTCACGGCATTCGCACGGGCTGCATACGGCCGCTGCAGGTGATGACGCAGGAGTCGAACAAGTTTCCGGCGATGCAAATGGGCCTGCCCACGTTCACCGACGAGCCGGGAGAGGCGCCGCTGGCGCAAAAGCAGAGCATCGAGAGCATTCCGGAGGAGGAGCGATTTCCCACCAAAGAGGAGCGGGAATTCGCCGAGGAACTCATTCTGGAAATCATCAATTCGATTATTAAGGAAATACCTGAGCAGAGACTGGAGCGGCCCTATATGTACAGACAGGCACAGAAGGTACTCCTGGCCTCAGACAAGGAGAACCTGCGTGCGCTGCGTCTGAAGATCAAGCGCGGCTACGAGCTGGAAGAGGAGGAGCCGGTCGATCTGAAGCGCGTGCTAACCATCGAGGAAGAGCTAGAGCTCAAGTCCAACTACCAAACGCTGCATGATGGCGCCTACATCATAATGGGCACCACGAAGCTACCTCAACTGGATCCCGAAATGACCAAGCTGGGTGGTGTGCTGGCTGCCCTAGTGGCCACCGCAGTCTCCGCCAAGTACAAGGTGTCCACCTGGAACGCCGAGCTGGTTGAGTTCTGCATCTATTCGGTTAACAAGTTTGGTGAGGAGTATCAGAACTACGAGCTAATCCTCGCCTGCCTGCTGAACAAGAAACTGCCCGACATTGCCGTAGGCGAGAGCAACTTCTCGTTGGTGGTGAGCGAGGTGTACAAGTCCTCGGTGTCATCGTCGCTCCGTCAAGATCTGCTCGAGCTGCTCATCGACAATAACCGGGTGCTGGTTGTCTGCCAGCACTTCTCCTGCGTCATATTCAAGCGCTACAATCTGCTGTACATGTTCATTGGCTTTCCGTGCAATGCGGTGGGTTATCGCAAGGGCGGAGCAGGACCGGCCTGCATGATGCGCTTCATTGAGCTGGACTCGCTGATCCGTCGCATTGAGTTCGGCTGCAATCCGCAGGGCTGTTCGGTGATGAACTACATTGTGGCTGCCATTAAGATTGTGGACAATAATATCAAAGGTCATTTCCGACGCTGGAACAAGGCGGATGAGGACGCTGAGTATAATGCAGAGCTGGCGCGTAAGAATAAAATGCGGGAGCAGCGCCTGGAGAAGATGCGCGTGATTGATGAGGAGCTGAGGAAGGAGAATAAGCGTATTCAGGACTATTTGACGGCCAAACAGGCGCACGAAGATCGTAAGAAGGGCAAGAAACGTAAGTGGCCTTCGTATTTGCGTCAAAATTTCAAACTAAAACAATTTCCATCTCTCTCCCACAGCCGAGTACAAGGATCTGGGTATCGACGAGGGCGTTGACGAGGAGGAAATGGAGCTCATGGAAATGGATGAGGAGGAGGAGGGCGAGGGTGAAGAAGAAGTGGAACTGAAGCACAAGCCCGGCAAGCATCTGCCCAAGGAGGTGCGCAAGGCCTACAAGCCGCGTCCCATCCTCTATGGCTATCGAATGCGCGAAAAGGATTGCAACTTCAAGATTCAGGGCAGCATGAACCTGGAGGGCCGCGCAGACGGCAGCTTCAAGGAGATCAAGCCTTGCTACTTTGCCTCTGCCCTGGCCATACTCAGCGTCTCGCTGCGTCCACTCAATCGCTGGAACTCCTACCGCATCGACCGAGTGATCACCCATGCCAAGTCGATTGCGACGCGCGTCTGTGATCTGGAGTCCGTTTTCGAGCGTGTGGTGCGGCACGTAACGATTGATGAGTATGAGTTCGACATCTGGATCCGCATCCTGGAGCCGCTGGGCATGTGGACGCCGGCACCGAAACCAGTTACACTGTCTCCCGATGCAGCGCTGGTCACGATCAAGAAGAAGATGCAGAAATTACTCAACACGCGCAAATATCTGATGATATTCACGCCGAACGGTTGCTTCGCCCTTTACCACGACGAGTTCTATCATTTGTTCGATCCGTATGCGAGCATGGACAAGCCGGGCGAAGAGGAGGAGGAGGAGGCGCCTGACGCCGGCGGCGAAGAGGGCGACAAGAAAAAGAAGAAGAAGTGCCCGAAGGGACCCAAACGCTACCCAGAGCGCAACACCGCCTCCTGGGTGCTCTTTGCCGACGTCGAGAGTATGCTCAAGTATATAGATAAGCGTAGCTCCCAGCCAGACTGGAAGGAGCGCAATCAGTACATGTTCTATGTGGTCGATGTGCTCTCATACAAGAAGGCAGCGCCCAATGCACGCATCCTACAGCTGCTGACCGATCTGTCGATACCCATGACCTGCTCCAATCGCCAGTACGGACGGCCGGAGTATGAGATCTGTGCCACCAACGAGTCCCTGGGCTGGCTGGAGCTGGAGAACTGCCTGCCCGTGTGGAGTCGCATGAACCGTCGCAACACAGCTGGAAAGTATCGCAATCTGCCGCTGAGCAAGCTCAAGAAGTACGACGTGGAGATCGAAGGCCGTCTCTGGTCCCTGTGGGGCAATCTCCATCCGGAGGCGCCGGTCTTCGAAGACTCGCTGCGTGGCCGGCAGTACCTGGCCATCTATGTGGTTGCCTGCTGTGCGGCCAGCGTGTACAACCTAATGGACTGGAGTGCTCAGCTGCTCGACACGATTGTCGTGAGTGGCAACAAATACTTCCAAGAGAGCATTGCGCAAATCACTCAGGAAGACTACGAGTTCTCCTTGGAGAACCTCAACATTGACTGCGCACTCGAAACAATCAACTTCGTGGTTCACATCGAGCATGTCTGCTATGGCAAGCTCTACCGCGTGCCCACTTTCAATCGCATGAATCTCTCCGAGGCGCTCATCTACTTCTTCAGCCACTACCAGTTCGGCGTGGTGATGGTGCGTAAGCGTGCTCTGGCCATTGGCTTCTGTCCGGGCCACGACGGAGGATACTTCATGTACGATTGTCAGGAGAAGGATCAACCGCTGTTCCCCAAGCAGCAGGGCGCCTCGTACCTGCTGCGCACTCGGCATCTGCAGGTGCTGCTCTACTGCATCGTGGTAACCCTGAATGTGCCCTTCTACAACATTGACTTTAGCATCCACAAGGTGGAGATGCTGCGTGAGGGCGCTACGGTCGAGAACGAAGAGGAGGAGGAGGAGGGTGATCAGTAGAGCTGTAGTGCAGTGGCGGTCTTCGAGTGTAGTTAGTGACGACTATATCTGTGTTTTAGAAGTAATTATTAAATATATTTAATTTTATAGAACGGCTTTCCAATAAACTGAACAACCACAAAACAGAGCTTTGCATCAGATTGATGCCGAAAATCTTTGATATTTACATATATGAATTAAAAGTATGTGAATGGAGATTGTAGTTATCTATAATCAGGCAATGTTTCTACTTCTATTCCACTTTGAGACTCGTAAAGCAATTAAAATCATGAATCGATCACTATCTTTGACGATTCAGGAGCTCCGTTCTTTAAAACTCAACACAATTTTTATAGCTTTGTTTAAATTAGATATGTATAGATTTTCATTTTATTAATTTTTTTTTTTTTTTTTTTTTGGTAACCTATGCTAGAACTCCAATGAACTAAATATTGCATTTAATTGTGTTGCTAGTGTCTTATATATTCGGTGGCAATGGCTTTCAAGGCGAAAAATGAGTCAATACACTGGCAGAACTTGGAGGGCTGTTTGCCTGCGTGGAGCCGAAGGTATCAGCGCAACACGACGGGGCACTATCGCGAGGAGCCGGTGAGCAAACTGAATGAATACGATATCGAGATCGAGGACCGGTTGTGGTCTCTGTGGGGCAGTCTTCATCCTGAGGCACCTGTGTTTCCGAGCAAGTCTCGTGGACGTCAATACTTGGCCATCTACGTCGTCGCCTGCTGCGCGGCCAGCGTGTTCAACCTGATGGACTGGAGCGGTCGACTGCTGGACACGATAGTTGTGAGTGGCAACAAGTACTTCGAGGAGAGCTGTGCTCAAATAAAGGCGAAGGACTACGAGCTCTCACTGGAGAACCTCAACATAGACTGCGCACTGGAGTCGGTCAAGTTTGTGGTTCATATCGAGCACGTCTGCTATGGCAAGCTCTATTGCGTGCCCACTTTCAATCGCATGAATCTCTCCGAGGCACTCAGCTACTTCTTCGCGCACTATCGCTTCGGCATTGTGAAGGTGCGCAAGCGTGCCCTGGCCATTGGCCTCTGTCCGGACCCGGGCGAGGGTTACTTCATGTACGACTGCCAGGCCAAGGATCTACCGCTGTTCCCCAAGCAACAGGGCGCCTCGTACCTGCTGCGCACTCGGCATCTGCAGGTGCTGCTCTACTGCATCGTAGTCACACTGGATGTGCCCATCACCAACGTCAGGTTTAGCATCCACAAGGTGGAGATGATGCGTGAGGGCGAGGAGGAGGTGCCAGAGCCGTTGCAGAAGACCAATAAGAAAGTGAAGTAATAGCGATAGGTATAGGGCTGTTGTCTTTCAGTATTATGTTATAAACAGACTTGTTAAATAGATTTAATGCCCAATCCTCTCAAAGGCAGAATCTGAATCATGCTTGTACTTTTGTCTATATCTCCATACCTTTATACCACCTGAAAAGGGTAAATCCGTATTTGGTATAACAGGCTTGTCGCGAACATGCTGAAAAGGCGAGGCGTGTATATCTTTTTGAACAGGGTGCCGAACACTTGCGTTCATACATGCACGCATCGAACTTAGAGCCTATATGAGCTAGAGACTTATAAAGTACATACATATCAAGTTTGCTTTAAAATAATGAATGAAACTATATTACTAACTATAACCATGCGTCCTATACTGTCAATATTTCTTTATGTATTAGAGATTATAATTAATATAAACTGAAGACTAACTTAAGTACTAAGTACTGGCTTATTCTCATTACTTTTAATTCAGTCGCAATTATTGTTAATATAAGAGTGTGTATTTCACATCGTTGATAAATATTCAATGGAGTACCCAGTTTATCCTCATTGCTAGGTACCCTGTTTGCTTTTACTCAAACACTAATTCTTTTGACACTTTTAGAATGTCTTATACGAAATCCGTTAATTTGTGAAAATCTCAAAATCTTTTAAAAAGCTTGCTCGTGTGCTGGCCTGGTGAGTGTTGCTCTAAGGTACTCGATAAGGTATATGTGTGTATATGTAATCTGTGCAATTTACAGCCGCTGTTGCGTATGGGCTCCAATGGCTTTTCGAATCAAAAATGAGTCAATCAAGTGGCTGAACTTGAAGGGACGCATGCCACCTTGGAGCCGTAAATATGAACGTAACACGGCAGGAAACTATCGCGATGAGCCACTGAGCAAGCTGAATAACTACGACGTCGAGATCGAAGATCGCCTGTGGTCCCTATGGGGTAGTATTCTGCCAGAGAGGACCTTCTTGAAGAAAAGGCTACGCTGCAATCAATATCTTGCCATCTATGTGGTCGCCTGCTGCGCGGCCAGCGTATTTGATCTGATCGACTGGACCGACCATCTGCTGGACAGGATTGTCGTCAGTGGCAACAGGTACTTCCGCAAGAGTATCACATCCACAAAGGGCAAAGGCAAGAGGCCGAAGGGCCTGGACGTCGATTGCTCCCTTGACTCGATCAAGTTTGTGGTCTACATGAATCACGTGAGCACCGGAAAACTCTATCGCATACCCACCATCAATCACATGAACCTTGCCGATGCGCTCATCGAGTTCTTCAAGCACTACAAGTATGGTATTATATCGGCTCAGGGCCGTTCACTGGCATTCGGCTTCTGTGATGGCGCGGGCGGCGGCTACTTCATGTACGACTGCCAGGCGAAGGACCATCCGCTCTTCAACAAGTCGGAGGGGGCGTCGTACATGCTGCGCACGCATCAACTGCATGTGCTCCACTACTGCATCGTGGTCACCCTGAATGTGCCCACTCACAACGTTGAGTTTACCATCCACAGAGTGGAGGTGATGCATGACGACTCTTCGCTTCGGTACGAGGACGAGATACGCATTCTGAACACTATCGTCGTGCACTGACCCTAATCCTAGCCTATGGACGGTGCGACAAACTGGGTATTTTAGGTATTTTTCCATGTCCAATCATCGACGATTTACCACAATGACGATCCGGGATCAAAGTTTAGTAAACCCTCATTTTATTCAAGCTTTAATCACTAAATTAACATTTAACAACAATTCGATGACTCGGTGGCTTCTCTAGTGCCTCAGGCGCTGCTCCTGCTCGGCGTGTCGGTAATGATAGCCATCCTGGCGCAGCTCGTGGGCGGGCTCTGGCTCAAGGGCTAGAGTTTCGGCATCGGAGGGCGCCATTGGCTGTTGCACGTCCAGAATGTAGGGCATCTGCTGCTCCAGCTCCTGCTCCTGCTGCTGCTGCTGTTGCTGCTGCTGCTGCTCTTGCTGCTGCTGCTGCTCTTGCTGCTGGTATTGCTGCTGGTACTGCTGATAGGCATTTGGCTCGGCCTGCTGCACGGGCGGCAGGTAGCGCATGGCTGCTTCTGCTTCTGGCTGGGGCTCAGCGGGGGCTGAGTAGTCCATGGCTTGCATCATTTCGGGCTGCATCATTGGCTCCGGCTCGGCCTGAGTGGGTGGCAAATAGCGCATGGCGGGCATTGCAGCTGCGGTGGGCATTGCCGCCGTCGGCTCAGCAGGAGGCAGATAGCTCTGGGCGGGCATGGCAGGCTCAGCTGGCGGCAAATAGCGAGTGGATAGCATGTCCTCCGCCTGTGGCATAGCTGGCGGTGTCAGCTGGCTGCTGGGCGCATTCTCCATGCCGCCCAGCTCATTCTCGCGCATGTAGTCCACCTGCTCGGGCAGCTCACGCAGCTCGTGCTGCTCGATGGTCATCTGCTCGACCTGCTCCGGCTTGGGCGGCGGCAGGTAGCTGCTGGTCAGATGCGAGACATCAGCTGCAGCCAAAGCCAAGCAGGCGCAAATGGCAAGTGAGACGTAGCCGGTTCTCTGCAATAGGATAAGTCCACTCATTAGTTGTTGTTGTTGTTGGTGGTGGATGCTCAGATTGTGCTGGAGCACATGCGCTTACCATGTTGTCTATTGTCTGAGTGCACAGAGTCGTTTGATGGCTGACCAGCTGGTACTTGGAGTATTTATACAGTGTGCGGCTAGGCCTTCGAAAGTGTGAGTGCGTCTCAATATTTGACTTGGCTCGATGCCATGTTCCGTTATTTATCTTACTTTTGCGCATCTTATCAACGAGCATTCAAACGTTGCTGAATCACCGAACAAAGTCAACAAAATGAAAAATAAAATAAACTAAAATAGAAATAAAATACAAAATTGACCAGAGCAACAAGTGAACCGATCCGAAACTCAATTGGACGCGGCTCTAAGCCGATTTTTGGCCGGTGCAGCCTCTTAACGGGGGGCGTTTGACAATTTCAATGGCTCTCGAGATCTTCGGGCCGGCGGCATGACAACTGGAGCATGGGCTTTGCCTGACTCCACATGTAACCTTGAGGTCTCTAATATCTCTCTCTCTCTTCTTGTATTTCTCTCTCTTGTCTTTCTCTACTTCTTCTTATTTTCGCACTACCGTTGCCTTGTCGCAGCTGTAAAATTCACGGTCAGCACGTGGGCCCCGAGTGACGTCTGAGTGTGCGCAGCATTTGGTGAACCTCGCAGCAGGTGAATGGGCTTGCATGGCTGGAGGCCAATCTGCATATGTGTGTTATATTTGTGTAGCAAACAAGAAGAAATGAAGACATGAAGAAGATTTGAATACCCTAGCCGCAGCTCTAGACGGGAACTTGACTTGGCCAAAGGTGGAATCATCGTCACCTTTTGGCGGCTGCCTTGGCTGGTGCACACAAAGCAAATGCCTTAATATACATGTGTTTCAAGCTAAGGCGCTATGCTTTTTACTTCGAAGTGCTTTGATTTGAATAGTAGTTAGGTAGGGTTCTCTGTGTTTGGCATAAATTATTGTAAATATTTACTTTTTATTTTATTTTAAAATATACGCAATTTGAATTTTTGGCCAGCTGTTTTTACTATCATTAAATCGAATCCAATAATGTATGCGTGTACGATGTGCGGTTTGAGCAAGTCCGAGCTGGGCAGCAATCCGGAATTCGAGTTTCGCAGCCGGCGCCGGACGAAGGAGGACTCGTACATCGAGGGCACATCGGACTGGTGCCCGAAGTGTGAGGCTTTGCGTTTCTTCTATAAGATCATCGATAGCGAAGCTAGGATAAAAATATTACGGGACTCAAGCCATAATATAGTCAACTACAAGCGCGAAGCGAGAGCCAAGACAAGAGACAACCGGGAAATGGATGTGCTACGAAATTGGAAGACGCAACACGATCTGCGTCGGGAGGCACGCAAAGTATTACGGGAGGGGACCAAGCTGCCTTCCAAGGTGCTGCTCAGTTCCATGAGGGGGCGCGGGTTTAGGTCACACAGCGAGGAGCACGACAGGCACAATCATCGTTATCCGCATGCTTCGCACTATCGCTCCAAGTCAGCTATAAACGAGCCGCATCGTAGGAAGGACCGTGCGGAATATCGCAGCCATACGGCCAGGCAATGCGAGCAGGAGTCCAGCGAGGAAGGCGGTCAGTGCAAGAAAACTATAGAAGAAATTCTTGGAACACCGGGGGCTGGAAATTCGCGCACGTCGATCAAGTTTAAGAGTAAGCGGGATATAATCAAGGTGCAGGAGCTGGAGTTGCTAAATCCCTTTCAGGAGGAGCTGCTGTGGCGCACAAATAAGCATCGAGAAGACCTAGCCAAGCGTGAGCAAAAGACAGACAAGGACCAAAGTCCAACCACAATGCTAGACTACGAAAGGAAGCCAATTTTTAATGCAGCCGTTAGACCGGTCAAGCATCTGACCGTGGAGGACGCGACTAGCGATATGGTGGAGCGGGAGGAACTGGATGATCAGCTAATCAACAAGCTGAAAGAAAAGAAGCACTTGGTTGGCGAGTGGGAGCAGATACGACAACGTGTTGAGGAGGAGTACATTCGGGTCAAGGCGGAGCTGGCCGAGCTGAGGGCCAAGCGAGACAAGGAAATCGAACGAAAAAAAAATATAGCCACTGCACAGGCGGCTCTCGACCGACAGCGCGGTGGTGCATACTTCGGCAAATATATCGAGCCGGGCACCGAGCTCAGTATGTCCTCGGACAAGAAGGAGAAAACTATCGGCGACGCTTTGGATGAGAAACTGAATCACTTGCTGGAATCGCTGCAGGAGAGTGCCAATGCTGGGCAGCAATCCGACAAGCAGGAGAAAGAGAAACCGCTGAAAGTTGAGCCCACCGCACCGCCGGCGGAGAGTCAAGTCGACTTTGCACTTAGCGAAAAGCTGTTGCGTACGGAGCAGTTTGAGAAAGTTCAAAGTGAGATCAATGAAGACTGCAATCTTAAAGAGCTCCAGGACGTATTCTTGCCCAAGCCGGAGGATCACCACGAATTTAAGCCCAAGCGTCTGTTGAGCAAACTGCATATGCTGGTGTCCACAGTGCAGCGTGCACGATTCCGAGGATTCCCCGAGGATCCACAGAAGCTGCTGCACAGCCTGAACACAGTGGAGCTGATGAAGTACCGTGATCCACCACCGCCGCAGTTCTCCACGCTGCCCTGCAGCCCCAACGAGCTAGTCAATCTGTTGTCCATTAAACGCGAGGTTTTGCAGCCGAATATGACACGCCCACTCAAGGTGTGTCGCTCGCCCATATTCTGTCCCGACTCGGAGTGCCGGCGTATGTTCTTCATCTCGGACTTCAACGATCACCTCACCCACGAGCATCCCGCCCTGCCCATGGAGCGCATCGCGCCCTGCATGGCCAAGACGTTCTTCCTCGACACGCGAGTCACCATGTTGAACCAGGCCAAATGCAACATGGTCTACTTCGTTAAGGACAAGTTCTTCGACTCGAACTCCAACAAACATCCCGATCTACTGCCAGTGCTCATCATGACAGCCCGAATGCAGATAACTGAATTCTTCAGCCTGAGAGACTCGGAGACGCTTTCCCATAACGCCGCGTGCTGCATACCCGACCAGGAGATCTTCATGCTGTGGCTAACTACCGTTCGCCCCGACGACATCAAAATCGTGGGCACCGTCTCCCTGTGGCCCACCAGAAGCCGGCCCATCATCGAGTACCTGATGGTGCACACCAACGAGGCCTACAACATTCGCGCCGCTCAAAGCCTGAAGGACATCTACGGCAGCAATCGCGCCATAACCGTGCCAGGCAGCATTATTAGCCGGATGACCAACAATGGCGAAAACCTTCTGGCCGTACAGGTGTTAATACATTAGAAATTACCTTTGGCAATGATTTTTTGATGAAATTTTTAGCGAACTGCGTTTTACAAGCAAACTTTGGGAGGGAATTGTTTTTCTATTATTAATAGAAATGTGTTTTAAATTTAAGATTTCATATAAATATATATTTATATATATGATATGATTGTTTTTATATTTATATAAGCTGCTACCGGCTGGAAATTGTATTCCACAAAAGTGCGGACCATATCAATCACTCTCAGAAAGCTATCTCATATGATATACATATATACATAGATACATATCAATATGTATTCAATATATACATATATATTCAGTTGTCTCTCTAGCACGTCAGTTTCTCTTTCAGTATTTTATTCGATTTCGTTTCGCAGACCTAAATATTTGCATAAATATATTGTAGCATACTTTTAGGCTTTCCTTTTAGGCTTGTCGAGCACCCAATGTATTTTATTTCATCGCATGTTTGACGTGGTTGGGAAACAGCACAGTTTGTTCACAGACATATTTTCATTCCTAACCCACCTGGCAGGCTGTGCTTTACTGCCCCTACCAAATAATAAAACATAACACACACAACTCAAAACTGAAAATCATTTTAGTTTAGTTACTTTCAATACTTTGGTCTTGTTGAAGGAATATAAATTTTAAGAAAATCTACATTTGGACACGCAATAAGAAATTCAAAGAAGATTTTCGGCTAGTTTCGAGTTCTATTGTGTTACCCAGAAGATGTCTTCACAGTTCGGTGTGGAAAAGTGCGGAGGCGAGGGCTCTGAGACGAACGGCGCTGCTGCGGTTATGAACTCTTTGACTAGTGAAATGTGTCTTGACCTGAAGCCGTCTCCGAAACAGACTTGCATTCCATTGCATCAGCGTCATCGTTTGGTGAACTCTGAAACCAGGTGAGTGCAATGCAGTGAATGAGAATTGGAGGGAAAAGCGGTTAACTAGTTTTTCTCCTAGTGTTAACTCGAAAAAATTGGACATCGATATGCCGGACAAGTCCTGGTCGGTATTGTATATCGGCGCCAAGAAGGACAAGCATTTAGAATAACGACTTAACTGTATGATGCATTCCTAAAAGAAGAAGTTTCTCAATATAAAGTGATAACTGTAATTAAGCTAACATCGTCTCATCAAATGGTCCGGCCCGCCAAACAATTGTGATTGACTTGTACGCCTCGACAACGCTCTGTCACCCACCCACACTACTACTACTACTACTGATATAAACAAATTTCCACTTGTGACAGTGCATGCTAAATCTATCATTCACCCGATCTATCTCTGTGTGTGCATGTGTGGGTGGTAATACTCGCCAATTGCAATTGACGTTGAGGTTTATATTATTTTTGTTGCTTGTTTTTTGTGTATCCACCTCCTGCCACCCTCACTCGGTAGACAGCGATTGTGATTAATGGCGACGGCGTCATTGAATGCGATCTGGCGCTAAATATGCATGACCACAAGTTGCTTCATGATGTCATTTCACAAATGATAGAGCCAGAATCATTGAATGCCACTTGATATGCGATATATGTGCCGTTCGCGCGTCTTCTGTCGCCAAAGAATAGCTCCAGTCAGAGCCAGAGGCAGCAGCATCTCGGCGCTTGACAAATGACAAATGAAAAAATGTATCAACTGGGCCGCTGGAATTGGCGGAAATAATGGCTTAATGATACGAATGACGTGTCTTATTTAATGCCTGACATCTTTTAAAATACGTGTGAAACTGCCGAGCCACTGAGCCGTTGCATATGGCAATAATCATCGTGACATGTGCTAAGCATTTTTCAATCAACAGATCTTTAGATTAACATCAAATAGAAAATGTGAAGAGCTGATAGGTTTCTATTTATTTTTTTCATAATGAACCGGCAGTCGCGCGAGTAGAACGTGTGATTTACATACATGTTCTCTTCTCTCTTTGTCTTACTTTCTCTTTCTCGCACTCTCACTTTCTCTCATTCTCATTCTCGTTCTCACTTTCGATTTGTTTATCCGCTGTGACACACTGCCAAAGACCTTTCACCGTAAGCGCTTAAAAATAGCGTATGAACACATAATTGCACGCTTGCCAAACCGCACACGGCACTGCATACAAAATCACACACACACACACGCACACACACACACACAGCTTTAATTAATGAGGTAACAGACAGCGCCCAGACGGCATTAAATGGGGGCGTGCCAATTGGTGGTGCGGTGCGGTGGCTGACCCACAATGCATACGGGTTGCTTGTAATATTCTGGGAAAACTGAAAACCAAATTTCGATACTGCTGAAACCTTCAAAAGTTTCGAGAATTCTTCAAAGTTGATATGACCATAAGCTGAGGTCAAAAAAGGTCAGAGCCAAGCGTATTTAATTTTTATAGCATTGAATAATTAGTATTCTAATGAAATTTGGAAAATATGTTGATAAAAAATATAAACAGAATTTACAGACTTTTTATATATAATATTATTCTTATTAAATGAGGCACATGAATTAGCAGGAAACTTTTCGAGCAGCATTTGAAATGCATTTCGCTTTGTTGCATTTCCGCTATTTTGGCGCATTCTTTTGGCACTGGGCCACTTCCCGAGAAGTGATTTAGTTAATATAGCTCTGCATTTCATAATAAGTTCTCGATGTGAATCAGAATTGTCAGAAATACTTAGCAAGACAATAAAGAGAAATATTCGAAATTAGTCTGAGATCACTGTAATTTGTGTAAATTGTTGTGGGAACAAGGAATCTCTTGCAACGCTGTGCCCCATGCATACATCGCCCATACATCTCTTTGACTTGACTGAGCTGTTCTATTGGCAATTTGAAATGGAACACGGAATGGCTCTTCGTCGTTTTGCATTTTATGGCGCGCGCCGTCGACTTCAAAGTTGATTTTCTTTTCGTTTCACTTGCGCCTGCTCTTCACGTCTGATTGATGGCTATGATTGATGAGCTCTGCCCCAGCTGGTCGCTCGTTCGCTTGTTCGCCTGTTCGTGTGGGAGCCTAGCTCTCCCCCTCTCTCTTTCTCTCTATGTCTCTCTCTCTCCTGCTTGCAGACAAAAACCCAATTCGATGGCCGCCGCACTTTTAATTTATATTCGCACAAAAATGTGCTGCCGCCCAAATTGATACAATTGAACTTTTTATTCGCTTTTTATTGGACACTCTCTCTCTCTCTCTCTCTACCTATCTCTTACTTGTTCCAGTGCTTCCCAGAGCGGTTCCCGGACTGCATGAAATGCTTTTTCTCCAATTTCAACCTTTTAAACATTTGCATAACAGCGCCAAAGTCCAAAGTGCAGCCCAAAAATATATATACAGATATATATGCTTCACATGCTCAAATAAACAGAGTGCACAGTGGTGCGAAAAATGGAGAATTTTTTTATACTAAATGTAAGCAAAAAGCGGGGACACCAAAATAAAAAAGACGTGTTTCGTCCCACTGTGCTCAAAGGACAGTAATATTCAAATCCCTACTATAAATTAGAAAAAATAACCTATTTTATATAGTATATATCACGTTTTAAATTTTATTTGGCATTTTTAAGTGTTTTTGTTCCAGTGTGTTTTACCGACTTATAACCGACGCATAACTCAATTTTATTACTTTCATATTTTACAATCTTTTTGCTTTTTGCTTTCTTTATTCGTACTCTTTTGTCCCACTGTGCTGAAGACCCAGCAATGACTGCCAACAAATAAATTACGGTTTACTTTTTTTATAATTTGTCTCTCATTCTTATGCTTCTGTGCCACTGTGCGTCCAATCGTCATTTCGACACTTACATGAAATTTTCATTTTCATTTTTGGGCAAAATCTCTGATTACCATAAGGCAAACATGAGCATAAGCATAAAATTAAATATTCATAAGAATTAGCAAGTCATTTGGGCGAATGGCAATGGCAATGGAATTGCAGTTGCTGCCAGTGAAGAGCCGCAGCGGGGGTGGTGGACGAACGGGGCTGGGGAGCAGAAGAAGAAGGGGCAAAGACTGCCACTGAAAAGAAGAGAGTCTAGGCGCAGTTTTGGGCCACGATTGCTATGCGGCTTTGACAGTTACGTTGGCCGTTGATGGCTTTAGTGGTGCAAATGTGGTTATTGCTGATGTTGTTGTTGTTGCTGGCTGTTGGACAATGTGTCGTTGACACGATTCGTGGCTCTGGCTGTGGCTCTGGCTGTGGCTGTGGTTGCGGCAAAGACTTCGTTTGCATCTTTAATGTGCCTCGCGCAGGCTTTGAGCCGCCAAAAAGGCCAGAGACGACAGCAAAACGCAATTATATTGCACGAAGTGCAGCTAATTTTCGTTTGCCGCTTGACAAATTGAATTTCACTCGCGCTGCGGGCGTGCGGGTGCGCGGGGGCGGCGCACTTTCGAGGAGGCCTGTCCAATGTGGCGTATACGTGTTATTGCTAGCTTGCGGCCAATTTCCATTTGCCTAGCAGCTATATCGGTTTTTGCTCAATGTGTCAGTTAATTTTACTAATGAGCTAAATAGTTGATTAATTAGCCAATCAAACGAAAGTTTTAGCACCTCAATTTGTATAGCTTAAAGCGAGCACGTAATTAATTCTTAAATCCAATTCAATACTGATGGGGTGGCTGAAAAATATATCCTGCACTGAGTCACTTTTATAATAATGAATGAATTCCTCCACACAGGATGTTAGTTCGATTTATTCGCTTTTGTTTAAGTTTCAGTGAGCTATTTCTCGGAAATATATTATTCATAATTTATATTTATATAGCATACGTTCAGTCTTAGCCCAGCCAAGATTTTTTAACAGATAAGAAAACTTCCGCATATTCTTATCTTATTTGTATTAGAGACTCTTGACATTTCTGCGTTTTTTTTTCAGCTCACTCAGCAACCATTTAGTCTTAAAAAGTATATTTTACTCTCGTAATTTGTTGTTAATCTTTTCGCTCTGCATAATGCCGTCTGAACTTGAACCCGATGTTAAGTGACAACAATTAAAATTGATGTCTTCATTTTGTCTACAAATTCGGAAAAATTCATTAAAGCGCTTTCAGTTTGTCCAAAATTTATTGTAGCTGTAAATTCTTGCTGTAAACTGATTTCATAACACTAAATCGTTTAGCTTGATGCAATCATGTTTGAAAAAGTTTTCAAGCCTCGGGCAGCATGTGCTGCAAGTGAATGCCAAAAACATATTGAAAATCAATTAGTGCACTGGAGTATGCTGTCTTTGCCCAGACCATGATGCAGTGCCTCAACTTGCCTCCTCGCCTTGCCTTCCCTCACCTGCTCTCTTGCACGCATAATTCTCTTTTTTTTTTCTGCGAAGGCCACTTGAAGCGAATGACAAAGTTTGTTTACGGCTGCCACTAGCAGTCGGCGGTCTTCACGTCGTAGGCTTCACTGTGGCCAGGCTAGTCAGTCGCTCAACAAGTTGCCTTCAATTAGCGCCAATCGGCGAACAACAACGAAAACCAATTAAGTGACGTTTCAGACGCGTCTGCTCCGAGCTCAAGCGAGTGAAACTCTGCATATCTCTTATCAAATATAATTTTAATTAAAATAATGAATTATCAAATATGCAGCACAAACACTAAACGCTGAACGCCGCTAAATGCTATGGGCTATTCATTTTTGGCACACAGTCTAAATTTTCGTCTAAATTTTCATTGCTCGTAAAGTTCTATTACTCAGTGAGACGCTGAATCACTGGGGATACAAAATATAAAATAAGAAATAGGAAAATACGAAATGCATGCAATTCGTGACCTTCAGCTGGGTAAAACAATGTAGACGCACACATGTTGCTGCCCGTTGTTCCAGAAAACTCAGTTAAATCATATTTTATATGCCGATTTATGACTGCCACGCATTTTGGCCAATTTGGCATGCGCACAGACAGGGTAAATGGAGCACGCTGCAGATCAGATCATGTGGGTGGGCGTGTCTGCGTGTCTGTGTGTGGGTGTGGCATGTCTGCGGTGTAGCAACAAGTGCAAGTTTGCGTATCGCATTAAACTTGATGCGCGCATGCAAACTAGAATACATGTTTATTTATGATGTTCAGGCATTCCATTTCAATTTAGTTTTTGATACATGTATTTCTTCAGAGTTTCACAGGCTGTTCGCCTGCCTGCCTGCCTGTGCTATGTGCGAGAAACGTAAGACGTTTGCCAGCCCCAATGAGGAGATATTATGAAAACATACTTTAATGGGAATTCAGCATATTCAGATCTCGGCTGATTTATGCCTTGCATGTGCTTTATCGAAGGTATGCCTCAGTGCAGCTTTCCTCTCATGTCTCTGATTGATAGCGGCTCAGCATTTAAATGACATACGACCTAGTGACAGCTGACCTTTTGACTGGGCCAGCGCGTGGGCGGGTCTCACACAGAATCATTCGCTTGTAATAAATTAGGCAGTTGCGCAAGTTCAAGAGCAGATTCTGTAATATACATATATATATATATATATATATATATATATATATATATATATATATATATATTCGACATTAATTGGCCTGCCCTTTTGCCTCAAATAAATCAATGCCGTCGTCGCTTGGCCTTGCCGGAAAGTGAAAAAAAAAAAAAAACAAACAAACAAAAAGTCAAATTTATAAAAAGAAAAAACTATCAAATTGTAATTTGTATCGCTCGCTCATCTCTCGCTGGGTTGAACAAATGTTGAATACATTAGAACATCGTGTAATGCGTGTATTTTGTTATTTTTAAAGTTGGCGCCATTTGTTCAACGCTCAACGCTCAATGCCAGCTGCCGGCCCACGCCCCAGATGTTGGTGGTGCTGTTCTATGATGCTGCGGATGCTGGATTGACCACTCGCCATCATCTGGCCACCGGTTTTAGGTTCTGATTACGATGACGTCGACTGGGAGCGTTTTATCGTTGTCATATTTATTTATAGCGTTGCCATTCATTCGAGCACCCTGTATATGGCAGCCGCTTGACTGATTCATAAATTCATCTATTTCGCTTTGCATCTTAATTTGCTCGATTAAGCAGCTCTTTACAGCCAACTACTTGGCTGGGCGGGGCAGGCATCAATTGGCCACGCTTTATTGATAATTATATTCTGTTTACATTTCGTACAACGATTCAAAAGCAAAATATCCACACATATCCACATATATAGAGAGATATAATATTTCTGTTTACTTAACGTTGAGCATTTTTTCGAGCAACATTTATGCTTGCAACATTGTTGCCAATTGTAATTGTTGCACAATGTAAACAAATTTACAAATTGCGCTGCCTTCTTCGACTCGTAAATGCAACAGATTATGTATGTATATACGCCTATATATCTATATATATATTAAACTCTTGCCGCTGTCACAGATCTTAAATGTCCAGTCTTTCCACTTATCCACTTGTCCACGCAGCAGCCACTTCAATGTCTCTGTCAATAGAGCTAAATGGGTCAGGCTCGAGTAAGCAATCAAAATTGTTTGCGTATTATATTTCATTGAAACACTCGGCTCATGATATAAAGTAGATATATATATACTAAATGCTAAGCTAAATATATATGTATATATGGTCACATTAATGTCTATTTTAATGTATTCATCTTGCTTCTTTCTATTGCTATTGCTTCCCCTCCTCCTTTTCCGCATTTGCATACATTTCCAACATTTCAAAGTTTCTAGAAATTTTATTATTTATCTTGGCTATTTAACGTTTTGCCTATTCTCTAGTCTTGGCACACATCCTCTCTTGTTGTTCTTTGGGCTTAGTTTGCGCCATGCCTGAGTGCTCGAAACAAGTTCTTAGCAACAAGTTGCAAAAGTTGCTAAAGCTTTTGTTTACATTGTTGCGCGAGATGCTTTGCAGCAATTAGTTAAGCCGAACTTGAAGTAAAGTTTGACAATCTCCAGCAAAGTAAATAAATTAAGTTTCAATAGGAGTAAAATCAACATAAATCGTTCATTTTTTAGCTTGATGAAAAAGATGGTAAAGCAGTTTAATGATAAGTTAAATTTGGTTTGTTAACTCAACTTTCTGTAAATAAATCGCATAGAAATTTATTTTTTGGCATTTAAAAATAGTGCTGGCAATATTTATTGGGCCATGAAAGTTTCTGCTGCTGGCGAAAGTAACTATGGCTAATTTATAAACTATTTGTTGTTTTTAGCATAAATTAGAACAAGCAGCACGACAACGTTGCCTATGCAAACACATAAATTAGCCGCTGCTGATCTCATGCAAAAATCTGCCACAAATGGTTCGAGCACTATAAATTTTAATGTGTTTATAAATAAGCAGCAGACGCAGCAGCAGCTACAAACATAAACTCTATAAATTAAAAATCGCACACAGTTCCAATTAAAATGCCAAAATCAGAATAACACCAAAAAGTTCAACAACAACAGCAAAAGCGAAGAAAAAGAAGAAAAGCGTTTGAAGCCCTGCAACTTTGTTTGAAAGCGCGCGCCAAAAAATAAAAAAAAAAAATCACCAAAAACAAAACACAAAATAAAGACAGCTGCAACATGTTGATAAGCAACGAAGCCGGCAAATTCGAGTAGCGCGAGCGTAAGCGTCAGTGAGAGCGAGCGAGCACGAGAGAGAGAGAGGGAGAGCGCACAGCATCAGCAGCAATGCTGCTGACGTCGACATTGGAGCCGGCTACATTTTTGCCCTTGCCGAAGGTATTCAGAAACTCTGACGGAGTATGTGACACAAGAGCATAACAAATGTGAGAGTGTGTGTGTAAGTGTGAGTGAGTGCGCTCATTGAGTACGTTGTGTATATAGACTATTGATTAGCACTGATTACACTTGATCAATTTGCTAGGTCTTGCATTGGGTTGAGCTTAATTTGATTTTAATTTGTATTTTTAATGAATTATATATGAATATATGTGTGTATATAAATATAAAAAATATTAAATATTTAATTACATGTATGTTAATTTAAGATTAATTGTTTTTAATACCAGTAGTAAATTAAGTACTTTTAAATATTTCCTAAACATATATTTAAAATAAATTATATTTAAAAATAAAATTAAGGCATATATTTGATGTATTTTAGTATTTATTATTGTATTTTAGTATTAATTATATACACACATAATTAATAATTTTTATATTTTATTATTAATTAATAAATTATTAATTAAAATTTGTTTTTAATTTTTATTTTTAGAAATTGTTTAAAAAAAGTTTAATTATTACAATTATATTTATTGCTGTACATTTATATTTATATGTACATATACATTAGCCTCTTCATTATATGTATCTGTATATATATTTATGCACTTTTTCACACAGCAGTTAGTGTATTTGAGCATCGGCTTACCGCTGTTCTCCGCCATTTCGGGTTGGCTTTGCGTTTGCGTTTACGTTTGCTTGGCGAACAGTCGCAATTTTACAGTCGCTGTGGCCGAACGTGCGCGCGGCCAACGAGCAAACCAAAACTGAACCGAATCGAACTTCAAAAGAGCCGTTAAAAACGACAACAAATTCAACTAAACGAAAAGGCATGGGAAGTGCATTCATTTCACATTCAATTCATTAATTGCCCACCAAAAAGAGAGATAAAAAGAATAAATAAATAAACGACTTGGTGTCTTCTTGTGTGGCTAATTCAGTAGTTCGCGCTCAGTCAACGCTAATTGGCTAAATCTTTGCATTTGGCCAAAACTAACATCGAGTTTCAATATTTAACTGCGTGAACGAGCATTTCGAATTTCGAGTGTTTTTGGGCTCCATTTCGGCCAATTGTCAGTTACCAATTAATTGTCAATTGTCACTTGCCGGTAAAAAAGAAATTGAATTCGCGAAATTGTTTTGTGTTTTGTGCCAAGAAATTGGAAAAGTTAGAGAAGAAGAAACAACTGGTTTCTCTGTTGACTTGAATTAGAAGTACTAAAGGTTAGTAGCATATAAATTTATATTTCTAAGTAGTATATTTCCCAATATTTGTTAATCGTAAAGCACTAAAATACAATTAAAATCAAATGTATAAAACTATGAAATAGTAAATATGATTTATTACCAGATTAAAAAGTAGCTGAAGCATAAAATCAATTAGCTATAACATCATACAAATTAGCACCTGGATAATAAAAGTCTTGCACATATTTACATTATTCCGAATATAATTAAGGCTATACACATGTCATATATAGCAAATGTATGAATATTTACGTCGTTGAGTTGAGCCTTATCAAATACCTGGAAGTCGTCATATAAAACCTTAAGCTAACTGTAATAAAGAAAAGGCACAAGTTTTGAGAAACTCTCATTAGCAAAATTCTTGCTTTATTAATTCTACTTGTATTTCAAGTGAAATATTATAAATTGGCTTCCTTGTTATAAACAATGCTGCTTATAAGGCATAAGCGAGACAGTTTCGAATTACTCGAAGAATTCCATCAAAGAACCAAAGCTTCGATTGATATCAAAAAATATGTGTGCTATTAAAGAGCCTCAGGGGAACAGCTAAAAAAAAATAATACGTTTTTAAATTCCCCAATAGTCATACATATATGTTAAAATACAATTTTGGGAATATTATTTATAAATATAATAATCAAAAGAAAATAAAGAGATCTTGAAAGGAAAAAAAAAATAGGATTGAATATTGAAGTTGAAAAGATTTAAAAAAAAAAAAAAAATAAAGCCAAATGTTTAGGCAAATTGTAATTCAATACTTGCATTTCCATGGGAATCAAATATTCAAAGAAAAAAAATAAAATAAATAAATAAAATCTAACAAAATGAAAGTAAGCTACTATAAAAATCAAATGACGAACCTTAAAGACAGCATATTGGCCTGGCAGACTTTATTTATTCATTTATTGTAGCTATACTTAGGACTATTATTATTTGTACTCTAATTTACATAGAAATAGTAGCTCAGCAGCTTCGAAAATTTCACCAACTTGCCTATCTATGCATGTCATTTTCTTGGACCGAAAGCAGCTAGCAAACACACTCTAATTATAAGTGCGAAATGGGCTGTCCCTTTTGTTTGAACCGACCAGCAGAGCAGAGCAGAGCAGAGTCCCCCTTCCCCCATTCACCACACACTTAACTACAAGATGTGTCCCCCCGGCCCACAAAGTCAGATTTACTTTGTGGGCCGGGGGGACACATCGCCTTGAAGTGGAGTTAATAAAACAGTAGATTTATGTACTAGATTAGTGACGTCAACAAAGGTTCCGGATAGTATTGTTGTAGCAGTGGTAGTAGCTGACTCCAGACACAATTTTCCAGCTCATGGCTGTAGATATATATTTATATACATGTATATATAGGTTAAAATCCGTTTATTAATGAGCTGTCAGCTATGGACAAAGATGGCACAGCACAGCCGAATTGAATTGAAGCTTCAATGTGGATTTCACGCTCTTTATGTCCAAATCCTTGGCTCATCAATTAACGTCGCCGGCTACAATGCGTCGCGTTGTCCTTGCCACAATTTTGTCAATCAAAAGCACATTTAGCGCTGCTGTTGTTGCTGTTCTTGTTGTTGTTGTTGTTGTTGCTGGTCGTGTAGCCAGGGCATATGCATTCCATATTCATAAGTCGACAGAGTGTGTCCAAAGCTTACGCCGCTTCCAGGTAGCCAAAAAAGAAAAGCAACAACAACAACAACAACAACAACAACCAAATCGATTTGAGTGTCGCCGCTGGAAGGCAACAGCTCCCCAAAAACTCGAAATGACCTTCAGCAGTGGCAACTCCTCCTGCTGCCCTCCTCCCTTACATGTAGGCAATGATAGAGACGGTCGGTTGGTTGGTCCGTCGGTCCGTCGGTCCGTCGCTCAGTCCGTAGCCAAATGGCGAACACGTCGTTGCTTTCGGTGGTTCATAAATAAAAAAGTAGACGACGGCACATTTCTTGCCAGGCTACGCGCGTTCAGGTGCTCGCTCGCAACGCGCATATATTTAGATATTTAGCAGCACACTAAAAATACATTCGAGTATGTTTTCTTTTTTCATATACTCTTATATATGTATATACTTCTTTTTTTTTTTTTTTTTTTTTGGTTATTGCTTTGGCAATGTTGCCGGCAAACAGGAAAATAAAGCCCTGCACAAATGTTGGAGGCATGCGAATGCCGAAAAACATTTTGGCTCAGCTTGGGACAATCAAAAGAATGCCAGATGCACAAAAAGAACAGAGAACAAAAGAAGAAGTTGCAAATATATATATATATAAAAAGCGAATTTGAAATACACTTGCAGAGCCAACTATAGCGACATAGATACTCCATAAGGATTCCAAGTTCGATTGGCATTTCTGTTATCCGGGAGTAAGACACTGTTTTTAACTGCAGTTAGCCTAACAGCATAAGCTGCTTATGTTTCTTTTGCACAGCTTTTTAAATGTATAAGCGGGCAAAGTGTAGAGTATCAAAAAATAAAAGCAAACAAACAATGCTAGGCATAAACCAAAACAAAAAGTGGCAGAAGACAATATGATAAACTTGTGTGCAAATGGGAGTACAAAGGAGCAGAGAGAGAGAGAGAGAGAGAGAGAGGCAAGGGCAGAGCCAGAGCCAGAGGCTGGTAGGGTACAGTGGAGGGCACAACACTAACAACAATTCGCAAAGAGCATAAAAATAAAAATGAAATAAGAAATGGCATAAAAAATGCAACAGTCTCGTCGAGCAACAGGAAATGGCGAGCAGCGAGCAGCGTTATGCGAAACGAAGCCCAGCAATTCACACACACACACACACACAGACACATGCATCAATGAAGAAGTACTTGGAAGCTGGCGATGAAGGCTCGAAGCAGCTCGGATTTGGATGCGCTGGCAGCTTCATTTGGAGCTGGGGCACTTTAGTTGCCAGTTGGCGCATTTCAAATGTGGGCCAGGCCGTAATGTGTGCCGCCGTGTCCAGTTTGGCTTCGCTGCTCGTCTTTCGGGCACTTGGCACGCTTTAAATGCTTTTGGGCCAAGGTTAACGCGAAGCACACACACACGCACACACATACACACTTAATAATGGCCCCAGAAGCCGAGCCAGCGCCAGTAAATAGAAGAAAATTCCCAAATACAAATTGTACAAAAAAAAGGGAGAGAGAAAAAAATAAAAAACGTAGGCTCAAAGGCCGCAAGGGGCGGAGTCGAGTGGAGCGCAAAGATAAAAGCGTAAATAGAAGCTAGGCACGAAATGTTCGTTTCATTCGAGATGGGCCAGGCTGCAGAGCTGTCCTCGGCGGGAGCTGCGAGTGTGTGTATTGAAATTGTGACTGTGCACGGCTGTGGCCAGGTCAACTTACAAACAGTTAGATAAATTACAAAAAAAAAAACAGAAAAAGAAGAAGAGAGAATGAAACACAAAAATATCCCAGCAGGAAGCGGGTGACGAGATCATGAGATTTTCATTTAGAAACTTCAGGGCAGCTTAACATTTCGCTTATGAATTATGCATGATTAAAGTCCTATATAATGTATATACATATATAAGTCTAATATATATGCTCTTATATCTTTATCCTGAAAAAAACACAGCTCGTCTCATTACACGCAGTTCGACCGGGCGCCGCGCGTGTTTAGTGACCGCAGTTTAAGCAAACTGTTGGCTAACTTGCTTGGGCACACGCTCGTGTCCTGGCCCTGCCCATTTGAGGTTGTCACCAGCACGCCGCCCTCTCGCTCACACGCCCGCCAGCATTAGCTGTGCCATCTCGCTCTCTGCTAACTTTGCGTGTGTGTAATGAATTTAAAGTTTGCCTCACATACATTTTTCATACGCTTGCAAATTGTTATGGTTTTTTTTTTTCTTTTTTCCTTTTTATGGTGCCCACGCAACCATCTCGGCTGAAGCCTGCTATCCAAAACCCAGTCACACACCCGGCCCCCCCGCAAACCCCAACCTCGATTAAGTACTCTGCTGTGGCACATTTTCTATTAAGTGGGACGCGCGTTTGTCAACGTTGCGTGGGTGTTGACTAATTCTGTATGTGTATGCGTGCGTATGCGTGTGCGTGTGTGTGTGTGTCTGTGTGTGCGTGAGTCCTTGTTGTCCTTGACAGTGCCGCACGAGACACGATTATTAATTTGCAATTGCTGCTAATTGCATGACATTTAGCTCATCTCCACACGGCGTCCGGCACCTGGATTCCACCTGTGCTTGCTCATCTATTTGCGCGCATTGCGCAAGTGTTTAGATAAAGATAACGTAAGCGACGATTAGATAAGTAAACCTCTAGTCGTACAAACGTGCCCGAAATCGAAACATACATATGTGGCTATGAGCTAATCGCTTAAACATCTTGAAATTCTTTGTTTTCTATTTTCTTTCTCTCTCTGCATTTTATGCTTCCACTTGAATTGCGCCAGTTAAATTCTTTGATTTCTTCAGTTTGGGTCAATAAACAAAATTGTATAAATAGATAAACTATTTCGCTCTAGTGCCCAACTGTGGCAAAAAAATTAATTTGCATAAACAAAAACGCGAAAATTCTTCAATTCAATTCCATTTGTTCAGAAACAACATGTTTAAATATTAAATTGAAAAGATTTTTTAATTAAAAGCACAACTAGCTGAAATGAATTTGCAAGTAGAACAAAAATACTGGGAAAAATAGTGGGATATGTTCATAGTATTACCAAATTCAGATTTCAATCTCTACTGCAATTATCGGCTCACATTTCATGCTCTGCTCGTAATTAACACGTAATTAACAGATTATGGCCATAAATCAGTGTAAATAATGCCATAAAAATTAATTTGAAACAAATTGTGCGCCATTTACAACGCAGCTGAATGAGGCGAGCTTCCCTTTGCTGCTGGCGCTTGATGCATTGCAAATTGTTGACATTAAGGCGGACATTCATATTTATTTATATATATACATATATGTATAGACGGCGATCGGGCGATCTATTTATGTGGCGATTGATTGAGCGACGCCAGGCGAGACGTCAACAAATACTATAATAAAGAGAGCGATGCGATGCGCTTTATAAATAGCCGAGAATCTAATCGATACGCCTGCCATTTGATGCCATTTGATTAGCTTGAAGGGGCCGAGCCACACCCACAGCCACAGCTACAGCTACAGCTACAGCTACAGCATTTCCTGAATATTTGACCGGACTGGGCGGCGTGTCCTTGAACTCTTATGCCACTGGCAGGGGCCCACGCGCCAAATAAATCTAAGGCGCAGGCATTGCCAGCCACGGGCACTGAAAAGGCCCAAGCCACTCGACCAAGTGTTTACACAACATACACTATGTATATACATATATATGTATATATAACGGAAAAAAAGTTTGATTGGCTTTGTTTGTTGTGTGCGGAACATGCCGAAGTATGCATAATTAATATGTAATTAAGAACAGTTTTTAGTTTTCATTGCACAGCATTTGAAAGTCGATCAACTTTTGCCCCAGCTCTGCTCTCCGCTCTCTCTCTCTCTCTCTCTCTCCCTCTCTCTCTCTCTGTCTAGGCACATTGCGCATACGCCATGTTGACGGGCTGCAAACTTGAACTTGGCTGAGATTCTTTTGTGCTGCCAAAGTTGGCTGTTAATTGAGCTCTGAAGGACTCTAGCAACTGCTGCAACTGCAATTGAGAAGAGCCAAAAACCAAAAACCTAAACAACATCAAATTATTCAATGCGCCGCAGGCGATTTGCGTAGGGAACTTTTCTAATTAGGCAACGTGGCGCGGCGACTCTTTCATTAGAAACCAAGCAGAATTGTTGTTTTTCTTCGTTTTTTTTTTTGCGGTTCTTTTATAGTTTATTTCTGCTCTGAATTCTAGGCCCAGACTCTGGCCATATTGAAGTTCTTTGACGAGCCGTGCCCTTTTTAGGCCTTTCTCTCTTTTTTTTTTGTGCTATTTTGTTGTTGTTGTTGTCGTCTGATGTCTAGCCGAAAATACTGTCGCATTTTGCAAGTTCATTAAACTGAAGTGTCATTTTTTTTTTTAATTTTTTTTTTTTATTATTTTGAATATTTTTTATTGACGCTCAAAGTTCAAGCTCAAAGCAAAGGTATCTGTTGTAATAATAAATCAGTAAGCTGTGCATGATATGCGGGTTCTGCGCCTTCGGAATTGTTGAGGCAAGCAAATTGAGCATTACACTGAAGAAAAATAATTAGTTTGTTGTGTTTTTGAGAGCTGAAATACAAGAGGTAATTGGCTTCGATCTAAGGATCATTTATGTTGATTAATTTTCCGCAAAGTTTTCCTAGTCATTTATCTGTTTATTACTTAATTTAGCTTTGTGGCCAGGTCTTAATTAAGTATTACACTTGAACAGTCGCAAAATCTTTCTGGGTCATTGTTGCTCAGTTGTGAGTATTGTGGTCTAATTGCTCTTGCTGTTGATGTTCCATGAGATAAGCGAAAAGAGCGTCGACTGATAAGATAAGAGCTCTGATAACAAGTAAGAAAAAAAAAAGAAAGAAAAGAAATATTCTTTCAGAAGTAGCTCAGGCAGAAAATGGAGTCAACTTGTTGACCAAGTTAGTCAATTCACAAAATACGGCAGCTGTAACAGAAGCCGCCTTCGTCAACAACATCATTATCACCATCATTATTATTGTCATCATTAGATTGCTCATCATTTTGCATATTTATAGCATTTTTTAAAGTCCAAGCCCTGTCGGGCCATAGAATTTATAATGCCTCTGCTCACCCCGCCCTCCCCACCTCGAGGGGACGCCCCTGGCTAGGCCTAGCTGAGCTCGCTCTTTGGGCAATGTAGAGTATTACATCATTAATTCAATGAACCAAACTCATCAAGTGGCCCCACGCTGACAGTCGAAGAGCAGTGAAACTCAGCGCTCTCTTCTTTCGGTCTTTCAGTCTTTCTGTCTTTGATTAATTTCTGTTGAACTTTTTTGTGGATGGTTTTATGGCCACTTCTAGGGATTAATTAACAAAAAAAATACTTTGACGCCTCGTAAGCCATAAAAAGCGTTTTGCATATTCTCTTACCAGCTTGCTCTGCCCAAAAACAAAAACAAAAAAATATATATAAACTATAGCACATTTAAGATTTGGTTGAGCAAATAAAAAGAATATGTTGAGGTTGGGGCGAGTGCTTTATAAATTGGTTAGCTGCAAAAACCTGTCAAGCGACACTTCCCCAGAGAAAACACAAAGCAACGAGAGAGAGGGAGAGCGAGAGAAAGAGAGAGGGAGTATGATGACTATATTATGCTATTTGGAACAGCTGAAGATGCCAAATCAAAAGCAGAAAGCAAAATATAAACATTTTAAATGAGGCCTTTATTCAATTAAACCTGCACCAAAAACTAGCTGAGAATTTGAATTCTAAAGTTTATGTTTAACTTAATTAAATCTGTTTTTAATTTATTGCGCACTTAACTTTTGTTATATAAAAATAAAAAATAAATACAAGATTGTCAAAGATTTCTTTGATTTGCATTCGCGCCTAAGCAAGTTGTAAATTTTTGATTGCGTTTGCCTAGATATTAGTTTAGTTCTGATTTATTGTTAATGACAGTTGACTTTATACAGGTTTCGACGTGCTTCGCTCTAAATTTCATTTATTGTATTTCGCATTTTATTTGGCTTCAATTTTCATGCGTGATCGCTTATCACGTTGCCCAGACAGTTCATCGACGCAATTTTGCTTTGCTTTCTGGTTCTGGTCACCAAAAGAGGAGAAGATGGAGAAGAAGAAGATGAAAGAAACTTGTCGCTTGCCTTAGTTATGTTTGTTATTTGGGTTTGATTTTGATTCGGTTCTGGTTGTTTTCGACCTGATCTTGAATTTCGCATGCCAGGCGCATAAAGTTGAAGGTGTTTTTGTATGGGTTTCTTTGGCTTAACTGTTGATGCCGTAAGACTGTTTACGGGTATCGCATTTATAGCCGTTTCTTTCACGCATTGAATATTTGATTTAAGTTTTGGGCACAACCTAATTTGATTTTGAGCATGTCAACCGTCCTTTCGCTCTGTCGCTCTGTAACACACCCAAAGCATGATTTTTATGGCTCAAAAGCATTTGCAATTGCCAAATTGATTTTGTGAAAACTTTTCACTTGTATTGTGGCTCTGTGAGTGTGTGTGTATGTGTGTGCTCGCAATTATAATGTCATCATGTTTTGGTAGCTTAGCTGCGACCGTTAAGCATATTTTATGGCCCAAGTTCGAAATTTTAACAATTTATATTGGGTATTTTGTTTTTATTTATTTATTTTTTTTATATAAATATTTATTTATTTTTTTATTTTTATTTTTTGGAGGGTGTGCCGTTGTGTGAATAATAATTTTAATTATGCGCTTAAGTGTGTGAATTTGTTGAACACGACAAGCCCCCGGGTGAATATTTAAGTAGCTTCTAAATGGAAATAGCTGAGGTGCCAACCACAGCCGAGACACAAACCACAACAGCAGAGCGTAAATTTTCAATTAAAAACTCCGGCTCAATGGCATCGAAAGTTTCCATAAAAAAATCAATAAATTGAATAGAAAAATCTGTCAACTTTATGCTAAAAATATGACAACAGAGAAGCGAGGACATTGGCGCTGGCGTACAAAATTAATGTGCATTTAATATGCTTGAAATTTGCATTGGAAAATACCACAATATACGCAACACATTTCCGGCACATATTGGCGCCGTTCTTTCATGCCGTAAATCTTTTCGGCCAGCATTAGGGAAATTATTTTTTTGATGCGTGTCGAGAGAAGGACAAGAGTATATTAGCTTTGCAGCTTGGCCTGTTGTTGGCTGTAGGACATATTCAAGTTAAAATTGGAAATATTGATTAAATTTATTTTGTTAGCTGTTTTTATAAAGTGAATATATATAATTAATATGTAATATCTTCCTCATTTATATGATGATATTATATAGCAATGAATCAGTTTTATTAAATTTAGATAAAGCCATCTTGCAGTCGGTTATAGCCAATCGCCAGCTCTTACTTATTACAGACAATTCTTGTTTTGCTTTAAGCTTCGTCCCGCAATCTCTCCTGTCCTGCCTTCCTATCTTCCTCCTCCTCACTCCCACACCGCATCACACTTCGGTGGCTCTGCTCACCGCAACAGACAATGGAAAAGCTGCGTGCCATGCCAGCCTCGAAACCAATATCGAATTGAAAATTCCATTCGGAAATATTTTTGTGCGGTTTTGCAATTAACATGTTGGCCATTTTGACAGACATTTTTACCTAATTTGCTGTCAAATTTATTTGAATCGATTATTGAATTAACATTCTCGAAATGTGTTCTCTGATGTGCTAAATTTGCAAGTTAATTGAGTTGAAATAGATTGCAAATTAGCTGAGAGCCGAGTAGAGTTCAGCGTGAGGCCAAATGAAATGCTTGCAGCAGTTAAATTTGCATTTTTAATGCAATTTTTCGCGCAGACCACGCCCACGCAGTGAAATTAGGGAGAGGGAAAGTCGCAAAGGCTGCAGGATGAGCTGCGAGCTGCAAGCAGCTAAAAAAAATAAATACAGAAAGTAAAAACCTGAAATATGCGCTGAGGGAAATTCACTTTCTTTCATTGTGTACCCTGTAAGGGCAGCAGAGAGCGGGTATATTGGATTGGAAGTAAGGGCACATGGGATTTTAATAGGATATTCAAATGCAGACTCTGTTTAAATAGTTAAATAGAGCTTTCTGCTGCCACTTGATTTACAGGGTATTTTTATTTTTATTTTTTCCTCATCTCTTTTGAGTGCATCTTCTGCTTTTTCAGCCCTTAGTTTTTCTTCCTTTGTTTTTTGTGCCTTTGTTGCGCGTTTATTTTTGTTAGTTTCACTTATTTTCTTTGTGCAGCTGTGACAGTAATCTAGCCTTTGTCTAGGACCTGCCTGCTGCCTGCTGCCACTGCACTCCACCCTCTGCTCAGATCCACACCCCAGCCATGGGGTAATCCGCGACATTTTGCGACTTGTCACAGATTTGCGCATTGTTTTGTGCCGCCAAAGTCATTTGTTGTCTGTTGCTGTGGGAACTTGGAGTGGCATACATACAAACAAACATACATACATATATAGAACGGAACGAAATAGAAACTTAAGAGTGGCAGCGCCTAATTTGAATTTGTTTGGCAAAGTGACAGCCAACAAACAGCAACAACAATAAACAACAACAAAATAAAGTACAAACAGAAAAAGTACAAGAAATTAATGCACATTTATTCAAGTTGAAGACATTGAACCCTAGCAACTTTGGCTGAGCACAAAACCTAATTGAAACGAAACGCAGCCAATTACTCAGCTGTCAATGGGCTCAGCTAAATATAACTCTCTTTTGGGCAGCAAAAAATGTGGCTAATTAACAGCATATGACCGGGCATAAACACATACATACACTCTATACATGCATACATACATAAATGCTAAGACATAATTTAGCTGAATAACTGACCTAATCAATTCAAGCTGTCTCACCCTTTGCTCTCGTCTCCTTATAGGTGAGCCTACATGACCGTGTCTCTGTCTATCTGCTGGGTAACTAAGCGAAATGCAACTCAATTTATTTGTGCGCATAAAAAACAATTCCCTCAACAAACCTACAGACAAATGGCACAAATTTTCCCTAGAACTACAACAGTAACAACAACTACAACATTTACAACTAAAACAAGCAGCCAGAAGCAACAAGAAAAATAGCCAACATTTTTGTCGGGCTCGCCGAAAATGATGAAAAAAACAAAAACAACATACATATACATATATATACATATATGTATATACATACATACATACATACATCTGTAGATATGTTGAAGAAAATTCCAACATTTGATACAAACACAAAATGTGTGCAATGCCTGGGCTGGCAAAATATTTGCTTGTTGATTTTCGAGCGAGCGCTTTGGCACAACTGTGCGTATGTGTAATGCATAGCATATGCATATACTATACATATGTATATTGCACATGTATATATAACGCATACGCCGCGTGCAACACGCGCAATTAAGCAAAACCAAAATACTAGCGTGGAGCTTCAATAAAATAAAAACATCCAAAAACGCAGCCAAAAAGCCAAATGAAAAACGAAAAACCCAAAAATCGAAAACGAAAAAAAAAAAAAAACAACCGCATTTAATTTTGCCAGCCTCGGCGACGGCGTGTGCATAATAAATTAAATTTAGAGTGTGCTCGATAATTAATAAACAACAGCAACAAAATGCAATAAATGTCTGCGAGTGGGGCGGAAGGGGTGGGAGGGGCAGGAGCCGCGGCAGGCGTAGCACTGGCCAAATCAAACACTTGACCATAATCAGTCAATCAGCCGGCAAACGGGAACGCCGCTGGCCTATCGCTAATGAAGTTGTTGCGTTTATTTGTCGTGCGGCTGCGACCCACGCATATTAATAAACTAAATGCAGCAGTTGCTGTCGCTGTTGCTGTCGCTGTTGCTGCTGCTGCTGCTGCTGTTGCTGCTGCTGTTGTTGCAGTTGCAGTTGAAACGAGGCTCAGCTCGTTCAGCATTGGTCAGAGCCAATTAGGCGCATCGATGCGGCGCGCATGTTTAGCTCCAGACACAAGCCACATGTCGCACGGATAATTTGATGCTGTACACACACGCACACACACACACACACATACAGAGCACACATCTGTATATGTTTGCGTGTGCATTAAACAAGCTGTGAAAACAATTTATGCAGCCGAATAGCCACGTTTTGAAATGAAGCAGGCACTTGGCAAATAAATAGCCAATAGCTTAGCGACTTGTTTATGAGATATTATGAAAAATAGATCTAGCCAAAACTTATTGGATTTATGTAAACAGCATTTAGAGAATATTTATATCGAACTGTTTAGCTGAGGCTCTCATAGCCTGCGCTATGTTAAGTATTTATAGTCTTTAAAGATGATCTAGACAATTGCTAATGGATGGCGCAGATATCATCATGCATACGCATAACATATTCATATACCATCAAACTAGGTGTGTGTGTGTGCGTGTGTGTGTGAGTGGCTGACCTAGTTAGCGTAAGTGCTATAGCTGGTCAGCGCTGTGTGCTGGGGTCAACAAAACACGAACTGAGCGAGCCGCCAACGCACTCAGCAAACTCAACAACAACAACAACAACAACAACAACAACAACAACTACTACTACAAAAACAAAAGAAAAAACAAAAAAGAAAGAAAATATGTTTGAATAAATAGTTTTGTGTGTGTGTGCGTATAAGCGTTGTAAGAGCCCAAACAGGTTGTCGTCTGGCAGGTGCTTAGAGCCACTTGCCGCAGGGCTAAGCACGTGCAACAGGATGTGCGCCAAAGCAGAACAGAAAACAAACGAGCGCAAGGATACGCTTGTTAGGCCAGCGGAAGCGGAAAAGACAATTCCTAATACACTGCAGCAGCAGCAGCAGCAGCGGCAGCGGCACTTTGTAATTAAAGTGTTTAATGCGGCTTTTGTTGCTGCCACGCCTGCAACTGCAGCTGCGCCACCTTGCACCACCTTGCACCACCTGCTGTGCTTAATTGGGTCACGTGAAATGCGCTTATTCAAATTGCTGCTAGATCTTGCCTGCAGCCTTTGCCTTTAGCCACTTAATTGACTTTCAGTGCGGCTACTGCCAAGACTTGCTGTTGTTGTTGTTGTTGTTGTCGTTGCTGCTGTTACTGCAACGGCTACTGCAACGGCAAACAACTCAATTAGCTTGTAAAAATGGACCAAAGGGCAGCTCTGCAGCTCTTTTCGCACTGCATAATTTGTAGGTCAGCATATACAAATTCTCGGCAGTAAATTGCATTCAAATGTTGTTAACAAAGTGCTTTGTCTACTGCGGCAGGAGGAGGAGGAGCAGCAGCAGGAGCAGCCGCAGCAGCAGCTTAAGGGATTATGTCAGAGCCTAAGAAACTAGAGTGTTAAATAAAGAGTTTAAGCCAAATCAAGTGTAGATTCTTGCATGACTTCAGCTCAGTCAGATTTCAATGAATAGTTATTTAGTATTTAACTGCACAATATACCCCTTGTTTAGTGCTCCACAGGGTATACACATAACTTAATAAGACAACAAATACAGACAACAATTCTTCATTTCAAATTTCACGCTCACTTGCCCGGCTGCCAGCCCAACTTATCACAATACTTCCTCTCTCTCTCTCTCCCCCTCTCTCTGTCACTCTTTTGCCTGCCTGCCTGCCTGTTAGCTCCTGGCCATTAGAGCCAAAATGTCTGCCCAACATGGCAACGCAACCAAAATAAAATAAAATAAAATGGAATGTAAAAAACCAAAACAAAACGAAGCGTGCAAAATGCTCAAACGCCGTCGACTTTTCTCCAATTTGATTAAGTTCAATTTGGGCAACTTTCTGTGCTTTTGTTGCCACGCCCACTGGCTAGAGCGGAGGTCGCTTTATTTTCACTCAACTTTTGCAGTTAACTTGAGCAACAACAACAACAACGACAACAACAACGGCAGCAACAACAATGAACATAAATAAAAGAACAGAAATGTTGGCTTAACTTTGTTGGCTTGGTGGAAATTGTGATTCCATTAGGAAAACGTCTGCGACTCGAATGCCATTTAAGTTTTGCTGACATTTATTTAGTATCCCATGTGTGTGTGGGTGCGTTTGCGTGTGTGTGTGTGTGTGTGCGTATGCCCAAATGGCATGACTGAGACGTGTCAAAGACACTGCAGCAGCAAAAGTGGCAGCCGCATTAGAAATCGAAGCTGATTTGCATTGACAATATAATTATAATAAGTAGAATACAAATTGTAATGGAAATGCAAATTGAAAATTGAAATGAAATTCTGTCAAACGTGCCGCATGCCGAGGGTGGTTCGACGTGTTCTCAATCAATTTGTATTTTGGCTATATTTAAATTTAAAAGGAAACAGAAGAGATCCAGTTGGACAGCTGCCCAAAAATGGCTAAGAAATATATGCCAAACTGATTTTTCAGCATATACACTATAACATATAGATAATATATTATATATACTGCAATATATGATATTTTCGTCATTTAAAAGTTTTTTTCTAGTACTTTTCAAGCATCCCTCAAACCACTTGCTCCCGATAAATTATGGCATATTTCTGAACAAGCTACTTACGATAAACCCACGCATACACTCTCCTACACACCCACTCACACACTCACATATAAACACCAGCTGTAATCGTATGAATTTCGAATTTAGCATGGAATTGAAATACATTAGACTTTTGGCCAGGCCTATTAAATCAATTAAATGCCATGAATATTTCAATTTGCCACTGCACATGGAACATGTCCGAGTGCAATAACGACAAATGCAACTCAAGCTGCGCTGGGAGTTCGATTCGCATGCAGCTGGGCCATGCGGCGGCCACAGGCCACAGACAACAATTGCAGCTCACTCAAACTAATCAGTTGTTTCAATATTTGCCCAGAGTCCGGCTGGGTCACTCAATAGGCAGTCTTGGCCAGGAAACGGAAATGGACGGCCAGCGGACGGAAGTGCTGCGTGCGCAACCAGTTATGAACTGATTTCTATCCCATATAGCCCGATGCAGGCCGAGGCCAAGGCTGAGGCTGAGCGCCAGGCTCAGCTTAAGCTCATTGATTTCCTCACACTCACTGCTAAAAGTGCGACACTTCTTAAGCAATTTTAATAGCTTCTCGTTGTAGCTTTGTTTGTTTTGGCAGCGGCGACGATATTTCATAAAATTTTAACTGCCTGAGCTGCCAGTCGAATGGACTGTGCTCTAATCTAATGTAATCTACCTAATGTGCTGTTATCAGCATCATTATCAACAGCATTATGATCATTAGCTCGTCAAATTACCAATTCATTTTAATCATAATCTCTGCAACTTATCTTCACATCTACATGATCTTATCATCGTGTTATAGTCAACTTCAGCATTATCATAATTATCTTTAAAGTCCTCATTATCAATATCCTCGTCTGGAAAATCTCTTCTCCTTGGCTACCCAGATACTTCCTTCTGCCTGTTACATAATTTCGCATTAAGCCATAATACCCCATTTACACATTTTGAAAAGGAAGCCGCACAGGAAGCGAATTCATTAGGAACCAAATTCATTTGGCTGTAAGGAAAAGCAACCTATTGAATTTTCATGAGACAAAAAACAGAAAAAGAAAACTTTTAGCAAAGATAAACAGCTCAGGCCACAGACTGCAGCGAGACAGTTGACAAATGGTGGAAAACAAACGGTTTTTCCTTGACTTTTCCGCCACTCTTCGCTAGTTGATATAAAGTTTTTGATTAAGCATGATTTATTATTAATTATTGCGAATTGCTGCGAGTTAAATGTAATTAAATTTTGTCCGTATTTTACTCGCCTTCAACACCTGCCAATAGTAGTTGGCTTAAAAGCTTATTTGCCGCGTTTCTTGACCTTTTTTTTTTTTTGTATTGTGCATTGTTTTTGTGCGCTTCCTTTTGCCTGCTTTCCGCTTCTCCTTTTTCCTATAGAGCATAAATAATAAATATATAATATGTTGAACTGAAAGCCGTTGGATGATGTTGCTGCTGTGGTTGTTGTTGTTGTTGTTGCTGCTGCTGCTGCTGTTGCCTTTGGTGCTCAGGACGCGGCTGTGCAAATGAGCAATAATAAAGCCGGAAAAAAAAAACTTTTGGCTGTTAATGCGCAAGCATTAAAATAAAAAGCATGACGTCCAAGTACCCACTCACGCACACACACACACTTACAGCGAGACGAAAGAGAACCCAAAAGGCGAAGCTGTGAAATGTAAAAAAAATGAATTCATAAATTGGAACAGCGCAAAATGTTGTTGTTGGGATGCTGTAGGGTGTTGAGCACTTCTGGGCAAGCCCATCCCATTGGGCCATGGTCCAGTAGCTTTTTTAGCCTGGCCATAAAGCATAATCAAGTTGCAGTGACGTGGACGAGGACGAGGACGAGTGAGAGCGAGTGTGAGTGTGAGGGCGCCTCAGTGCTTCCTGGCTCAGCCATTTCGCAATGTTTATTTCAAAGACTGTCCGAAAATGGCTGCATTTAAAGGCATCCGCAGTTCAAGTTGAAGAGTGAACGAGCAAGGCGGCTCTGACGGCTCTCGGGGCCTCGTGTGTGGCTCCCTCGGCTATCCATTTTCATAAACATGCTGTTAAGGAAGGGGGTGGGGTGGGATTGGGGGTGGGGGCACGTCATGTTGTATATTGACTATAATGCGTATACAAATTGCGGGCGTGCATAAATATCAAATACTTACGAGTTCGCCCATAAAAATCAATTCAAATTGGCCAACAATAAGCGTTGCTGTGGCTGCTGCGAGAATGCCCAGTCTCTCAGCTCTCCAGCTCTCCAGCTCTCCGACTCTCCCACTCCCGGATTCTTCGGCTCTGACGTAGTCGCAGCTACTTTTTGTTTATGTGCATTTCCTGCCTAACTACGGAAGTTCACATCGCAGTCAGTCAGACAGAGAGACAGGCATACAGACAGTCAGAGAGTGAGAGAGAGAGGGAGAAGCAGTGGGAGAAAGAGGCAGACAGATAGCGGGATGGAGATTTGTTTTAGGTCGGGTGGCTCATTAACTCAGTTGCCTCAGTGCCGCAGAGTTATTTATTTTATTGCTACCAAGTGCGCTCCATGTGCACATAAATACACACACTCACATGCATATGCTTGTATTTGCCTAAGACTTTAATGCTTGATGTTTGCCCGTGCTAGCAGCTTCTTTATATACACGCTCAGCGGGTCAAAAGGGTATATTAACTACTGAGCAATGCCTTAATGCTAGTTACTGTCACTGTTACTGTTGTTCAAAGTAGATAAGGGAAGTACGACAAATCTTATATATAATTTAAAAGAAATAAAATAAAAATTTTTAAATGTTTATAAAAATAATTTAAAATTTTAACAATTTTCATAACGACTTATAGTAATTGTAAGAATAAATCTGTAGTACAATATACAAACAAATTAATATTTTTTCCAAATATATTAATACAAAAATCTTACACATAAGATTATTATAGATCTATAGCAGATATGAGAATATAATAGTTTAATATAATACAAAATTTTTATCTTTATAGAAATAATTTTAGTCAAAAATCTTGCTTAAAGACTATAAATCTATAGCAAATATGAAAATTATATTTGGCGCGTATTAGGCAGTCGCTCTTAGCCGGATATCACACTCGACTTGTTTTATTTATTTATTTTTTTCTTTTACTTGCTGCGCTGGGAGCTCATCAAAGGTGTTTTCACATCATGCGGGCCTCATTAAGTACTCCAGTTAAATTTACTTTTTATTTAAATGCCGATAACTGGCCCAACTAAATGTATTGCATATATAAATACCAGTATATATACCATTTATATATGTACTGATATATAGCACATCCAGTATATATGTATATATTAGCCTTTGACGTTTGGCAGAACACAAGTTTTTCGTGTCATAAAAAACTACCATTAAAAATAGTCGGAATATATACACCGATGATATCAACATTGTTTATGAAACTATAATTAAAAACTCAAAATATACAAATGTTGATGTTGACAATAAAAATGAGGCAAATGTAGCATTTAAATGGCTTTTATGAAACCGAATGAAATGAAATGAATTGAATGTGAAAAATATAATCCTAGGAAAATAGAAAAATTTGCTGCTAGTTATTCATACAATTGAAATTGAGCGAATGCAGTTTCGTCACTTTCTATTTTGAACTTGTAATGAATGTGCTAACAAATTGCCAAACACTTTGCGCAATCAATTTTCCAAGATTTTTCACTTGTGGCCAGCCAACAAGGAAACTGAAAGCGAGTGTAGCTGTCTGCCTGTCTGGCCAATATAAAACATATCAGCTGTATAGATAAGCCTAAGGCATCTTGAGCATAATTCACTCGGTTAATTGGCTCACACACTCGCAAAGCTTTTTTCGCTTGGCTCTTTTCCCATTGGCCAGGGAAACAGATTTAGCCTTTTCTATTTATTTTCCGATGAAACAAGAAGCGTGCCAATTTTCTTGGCAATTTTCCTACGCGTTATTTTTAACACAAAAATTAGTCATCGGATGGCGCACAAACGATTTGAGGCTTTCAGAATTTGCTCAATTTCAATTTGAGATAAATGAGAGAAAAGGGCAACCACTTGTTGCGACTGCCAAAAGTAGAGAATTCTCTTTCATCTAATTAACTATTGAGTGTCAGCTATGAAGGTCAAAAGTATCAAGAGAAGGTGATGCTGAGATGCTGTCACAATATTTACTCACATATAAGTAAGATTTGACATTATATATATTATATATGTGTATATATAGTATATATTGTTCCGTTTTCTTACAGGTCCATGAACTAATTTATGGGGTGTCGGTGTGTCTTAGAAGATTGTTTTTGTTTTATTGAGAGCAGGCCACAAGGCACTTTAATTAGCGGCATTTCAAATGTAGGTTAAGCGTTTAGGCATTAAATTTCCTATTTGTTTGTTTTATGTTTATTTTTTGCTGTCACGTATTTTATTTAATTTTTCATTTGCCATTTGCTGACACTCGAATGTGTAGGCCCATTCAACGATTGACGGATGAGCTGTTGAAATTTGCGTGTTTTGGAAGACTTTAATATGACGCCACATAACGCAATATACAGAGCACGTTTCTGTTTCTGTTTCTTTTTATTTTGAATGATCGTTAAGCAATCGACTGAATTTCTTGTCACCTGCTGAGAGAAATGTGTGGGAAAATGCATTAAGAACATGTGACAGACATGCGAGAAGCTGTCAAAAAGAGATGCCAAGTGCATGTGACACAGCCAGGCAGCTCTGCCACAAATTGGCCAGCTAACGAGTGTGGTCGAATCAATCGATGCGCTTTTTAATATATAGCATAAAAATGTACATAGAGAGAGGTTATACTATATCGAAAGTTCTCAAATTGAATGACAGAGTAGAGCTCACTTCTTGATATCGATATGCCTCACATTTGCAATTGTAGCGCTCTGAAGCTTTGATATATAGCCAGACGATGATAATGCGTGAGTATTTTACAGAACATCAGATCTACATAAACTCATCAGTCAGACATATAAGAGACATGCAACAATTTGTATGCATTTAACAAAAATAAATAAAGCTTACGACATGCAAAACATAAAAAATATAATAAAAATAAATAATAATATAATAAAAAAAAATATATATATATATATAAATAATTTAAGTTTACGACCTGCAATTATACAAAAATCTATTTGAAATTCTATGGCACTCCATTTATTTTTACGCAACGCAAAAGCAATTAAACTCATAACAGATATTTTGTAAATAATCATGTTAATGTGTTGGCATTTTGATAATGCAGCACGAAAGCAATTAAGGCAGACATTCCTGGAAAAACTGTCAGCTATCAAAATAGGCCAAATTATGTATATAAATAACAGATTGCCTCAATGTAAATATATATACATAAATATGAATTAAGCTGCAGGCAAGACAAGAAACACAGCTCGTAAAACCATTTCAAGTTCAAACCTATTACAAAATGCGATACAAAAATATATAGAGAAATAAAAATAGAAATAGAATTTCAAAAGGTCAAATGGGAGGGAGGAAGCTGACAAAGCTGCGAGCATAGTAGATGACATCGCATACACATAAAGATGTGCATGTGTGTGTGCGTGTGTGTGTGTGTGTGCTCTGGGAACAACTTAAATTGAATTCAAATTTCTGAACGTGCTGACGTTGGTGTGGCAAGCCGTTGAGAGACTAAATGTCCTGCACCACAAAGGGGGAAGGGTAGGAGAAATGCAGGAGCTGCTGCACTGGGGATAAACTACACGGAAAGAGATATATACACACACACACACACACACACACACACACACACACAGAGTCACGCACTGTGTGTATCTGCGGTATTGTGGTTTAAAAGAGAAAAATATAAGTTAACTTGCTGCCACAATGCAATGGCAACATGGAAACACACTGACAGACAGTCAACTAGACACACTGAACTAAAAGAGCTCGATGTGAAAGAGTCTCGGGGACTGGCTGGGCAATAGACAGCCCACTCATTCAGTCGATACGCTCATCGTTTGGCCAGCACTCGACGTTTTAATGATGATGCCACTGATGATAATAATGATGATGCGATAATTCGTATAGGCAATGCACTGAGCACTGGGCTGGGCCCAGGTCATCGGGAATGAATCTAAAAATAAAAATAGAACAGCGTGTCGAAGACCAAATACCCTCAAAGACAAATTTGGTAATGATTGATGAGTCAATGTATTTTTAAATATGATAACAACGCCAGCAGAGGCTTCATGCACTAAATCATATTTTACTTCTATTCGGAGACCTTGAAGACGTCTTTCATGACAAAATTGTATTGCCCTCTGCTAGGGTAAGCCACATTCATTTTGGGCAGGAGACCATGCCAAAATGATACATATATACAAAAGAAATCTGTCTACAAACTCATAAATATATAGTAGACATATATATATGTATAAATTGGGCGAAAATGCATTTGGAAATGTTTTTCATCTTTTTAGTTTTATTGGCTGCTCATGACCTGCGGCAATAAAAATTTATGACTGACTGCGCCAGTGCCGGAGCCGGTGCCGGTGCCGGTGCCGTTGCCGTCGCTTGGGCCTGGGCTGGGCACACACTTGTGATTTATACTAGAAGGCAGCAACATGTTGCTAGTAAATGTTGCTGCAACATCTAGGCAAGATACGAGCAACTGCTGCTGACAGACGCGATTGCGTCTAAGCTCAACAAACTGCAGCGCCAGGCCATATGGAAAAACATACACATATACATATATCTCTGTTTGTGTGTGTGTGTGTGTGTTTTCAAAGAGATTGCCAAAAGCTGATTAGCTAAAAAGCGGCGCACGACTCGACGAAAAAGAGCATTTGAAATTGATTAGAGGAGCGCAGTCTCGCATTATGACAGCGACTGGCAGATAAGTGCAGCGATAGCGTCACAGCCCATTAGAGCAGCCTACATACATAGATCTCCTGCTGCTCCTGCTGCCTGCATAGATCAGCGACTGATTTGATTTGTGTGTGTGTGTGTGTGTTTCGCTCAACTTGATCCTCTCCCGCTCTCCCGCTCTTGCGGCTTTTCGCTTTTCTGTCTACTTTCAAAAGTGAACGTCAACACAAACACACAATCAGCTCTGGCCAGAGAGATGCAGATGCGGAAATCAGCGCTGAATTGTTGCCATTCTCAAGTGGCGTTGCCTGCTTTGCTCACCTTCAAGCGTTGCAATTCGAGCTGCTGCTGCTGCTGCTGCTGCTGCCAGCTGCTGTTCCCAGATGCTTATCAGTTGCATTAGAGATGCTGCTGGAACGCTTTCTTTTGTATAAGCAGCGCATGCGCTGCCCTTCTGCTTGATATCAGCTGTCTGCTTAAGGCTTTTAAATACCCTATGCTCAAATGCTGCTGTGGGGTATATGGGATTGCAATGAAATATAATTATTATAACAGTCTCTTCTGTACATTGCTCTACAATATGTATCAGTTAATACTCTCTATGCTCGGCCCCTGCATTAGATAATGTTAGTCGCCTTTTACACTATGCAACAAGCCATTGTTCTGCTCACCTTGCAGCTGCCTGCCATTGTGTCTCTCGAGAGAGATAAGTGACTCGACCGACTTCCTGCCTCGACTTCACTCGCATTGGCATTGTCAACAGCTCAGTGGGCCAAAAGTCTGCAGTTGTCTATGCTGAGGCAGCAGTTGCTCTTTGCACCTGTTGTGATTATGAAATGCAAAACCCGACTGGGGCGGGCCGACAGCAGTCAGCGGGCCAGATAGCTCTGCCAGGCGACCGTAATCAACATCATTATGATTATGTATTATTGTAAGTGTTTGCTTTTGTGTTCGCTGTGACAAAAGATAACAAACTGCTTAGAATGCGCGCAATTGTGCACTGGGGGCTAATGAGACAGGCCGCTGACGGAAGCACGGCTCGAGATGAAAATGGAGATGGAAATGGAGATGCAGTCGATCGTCAAGTACATTGTAATTGTCAAAGCTCAGCTCGTTCTTACCTTGAGCGAGGCAGCAGCAAGTGCAACTGAATCTGCATGCCGCACGCTTTGGCATAATAAAGCCATTAGGTATTCAAAACATTCTCTTAACATGCTGCCTCGGCCTCTCTCACTCTTTCTCTCTGTACGGCTGTCTCTTTCACTTGATATTAGTGTGCGCTGGCAGCTCATTAATTCAATTGCATTTTCGTGGAAATTGCCGGCTGTGTTTGGTCTTAGGAAAATTTGCATTTCACTTCATCGTATTGGTGGCAGGACAGGTGAAGCTGCGCTGCGCCGTGGCAGGCAGCGCCCAAGTTAGGTGCACTCCACGCGTGGCTAATTGCTTTTGCTTTTGCCTTTGCCTTTGCGTTTGCTGTAGCTGTAGCTGTAGCTGCTGCCCATGAAATATGCAACAGGGCTGCAAGACAAAGTGCACAATATTTGCCAGAATGCCAGCTCCCGACAGACAACAACTCAGATAGCAATCAAATTCAATCAATTTAATCAAGCAGAATACACACGCGGGTGGAGACAGAAAGAGAGAGCGAGAGATGGAGAGAGGGGGAGAGGGGGTAGGCAGGTGGCGGCACATGCGGCGTATGCGCAACGTGGTGGCTGCTGGTGGCGCCTCGTGTTAATTTTAACACGTTACGCACGTAAAGCGTACCAGCGCTGCTAAAAATACATATCATGTATGTATATGTAAACAATAAATGTACTTTTATATAGCTGCCATAATATCGAGCAACGAACGCCTACAACACAAACAGAGCAACGACAGCAAACACACGGGGGAAACACACACTTAAACACGCACAGTCATTTGATATACACGCATAACTAGCGCACACAACTTGGCTAGAAGTAAGTTGCGTTACAGAGAGAGTTAGCTCTGGCTCTCGCTTGGGATCTGTGTCTGTGTTTGTGTTTGTGTCTGTGTCTGTGTCTGGGTCTGGGTCTGGGCTACATAATAAAGCAGCCATAAAACAACAAGCAAGCGTGCGAAAAACACGTACAAATGAACAGTTGTAGGGACAACATATAGCCAAACAGAGCAGAACTATTGTGGACCTAAAATGAATTTCGCCAAAATTTCGATAACTTGACGAAGCAAATGAGATTATTGTATTTGAAATAGAGTTGAATTCATTTCATTTAAAAATATTTTGTAAACTAAATAATTTGATTGAAAGTTAAGCTAAGTATTTGCTGTTGCTTGGCGAAATTGAGGCGAAAGGGTTTTAGCTCCGTCCACTCGATTAGTTGATTACAGCTGGCGGCTGTGTCTGCGCCAAGGAAATATACAATTCCCAGGCGAAAGGCCCAAGTCAATGGCAAATTCTTATGCTAAACACGCGCGTGTCTGACGAGCGATTTGCTGGCGTTTTGCTGGTGCTGCTTGGGCTGCTTGGCCGTGGCTGCTGTTGCTCATTTTGTATATGTTGGCCTGTTGTGTGCATTAAAAAGCATACAAAATAATAAAAATACATGCACATAAATAACACGAGGCAGCTGAAGGGCCCAGCAGAACCGGAACACAAGCAACAAAAATAATAATAAAAATCAAATAAACCGAAAGCAAAAAAAGACGAAAGCCAACGAAAAGGGCAAACCAGCAGCTGAAGCAACTTCGGCATTCCTTTGCGACGTCAAAGTCAACGCAAGGAAACTGCCAACACAAAAGCCACTCACAAAGGCAAAGTAAAGCTGAAGCCAAAGCTGTGCCAAAAAATTTATACAAGCCTCACAATTCTTAAGCCATGGCGAGGCGCGTGAACTTGAATTGATTTGCTTAGAGACTTTTCCACACACACACACACACACTCACATATGTTTGCATGTGTGCGTGTGGTTCCCTTGAGAGAAGTAAACACGACGTCATAATTATAACGAGCCAGCAATTTGTATAGCAGGCCACTGACAACGGGGCGTATGAGCAACTGAAGCAACAAACAATATTTTTATAGCCACAACAACAGAGCGGTAAATTTTTAAAGTGTATTTCAAGAGAAAAGGTTAAATGCAACCGTAAAATGGCAACCGGGCGGGGGCGAGAGTAAGATAGATAGAGAGAGAGAGAGAGAGGGAAGGATGCTGAGAGAATGAGAGAAATCGAGTTGACAGGGGAATTGTGATAAGGGGCGGCAAGGTGAGGGCTGGGAAAAGATTTATGAAAAATTGGCTTTTGTTTGGCCAAGCGGGTCACAGGCAAACAAGATAACGTACATGTTCTGCCAGTGGGCGTGTGTGGTTGTGCGTGCGTGTGTGTGTGAACCGAAATGAAAATGTAAAGTTTATGACAGCAGAATTTTTGCATGCTGATGGGTTATGGATATTAAATTCAACTGAATATAAAAAATATATTTAAAATATATTTATAGAGTTTGTTGAAATTTATTCAAATAAAATTAATGATAAGAAAGTTTTAAAAAATAAATAAATAAAAATTATAGATAATATGAAAATAATTTATATAAATTTATTTACTAACTTTTTTCCAATTATAGGGTAACTCTTAGTCACCACTAGCCCAACTAGTTCCATATATTTATTTGTTTCTGTATTTTTTTTTCATCTATGTGCTGTTACATGTTTTCACTTCCGCTCTTGTGTGTGTGTTTATTTTTTAGGAAAACAAAAAAAAAGTGTCCCACTAAAATAAATAAATTAAGCGACATGGCCTATGCCACGCCCACTGGCCTTGCCACAATGCAGCCAAACAAAGATCGGAAATAAAAATATGAAAACTTGTGTCATAATTTTTCAATTTATCTCAGCGGGTCAACCACAAATAAACAAAAGACGAACAAGAATTTAGCCAATGGCGAGCATGGGTTAAATTGGGTTAAAATGACAACCGAAACGAGCACACAGCAAGCATTACAAATACTAAAATAAAATAAAATAAAAAAGGCATTACCAATCTAGAGCAACAAATCAACGGACTAACTGCAGATGCGTCTAAACAATTTCGGAATTTCAGCATTTTTCTGTATTTTTCAGCATTTTCATCTGCCGTTGGCCTTTCGCTTGCGCCATTATTGCATATTCAGGAATTGGGCTCTGGCTGTTAGCGTTTATGAGCCATGTACAAATAGAATTTCTCATTGTTTATTGTTTATGTTTATGCAATTTAATGTTGCGATCGGAACATATGAAATCTTTTTGGCAACTTGTATGAGAGGCGCCGCCTGCCCCTGCCCCTACTCCGGCCGACTGCATTTACGTCAACCAATTGCATTTGCGGCTGCAACTTGTGCCCTGGCACAATATCAAAGTCAAATTGTCTGTGAAACGCTTTCAGCTGTTGCCAAATCAAATAATCAACGGAAACGTGTTGAAATCAAACAAACCAAAATAAATGCTGCTAAATTGTTTGAACAAAATTACATAAAAATAGACAGAAATTGGATTTGAGTCTGATGGGATCTCAGACATAGTTAATTATTGTGACTTCCATTTAGTTGAATCCCTTCGAAAACTCTATCAGCATTTAGCCACAGCAGCTTGAGCCTGAACCTTTAGCAGCAGCAGCAGCAGCAGCAGAGACAGCATCAACTGCTCTAATCTGGAAATACTTTTGCCTCAAATAACTTGAGCGACACAAATAGCTGCAAGAGCTCGAGCTGTGCTCGGAAAAGTCGCGTGTAATCCAAACTCTTGAGCTCCAGCATAGATGGGAATCCTTTGGCTGTCTGTCCCCTTCACACCCCTTGGGCCAGTGCACCTGGCATTAAAGCTACGTAAAGCAAAGTTGAACTCAGACTTGTTGAAAAATTGCAAAACGTTAATCAAAGTTAAGCGGGAGAATGGCGTCGACGCCGACGTCAAAGTTAATTAAATTACAAAGTTATTTAATACTCTGGGAATCGTTACCGTTAGCAGCAGCAGGAGCAGCAGGAGAATGCAGAAGCAGGTAGCAGCAGCAGGAGCAGCCGGAGCAGCAGGAGCAGAAGCAGCAGCAGCAGCAACACCAGCAGGAGCAGACAGGCAAGTGTTGCGCTTGCCAGCACTTTGAACTTTTGCACCCGTCGCCCATTTGGCTGTCTGCGAGGTGTTGGTTCTGCATGGAATTCGAATCCCCTCGAAAACGTGTGTCAGTTTTTAATGAAATGTAATTGAAAGAAATTAAATAGCGCGCAGCGCATGAGCTGCCAGAGATTAAGTGAAATCGACTGGACACAAAGGTGAACACGCCCCAAACGTCAAGTGGAAAGTTGAAAAATGATTCCTTAATGCACGAATTGATATTGTTTCTCTTTGCGGAGCGTATGCACATATATCATGTATGGAGAAGACTATAGCCCATATTTATAATAAGCAACAACACATATCATTTGTATAGAGCTTTATAATCAGTATTTTTAATCGATTATTATTAGTCTTGATACAAGTCCAGCAACTCCCAATCGACATCGTGATTTCCATCAAAAAAATCCACATTTTCATCATCGTTCTCACATAGAATCATATTTTCATCGAAATCCGCCATATCCTCCATTTCATTTAAGCTGTCAGTGACATCATCATCCTTATCCACATTTATAGTCTCTATATTTTTCATATTATAACCTTCGTGAGAAAAGCATACATAATTCTCGCTGTCATTCATTTCGTAATTTGCATTCTTTTCAAACCATTCACGCCCTCCAAAATACTCATTTATATACTCTTTAAAACACTCACTGTTATTCAGTTTCTTTTCGAGAGTCCCATTCTTTTCGCAGTCCACCTTCACATTCTCTTTATTATTCTCAACCTTATTCTGATTGCAAGTTTTAACCTCACTCTCTCCAGAAGAGCCACTGTCTATTTCTTTACTAGATTCACTCTCAATCTCTTCACTAGTCTCTTCCTCATACTGTTCACTACACTCATCCTCACTCTGTGTGTAAGTCTCATTCTCTTTGCCGTCCTCAGTCTCACTCTCTTTATCATTCTCAACTATATTCTGGTTGCAAGTCTTAATCTCATTCTGTCCAGAAATCTTATTCTCGATTTCCTTCCCATTTTGATCCCTATTCTGTCCGCAAGTTTTTATTTCATTCTCTCCAAAAGACTCACTCTCAATTTCTTCACTATATTCACTTTCATTCTCTTCACTAATCTCCTCTTCATACTCAGACTCACTCCCTCCACTGCAATCATCCTCACTCTGTGTGTAAGACTCATTCTCTTCGCCGTTCTCAGTTTCCCTCTCTTTATTATTCTCAACTTTACTCTGTTTGCAAGCCTTAATTTCATTCTCTCCAGAATACTTACTCTTAATTTCATTACCATTTTCATCGTTCATCTGTTTGCAAGTCTCAACCTCATCCTCTCCAGAAGACTCATTCTCGGTTTTTTCATTATTTTTATCCTTACTCTCAGAAGACTCACTCTCGATTTCTTCATTATCGTCAATCTTACTCTGTCCGCAAGTCTTTATCTCATTCTCTCCAGAAGACTCACTCTCAATTTCTTTACTATATTCACATTTATTCTCATCCCTATTCTCCTCCTCATACTCATACTCATACTCATACTCATACTCATTCCCTCCACACTCATCCTCACTCTGTGTGTAAGTCTGATTCTCTTCGCCGTATTCAGTCTCAGTCTCTGCAATATTTTTAACTATACTCTGTTTGCAAGTCTTTATCTCATTCACTCTAGAAGACTCAGTCTCAATTCCTTCAATATTTGCATTACCAGTCTCATTTTCTTCGCTATACTCCTCCTCACACTCTTCGAAAGTCTCATCTTCCTTCTCTTCAGAAGCCTTATTTTCATACCCTGCAGTAGCCTTATCTTTATTCTCTTCGGCAGCCTCATCTTTATTCTCTTCGGCAACCTCATCTTTATTCTCTTCGGCAACCTCATCTTTATTCTCTTCGGCAACCTCATCTTTATTCTCTTCGGCAACCTCATCTTTCTTCTCTGCAGAAGCCTCATCTGTTTTCTTTTTAGAAGCTTCATCTTTATACTCTGCAGAAGCCTCAATTTCATTCTCTTCGGAAGCCTCATCTTCATACTCTGCAGTAGCCTCATATTCATTCTCCTCATTCTCTTCGTCGCCCTCATACTCAACGTCACTATCATAACCGGCACCCCTCTCTTCACAGCTTTCACTTTCAATCTCACTTTCAATAACGCGTACTGACTCCTCCTCATCGGAACTTTCCGATGGGAGACCCTTTGGTTTCTGCAAAAATGGATTGGTGTGGGCTAAAATATAAATAGAAAAGAATAAATATAAAGTAATATATATCTGAAGTATGCTGGCCCATACCCATCGGATTGATCTCGTTGTTGCTCTTGTAGATGTCTGTATCATACACCTCATTTTTCGGCATTAGGGCCGACAAGTAAGCTGGAGTCGTGGACGGCTCCGCAGTGAGCACTGTGCGAGACGGATTGCATGATGAGTTTCTATGAAATAAGAGCTCTTTGGCCGACTCACGCAAAAACTCCGTGTGCTTCCTTTTCGGATGGCGACCGCTGAACAGTGAAGTTGTTGGCAATGTGCGCTGAAAAAATGAATTGAGCGCACGCTGGGCATTTCGCTGCAGCTGCGCACTACGCTCTCGCTCCATGATATAGCCTCGATCCGTCACAATGCCCATCATGGTGTTCTTGTAGGTGTGCAGTCCAGGGAACGGGGGCAAATGCTTGGGTATGTGCCGTCCACTGCGGGTGCCACGCTGCTGATTGATGTCCTGCTGTGGAGACTGATGAAAGTCCTCGTCTCGGATCTCTGTCGGAGGTAGGGTCACTCCCGGTGGTTGGGTCTCGGGGTCGGCATCACGTATTTCCCGCAAGCCACTCACACCAATGCCCAGCATGCGGAACGTGCGCTCCACATCAAAGTAACAGGACATGGAGCGTCCCGCATGGCTAGCGGCACTCGTGGTGATCTTCGCAATGTCACGCACTCCTGCAGGACACAGCACACAGTTAGCTAATGAACAGAAGCGGATGCACTTACTCACTGTTGCGCATCAGGATGACCAGGTTATCAAGCACATGCTGGTTATCCGCTTGGCATTCCTTCTGGATGAGCATTTGCTCCACAATCTGGCGCAACACCTCATCATAGGGATGCATTAGGATGGAATTTGGTTCAAGTGCAAGAAAGTCAGAGAAACTGCAAGTAAATCACTTCTGACAAGCGCCCAATTATTTTCTTCTTTCCCCGTGGCTAGTGCCAATTGTGAGCTGTCAGTTGCCAGTGTTGGAAAACGCGATTTTCCTTCGCTTATCGACCGCTCTGCTTCTGGCGGAATGTTAGTCAGGTCAACCTCTGTTGGGAACATGTTTGCATAATCTTTCCATAATCAGCGCCCGTTTCGCTTGCTGACTCAATGCCAACAATTAGCCAGCGATTCGAGACGCTTCCCCGCCCCAAAAACTAATTAAAATATTTGCGTTTGACGATCGCGACAAAAAAAAAACTGCAGGCATACACACACGCACACAGAGACACATTCACACCAACACAAAGCACCTAGTTTACGAGCTCGTCTATGCAAAGTTTACGTATCTCGCATCACTCTTAATGAGTTATGCAAATATTTGTAGCTGAATCAATTTTCCAGCATAACAAACATCGCAACTGCCTCCACGAAGCATCAATCGACCAGACAAGCGAGTCGACTTAAGCTTTTCAGGAGGCGCAGCTAGAAGTACTAAGTGTATTTCCAACTACGCCACCTGAAAGGCTCAAATAAAAATAAAATAAATATAAAGCTTCCTGAAGAACTTGACGCAATATATGTATATGTATGTATGTATGTATGTTGAAATATGCAAGTGATTAAAAAGAATTGTTATTTTATTTTAATTCATTTTAATTACTATACCTGAGTCTAATAAAATACTTTTATGCTAAAGAGAAAACTAAGGCCTACTTAAATTTGTTTGTATAATAACATAAACTTAAATCGTAAGCCAGAGAGTGCTTACATACCCTGTAACATCTACTGTATAGAACAAACAGCAAGTCTAATTGCTTATACCCTATCCAAGATTAGTCGTATCAACAAACATGTCAGCTTGTTAAGTTTAAAGAAAACGCACTGGGAGAATGTGCGCGCATTGTGCTTAATGACAAATTTTCACAAGCCACAGAACAGAGACATTCAAGCGACTGAGGTAGAGGCAGAGACTGGGGCAGCGACTGGGGCAGATAGACGCACAGACAGGGCAATGCATCATAAAAGCCGTTGCTGTTGTTGTGGCAACTGGAGGCGGTAATCATGCATGGGGCATAAAAGCAGCGACGACGAGGTTACTGTGTCAATTGAACTCCAGCAGCGCCGTTGGCACAGCAACAACAGCAGCAACAGCAGCAACAACAACAACAAGGAGAACCGCAAAGCATTTTAGATGCAGACAGCGAAATGCGAGATTCGCATTTGTGACGCCCAAGAGGCTGCCGCAATTGAACAAATTGCACGCCCACCGCCAGCCCCTCGCTAGCTGCCTCTCCCGCTCGCCCGCTCTCACTCTCGCCCTCTCTCTTCTCTGTCTGTCTCGCTCCCTTCATGCTGATCGTGCGTTGTGGGCGTGCGCGTCTGACATTTGTGCCGGCTGCCTATCGGGCAGCGAAATCAGCGACGTTTAAGTCTCAATCTGGTCCGATTCGCGGCGCAGGCGCAGCTCCTCCCGCAGGCGTTGCCTTGTAGCTTGTTGTTGCATCTGCGATAAAAAACCAAATTAAATCATTTTGCCACACGCAAATGCTGCCTCACTGTGTCTATGTGTGTGTGTGTGTGTGTGTGTGGCTACTGCACCCATTGTTGCATAAATTTCATTCATAATTAACAAGATGCGCAGCTCGCGTTGCAAGCTGGCAAACAAAATAATTGCCACAATTTGTGTGGCAGCCACAAATTGAGCTGTCTCGCTGTCTCGCTGTCTCTTCCCCCTCTCTCGTTCTCCTTCTCTCTAACTCTCGCAAGCTAATTCCGACGATTAATTTGATAAGCTAAGAGCTTAAGTCTCAACGGCGAGCGACAGCTAAACAAACCTGCAGCAAATTGATTGAACGGCAGATTACTCTAGAAGTGGTTGCCGCCAGTCGCTGCGCCAACTGGTGCAAATTGGCTTGCAACAAATTGTTCCAGTTAGCCTCGTTTGCCAGATGGATCTATCTGTTGCAGCTTTGGCTGGCACCGTTAAGCCCACGCAGCTGGCCTCGCCGTTCCCACTTAACGCTCTGGCACGATCTTTGCGCCCCCTGGAGAAGGGCAGGTCAATGCTGTCGCCGGTCGTCCATGGCAGGCTAATACCGGATCTATGGCACGCCCAAGTCATTTGGCAATTGACTCGGAGCTGTGCTGTAACAGGTCTTTCTCTAACGGACTTGCACGAGATTCTGCTACAGGTGCTTGAACCTGAGCCATGGAACGTGGCTAGCTGGTTCCATACAGAAATCTCATTTGCAAACGGTTTCATCTTGATTTGAGTACTGAATGTAACTAACTTTTCTTGTCGAGTTTCCTTTGTTGGAAAAGTGACTTCAGTAAACATTGCCAGCTCCTCACTCTGCTCAAAACATTTGCGAATTTCTATTTATTATGCTCATTGTCAGTCTCTCAGTTCCCGCTCCAGCTGATGTCCTCGTTCAATTCTATTCCCTCGCCTCCTCCCACTCGTCCGGTAGAGAATATCTCGCTTGTGCAATACATGCCATGAAAATCGCATAGAAAGGCACTTGGCTTCTGTCTATTTCCAGCAGCTCGCTTCATAAATAATACATGAAATAATCTCCGTTCATTCCCATGCACACTTCACTGAATGCAAAATGCCATTTTTAAACCATTGAAGGCAACACACATAAAAATGCAATGCATGCAATTTGTTAATGCCGCAGCAACGTCTGCAAAATGTGCCCCAAAAATAAGTGCAACAACAACAATTGGGCCACAATACAAAGTCCAATTGGACTTGTGGACCGAGACGGACAATTGGACCTGGAGCGAGTACAGTGCCAAAATGGCAGCCACTCGAAGATGTCATTGAGTCTGACATGCGTATCGCCCCGCCCTGCTCCGACTCTCCCCTCCCCTGCTCTGCCATGCAGCCCGCCTGCATTTACTCACTGTTGTTGTTGTTGTTTTTTCAGTAGCTGCCACTGCTGCAGCATCTTTTTCATATTTATCTTATTTGCTTATTTGACTTTTTTGCTGATTTAACGTTGGACTTCCCCCTCGACCCGACTACTTCCATACACCAACCGCACCTTCACATCGACACGTTTATTTTGTTTGTCTTGGTTTGTTTGTTTGCTTTGTGATACGCCTGTAGCTGGTAAATGCGAAATATGGGATACGTTCGACTTAGGTTACCCACATTGTTGTTGTTGATGTTGTTGCTGTTGTGACCGGCCCCTCTCCGTTGGAGTCTTCTCCTGCATCTGGTTTTGCTGTCGCTGGGATATTTCTGTTTTGCCTATGCAAGTGAAATTCGTAATTATGCTTCCAAACGTTCATTTTTAGCACAAATTTTGCATTTCATTTGGTACATTTGGTTCCGTGACATTCCTGAAGTATCGGGCCACATAAATCGAGAATACTAAAAGCAAAGCAATACAGAACAAGCAGCAAAAAATGGAATGAAAGAAAATATCTCTGCATAAATTTGCGGGCTGCTTAGAAAGTTGATTTGAATTTAAATTTCAATCGAATATTTTGCTCTGGCCTGCATTCGTATTGTTTCCTTCCCATTTTGATATACCCTTGCATGAAGGTAGCATGATTTGAGCTTGAAATGTGTGAGGCATAAGACCAAATGGTTTACTTTATATTTTATATACATTATAGTTGATTTGGTTGCTTTCCATTTTGACTTGTTCCATATTTTTTAAAAAGAACTCTTTACTAAATCTAGTAAATTTTTTAATTAAACTACCTCATTGCCAAATATGCCACATATACCTTTTGTAGAGTATATAGAATTTCCACGCTGTCATAGACAGCTGTTGCCTCTTGATTTTTATTCATATTCCGTTTTTGGGGGAAAAGCAACGAAATTGAATTAATAAATGTGCTCTCAAGTCAGTCAGCGGTTCGCACCACTCCCTCTACCCACCCACACCATTCGGCATTTCTCCAATATTCCGAATTTAGTTTAATTGCCATTTGCATACATATGAGAAACGCTTGAAGTAGTTTACGAAACGCAATTGATAAATTATTCCATTTTATTTGACATAATTGCCTTAGTTTCTTCTTCTTCTTCTTCTTCTTCTTTTTGTTTAACAAATTTCAATTATTGCGCCCAAGCTCGCCCAATTTTAGGCAATTAAGACCAATAAAAAACGGAGCCGTGGGCGTTGCCACCTGTGCCATTTGGGTGGGCGTGGTCGCGGCCGCACGTCATACTGCAAAGAGCAGCATTGTGAAATCGAAAGTCCCCAGACACCAAACAATTGTCAGCTAATGTGGCGCCTGTCTGTTGCATTAATTGGAGCAAAGTTTTCGCGCAAAATGAGACTTCAATTCGATTTGCATAAACGTGCCGCAAATAGAGTCCCATAACAAATAACGGCGGAAAACTGAAATCAACCGCACCGAACTGCAGCCAAATGTCTGTGCGACAAGTTGCGGAGCAAACTTTGTTGCAGATGTTGCAACAACAGCGGGCAAAAGCCCCAACTAACGCCAAATGGAAGCTGTGGAAAAGCCCAGCACAGTGGAAGAGATGTTGCATTTGAGAACGTAAAATGAAAGAAATTGCAAAAGTTTCAGTTTTCTGTGCTCAACAGATGCTGGAATAGAGAATTATAGAATAAACCCTTCGCTCTAAAATAAAATCAGTCAATAATCAACTCGGCTGACTAATGCCCAATTTTGATATGAGCAATCCAACTATAAAAGCAGCACAGTGGAACTGAAATGAATTTTATTAAGTGGCATTTCACAAACTTTCTATATACAGTATATTATAACTAAACAAAAATTTGCTAATTTGTGCTCCTAACTGGCTAAATCATTAAAGATATTCGTAAATCTGGTTTATTCTGTTTGCCAGTAAAAGATTTGGATTTATCGCAGCCTCAGCCGATTAATTGAATAAATAATTCATAAACTGTGCAAAGGCTCTATCTAACGCTGTTTATTATGCAGCCAGTCTTAAAATAACTCAATTAGAGGGCTTTTATAGCTATGCAGCCCAGCGTCAGCTGCTCAACTATTTTTAGCCAATGTGTGCACAAGGGAAAAATCTTTAAGCTGCTTACAACGAACTTTCTATTTTCTTGCCATCCAATATACTCCAGCTGAGAACATTCCGATAGTTTGGCTGCAAAGCAGCTTAAGCTGTGCAGCACTGCAGCTGTCGCATGATTTTATGCTATATTTATTTCTTTTCGAGGAAAAAAAGTATTTTTAGATAATTTAATTTAACTGGGGAATCCTTCAGTTATGCAGTTCACCTGTCGCTGCTCGCCGCTCACCTAAGCAGCAAGAGATAAACTTGTTTACAACTGAAAATAACTATTATTACAAGTTGTTGCCATTGTTGTCGTTTCGCACAATTTGACAGTTTGACAGCAAGCGCGCGCGAGCTTTTGTTGTCCAATTGGAGACGGCTTCCGTGCTCACAGTGGTCTGTGCCGCATTCACAATGGTCACAGTGCGGTCACAGTGAGCTCGCTGGCAATGCTAACAGCATTTATTACGCAATTTGCGAGCATTTAATGTTGCTGTTGTTGTTGCTGCTTGCAATTGTCATTAACCATTAGCCGATCAGCTGGCCAAAAGTCGTGCAGTTGAATAAATGTCAGTTAGTGCTGATTTTTTCGAAATTGGTTTCGGTAATTGACATCTATAATGAGTCGACTCATTAAAGCCTACACTGAGCGAAAATTGTCAAGCGACCAGCTGAGGATATTGCAAACTCTGATCTTATCCTATAACTAAACTAGGCTTATATTCTACTCTTATACTGTAGCTTCCACTCTTATACTACAACAATTCACGTCTTCTCATTACAGCAGAACCAGTTCAAATCAAATTTTCCTGTCTGCGCAAATCGTCTATGCTAAAGGTAAATTTATTGCAATTATTAATATTACTTAAAATTTTTGTCTCTGCAAACTTTGATCGTAAAATCCAATTTCATAAAGTGCATCGCAATGATGGCGCCTGCATTAATTCTAATAAATATTTTGTGGCCAGCCGTATGTGCTGCATATAAAAGTTGCAAAGTTCAATCTCTTGCGCACTCGTTCGCCTCTCGCCGCTGCTCCCCCCTGCAGCGTTCCTTTCCTGCTGCAGCATCCACAATTGTGGCTTGACTTTACCTTGGCTCGTTCGTCCAATCAATATTTACCGCACACATTTGGCGCAGTGCGAGGCGGCGATTTGCGTTTTCATCTTTCGCTTTTAACAGTTTTCCATTTTCATTTGCACTTTATTTATTTTCGTCGGCGTTTTGCCCGCAGCAGCGCCGCATTTATTTATGTTTATTTTTAACACTATCGTCACGTGCAATACGTTAAGCGCCGCTTGCGGCATACGTTCACAATTCCCCCTATCGAAACCGCAGCAACAACAACAACAACAACAACTATGTCAGCTAGTGCTAAGGCGATAGGGCTGACCCATTAATCAAAGTGGGCGTGTTATGGCCTCAGCCATATAATTAAGTAAAGTGCTCGGCATTGCAACAAAATTATAGATATCCTAGATGGAAGTGTTTTGCAGCCCTGAATACTCATTTTGGTCGCAGTGATTAATCGAGCTGCCTATCGATAGTGGCTGGCATGTCGATGGCAATGTCGATCACTTTTCAACACTCGACACAGTTGCTCTCTAAAATGTTCATTTAGTTGCATCATGTCTGCAGTTCAACACACCCGCTTGACACACTTAGCTGGTTAGCAGGGTATGCCAAAGCACATTCAATATTCATTCACATTCGTATGACAATTGCATTTATCGGCGTCTCTCGCTCTCTCTCTCTCTTTCTCTCTTATTCGCCGCACGTGGCGTATGCGTAATAATGGCCAATATAACCATTTGTGGCTTTAAATTTTCAACAACGATAAGCCACAACAGATTGTTGAATGCCACACAAATATTGATTTAAGCGAGCTGCTATCAAATATTTATTCAATTTGCGACACGCAAAGTCGCAACTTTTACAAAATGAAATGCAGCCACTTGGTCGGCCATTCGACGGTGACCGAGCACATGAAGAGTCTCTCACGTGGCCCACTCAGAGCTGTGATAAGACGTAGCTGACTCACCCGGTGGCTGCACAATCACGCCCACAGATCTTTAAGGCAAATTGTCTTAGTCACCTTTTATAAACGTAATTTGCATGTAATTTGCTGTCATGTTTTTTCGCGCTGTTTATATATTTTTTGTTTAACCAAATTTGTCGCTTGAAGCGTCATTTTGATGGTTTTGGATTTAGATTTAGATTTAGAATTCCAATTTGATTTTTATGACTCGCGTTTGATTTGTGAGACGTGATGTTTGCCTTGACATTTAAGTCAGCAAATTTAAATACATAGATGTTTGCATGCCCAAATGGGGCGCTTATTAATCAGCCACGCCCACACGAAACACACACACACACGGCGAAGTCGGTCAATAAATTGACGCAGACTTTGCATAGCCATTGGGTCAACAGCGAAGCTGCAGGATAAACATCGACTCCGCGCAAGGACAATAAATTACAGCTAAACAGAAATAATTTTCATGCATGTGCGGAAAAAAAATAAAGAAAAGAGAATTGTAAATGGAAATCAAACTCTGTGAGTGTGTGTGTGTGTGTGTAAGTGTGTTTGCGTCTGGCAAGCGGATTTTCAACATGTTGGCAAACAATTTGACGGCATGATTGAGTACGCAATGTACGCTGCCACAAGGATCGCAGGCAAATCTCCTCCATGTATCTGATGCCTGATGCCTGATGCCTAGCAAAATGCTTGTCATTATGATAGCAGCAGCCACATAAAAATGCTCCACAATGCGGCTGCAACTAGTTCAACTGTTGAGACTGCAAATGATGTTGGCATGAGGGCTGACGCAGTAATATGTCTGGCCATTTGGCTCTGGCTCTGGCTCTGGCTCTGGTTATGGCTCTGGCTCTGGCTATGGCTATGGCTATGGTTATGTCACTTGATCTTAGGGCATGCAAACAAGATAAAACTTTTGATTTATTGTTGACATGCACAACAACAGGCTGTCGGCCAGAGCAGAGTTTATCGAGCAGCAAAACTAGCTACACAAAATGCGTCCCACACGCACACAATAGAATGAGCTAGGAGCTGGCCAGGACTTGGGCCCTGGTCAGCTGTGTAAAAAGTGTCAACTGTGTCACAGACACGCGCCACAAATTTGCTTTCAGCCCCAAAGCGGCAAACAAACAAAATATTTCTGTTGTCCATTGTCCATGGCTCAGCATATTTTTCCTCGGCTTAAAGAAAATTTGGAAAGCTAACTTATTTCTCTCACTGCGTGTTTGCGTGTCATTAATTTGTACAAATATTTGCGCAGAAATTAAAAACAAAACAAAAAGAAAAGAAAAGCCAAAAAAAAAAAAAAACTGTTCTTTTCAGTGCTGCAAATAATTAATTGAAAATATATTTCAACAATTCAAGCGACATTTTGATGTCAATGCAAACAGAAAGGCCATAAAAAATTCATTAAAAAAATAACTAAAAAAAAACATAAGCAACAAAAAATAAACCTAGACTGTAATTGAAACGAAGTTCGAGGCAAAAACAAAATACAACACATATTTACATCATCGGCGGCGCTAGGCGAATGGAGATTAAAGAGGCTGAGGCTACAGTTCGACATAAATTCAAATGTATGACATCACTTGAGAGCAAATTCTTGCTGCTGCTGCTGCTGCTGATGTTGTTGTTGTTTTTATAGCTGTTTCTCTCATAATATTTGCTGTAGATTTTGTAGGCTGTTATTGTCATTTATAGTCGCTGTGGCTGTAGTTATAGCTCCAGCTTGAGTATAGAGGCTGACGTCGTCGCTGGCGCCTGCGCCTCGCACGCAAATCCAGCTGACAATTTGAAATGCACACAGAAAACAGCCGAAGGGAAGGGAAGGGGTCAGCGAATGGGTTATATCAGTCAGTCATCGCGCATACTTGGGCGCTGAGTACGTGTTTTGAGTCAAAGTCAGAGCTAATGCGATGCGATGCAGCTGATATTGAGTCGAAGCAACAGACGGGGGAAAAAAAAGGTTATATCATAGTTGTGCAGGTAGTTTTGCTATTGCTCATGGAGCGGAAATGATTGATAACTGAAACAGTTGATGAAGTGACCCAAAAAATAAAAAAATAAAAAATAGGAGAAAAAACGAAAACATATTTAAATCGTATCCAATTGGCATACAAAGCATTGCCATTGTGAAGTTCCCAGAAAATGGGTTGGGTTGGGTCTTGGGATATAGAGGATGAGTCAGTGAATGGCGGGTGACTGTGCCTGTGTCTGCGTTCCAAATATTTGAGCAACTAATCGACATAGCCGGCTGACTGTAGCTGCAGGGTAATTTCAATACTCACTTCATTCAACAGCTAGTCAGACTGGGAGAGGGAGAGGGAGAGAGAGAGAGGAGCAGACTGAGTGAGTGAGAGCTATTCCCCAGAGCAGTTTGATTGTTAACATTCATTGACTAAACTCATTAAACAACTTTTTGGAAAGCTCGACTGGAAATTAATTTAAACTTGCGTGCACCAACAGCCACAGCAAAAAGTGCGCCAGCCAGGCTGGCAAAACTTTCAATTCGCTCGAATTCAATTAAAACTGCTGCCTCATGCCAGCTATGCGTATGCGTGATATTGCGCATACGACCCAAGGGCCGCAATGCCAACTGATAGTCGTTACAAAACTGAACTGTCAAAGGATTGTGGTGTCTACGGACAATGACATGCAACAACAACAACAGCAGCTGCCAGCTGTAACATCAGCATCAGCAAAAGCCAAATGGAATGCACAGCATTAACAACATGACTCTCACAATTTGGCTTTGCTGTGCAACGACTGCTGCACAGAACATTGCCCTGGCCGGGACATAATATTGAAGGCAACTGAAACAGCTCTGAGGCAGCGTCATGACGAGGCTCCAGGGGCAATAAGATTACCATGCAAAAAGTAAAGCACCAAAAACAAAAAGGAATAAAAGGAACAAACTAACTAAACAGGACAATCTCAACTGGCACAGCCAAGCGGCATATTAGATGTGATATGGCTGTCATGTAAGCACTACGTGCTGCTGCGGCTCCTCCACGCTTTGCTGATAGCTAGCAGCAGGTGAAGCATGTGAATGGCGCACTGAAACTGAGCAGCTGAAGACGTGCAACTATCAAGGGGCAAGATTGCGTAGCACTTGTGTGGAAAAATGCGTTTAAAGCTGCTGCTGCTGCTGCTGCTGCGAGAAATGGAAACAATTTCTCTCTTTTTATTTTCATTTTAGCTCAGCTCCTAAAGCGCTCAAAGGCAGCTGCGATTGGCTGCTGGAGCAAAAAAAGCGAGGGGAAATAGCTCACAAGCTATGCCATGAATTCAAAATCAAATAAAAACAGTTAAAATGAAATGCAGTTGGCTTTATGAATGGCAAGTGTAGAGAGTGCAAAAGCAATACCACAAGGAGCTCAAAATGAATATGCACGATGCCCTACTTAATATTTATAAATATATATGTATTTGTATGTGTATTTATGTGTATTTATTTAATGAGCGAGCATGCAGTAGAAATCTCATTTGCAGGTGTTTTTGGTCGTCTTCAGCTAACTTTAATTGGCAATGTTTTGGCTTATATTGGCAGACCCTAAATCTTCTACTCCACTATTTTATTTGGCCTGAATTCGCTTTCAAACCTGTATGATACGATAAATCTCTTGACTGTACTTCCTTCAGCTTGAGCAGTTCATAGGCAAGCATGAGCAAGAGAGCTATGTAAACTCAACTCATAGAGAGCCCTCATATGTTGTTTATAGAAAGTGAGTCTGTTTCATCTCAATGTTCCTTGAGTTGAGCCCAGCAGAGCTCTCTACTCTGCATTGCCTGGGCCTGACTGTCACATACCCATTCATTCCTATTGAGAGTATTTACAATTCTCTTCTAATTCGAGTGCTAGAGTATTTTGTGGTCGATTTAGCTCAACTAATTCTCTAAATCTCTCCCTCTCTCTCTCTCTCTCTCTCTCTTTAACACTCCATGCGTGCAAAAAGACATCAATTTGGCCTGTATGTTGCGGTTATTTGCTGTGGTTCGATTAGCCATGTGATCAATAAAATGCGCATAAATTAATTAAGAGCGGAAACTCGGCTAGCTACAATAGCAGCTATGTCTGTTTATGCTTAGGAATATATTATATAAAGAGCCAATACATTTGGGTACATGATTGTTTAATGAAACCGCAAACCTGAATTTAGTTTAACATTTCTTTGTGCTTTGTGTCGTTGTTTTTATTTTGTTTGCCTATTTTTAGTTTTTGCTGGAATTTATGCTAATTATTGGCACTAGGAACTTCAATTAGCCGCCTGCAACTTAATTAACTATGCCCAGAACGGGTTAACCGAAACGGAGTTCAGCTAGTGGGAGAGCAAGAGGAAGTCGTTCATTAATTCTCTTTCCTATATTTCGATTTGTTTATATTTATTTTGAATAAGCTGGTGGCTCGCTGTGCGAGCTGTAAGAATAATGTCGACGATTTGTTAGGCTATCAACCGGTTTGCGAGCAGCCAAAATAGCGAACCTAATAATCCAAAAGCATTTCGAAGATTTATGTGGCAGCTGTTCGCATTGAACCCCCGTCAAGAGGTTAACACCAAATGATGCTGCTTTTCGCTTTCAATTGATTGGATTGGCTGATTGATTGATTGACGGACTGACTGGCTGACGGCTTGAGCGAGTGAGGAGTGATGTGTGGGCGCTTATCTCAATTAAGAACCATACACACGCACACTCAGCTAGCTTCCTAATTTTGCTGAGTGCTGATTGAGTGATCTTTCGAATATTTGTTTTCATATTTTCTGTTTACATTTATTAGTAATTTGTTAATTTCATGTCGTTAGCCTTTTGCCAACTGCATATTAAGTTATCAGCATTGGAAGTTTGGCAACATTTTTGCGAGGTTTTTGAACTATGATCAGCTTAGCACAAGTCTTCGGTGTGTGCTCAAGGCTCATTTAAATTCTACACAAAGCCAACTACATCTGCTGAACACGCCCTTAACTCATTTATCAACAGCAAAAAAAAATAAAATAAAAATAAATAAAAACAAACAACTTTTTGGTCATTTCTCAACTTCAGTTATACAAAGAATTAAAAAAATATTCTAAAGATCTTGTGACTTGATCTTTAATTTTTTATGTTTGGTTTTATGCAAGGCTATAAAAATCAAAGCAGGGGATGTGAGGATATTGGCTAGCATATATTAGGTATATACCCTATAAGGCTTGGGTTAAAGTGGGTACACAGAATGAGTTGCCCAGATTGCGAGTCTCTCTTATTACTGATACTCCTATATCTTGCTGAACAGAAGATCCTTAATAATCCCCAAGCACTCCTCCTGCTAACAGAGTATCTAAGCAGTCTGCCTACCCCATCTTTTATAGTACTCATAAGACTCCGAGTTTCATAAGCCTTTTGGGCTTCGCTGATTGATATGTTTCGTGTGAGTTTTTATCATTTACGATTTTGCTTTCCGGGAACTGTGCCGAGAGTTTTAAAAATCAAATTAAAAACACATTTTCGTGTGACCCAAAACCGAAAGTGACTTCATCGCCAATGCAACTCGCTGCCAACGCCGATGCTGATGCTGTAATAAATATAGATATTTACATAAATATCAGCCTTAGCTGGCAAAGGCAAGTTCAAGATCAAGGTCAGTGAGACGCAATGGGCCATGCAGGCACACATACACACATATGCATATATCAGATATAATTTGTCAACGAATGCCATTTGAATGCTGTCTCCCACTGAGAAGTGCAATGAAAAGACGCTCATAAATCACTCAACTATCGCCCACTTACGCTCATATGGGCGAACAACAGTTTTACGAGTCGATTTACAAATAGTTGTGGGTGGCGTCAACTCATTGCTGTGCAGCACCATGAAGGCATCAAGTATATATTATTTAAATGTGTATAGATAAATATATATCTGTTTATTCATGGCAAGCAAACTGACAACAATTACCAGAGTAACTGAGCCATAGGCCCATGGCCAATGTCAGCCAATCGTCTGCGACGTCATCGTTGAGGAATTCGCCGTCGACTCTCAGCTGCCTCGCGACTGGCGACTGGCGACAGTCGCAGTGTCTGCCGAAGTCGTCAAGCGAGTTATGCGTAGCAATTGGCTTGGGATTACAGCCTGGGCCCGGCGGCACTTTTAATTTATGTGCGCTTATAACAGCAATAACAACAACAACAACAACAACAACAAACCAAATAACATACGATTAGCAGCAGGAATGACGCATTGCAGTTGGCAATTCGCTTGGCCAAACGGCAGCAACAGCTGAGCCCAACCGACTTGAATGGCTCAATTATGTGACACAATCACAGACTGGTGCACATAGTAATAAAAGAGCACGGCGAAAGCTGCATTGAACGGCAATATATTGATATAGTATATCTATATCAACAAATATGCCAGACTAGCTATTTCCGCAACTTATGCATTTCTTTATCAGGTGCTTAACTTTATTTATCATTCACCTATTTATAGCCTTCAGTCATTTCCTTATTAGCCTGCACTGTTTGTTGCATATTTAAACTTGTGCAATTAGCTTAACTCAGTTCTTACAGCTGACTAAATAAAATTACTCAAATGGAAATTCAACAGATGCGAGAAGTTGTTTTCTAAGCAACTCTGATTCATCAAATAAACACAGTTAGCTTTGACATTTCTGTGAAGTATATTAAGAACATTCTATTGCTCAAAAATCTTGTGAGGGCCAATAGAAATTTGCGCACCGATCGCTGAATATCGATCTCGGAAATTTCGCTGCTGCCGAAAAGTATGCAACAAAATTTGTACGCAACGTTGAAGCCTGAGGAATAAAACACTAGAAAACCCTTTCAGACTGACTTCAACTCTGATCATGGAGCTAATTGTGTGTGTCTGTGATTATTGGAGCCATCGCCACTTCTACAATCGGCCCGTGCCTGATCGCATCCAAATGCTCTGCGGCGGCGAGGGCAACGCTACGGTCAAGACGGAGCCTGTGCGTCGCTTGGTGCTGGAGCTGGATGCAGTGCGTGGCAACTATGTGCTGCGGGAGCTGCTGCAGCAGCGTGTGCTGAAGCAGTGGCTGTTGCGAGAACTGGGCGTTCGGCTGGTCTGGCTGAGATTTCAGATGCCACAGCGCTGGTCCATCGACTACAAGTGGGCGGAGATGCTGGCGCACACCATTTGGACGCACATTAAGCTGGAGCACCTGATGTGCTGGCTGTCCACGCTGGGCGGTGGCTACTCGGCGCTGGGCGATCAGTTCGCCAGGTGTGCACAGACAGCGGGTGAGATCTCACTGCAGCAGCTGGCGATTGGCCTGCGCCTGGGCGATCCCTTCCTGCAGGCGCGTTGCAAGCTCTACTACAGCATCTCCTTGATACAACGCGGACAGCTGCGCAGCGCCAAGTTCCTCATCCGCGCTCAGTACCGCTTCGCCTGTGGATTGCACAAGAAGCGCGACAAGCGCCTGATGCGCATGTGCCTGGGCGTCTGGCAGCGCCTCTGCTACGAGTACGAGCAGAGACAGAAGCAACGTCTATCAATTGAAAATGGAAAACGATTCGAATGAATGTAATGGAATGTGATTAGTTCTAGGAATAAAATGTATTTGACTTGATTGAGGTGGAGTTTCATCTTGATATATGTACATATAAAGTTAACAAGGTAAATTAAGGGAGTGATTTAAAGAGGGATATATAGTTAAAGAGTAAGGGAGAGAGAGAGAGAGAGAGAGAGAGAGAGAGAGAAAGAGAGAGAGAGAAAGAAAGAGAGAGAAAGAGAGGGAGAGAAAGAGAGAGAGAGAGAGAAAGAGAGGGAGAGAAAGAGAGAGAGAGAGAGAGAAAGAGAGAGTTAGATATATATAATGATATAGATAGATTAACCAAAAAGATAAAGAAATGCGAGATAAATTGAGAGAGGTTGGGACTAAAAGAGAGAAATATAAACAGAAAGTCAGGAAACCGCATAGAGAGAGAGAGAGAGAGAGAGAGAGAGAGAGAGGCAAGCAGCGCGAGCGAGAGAGAATAGGCAAGAGAGGCATAGAAAATAAAATATATTTACATAGCGCTCAACCAAATGTATAGGAAATATGTAAATGACAAATAATATAAACTAACGAGAGGAACTCTAATAATGCATACTAAGGCCAAAAGCTAACTCGTCCAGTTATGTGTCGACTATATGCTTGAGCTGTGTATTGACACAAGGGCTTAGACATGTTAATAAGCCAAACAGAAACATTTATTGATAATGCTGGCAAATGCGCAAGTAATGCTGCTTGACAACTGACATAAAGCGTTAATCGTTTGGCCATTGATTAAAAGTTAATATTAGATTAGTCAGCCACAAAATGACAGCATGAAACGAATTTAAATCAGAGCTTGAATGCCATTTGATATTTATGGACAGCTCAAACTATATGCATATCGAGTGGTGTGCGTCACGCCCAATGGGCCAAGGCAAATGGCAGACAAACAGAGGCAAATCAAACAAAAACAAAATAGAATGCAATTGGCAAGAGCAACAGCAACAGCAACAGCAGTAGCGGCTGGCCAATTGCTGAAAGTGCTAAGTGGTAATACACACAAACACACACACACAGGTAGAGCTAGCTAAATGAGAGACAACGAAAGCGTTGACCAAGCCACGAGCTTGGGCTCGGTTAGTGGCCAGCTGCGAGTGCTTTTTGGTCAGTTAAACGAGCGTCAAATTTGTTTATGAATGAGTCGTTAATAAATCACACAAATCCATTCACGAATCTCTCGCCAGCTCAATTTGTCTTTGCGTCGGCGTCGCCTCATCCATCAGCGGAAACGCGCGCTGCTATTATTTAATTTTTTTGCATGAAATCAACATTCGCACAGAGATATACAAAATATGATAAGCAGCATTAGATGTGCCAGGAGTTGAAAGAGTTCAGCATCTAACAAATGTTCCACCATCAACTATATTTGTTCTTTATTTTTTTTTTGCAGCAATGTAAAAAGTTGCCAAGCGGCTGAAACGAGCGAATAAGGAAAATAAATTGCATGCCCAGCAAGCAACAACAGCAGCTAGAATAAACAGCAACAACAACAACCACAACAACAAGGAGTCATTAAGTGTGCAACATGAGCAGCAACCGCAGCCGCATCATGTTGAGCTGCCTAGCTATTATTACCTTAGGTTTATGTAAGTAAATTACGCATACGACCCGTCGTGCATGCAGCAGCAACTAATTATAATCATACTCCTGCCTCCATTACAGTGACGTCCACATGCCAGGCGCAGCTGCATATGAGCGCGTCCAGCGCCGGTGTCAGCTTCGACGGCGGGCCAGCACCACAGAGCGCCGATGTGGCCGTGCAGGCCGCCAGGCCGCACAATCGTCGCATGTACGCCATGTGCCCGCCGCAGTTCCAACGCGTCGGCACCGACTGCTACTCCCTGGTCGATCAGCGCAGCAGCTGGCTCGAGGCCTACTTCTTTTGCAAGGATAAGAACGCCAATCTGGCCGAGCCCGGCAAGAATGCGGACCGCAAGCTAAGAATCTATCTGGAGCGTGTGGACTCCCAATCCGGCGGTAAACCGACTAAATTGCTCAACTTTGACTCCAACTTATACAAACTTCCACTTGGCATTTTACAGAACACGATCCCATTTGGATTGGCGGCACCTACGACCATCGCAACAAGCACTGGCAATGGAGCACGAGTGGACGCAATCTGACCTACGATGCGTTCAGCCAAATGGACTCGACGTACGTATGCAACAACATACTGATTGTATTTTGTAGTTTATTTAGCGGGTCGTTAATCTTCAAGCAACTATTTTAGCTATATGCAACTTATCTCCAACAGCAAGCCATTGGACAATAACTGCGCCGTCTACGATCCGAGTTTGAAGTATCGTTGGTCGGCTCGCTCCTGTCCGGACAAATTGCGCTTCATTTGCCAGCACAAGATGCCAAAAGTGAGTGAGGCCAATCGGTATAAGATCTACAATCGCTGGAATGAAACCTATCCCAATCAATTGGCCAATGAGGTTGTGTTGGAGGTCATCAATCGACGTGGCAAGGACAACAGGTACGCAAAATAGAAACATAAGAAGAGTCGACTCATCGGGCAGCTGAATATTGTATTCAGCTTACGCTGTTTCCTGAGCCGTCTGCGGACTGCCACTGAGCGCATCTTCTGCCTTCTCCTTGGCCGCTTCTTCTGCCTTCTCCTTTGCCGCCTCTTTTGCCTTCTCCTTGGCCGCCTCTTCTGCCTCCTCCTTGGCCGCATCTTCGGCTGCCAAATACTCATCCCATTTAGATAGACGCTCCTGTGCCTCAGCTGCCGATTCATCAACTCTGCAAGCACATTTATTAAAGACTTTGTCTATTTTAAACGGAATAGGGCCACTCACTTGTATTTGGTCTTGCCATCCCAGTGATCAGCGCTGAGCTGGCGTTGTCCAAAGTATCGGCCCTGCATCATTTGTATGACCATGTCGGCTTCCTCTGGCGTGGACATATTGATCTGAGCTATGCCCTCGGGATGGCGCTGCAATGACAATAAAATTAGTTAACTACAGCATATAACGGGTCTTCTGGAGCCACTCACATCATAGATCACAACTTTGCGCACCATGCCGCATTTGCTGCACTCCTCACGCAGACTATTTTGATATTCCAGGATGAGCTCCACCTCCTTCTCGAACAGCTCCGGCGTGAAGAGATTTTTAATGATGACCGTTTTCTCGTTCTTCGAACGCTCGCCACGCATTTTATCAGGTCGCCAATCGAACAACCTGCGAATGAATAAATCAATATGTGGCAGTCCTTTCACTTAAAAGCTTTTGCTACTTACTTTTCCTTGATTTTCTGCAACTTTTCCTTGTCCTTCTTCTTGCGCTTGGGCTTGAGTGCCGGATTATATTCGCCGCGCATTTGAAACTGCGCCCGCTGCACGTGAATCTTATGGCCGCGCAGATTGTAATCATCCAAAATCTCCAGAGCCAAGTTAACAGACTCCACCTACAAATGAAAAGAAAGAGATACTTAATGTGATCTTTTCTATATATATTAGTTTAGTATCTAATTAAAGACTAATCGCTTTTGTTTGTGCGCAGATATCATCGCCGCGTTAAGGCCGAGGGCAGCAACGAGGAAATGATTATTCCCGCTCGCAAAAATCGTCCGGCCAATCGCCGCTATCCGGGACGCAATCGCCAGCAGCAACATCCCAACGACATCAACTATCAGCAGCGTCCACGCAAGCAGCGTCCACGTGTGAGCACCACTGTGGCGCCTGCTCCGCTGGTCATCAGCAACAACGTCACCTCAACGAGTGCCACTCGCCCGAGCGCGCCCACCACACAGCAACAGATGACGGCCTACGATCGCATCCTGCAGCGCCAGCGCGAGAAGGAGCGCAACAGGCAGCAGCGCAAACGCGAGCGCAGACAGCGCATGCGCCAGGAGAGACTCGAGCGACAGCGCAAGATGCGTGAGGAGAAGCGCCAGCGCAAGCAGGAGGAGGAACACCAGCGCCAACAGCAGCAGGAGCATGAGCAATTGCAGCAACAGGAGCCGCCGAGCGAGCCGGAGGCACTGCGTCAGCGCGCCATTGAGGAGCAGCAGAAAAAAGAGCGCGAGCAGCGAGAGCAGCTGGACAAACAGGAGAAGCAACAGCGCAAAGAGCAGCAGGAACGTGAACTGGAACGGCTAAAGCAGCAGCACGAGATTGAGGAACGCCAACGTGCCAAGGATGACGAAGCCCTGCGATTGCGCGAGCAGCGACTGCAGAAGCAACGAGAACTTGAGGCCGAGGAGAAACGAGCTCGTGAAGAACTGCTGCGCAAGCAGAAGGCTGAGCAGGAGGAGGCCGATCGCCGTTATGCGGCTGAGCGCGCCGCCGAGGAGAAGCGTCTCCGCGAAGAGCATGAGAAGCGACTGCAGGAGGCCAAGTCGGAGCAGGAGCGCCAATTGCAGGAGGCGCGTGAGGCAAAGCGTCGCGAGCAAAAGGCCATTGAAGAGCGATTGAAAGAGCAGGAACGCCAGCGCCAAGAGCAAATACGCCGCGAACAGCAGGAAGAGGAGAAGCGTCTTGAGCTAGAGCGCCTAGAAGAGGCGCGCCGCTTCGAGCAGCGTGAACTGGAGCGCCTGCACGAAGAAAACGAGCGACGTGAAGCACGTCAACGCCAACGCGAGGCAGAAATCGCACAGCGCGAAGCCGAGGAGCGCAAGCTGGCCGAAGAAGAGGAGCGACTCCGCCAGGAATTACAGGAGGAGGAAAAGGCCCGCAAACGCCAGCTGGAACAGGAAATCGAGCGCGCCGAGCAGGAGCGCAAGCAGAAGGAGGAAGCCGAAAAGGCAGCAGCCGCAGCCAAGGCAGAGCAGCAGAAACAGAAGCTCGAGGCAGCTAAAAGGATTGCCGATGCCGAAGTCGCTGCCCAGCTGGAGGAGAAGCGTCGCCAATACGCCGCTCGCATTGGCGCTCTGAGCAAAGAGGATCAGCTGAAGTTCATTGAGATGCGGAAGAAGCGCAAGCAGCTGCGCGAGAGGCAGATGAAGGCCAGAGAGCAGAAGAAGCTCAAGCGGATACAGGATGCCATCAGGCTAAACGAGATGCAGTAAGGCACACACAAACACACACATACACACACTCACACAGGCACACTAACCTATACTAATGCAACAGAAAAGTAAACATATCGAAAACAAATTTTCTTGGACGTAAACGTGTTTTGTCTTTTGTTCATAGTTTTTGTTTTGTTTTATGCAAACACGTGAAAGTATTATTTACAAAAAAAAACAAAAAATAAATAAATAAAAATATAAATAAAATAAATTTTTTTTTAAATTACTAGATAACAGGAAACAAACGTAACAACAACAGCAATAGTAGCATTTGCAATAGTCGTGCACTTTTTTGAAAATATGCGTCAAATGAAATATTTCCAGGCAAAAGTTCAAGCGCGCACTCATATCCAGCTCTATATATTGTAGTAATGTACAGCCAATATGCATATATATACCATATATATATAAATCTATGATATGATATATGATTAAACTAGCATATAGAAACACTCAAGCACACACACACAAGCACACACGCACACCCACACAGTTTCCTTAATAACCAAAATAGCAAGTAGCAAGGAAAAAAAAAACAAAAACATTTTAAAAGTGAAGAACACAATTTTTATAAAAATTATAGAGCACAGAACAATGAGTAAATATTCGAGCAGAATAAAATGCAATTTAAGCTTAAGAGGGCGTGCCTCGCCTCGCTCCCCATTTTGTCAGCCCGATGGGTCTACAACTCACTCAGAAGACCATGCCTTCTCCTACTGCTCCTGCTCCTGCTCCGGTTCCTTCTGGATGCCCCATACGAGATACTGCGACCAGGCGAGGAAGCAATAATTTATAAGCCTAACATGATATGAGATCCTTTTTTATATAACAAACAACTATCTATAAAATGTCTAAAATAATAATATAAAGAAGAAGAAGCAGCAGAAGAAAACCCATTGCAAAGGCTAAGCGTAACTATTGTACTAACTAACTAGGTTATATATAAATATATTTTATATTTAATAATTATTGTATGTTTAAATGTAAATTTATTGTATTTTTTAATATGTACCTCAACTGCGAATTGTAGAAGAAGAAGAAGAACAACAAGAATAAGAACAAGAAGTGAAAAGAAGTAATGAAAAAGAAAATGTATTTTCTCTTAACATCATCAAATATTTCATTCGAATTGTGTTTTGTTTGTTTTCAATGAAATGAAAGTTAAGAAATGAAAAGCAATTTTTAGTAGCCAAGTAAATGCATTTTAAAATTACCAAGTAAACAAACAAACAACTAACCAATTTATAAACAACTATATAAATATATATATACACATACGATATATCATTATTATATAATAAACACAGAGAGCCGAAATAGTCAGCAGAACTAAGGTGAATATTTAAAATATGATTGAAAAAAGCAAAGAATACAAACAAAAACTGAATATTATGAGCATATAATAATAATAATAAAAATAACATAACATTAACAGTACATATTAAAATATCTATAAAAACTTAATGCAAGCAGTTTTAATTTAGTAAAACAAACAAATAAAGTTTTAAACACAACACTGAAAAGCCAAAAAAAAAAAAAAAAAAAAAACTTTGTTTTTCTCTATTCAAATTAGCTAAACTCTGCTGTGTAGGTTTGATTTACACAGAGCTGTGTTATATGAAAATTAAATATATGCATACTTTAGTATATCTAACATTATTCAGACAGAGCATTTTAATCAGAAAGTTTTGATGGCCTGAAGAAATAAAAGCCAGATCTGTGTCAAAGACTGAGTTATGGCCTTTATTCTGCATTTGCTCAACTGCAGCAAGCGCACTACCAGGGAACATAGAAAGCACCAGCTCAGGTAGAGCGAGCACAGGGAGAGCGAACTTAGGGAAATAGAGCATAAGTAGATAGAGCACAGGCAGATTGAATCTTCTGCTGTTACGAGCTCCAACTTAGCGTATATATGGAGAGCAAGCACAGGGAGAGAGAGCTCAAGGCGAGCGAGCATAGGGAGATCGAGCACTGTGCTGGATACAGGCAGAGTAAGCTCCGGCACAACGAGCACAGAGAGAAAGACGTTACCGCTCTTACAACTCCAACTTAAAATGCTGCTCTTACAAAATGGAAAGAATTCAGTTATTTAAGTGATTTAGCTGCCTCTGCTAACATTTTGTTGTGAAGCCTATCACAGCTATAGCTAAACTGACAGTAGCAGACCGACTAGATCATTGTATAGTAAGGGACTTGCCTAGCCGAGCCTAGTTGTGGACAGGAAAACTCTCTCATCATTCAGACAAATCAGATCAACTCAAATCGAAACTCACCTTTATATAATCACATAATCCGTCGCCCTTGATTTGTCCATCCGCTTCGGTGTACAATTTCAGTTTGTACTTCTGGGTTTGCGGATCTCGCATGACTAAGCCGCACTTGCCCATCAGCTCGGCAAACTCATCCATTGTTATATCCAAGGGCAAGTTGGAAACGTAAACTTTGGTGTTTTGCGTGGGATCCACATCAAACCATTCTGAGGATTTAAACAAATAAAAAGTTAAATCAAAATCATATTATATGCTCTATTATTATTCGCTTACTTGGCGGCTCTTGGGCCTTGCGCTTGCCAGCCACAGCTGCCGCTGGGACACCATCTTTGCCACCTATGGGGGCATTCATGGCCGCCTGGGCCTCGGCTGTCATACGTTTCAACTCCTCCGCCTTGCGTTTGGCTTCAGCGGCCTCGCGCTCCTCCTTCTCGCGCTCACCGGCGCTGGTGTTGTCTATGAAGCCATAGTTCATCTGATAGCGCGCCATGAAGTCGTCATCGATTTTCGGGAACCACGCTGACTTGCTGGCATCCCAGAAGAAGACGACGCCATCCTTGTCTGTGTAAGTGCGATCGCCGTTCTCATCGATGCCATAGACCACATCTTGGCCAGGTGCTGCCTGTGGCAGCTTCTTGGGCACCCACTTTTGTTGCTCCGCATCCCACTTGTAGTGCTCGGTTTCGGTTGCTGTGCTGCTGGTGCCGGACTGCTTGGGAAGCCATTGTTGCGTCTCCTGGCACCACTTGTAGTGCTCATTCTCATACATATTGCCCGCTGTGGAGGACTCATCCCCGGACAGCGGCTGCCAATTGTTTTGCGTGTTACACCATTTGTACTTTTGCTTTGTGCTGGGATCCGTGTAAATGGCGCCACCATCGGCCGCATAGCTCACATGCTGTTCGTAGTCCGCAAAGTCCTGCTGCGAGGACTCCGTCTGGCTGACCTGGTCAGGCGTTGAATCGCCTGCTGTGCGGCAGCTTGTGGCATTGGCCTCCTCCTGCTCACTTTTGTTATTTGAGGCATTTGTTGTTGTTGTTGCGTTGGTTTCCTTTACCAACGTTTCGCACTCCTGCTGAGGTTTATCGGTTTCCAGTTGCTCGGCAGGAGAGTTGGAGTCTGTTTCGTTTTCCTTGGAAACACTTTCACTCTCACTGGCTGCCTGCTCCTGCTCCTGCTTCTGCTCCAGCTCCTCTTCGTTACCTTCTCCCACCTTTGCTTCGCTCTCAGTTCGCTGGCTCATTTCAGTGTGGTTTCTGTAATTACAGAGCGTTGTCCAACGCAGAAAAGTAGACTACGTTTTAGTGTTTTGCAGCTAATTCCAGTTAATTTCATGTTTTTCGTATATTTCCTGCCCACATAATCATAAAGGCCACGCGAGTAGCAGGAGCCGAGAGACGTGAGGTGGGCCAAAGTAAATTAGAGAAACGTGCTTATGACGCTGACATTGTGCCACACAACCATAATCAAAACACAAACATTCTTGCACCTTTTTGCTTTGGCTTTTTTATTTTGTAAACACAATTCGCACTCTGATTGCGGCGTCAGAGCATGGGTCAAACTAAGGTGGAGGGGAGGGGGGAGCGTATAACCCAATCAAATGCAAACGAAATGAAAAGCACACGAAACGCCCGAAAACCAAATAGAAAAGCTAGAGAAAATAATCCCGCAAAAAGGCGCACAAATTTCGTTTTTATAGTGTATAGGAACAGCTGAATATAGTGAATGAAAGTTTGATAGAGCAACTGGCCAGAGATACCCTGTAAAAATAGGAGAAAACTAAAAACTCTATAGATTTATGGGCAAGCTACTCTCTTAAAAAGAAAATAGTTTTTATATAAAAATTTCAAATTGGAATAATACAATGCCTTCATTCCCTTATTAATTGCAACAGGTAGACTAATAGAATAGAGCAGCTGCCCTTCCTATATATTAGATCTGTAATTAATTATAAATATATTTTCAGCTTAAGCTTTATCTAAGCCAAGCTGCAATTAGTAATCCTCTCATCATGCCCCTCCCCGCCATACACACACGCTACAGGGTATGCCTCACTTGACAGCAGCTGTTGAAGGTCAAGCAAACAGTTCTATTTATTTTTGGCAGCTTACCCCAAGGCCCTTTCATCTAGCTGCCACAAATCGATTGGCTTTAAGCAAGTTCAATCAACCGACCGACCCACCGACCGATCCTAAGGTAGCCAGCCTTGTTGGTGACAACTTGAATTGGCTGACCCGAAATACCGATTGATTTGTGTCTTGAGAGTTGGCGCAGCTGTCTTCCTGCTCTGCCGACGCTTGCGTCAGCGGCATAAAGAAGACGTTCGTTCGATTCGGGTTCAATGTACGCGCCATTAATTATAACAATTTGATGCATATATATATACATATATATATGTATATGTGTACAGTAAGTGGGTCTATTATTGGTATAAAAACTTTACTAAAAATATTTATGTACAGCTCAATTGTCGACCTCTGGCAGAGTTCAATGGAACGCGTCTTTTGTGCAAATTTGCATTCGCAAAAGTTTTCAAGTGGGTGCAGACATGACGAGGGGACTATATGTGGTAACTGGCACATTGGCCGACAGTCGGCACACATCTAGTCCGCTTGCATGCCTATGCAACAGCAACAGCAACAGCAACAGCACCTGACACCACCTTTGACGGTGGCCATAACTGCAGCCAGTTGCAGTTAGCCAGTTGAGCACACACACACACAGAGTCGCTGGGACGATACTCGTAAATTACTCAGACACACATACACACGCATACATACATACATACATACATGCATAGGTACAGTGATTATAGTATAGATATAGCTTTACGTATAGGCGTAGCCAGCGCCGTGGCTTCGTGTTGCACAAAACGTGGCCACGCCCAGTCATATGATATAGTAAATTTTTTCTATTGGTTTTGTAGATCATAAATAGAGCATTCAGATTAGTAGTGTACGACCTGAGTTATTGTCACAGATTGTATCATCATAACTAGATTGTTTTTTTTTTTTTTCTAATGCTTGAAACAACAAGTAAAATATGCAAAATACGATGATTGAGTAAGGGAAATACTAATTTAAATTAATAATATTTTGATTTGGGTTTGTTTTCAATGAATTTGACAAAATTTCTAGATGAAGCACTGAGGGGCTGACAAAATAACAGAATGTATAGACAGGTTTCCTAAGCTGCAGACTGACTGAATTTAAATCATTCAATTCATTTGAATTGACTAGGTCCTAGTTTTTTATTCAAGTTAGCCTTGATTTAAGAATAGTTTTAATCTATAATAAATAGATAAATAAAGGAAGCTCGGCAAATTCTAAGCTCGAACAACGTCTACATAAAAATTACACTCTCAATTATTCCTCAACCAATAGCTTGACCTACTCACCTAAGGCAGAAGACATCAATCGACGTTACAATAAGTCAAGCTATAGAGTTGTTAGCCACATTGTATTATAATTTGTGCTGCCCTATAATAGAACACATTAATGAAGAACACGCAGTGGCTTGAATGTGAATCGCATGGCCAGCAAATTGCGCGAAACACTTCAAGGCCAAGTTGAGAGGGGAATAAATAGGAGAATAAAACGCACCGCAATTGCATAAGAATTGAATGGAAAATTTCTCATATGGGCCAAGAAATCAATTAATTGACGCAAATTGTCTGCGAAACTGCAAGTGTGGGCCATGATCAAGCTATTTAGCTGGCCAATAGACTAGCAGACGGCATTCACTAGCTGCCGCGGCGCCTTAAAGGCCATAAAAAACGAAGTCGAAGTCGAGCCCCAATTAGCAATTTCTGGAGAGCTCCACTTCTTCTCTTCTTCCTTTTTGTTTATATATTTCTTGTGCTACTTTGCATACAAAGTAAATGAATTAATTAACTTTTAGTGCAGAAATCGGTGAAATTCCAGCGAAATATTTCTGTTTCGGTCGAAAAGTTTTGCCAACTTTTTTATGCAAATGTCAACAGGTCAGCAATTCGTAACGCCCAATGCCTGACTCGACGCGACCCATATATTATATAAATACATATATAGTTGATGTTATTTTTAACATTTGAAGCTTGAGATTTGCGCACATTACTCACAAATGCCATTAACAGAAGCCAAGTTTGAGGCCATAACCCCAAAACGTTAACACTTTCGAATAACTTAACCTGAACACGAGCAGCCCCACACAATATTGTGCCTTGGGTTAGGGTGACTCACTATAGAGGTGCATATGGCCAGCGGAATAGCCTCAAAGTGCCATAGTGGAGCCAAGCTGCCTAAGCAACCAGGCGTACAGCACAAAACAGTTTTCATAGCATATTTATGGGGGCAGCCCAGTCAGTCAGCCAGGACTAGCTAGAGTGGGTGTCTGGGTGTCTAGGTGCCTAGGTGTATTTATGTGTGTGTGTATCGGCATTGGTATTGGTATGTGTACAAGTCCTGGCTAGAACTGGGCAGCCCTTGCGCTAGCTTGACCAGTACACGCCGAAACGTTCAACTGACCACAAGTGCCGATGGGCTTAACGGGCTAACGATACGAGTTATATAGCTGCCAATATCACAGCTACAGACACGCAACGACAGTGTTTATATATATACTTAGATATATACACACACACATATGTATAAATTACATATAGCTGGTGATAAAAACTTTCAAATGAGTGCAGCCGGCAAATTATGCAAAAGCCTAATGTCAAAATCGATAAAACCAACAACGAAATTTAAATAAAAAATTAAAAAGAACAACAAACAAACAAACAATTTACACATATTTATATATATATATATGTCTATATAGCTATATAGATTAACAAAATGGATATACCCAGCAGCGGTGCAATATTTACGCTTGGCAAATCGCATTTGGCGGAGAATACGCAAAGCTATTTCTATATCAAAAACGATCCGGTCAAACGCTTGATATCCGGTCCGCATCAGAGTGCGGTTATATGCGGTAAATTCAACACCAATACAACCACAACAATAACAACAAGACTCAGCAAAGTGCCTGTCTGTTCACCTGTCCATCTGTCGGAATTTCTGCCTTCCCTTCCATCAAATCCTGCTGCAAAAACTTTAACTTTAACTTTATGCCCCTTTGGCCAAGACGAGCTCCGCTTGCCCGATTGTCTTTTGCGGTGTCTGTGGCAGGCTTCGTGGCCCGTTGACCACGTTGCATGCTAGCTGCAATTTAGTCTCAAATAATAAACACGCAGCGCACTTTCCCTTTTATGTTAGCCCAACACAGCACAGTTTGTAGCAACTCGAAACTATGGCTCAATTACAGCCAGGCGATCATAAGTCTCCGAGACTGGAATCGATTTGACACTATTCTCCACTTGGCTTACATAACTCAACGACAAGCTCCATGAGCTCTATGAGCCAGCTTGCAGTCAGTTTAAATAGGGCTAAGCTAGCACACTCGAAATCACAGACCAATCCAATACTCCATTCGGGCATCTAATGAGGTCAGCTAAAAGGGGTGGCCTGGGGGGGGGGGGGGGGGGGGGGGGGGCGCTGCTGCCATAAATATGGGCCAAACTCACGAAGCACGTTAAAAGAAACAAATAGCCCACGAGTGAGTGAGACCAAAAAGGCTAAAACCGAACGCGGCTCGCTCGTAATTGAAACGTAAAGCGGGTCAGGTGAAATAAAATAGTTGAAAGCAGTTCTTTGGACAGTTGAACATTTCGGGCATTGGATTGACAGTGACAAACAAACACACACACCCACACACACATACAGTAATACACCCACACACATTTACGGCGCTGAACACACACGCAATCAATAAAACTTACAAGCAGCAGCTAAACAAAAGGTGAAATTGGTCAAAAGTTGATGTCAAAACGTTCTTATCAATTACAGAATCGGGTCGTCTTTTCGTTTGGGGCGAGAATCATTATGGCCAACTGGGCATTGGCGGGCATGCCAACAAAAGCAACAACAACAACAATGGTGATATAGTCAGCAAGCCAACTTGCGTTAAGTCGCTGAAAACTTTGGGCTTAAAGATAAGCGATGCCGCCTTTGGCAACAATTGGGCCGTAATAATGACGCGTAAGTAAGAATAGAGCTAAAAGCAAACTCATGTGGTATACTCGTATATGTATGTACGTATATAATAAGCTCCAACTAAACTAAAAGTCAATTAATCTCTAATTATAAGCAGTTGCTAGTTAATTTACCAACCATTCAACTAAACTTCTAATTAACACTCTTACAACTTTGCCTGTTTCTCTCTCTCTCTCTCTCTTTTGTTCACTTCCTCTCTCTCACACATGCCAGTTTCCAATGAGATATTCTTTACGGGTCGAAACATATTCCCCTTGGACACGCATGTGGCTCAGCATTTCATCAATGCAGTCGTGGAGGAGCAGCCGTGCGCCATAATACGAAAGCCTTTTCGCTTGGAGGAGTTCGATGACTATCTGTCGAAGAACGAGGAAACGGATAACTTTGCCGCTCTGCAGGCGGGCAACGAGCACTTTGTGGTGCTGACCAGTGAGTAGAGAGAGAAAAAACTCCAGGTAAATAAATGCTCAGCTCAGTCTGTCAAATTTTTACAGGCAAAGGTCGCTTAATTGGCTGTGGCTCGAATGCCAAACAGCAGCTGGGCGATCTGGGCATGGACTACGATGGACATCCCGTGGAAATATGCCTGGACGCTCCAGTGCAGCAGTTTGCCTGCGGGCCAGAGTCCACGCTGGTGCTGACTGGCAGTGGGAATCTCTTTTTGACTGGCCGCCTCAATGAGTTTGTCTTTCCCAAGTTCACGGAGCTGCAGAAGAATCTCTCGCAGACGGAGCAGATCATCTTCATGCACATATCGAAGGCCAGCGAGATCTTTATCGTGACCAATGTGGGCAACATCTACCGCAGCTTCGAGTCGCTGCGCAACAAGAGCTTGGTCTTTCAGCGCTTCTATGACTACGACAGCGAAGAGAATGGACCCATTTGGAAGCTGCTCAAGGGCTTCTCCTTTTATGCGGTGCTCAGCAAGGCCAATAAGTTCTTCACCACGTTCTCGGAGAGCGGTCATCATCTGAAGACCTTCCGTGAGATCTCCAAGTTTAAGAATCTGCGTCTGCTCGATATTGCCGTAGGGGATCAGCACATTCTAGTCCAGGGCTTGCCCAGATCTTCGGCTCTTTCGGCTACAGTGGGCAGTCCTGCGGATGCACAGAGCTACATGAGCCGCAGCTTTGTGCTACAACCCAAGGATCTCAATGGCAACATGGAAATGCGAAGCGCCAGCGGCAAAAGTCTGACGAAGCAACGTGCATTGAAGGACACGGAACCAGAAACGGACGCAAAGGACAAGAGTTCGGCCTTCATGGGCGCCAGCGTAGCAGCAGTTGGCGCATCTGTGGCCACACTAGAGGCGGTGAAGCACATTTCAGATGGACACGAAAACGGGGGAGCTGAGCAGGAACCCAACACAGCAAAGGAGTCAGAGAAAGACAACGAACAAATGGAAGAGATGCAGGCAATGAATGAGAATGTCAGTGAAGAAGCAAATCAAGAAACGGAACAAAAAGCAGAGTCCACAACAGAGGAGCCAAATAACAACAAAGGAGAGTTGTTGGTAGAAGCGAAAATAGAGACGCCAGTCGAAGCAAAGGCAAGCGAAGCAACGCCTCAAACAGAAAGTCAAGCAATGGAAATGGAAATGAAATCGGAGCCAATGGAGCCCACGGCGCCTGAGGAGAGTCCGATTAAGCAACCCAAAAATACAACAGCAACAACAGCTACAGTAGAAGCGTTAGCCAAGTTGCCAACGCCACCTGCAGAAACGCCATCACTTCAACAATCACCAGCAGAATCGATCAAGTCGAACAAAGTGAAAGCAGAGGACGCGCAGCCGCCCACAGTGAGCAGCCAGGAGAAGCAGCTACGACCGCACACGCCTTACCCGGACAGCAGCAATGCGAGCACACCGCAAACTATAAAGCGAACGCCCATTCGGAATTTCTCCTATGAGGCGGCCATGAAGCACGATGAGATTGATAAAACGTCGCCAGAACTTGTGGATAGCCTGGATACGGTAGAGGAGAATCCGCTGGCCGAGAGTGCACCGTCAACAGAAATACAAATATCTACGCCCACGCCGCCAACCGAGGAGGATGAGCAGCTGGCCGTTGAGATAACGACCAAGGAGGATGCGCTGGACAGCAGCAAGGTGGTAAATGAGATACGTTTCATCAACAATGGCGTCGATGTGACGGCCAACGTTGAGAACCAAATGCCAGACACGCCGCTGGCTGACTTTGTAGACGACCTGGAATCGGACGGTGAGCAAATGCTGGATGATCTGGAGCAGCACGTCGACAAGGTGGTCACAGAACAGAAAGCAGCGGTTATCAAGACCACAGAGAGTGTCGGCGATGCCATCGAATCAAAGCTTCAGGAGACGGGAAACACGGTGCAAACAGCAGTGCAGAATGCGATGACGGGTGCTCGCGATACTGTTGAAACAGCGGGCGAGCGCATGGTAAGTGGCGCCCGGAATGCTGTCGATGCAGCTGGCAAGGGTGCCCAGCGCATGGCAGACGGAGCTCGAGATGCTGTCGATGCGGCTGGCAAGAGCGCAATGCGAATGGCCAGCGATGCTAAGCAATCCATGGAACAGGTGGGCAGCAATGCAGCCAAAATAGCGACAAACACAAAAGAGTCAATGGGCAGAGCCATGGACTCAATGACTAGCAAGATATCTAGCGAAGTGCATGGCGCCAAGGAGAATATATCCTCGCTGTTTCAAATCAAAGCGGCCAAGGAGTCACAGCACATGACGACGCCCACAACGACACCGGAAGATGTTCGACCAAAGCGAAGCACGGAAACAGCCACATCTGGAGACTTGGAGGCAGAAGGCGAGGAAGATGAACGCACCACGGCATCGGTAAATTCAAATCACCATTCCGCTGCCCACAGCAATGGCAATGGCAACGGCAACGGCAATATCTTTGAGCCCATGAACAGCAATAGCCATGCCTTTGAAGAGGATCCACTTGATGCGGTTGTAGAGCGTAGCAAGAAGGCAATGCAAGAGGAGTTGCGCGCTTTAGAAGAGCAACGCGCTCAATCACATGTTCAAACCAAGAGCGAACCACAGCGAAGACAGAGCACTGAGAGCAAAGGCATAGTGCAGCAATTCCTAGATGGTGTGCGGCTTTCGTGCCGCAACGAGAAGGCCGTACAAATCGAGGGTAAGCATGAGTGCAACGAAATAATAATCTATTTTAGCTAACACTAACCTTTATTCGTTTACCGGCAGTTGAGCCGCCACCGCAGACGCACCACAGTAAAAACAAGGTCAACAGCGAGCTGAGCCTGCAGAATGGCCAAAACGGCGAGCAGCAGTCGTCACGCGTCTGCACAATTTTATAAAAATGAAGCGCACTACGCACTCAGAAAAGCGTACACTTTTATAAACAATTGCATTTGATTTTAATAAACTTGCAGTTGCAATTTCGCATTAGAAATGCGTGTTTTTACCGTAAATCTATCGATGATTTATATCAACTATCGATTAATACAATTAATACGATGCGCTAACACGCGAATGGCAGCTGTGTTGCTCCAATATTCTTACATAGTGACATCGCTTATTTATATCTCAATTCTTTTTGGTCAAGAGGGACGAAATACATATTTAAACTAAATATGATTTATATATTTTTATTGGGGAAGTTGGGCACCTGTCATAGGTGATGCGCACCTGTGACAAGTCGCAGGTAAGTAAATATACCATCGCTAAATTGCACCAGTTCATTGGATCATTTGTACCAGTTCTTTCGCGTCTATTTGGTACGCAAACAGTAAAAGCAAAAAAAAAAAAAAAAAACAATTTTTACTATTTTTCTACGTTTTATAAATGAATACAAAACAATAAATAATGCTTTAAAGCATAGTTTTAACTGAATTAAAAGCGAACCGTGTACTTGGTGCACACTTGCCTGGCCCGCGAAAAATCCAATCAGAAAACGAAAAGGCCAGCACGAGCACAAAATGGAAAGGTAGGTCAAAGAGTGAGCGCGCCCAGCGTACAGAGTGTACATGCCCGAAATAAAAAACGCTCGCCTGAAGGGTATTAGTGTTATTAAACATGTGAAAATAGTGAAAATTTCAATTAGCCCATAACCTCAAAAGAGTTTTGGTTTTCGCTGCTGTTATAATGTGAGTGCCTAAGTATATGTGCCCGTATGCGTGTATGAGTGTATATGTAAGCATGTGTGTATGTGTGAGTGTGTGTGTGTGTGTCCGAGTGGCGCGTTGTGAAGACGTCGACGTCGACTGAAAGTGGTTGTCGCTCGTCGACGAAGAGGGCGACGAGCAGCAGGGCCGCGGACAAGGTGAGAAGCGCGAGCGCGAACGTGAACGTGAACGACAAGATCGAATGTGGAAAAACTACTTTAGAGTGGACTTCGAAAATACGAAAAATATCGTTCTGCATGTCGCCGCCAAATATAAAAATTCAAAAGGACGACCGCGGCAGACGGCCAGGCTAATAAACTTTCCCATCTGCATAAAAACTATCGAGTAATGCTGATGAAAAACACATGTAATTCGCGAGAAAGTAACACGCTGTCAGTTCGCCCCAAAACGTGAATGTGTGTGAGTGCTTGATTGCGTGTGTAAGTGGAAGTATGTGAGAGTGTATGTGTTTGCGAGTGGAAGTATGTTTGTATGAGAGAGTGGGGGAAACGGCGACAACAGCAACAGCAGCAGCGGCGGCGGCGGTGGCAGCGGCAGCAATTGGAACGTGGAACCTGTCGGCGCACGTAAAAACCAGAGCCAAAAATTCAAATTACATGCATTGGGCGCGTTTTCAAATGCATAATCGCTAACACTCTTATAATTTATGCTAAACACTCGTTAGAGAGCAGAACTCTTTGCCATAACAATGGCCGTAAGCAGACACCGAACACCAGGCGAACCAATTTGATGAATAATTTAAATGGAATTATAATTTCTTAACATTTCGCAGTTAGCTTGGGAATTCCTCACATATTTTTGCATACGAAAAAGGCGAATAACATGTAAAGATGCCGACACAAACTATTCACTCACTCGCGCTCAATCAGAGCTGAGCGAAATCACTGAGTGTGATCGCCGATCACTGTGACATTTGTGCTCGATATCTAAATAAGTTGTCAAACTCGTTCAGCACAGAGAATTGTTTATACCCTTGCTAGGCATGCTGATGCCATGCCAATAACAACAAACAATTATTTACCTAACTGTAACAGTCAGCTGTTGCACCCAAATGAACCTATCGATATTAGTCACTGTTGCTTATCACAGTCACAGTGCCAGACGTAATCACAGCTCTGCTCATCTCTAATCTCACGCACTCTCTTTTTCTTTCTCTCCCTCTCTCTTTTTCTTTCTCTCTATCTCTCTCTCCCTCTCTCTCTCTCTGTCGCAGGCACTAACTAATACAACAACAAGAGCAGCAGAAACCACAATCAGGCCAGCCAGCATGTCGTGGCATTTGTGAGCAGCGCGCCAAAAACTTGTCACGAAGTTTCTTGTTATTGACGTACGCTCCCGCGCTTCGAGCCGCACTTCCCCCGTCCCCCCTCCACGCACACACACAAATACATACATATACACATATAGATTCACACCCACACATATACATATACCCACCCAGTTCTGACGTCCTTAAGTGCTTAGCTGGAGAGAAAGAGGAGGCTTATGATGCATATCAAGAGCCTGCCACACGCACATCAGGCCGCTGCGGCAATGAGCAATTGCGACATTGTGATTGTTGCCGCGCAACCGCAGACCACGAGCGCCAACAACAACAACAATGACACTGTTACACAGGCCAGCCATGTCAGCCATGTGGCAGCTGTGGCGCATGCACAGCACCAACAGCAACAGCAGCAGCAACAACAACAGCAGCAACAACAACAACAGCAGCAGCAGCAGCAGCAACAACAGCAGCAGCAACAACAACAGCAGCAGCAACAACAACAGCAGCAGCAGCAACAACAACAACAGCAGCAGCAACAACAACAACAGCAGCAGCAACAACACAATCAACAGCAACAACAGCCGCCCGCGCCCACAGATGTATCCCTTCCCTTCATGCATTTGAGCGGAATTTCAGCGGAGGCTCACAGTGCCGCTCAAGCGGCCGCAATGGCAGCTGCGCAGGCCGCGGCAGCGCAAGCCGCCGCTGCGGATCAACAGCAGCCAACAGCACAACCTGCACCACCAACGTCGCACACGCTGGCCCATCTCGTGGCCAATGCTACGCACAGTCCCACGCTTGGTGAGACGCACTACGTCACCAACGGCCACTCAAACAATGAGCATTCGGGCGAGGGCAACGGATCGAGCGGCAGCGGTGGCGGCCGGGAACCAGAAAAGCCGTTCCATTGCACGGTGTGCGATAGACGATTTCGCCAGCTGAGCACACTGACCAACCACGTAAAGATCCATACGGGCGAGAAGCCCTACAAATGCAATGTGTGTGATAAGACGTTCCGTCAATCGTCGACACTGACGAATCATTTGAAAATTCATACCGGCGAAAAACCGTACAACTGCAACTACTGTCCCAAGCATTTCCGTCAGCTGAGCACATTGGCCAATCATGTCAAGATTCATACGGGTGAGCGTACATTTTGTGTGGCACTTCTGATCGCCAGCTAATTCTAGCCTCTTTTGCAGGTGAAAAGCCGTTCGAATGCGTGATATGCAAGAAACAATTCCGGCAATCGAGCACGCTCAACAATCACATAAAGATCCATGTCATGGACAAGGTCTACGTTCCTGTCAAGATCAAAACGGAGGAGGACGAGGGGTGACTAGGACGCATGGCGTTGGCGCAACATCATCATCTCCAGCAGCAGCAGCAGCAACAACAGCAACAGCAGCAGCAACAACATCAACAGTCGTCAACGCCATCCCAACAACAGCAACAACAACAACACCACCTCGAACATCAGCGTGGAGTTACCATTACGACGCTCCCGTCTACTACGACAGTGGCGCAACATCAGCAACAACAACAACAGCAACAGCAGCAACAATCGCATCTACAGCCCTCGCATGGCAATGGCAGCTCGCCGCATCATCATTTCAATGTAGCCGCCTTGGGTGATTTATCCGGGGCGATGCAACTGGGCGCCGTAACGGCCGATGGTAATTTTGTGACCATGGGCGGCGTTGTAGTTGGTCGCATTCAGCATCCGCGCAGCGAGGAGCTGCATCATCTGGGCGTCATCAAAGTGGAATCGCCAACAAATGGCATTGTCAATGTGGCAGCGGCTGCCCAACGTGACGGATGAGTCGATAGGCTGCTCCTCGAGCCAATGCTCAAGGAGCTCGTTGAGCTGAATGATATTGCGTATGTGGAACTGGAGCACGATCAGCCGCAACAGCAACAGCAGCAACGACGACGACGGCGACGTCGCCACGAAACATAGACTGTCAACTGGCTATTGTTGTCGTTGTTGTCGCTGTTGTCGTTGTTGTTGCTTTCGGTGTATACGCTTACGTTGTTGTTAGTTGTTTAATTGTAGCGAAACCTTGTTGTTGTTAAGATTTAATCGTAACTGAGAACTTACCGAGATGAATTATCAGGCTCAACGCTGGCTAGCACTCATCGATTTCTAGCTCTTGAGTCTTAGCGGAAAAGTATGTGTTATATAAGCGTATTAGAAAACTGAGATGTTAGCTGCAGCTAAGCCTGAATATGTATAGCAAAACGCTTCAATAGTAGCTAAAAGAGAGGATATCGTAACCAACAGCAGCTAGCGCTCCATGGCCTAAAAAGCAAAACGAATGATCAGAAATAGAAAGCACTCAACTTACACACACATACACACACGCATTCACAATCACTTAACGAGGCAATAGGTTTACAACAAGCTCCCTCTCAACCTTCTAACTATACATATACACACACATATACATTTAATAGCTAACTAACTGTAACTGGTAGCGCAAAACTCCTAAACAAAAAACAAAAAATAGAAAGAAAGAAAGAATGAAGTTCATTGATAAGCAAAAAGTCATTTCGTTTAAGTTGAAAGTTAAAGAAAAAATAAATAAAAACAAAAGAAAAAATGCTTCACAAAGTGCAAACAAAAAGATTAAGGAACACTAGAAATGTTTTTAAAGATTTGTTATATATATATTTACATATACCGATACGAGAGAAAAACCAGGAACTTTAATTCAAATTTTCAATTTCAAATTGTTCTTTAGCATTTAAACGTTTAAGAGATTGTTGTAAATTGTTTTAGTACGAAATTGATTCTGCTGCATTCGCTGGAAAACACATTGACTTAGTCAACGTTGCCCAATGTCTTAATTTACTTTTGTAAAACATTAAACGCAAAAAAAAGCTAGAATAATTATAATACTTATTTTCAGTAAAATTGTAAAGCAAAATTGTAAAAATTGCAGCCATCTTAATAGGTCTTTGCTCCAAGGGCCTAACAAATCCAATTTGTTTTTAATTCTAGCCTAATTATTTAAACATTGTTCTAAGCAAACCCCAATACACACAATACACATCTAAACGAAATTTTCAAATACCTTAAATGGCAGCAGAAACAACCTATACTACATATATATCTCCCTATATATATACATAAATGCTATGTAGACATTAGTTAACCTTAGTTCTTAAAAACTTGAAAGTGAGTTTTTGTTAATTTTAATTCTAAATTTACACGTTATAGTTTTATTTTGAAAAAGAATCAATTACAAAACAAGCAAAAATATACAAAATTCAACTTTTTAATACTAGTTAAATGGAGTTACAGACACACACACACACCCACACACAAACTATTAATAATGCTAATGTTAAACATGTAATAGAAAGCAACAAAGTTTTGTACAAAGTCCAACTCCAATTTTTTGTATGTATAAAAAAAGTGACAGACGGAGAGAACCTAAAAAAAAAAAAAAAAAAAAAAAAAACACACAAAACAAAGTACGAAAATATTATTTTCTAAAAATATAAAATTTTGTCTTATTTTATTTTTACATTTAAATATAACTGTTTATTTGCTGTCCAGCTTTAAGTTTTCTACGCCGACTGAAGTTTTACAACAATTTTGTGCATTACTCAACACTGAAAGTTTAAAAAATTTGCAGAAAAAATATTTTTGTTATTTTTGCATAAAGTTCCTATATATTTTTGGGCACGCAACTAACAAAATACAAATTCCAATGTATACGAAAATATGATTTCGAAAAACAAACACAAAAACAAAAATTATGATACATAAATGCATATAAGTAAATAAATAAATGTTGATAAATGTGTAGTGTTAAAAAGTGAAGAAGACGAAAAAGTAACAACAACAAATGTAGTTAAATATAAGAGCTAAGATATATATATATTCTAAATAATGCTTAAAGATGGTTTAGCAATGTTAAAGCAAACAGAAACAGAAAACGAAAAAGAAAAACCAACCACATTTGCTGGGTTCCATATTTTCATATTTTCATATGCAGTTAATAGAGAAAATGCTTTGCATTGGCTTTTTGTATAGGGTAAAAGGGGAGGACGTGGAGAAGGAGAAGAAATGAATTTAATACGAAGCGAACTGAGTTAAGCAAGAAAAAGAAATATATAAGTGAATAATTTCCAATTTGGCAAACTTACGATACACAAGCTAATTTGAATTGTTTTTAACAGTTGAAAGCTTGCAACGTTTCTGATTAGAGAGCAATGGCAGATTCTCATTTAGCAGGCAACGCCTTGAATCAATATTAAAACTAATAAATTGGGTAAAATATTATAAATGGCACACCATCTAAAGTTAAACTATTCAATATTCTTTTATTTGTTTCCCCATCATTAACTAAGTTTCCCATTCAGAATCTTATTAGCAATACGTATGCTTACCTGCCAGCTGCTTTCTCAGTTTCTGATCAGATTTTAAATGAGAGAATTGGAGTCGTAGTGAGATTAGCAATTAAGCGCGCCTAATTTAAATAGTTGTGTGTACAAGCAAATGAATTTAGACATAAAATGAACATAGGAAACAAAACAACCAGTAACAAAGCGAATTGCTTAAAAACAAAACCGAAAAAACGACACGATAATATTGTATAATTATACAAAAAAAAAAAAAAAAAAGAAGGAAAATGCTATGTACTTATATTTATATGTATATATTTGCATACATATGTATGTGTATGTGCAGTAGCTGTATTTATATGTAAATGTGTATGTAATTGTGTATTTAGTTAAAAAGAAAAAACAAAATATATATACATATGTATATTTGCAAAAATGGAAAACACGAATGACAAGGGACAAAGAAATATACGGCAGTATGGAAAAGCAAGCAATCGAGTGAATTTTTAATGGAAGCTGTTATTTTCTGGATAATATTGATTTTAATTGTTATTTTCAATGTTTAAATTTTCGAAAATATTCGATAATAAATTTTGGTATTTATTCATAGCGAATCACTTACCGACACGCGATATTTCTATTCGATAAGTTTCATACATGGTAGTTGCTCGTCTGCTCGTGAACGACCCCTTGATAAGAAGTCGCTGATTTTTAAGCAAACGTTCTGCCAATTTTGCAATCAAGTTAATAGTTAACAATGTTCCGCCTACAACAATCACAGCCCGACCCCGCAGAGGAACAGAAGCGAGTTGCCGCTGAGGTGCGAAACAACTTTATTATGTTTGGAGCGCTATGCATAGCTATTCGACTTGGTAAGCAAAGAAATCATGATTGGCTTATGTAAATACAAGTGTTTGATTTTGTATAAAAACAGCTCCAATTGTACTGCAACACCTGAAGAATGCGTAGATGTAAGGTATTTGGAACTAGATGAAGGGCGCTACATACTAATATAACATGTAAAGATGCATTTAGCTCTTAAGCACGTGCATCATATGCGGCGGCTTCTCAATTACTTTTAATGAGCCAAAAGAGAATCAATGTGGACTATGCACACAACCTTAGTGCTTCTAATAAACAGCAACTGTAACTGTATTGTAGTTAAGTCGTTTCAAACTAATAAATGAAATAAAAGCACAATTATATTAATATGAATGTTAAGCATGCAACGATTGTTCTTCATATCTATATCGATATTTTTATGCAACATCGCAAGCTGCACATGGCACTTTCCAACACCAGCACGCAAGACGTCAACTTGGCCAACACAATAAGAGAGGCGAGAAAAAAAAAACAACAAACATTGTATAAACAGTTGGCAGCTAGCGAACAGACGTATATTAAGAGTGGGCAACAGGCAAAATGAAAACGTAAAAAAACAATAATCGCACCCGGCGGCTGACTCAAGTAATTGCTAAAGTTAAACAGATAACAACGGCCGACAAACTTTGCCAAAGAGAGAGTGGAATACAACAATAGCGTGCAGTACTCACCAATTGCAGCATATGGAACAGTAAAGTTAGCGATAAGGGCGTTAGGTACTCTCCGACCTGGCCATTTGTTAATGTACGTTGCAATAATTAGTTTCGTCGCCCCTCGGGCGTACAGATTCGATAACTAGATAATGGTTGCTCCCAAGTATGAACGTCTCAGCACCGGCGACGGCGACGTCGACGCTGGCAGCGACATCGACGGGGGCAGCAACATCGAGGAGCTCGAACTGAGCGCCGACTTGACCCATAAGAATGCCAACAACATTCAAGAGCGTCGCCAGCTGTCGTCGCATACGAATTTTCAATACGCAAAAAACAACAGCAACGGAGACGCAGCCACGTCTGCACAGCAGAGTCACTCACATCCCCACGACGGAATGACGAGACATGCGGAGGCTCGATTCATGCAGATGGCGATCGGTACGCTGGCCACTATTCTGCTCTATTTGTCGCTGTCCATCACGCTCACCTTCTATCAGACGGACATCAATCGCGAGCTGCCCTTTCCGCTCACCATTGTCACGTATCATTTGATCGTGAAGTTTCTGCTGGCTGCGCTGGTACGCAGCATCTATAAGATGCGTGTGGGCAAGACGCGCGTCCAGCTGGACTGGCGAGTGGCGGTGCGTCGCATGGCGCCAACGGGCGTGGCCAGCGGCATTGATATTGGTTTCTCCAATTGGGGCCTTGCCCTGGTGCCCATCTCTTTGTATACAATGACCAAATCGTCGACAATTGTATTTATATTGCTGTTTGCCATATTGCTTGGATTGGAGCGCAAGGTGGGTGACGGCCTCGAGTACGATAATTACTATAAATATAAATATTTGGATACCTTTACAGAGCTGGTCTTTGGTTCTTATAGTCGGCCTCATCGGCTTGGGTCTGTTCATGTTTACTTATAAGTCGACACAGTTCAACACGCTGGGCTTCTTGTTTATTCTTTTCGCTTCACTGAGCAGCGGCGTACGCTGGAGCTTTGCGCAGTTCATAATGCAAAAATCCAAGCTGGGTCTGCACAATCCGATCGATATGATCTACCACATGCAGCCTTGGATGATTGTGTCGCTGTTTCCGCTAGTCCTAAGCATTGAAGGTAAGTATTAGAGTAGTCCTTATCGAATCTAAAGCCATAAGTAAGCCTATTCCTTATTGCAGGACCCAAGTTGTATGCTGCTCTGCAGAATTTGCACAATACGCCGGAGAGTGACATTCTGTGGGTTCTGGCCCGCATTACACTGGGCGCATTTATTGCATTTTTCATGGAGGTCAGCGAATTTTTGGTTCTCTGCAAAACATCCAGTCTGACGCTGTCCATAGCGGGCATCTTTAAGGACATATGCCAGCTGGCGCTAGCCGTGGCGCTGAAAGGCGATCAACTCAGTCCCATAAACCTCGTGGGCTTGGCGGTTTGCTTGGCTGGCATCGCTTGTCATCTGGTGCATAAATATTCCACCCTGGCAAAGGTAAACAAGCAACAGTTGGGCATGCAGTTGGAGGAGGATGGCGAGGATATGTGCTCCGAGTATGACTTCAACAAAGGCAATGCGATTGTTGGCGCTCATGGCAATGCTTCTGGCTCTCATGGCACACTCACTGTCCCGCTGCTGGAGCAGACCGACTCGGAGGATGAATCGGCTAATGATTCAACAAACAAGCAAAACGCATCGGATGTCATTTTCGATGTGCTAAAACGGCGCGACATGCAGCGATGAGTTGGCTAATTGATTACCTAATCAACCGACTGTAAAGGCAAGCAGCAATGCATAGCATTTTATATATACTTCTATTCCAGACTTTCTGGGAAAGTACCCGAACAGTTGTGATTGTATGCGTGTGACTGTCTGCCTGTGGTTATGTGTGTGTGTGTGTGTGTGTGTGTGCGTGAGTGCGTATTAGATGTGCAGCTGTCTGTCCTCTCGACAGCCGTCTTGTAAATGTTGTATATTCAGAAAGCTTACTACTTAGTGAAACACTTGAACTACATTCAGCTATTACCTAGCATTATTATTGAACATATGTAAATGAATCGATCTGTTTGCTTCTAGTTTAGATTACAAATGCTCCCACTGGCTCAGTCCGTCTGTCCTCGATTGTCTCGATTGTAATTTCCCTTTCATTGTTGTAATATGATATATACAAATAATGCTCTTCCGCGTAAAAGCGGAACGCCATATGCGCGGCCATAAGAACAAATGTTCGATGGAAACAATTGAATACCTGCTGACTGCAAGGGCATTTGTATTTCGGTGTACCGGCCTTTTTGTATTGCTCACATTCCCTCACTCCCAAATCTTTTATTTTTATTAGTTATTGACCTAGTTAAATAAGAGTTTAGTATTTGTTTTGTTGATTGGGCATTTGTGCATATTCACCTAACTTTCCATTAGAGATTATTTACGATACAAAAAAGAAAAGAAAACTGTCTTAGCATTTTTACTATTGAAATAAACGGCCTATATACATATATGTACGATTAAACTGGCAACTATATAAACAATTTTTTTAATAACTATACATTTCTCAAACATGCATTAACTTTTATAATGCTCTGTATCAAAGAAAACCATGTATTTAAAATTACAGAGTTCATAATAAAAATTGTAAGTGTATTTAGTTGTTTGTATGCCTTAATTATATTACATAATTTTAAAGAACTTTTACGGCCATGTAGCTAATGTAATTATTAAAGAAATAATGCAGAGCGTCAGGCATGACTTGCTTTAGTTTAGTTTACCTGGCTGATCACGTCGAACAGCTCTCAATGTCGCCCTTAAATTGTTGGATACTTGGATGTTGCCTCGCCCTGCTATTGATACAATGGAAGCGCATGTCATTAAAAGATGATAATGAATATTTGATGGAGACTCTGAACAAATTCTTAGTTCCTCGATGGCTTGGCTCCATTGGCCACGAAGATGTCAATGAATTTCTCGTGGAAGAGTTGACTCGTCTGGGCTTTGTCATTATTCGCGATGACTTCTTCAACGTATACGCAGCGACCAATGTGATCGGCGTTTCGAACATGGAAGCGAAGCAATTCCTGCTGCTGAGCTGCCATTATGATTCGAAATATTTGGAGGCAAAGGAGTCTTATGTCGCGGCTACGGATGCTGTCTCCTGTGCCATGCTATTGAATATAGCCGAGGAGCTAAATGACTTTTTACATCAGGAATTTGCCCATAGCGCAGATCTTGGTTTGGTAGTGAGTAGAAAGATTATTTCACCTGCAAGCGGCGCGTATTAACATAATAGATATTGTCTTTAAGCTGGCATTCTTCGATGGTCATGAATCTATTGATGGTGACCTAGATCCGAGTCCGTCGTTGCTGGGCTCGAACAACTTTGTACGAGTGGAAACCATAGCATTAAATAAGATCGTGAGTTGCTTCAGTTCATAACTAGTAGTATACGTATACACATACATATGAACATATATATTTTTGTTTTCTTTGAGTTCACAGAATTTAGTTATTTCATTCAAATTGATTGGCACAGCAGATCAAATATACATGAGCAAATATCAACGTACATACGCATTGCACGAGCGCCTAGCAGATATTGAGCAGGAGTTGCGCATTTCCGGGGATCTCAGCAAGTGCCACCAGTTGTTTCACAAGCTCAAGGATCATAACAACGATATAAAAGATGATCACATGTGCTTTTTAGAAAAGGGTTAGTTTTACATATAAAAAATGTTCATGCTAAAATATATAAACAAAATTCAACTTAAATAGGATTACCAGTCATGCATATAGTGCCCTATACTTATCCAGAGGTCTGGCTTCAAGAAGCGGATAACCTGGATAACTTACACTGGCCGACCATTCGAAATATGAACTTAATTATTAAGCAGTTTGTGTATGAATATCTAAGTAATAGAACGTTGAGAGCCTATTAAATTTTCGGATTGGTATTGCGCAAAGATTGCTTTAAAATTTTAAAATATTCCATTCAATACATATCCGACTTGGAATAGCGTTAGTGGCGCCATGGTTTGAAACATCGATACATTATAAACGATAGTTAACCGACTTCTATCGATTATGCGCGATAGCAGCTAAATGCAACTGTATATTATGCAGCTGCCGCAGTCTGTGTTAGCCGCCTTCCCGCGCATTTTATGCTGGATTAGGTAGATTTTGTCTTTATGCTACAACCACCAAAGATTTTGGCTATTTGGTTTTTCACTCGCCCAAAAACCACTGTAGCAATCGGTCGCACCACCCAAGCCAAGAGTTCGCAACACATAAATTCCATTGTGAGTATACCACACGCATCGATAATATTTTGGCGCTATACCTAACCTTACATACACAAGTAGCTTGCACACACATATATTTAGATATACCTATACATATACATTTATATTTACATTTATAGATTCACGTTGATATGTTTTTTTTTTAGTTTTATAAAATAAAATTGTGAAATTGATCAGTGAACCCATAACAAAGATGCCACGACGCAAGATACTCGCAAACAACAATAACTCCGAGGAAGATAAGGCGGTGCAGCCCACAAGAGCAAAAAGAGCGCGATTGGTTTTCCATCTGGACTTGCCCGAGCGTCGTCAGATAGTTGGCAATGTGTTAGTCTGTGGCACTGGCGATACCGGTCAACTGGGTCTTGGAGAGGATGTACTGGAACGCAAGCGTCCGGCCATCGTTGAGAACATACCGAATCCTGTGGATATCTGTGCCGGCGGCATGCACTGCTTGGTGTTAACAAAGTCGGGCGATATCTACTCGTTTGGCTGCAATGACGAGGGTGCGCTTGGTCGCGACACCAGCGAAGAGGGCAGTGAATCGCTGCCAGCACTCGTCAATTTGCCCGGCAAAGCACTTCGCATTTCGGCGGGCGATTCGCATTCGGCTTGCCTCCTGGAGGATGGACGCGTCTTTGCCTGGGGCTCGTTCCGAGACTCGCACGGCAACATGGGCCTAACAATTGATGGCAACAAGCGCACGCCCATTAATCTGCTCGACGGCATGATATGCTGCAGCATTGCCTCTGGCGCCGATCATTTAGTTATACTCACCACCTCGGGCAAGGTCTTCACCGTGGGCTGTGCTGAGCAAGGGCAACTGGGACGCATTTCTGAGCGTTCAGTTGGAGGCGAGGGTGAGTACAGAGTTTCAATGTGCAGCGTGCCATTTGTAATGTATTATGACTTTATTTCCTTAGGTCGTAGGGGTAAACGCGACCTATTGCGGCCGGATCAGCTAATTATCAAGCGCGCCAAGCCCTTTGAAGCCATTTGGGCCACCAATTATTGCACATTTTTACGTGAATCCCAAACGGGGGTGATCTGGGCCGTGGGCTTGAACAACTACAAGCAGCTGGCGCACGCAAAGGAGGCCGAGCGTGTTTTGATACCCATTAAAACCAATTTAAAGGACATCAAGCAGATTGCGGGCGGGCAGCATCATACCCTGGTGCTGGACAATTCAATGCGCTGCTTCGCCATTGGGCGTCCAGACTATGGACGCTTGGGTATTGGCGACGTTAAGGAAGTGGTGTCCGAGCTAATGCCCATTAAAGAGATCAGTGGGAAGACCATATTTGTTGGCTGCGGCGAAGCTTGTTCCTATGCCATAACCAATGATGGTAAACTATATTCCTGGGGCATGGGCTCCAATAATCAGTTGGGTGTGGGAGATGGCGACGATGAGCTGGTGCCAGTTCCTGTCGTCAGCAAAAATACACAGAACAAACGGATGCTATTGGCAGCCGGCGGTGGGCAGCATAGTGTGTTTTTGGTCGAGTCGGACGAGGCGGAGAAGCAAAAGGAGAATGTGCCAGCCAGCAAGAAGCCGAAGGCAGCTGCCGTCGAAGCGGCCAAGGAATCAATAGAAACGGAAATTAAGGAGAAGGAGGAGACGGTGGATTTGAAAACCGAGACAGTTCCGCCAAAGGGCGATGACAGTAAGACTGGCAAAAAGACATCATCCAAACGCGGACGCAAGAAGGATTAATGGAGAAACGTTAGTTAAATGTTTCCAATTGTTTTGTTCTTCAAAAGTCGCATTACTATGATGCGCAGCCTATAAACACTTATTAATTAAGCCAACTGAATAAAATGTTGTAACTGATTTTGTTTTTTAAATATAGTAAATTTATATATGTATTCGCAAAATAGCACAAAAAGCTATTGCAAAAAGTGAAACAAACCGAACTAAAACATTTATTTACAAACTAATCAACTTGTGTTTTAATTTATATCATAATAATAATAATTACTTTATAATTTACATATATCATACATCATACATCATCAAGAACTAGATAATCATTGTTTCACAAGCGGCTACTAAAGATAAATTTCATTTGATTCTAGACCCTACGACCCTCAAAGTAGTTAAATATATAGCAATGAATGCATATATATGTATGTATTTATGTATATGATTGTGAATGCAAGTGGTAGAGAAGCTGTCTATTCGCTAAATCTTTCAAATACAATACACATTTAGGTTGGCCATATCCATCAATTGTTTTCGTATAAATATTTCCATATACAAAATATATCAGTGTAACATATATACATATACATATAATTTTTGTCTTCCGTATATATATATTTATATATATATAGATATAGATATTTGCCAACTACATAAAATATGAATCGGCTGGGTCACTGCCGGGTATCGATGCATAGTTGATCGCTGTGGTCGCATCCATCGACAGAGCTGTTGTTGCTTCTATTGCGGTTGTTGAATGACTTGGAGCACCACTGTCGTCATTTTGGCCATCGTAATTGCAGCCCAAATAGAAGCTTAAGAATAGAATACAGCAAAGCACGGAAAGCGATAGGATCACACGCGCTATTTTGCGTGCGAATGCAATAAGACCAAGAAGATGACCGCCATTAGCGACACCGCCGCCCATTTGACCGCCAATGCCTTGACTATTTCGCACCGACATTTGCAGATGAGCCAAGAGTAACGTCTCCAAGCAATGGATGTCATCATCTGTGTAGTCCAAACCGAGGCTTAGGTCACAAATGCAGCTATCCTTATGCAGATTATAGTCATTGTTAATTTTGTTAATATTATTATTAATGTTGTTGTTGTTGTTGTTGTTCTGATTTTGTTGGTCGTGGCTGGCAGTGGCATCGTCTCTCAAGGTCAGATTGCATTGAGACAGTAAATATTATTTGCGTTTGGGACACGTGTATGCTGGGGCTTTACGGCAACTTCCGCCAGCTGACGAGTGTTTTATCATCTGCTCATACATAAGAAAACCGAACCCAATAAATAGCAACAACAATAGAGCCAATGTGGCATATTGTAAATGTTTTGTAAAATTCAATTGAGCTTCAATTTTTTGGGTTTGCTCCTGAAATTTGTCTGCATCAAATTCCTGCAATAAACCAGAAAAGCGATATATGTATGTAGAATAATAAAAGGTATAAAGACCCCAAAAATAATACAAAATATATATATGAACATACACTACTACTGCTATCGCTCTTCATGTTTGTGGTATTTTTTGCACATTCGGATTTCTCGTCCATACGACATACGAGACGGAAGGTTTCCACATCTGGGTCTGTTGAAGATTTCGCTCTCCACATATCTGCAACAGCTTGTGAGCTGCATTCGGTTTCTGAAGTGCAAGCTGCCATAACCAGGAATTTGTCTTTTCCATCGTTGCTCAGGATCTGATCAGATTTAAGCCAAATGTGCACTTCGGTTGATTCATTTTGGGGTATTACACCGCAACGGGGACGTACGCGAAATTTTTCTGGTGATGTTGTTTGTATCTGAAAGGGATATATAATGGTCATTATTATTATTATGTTTCAAAATGTATTCATCTTAACTCACCTTATAGACCACCGGTTTATTGCAAATGTTTCTCAGCGACACCTTCGCTTCCCCATTATCTTTGCAAATATTTACAAATTCCTTGGGCTCCAATTGCAGCATAACTGGACAGCAGATACAATATGTGTATGTAGATGGACAAATAAATTGTACGTGGTCTTAATCAAACTATAAAATTTTTTTTCCAAACTTTTGCTCAAACTAAATAATAAATTTACATTAGGTGATATAACTGATTGTGAAGTCAATGTTTGTGTTTTGTCAATGTTGTATAAATGATAAATCTGCTCACATACATAAAGCATTTATATACTTAAGTATTCATATACAAAGCGAAATGCTTACCCAAATCCGATGGCGTATGAAGCTTGCCGTTGCTTGAATCTTGAGGCGCCATACGAACGCAATTGGAGAAGGTAACCTGCCAAAGACAACGACACACAGACAATGGAAATTAATTGAAATTGAGATGCCTTTGGTCAGGCCATGCTCATGGCATGAAAATTATCATCAATCGATTCATGCTGAGCTTTGCTATTTTCATGAGTGCCCATTCTAGCACTTCAGGGCCTCACTTGACAACACAATGGAAGGCCGTTTTGCGAATCGGTCTAATTTACTTTGAGACAACTTATGCACCTAATATTTGCCGGATAACGGGGCTTCAAAGCTGCATATTATATATGCTGCTTTTCTCTTCTGGAGAAGCCATTATTTATTTTGTTTTCCATAACTTTTTATGTGGAAGTCATAAGAATACCTTAGTTGTTATAGCCGACACTTTGAGACAGTGAAATTTAATCTCAGATACAAGATAGTTTTATATGCAACTTAAATGTTTATCTACTGCAAATTGAGATTCATGTTATGTTAAGCTGCTGTTATTTACAGTGATTATCGCAGGAATTTAAACGTTGCGATATAAACACATATCGATATAAATATATATTTAAAAATAGCTGCGAATCGTTATTGTAAAAATGGAGAATTTGTTGCAGTAGCTCCACTAACCATAGAACACATTCTATGGTTACTGGTAGCTCTCAAATATAATGCAATCTCAATCACATGCCTATTTACTTTTCTAAATAACATCAAATATTAAATAATTAAGATGCTATAGATGAATTCACATACTGGTGAATATGGAAACATATCCTCCCTAACTCTTAAAAACAAGAATATATTTTAAAGAATGAACCTTAGCCTTGTAGAGCCTTAGAGAAATATAGTTAGAAAATCTCAGAAAGTGAAGGAGTGAAGCAACTATAAAACTATTTTGTATCGATATTTACGGCGAAATACACAAAGTGACGTAGCAATGAGCAATAAATTACGCACAGCATCTGGGAAATGAATAGAATCTAGACAATTTTAAAACAAATGTGCAATTATGGATTTAACAATAGATTTGTAAATAGACAGAAATGCGTGAAGAAGCTACGCAAGGTTAACTTAAAGTCTACTCATTTGGAATAACAATTAGAATTCGTTTTCGTTTTATACACTTCCATTTGTTGTCGTTGCTGTGCTTTGTTTGGCATTAACAGCACACCCATGATCACCAATACGCCAATACATGCACACACGCACGCACATAAACTTCCATATTGGTCGAAGCCACCTACCCTGGGCATGTTTGCGGAAGAATAATATATTAACGGTGTTGTCTGTTGTCTTCTGATTTCTTTCTTTTGCTTTCTTTTCAACGTTCCGTAAATGTATTGTAGCTTCGTTATGTATATACAGAATGCTTAATGCGGAAATATCAGTAGCAGATATTAAGTTAATGCAATTATATTTCGGGCAACTGATGACGTCGCGCCAACATACCGCGACAAACGTGGACACACAACTAAAACCAACAACACAAAAACGCACAAAAGTCTAAACACAAAAGCTCGCTGCCTTTCAAAAAGCTCACGCACTGCGATCAGCCTCTGCGTACGAACAGCTGTTCGTCTGACTAGCCAGTTGCAGCCGTAGCACTGCAAATTGCAATTCGTGTTAATTGAATTTACGAGTCAGCGATGAGTATGCGGGCGGGCGAACAATAACCGAATAAAGTGAAAATGAGAATGAGAATAAATAGTTTGCCTAATGCTGCGCGCTGGGAATTAATCAACATGTATGCCGTGAGTGTTCTATTTATTTTTTCTTTTTACAGGTCAACGCCTCACAACGCTTCGCTGACCACTGCGGGCAAACGAAAGCGAAACTTTTGCTATGCGTCTATGGAATTTCTATTAATAGCAAATAGAATGGCCAACGCAGGACACGCAATCCGTTGCGCACCCTGAATCAATATCAAGCTTTTAATGTAAATCAATTAAGGGACCAACTCGCGTGTTCAGCTGGTCAGGAAATTCAATTAACAGACAAACTTCCTGGACTGTCCAGCTACAGACTAAACACACCTAAAAACAATTTAACTTTCGGCTCTTGGGCCAGGGGATTTCGTGGGTCACCTACCTTCTTATCCAAACCCATTTCATCATGGGGCTGGTCGTCATCACCGGCATTGGCAGCTTTCGGCTTGGCTAGCGCACGCTTGGGCTCTGGGACAAATTGGAACTCGTAGCTGTCGGTGCCTCCCCAACTGACCAGACAATTGTCCTTGGGCACATACTGAGTGACGTCCTTCTTTGATATCATTTTCAATATCTCAACCGCTTTGGGTGGCAACAGTGCCTTAATGACCTTGAAAGCGGCTAAGCATAGGTAAAAAAGAAGAAGAGGAAAGCTCATTTCGAAAGTTCAAAGTGTAACGAAAAAAAGGTTATTTTTACCATTCAACACCCAAGCCAGCTCGAAGACCAATATGTAATTAAGCGAATTGGGATAGTAGAGTTTGAATGTCTCCACAATACGCTTGACAAAGTCCAGATCCATGGTGGCCAAGCCCGTGCCGGCCATGTCAAAGAATATGCTCAGCTGGGTCATATGACTCTCGCGCTGCTTTCGCTCAACCCAGTAGACCACAATGCGTATCAATTCATCCACATTCTTGGTCTTGCTATGCAACTTGACGCGAAATATGAGCAACGGCTTCCCGTCCACATCGTGACTATGCACGAACACAGATCCCTCATTCAGATACTGCTGATTGAGCTTGTCTTCAGTCAAATCGTTTGCGCCGTACGACTGACGCCAAATGCACGTATCCCAGAGCTTCGTAAAGGATGTCTCCATATCCAGATCGTACATTTCCAGAAAACGTTGCAGCCAAACATGGTCGTTCCGTATGCGATCGAGGTCGACGGGATGAAAGGGTACTAAGAGCAAAAAAAAGCAACAGTTAATGAAGTGGAAAATATTTAAAGTTTTCTTCCATTGAACTATGACACCTTCCTCAAAAGATCAGTTGTAATTTCTGAAGATCAACTGAAGGTTGACAGTTCTTATATGTATATATCTTTTATTTACACCCGACTGTCGCGACGCGTCGTATTTATAAGGTAAATAACGGAAAAATCGCAATATTATTTTAATGACGGTGAATAATTTCCCATAGACGGTGATATACGACTCCTTAAATTTGACTCACTTAAAATATGCTGTAAATATGTGTAGAAGCAAAAAAAACCTATATACATAGCACTTGGCTAGCGAGCCAGTCCGGGTTGCTTACATCTGAGTGAACTAGTTGACCCTGAGTCGGGCAAGGGCAGGTAAGGCCAGACCTAGTCAGTTGGCTGCACTTTGTAATTTCATTAAGTTACCTGTAGGCGGCGCCTCGGCGTATTTTGTATTGAAGCGCTGTCGCAGCTCCTCAATCTGCGCAGTGGTTGGGACTTTGACTTTAATGGCCATGGTTAGCACTCGATAGCTGGCGACAAGTGTCAGCAGCAACTAAACATTGAACTATTTTAAGTTTTTGGTTTGTGCGCTTATCGCTCACTGCGTTCGTTTATTAATCGATAATCCACTTTCTCAGTACGATAAAGCGATAAGATTTCTATTTCCAGTATTTCCAAGCACCACACAACAGCCGCCAGCGACAAGCGACAAGCAACGAATGCAAGTACTTTAGCCGAACCGACTCTGGCCAACTAACGGTCGATCGCCAATTGGTAATCGAATGGCGTACGCGTCTATGTGGAGCACCAATACACCCAATGGAACGCCTTCAAAAGGGCAGCGCTATGCTGCCACTGCTGCTGCTACTGCTACCACTGCTGCAATAGAACGTGATCGTCGCCCTATGCTGGCTGCATTTAAATGAGTTTAGCTTTGAGTGAAAAGCTCGACTGTGCGAAATCAATGAAAGCTTGCGCTCAAATCGTTGCACTCAAATGAGTATGACACTAATGAAATACCCGGCAGATGCGTTTATTTCTCTTTAATTTATTTATAATTTATAAATATTTAATATAACTATATTATTAGTAATTTATGCATACATCTTCCTAAATTCTAATTTCTTCTATCTGCATTTAATTGACTTTACTGTTTAAGTATTTTGTAAAAATGATTTAGATTTATTAATTTTTTTACAAACATACTTTTTTGTTTGATTATATAATTTAGTTAATAATATATTTACTAAATAATTTATTCACACATTCCTACTATGTGCTTTATTGTCAAGTCCTAAATGGTTATAAATCAAATTTGATATTTCGTTCGCCTGGACTATCTGTTATAGCTGTTCATTATTGATAAGATTATGGTCGTATTTCGGGAATATTTCTTGAATACATATATCAAATCCAATTGGTTATTCTGGTAATAAAATATATATTATTCATGCACAGCTTTAAATATGTAACATACATGTTAGCGTCTAGGCTGATTCAAATTTAAACTTATAGTCATCGTTCCCGCCCCAGATCTTCAGGCAGTTATCCTGATTCACATACTGCGTAATGTCTTTTTTGGTGGTCACGCGCAGTATTTCCAAAGCCTCTGCTGGCATGAAAGTCTTTACCACTTTGAACGCCGCTAAAATAAATGAGAAATGGAAAATTATAATTCAATTATAACAATAGTCGCAAAAGTCTGACTGACCGTTGAGCAGGAAGGGCAGCTGGTGCACGATGATGTAGTTGGGCGTGTAGGGGTATTTGGTCTCGAACAGGTTGATGATTGCCTTGATAAAGTCCAAGTCCAGGTTGCTCAGTCCGGCATTGGTCATATCCATGAAGAGGGTCATCTTCTGTAGATAGTCCTTGCGCTGTATGCGCTCCACCCAGTAGACAATCAGGCGTATCAGATCGTCCTGATTCTTGCTCTTTGAATGCTTGGAGAAGTCCACAATGAGCAAGGGCTTGCCCTCATGATCCTGATTGTGCACATAGATCTCGCCATCGTTTAGATACTCCTGATTCACATCCTTCTCAGTAATATTGTTTGTACCGTAACTCTGACGCCATTCGCAATTCTCCCACAAGCGCGTTATGGTCTTCTCTACGTCCAGCTTGTATGCCTCCAACAGCACTGTTATCCAGATATCGTTATCATTGATACGAGCCAAGTCACTGGCATGAAAGGGCACTGCAAATGCACACACATATTAAACACAATTCGGATTAGCTTTGAGCCCATCCTACCTGCCGGCGGCTCGGACTTTAGCTTAGCCAGAAAACGAGTCTTCACCTCGTTTACTTGCTCTGCGCTGGGCTGTGGTCCTGTGGGCATTCTGACTAGTGCAACTTGCAGCTGAAATTGGGCAAATGGCTAATTGGTTTTGGTATACCATGTATTTATACACAACAGCACAAAAACTGGACAATTATCGCTTTGCTACTGTACTCGATCACTGATAAGCTGTAAAAGTCTCGTTCTCCAGCACTCGCTGATGACTCGCCCGAGCGCATGCCAATCAAACACTAACAGCTGCAACTGGAGCAAGTGAAAGATAGGGAGAGAGAGAGATTGACTGAGCGAACTTTAGATACTTGACTGGTGTTTCAATTGAAGCAATCCTCTCTCAGCAATTGTGTGCGCCGAGCTCAGTGAGATCATTTATGCGGACAACTCAATGCGGGAGGCAATCGCAGCAGAACCGTTCTTCAATCAATCTAAATACAGAATATTACAAAAGAGATAAACAATGAGAGAGAGAGAGAGAGAGAGAGAGTGGGTCTGACAGAGAAAGATATACAGTGAGAGAACGAGTGATAAACAGACAGAGCCGACAATTGCGATAAGAAGGGAACAAACGTACCCAAACCAGCAAACAGGCTGAACAACTGTTAGACCCGATTCCTATATATATAAATTTCTTATTCTTGTATATAATATTGATATGGCCTATATGTATGGTTACGTAAGAAACTGGAAATTGATTAACAAATATTTTCATACAGCTGTTCCATTCGGGATGACCCCAAAATAATAAAATAATAACCGTCACTTGTTAAAAAAAATATCTTTGTTTTTTATTGAAATTTTATATTTTGTTTTCTTTCATTTATTTTATTTTTTTTTTCTTTATAGTTTAATTCTTTCAGTGTATTGTTACTTGTCCGCTTTTTCACATTTATTCGTTACTAACTTACAATATTGTTTATTTTTTAATGTTCGCTAGTTTGGAAAACATTTGTTCAGCTGCTTCACGAATAACATATGCACATAAAAAATATATGTACATTTAATATTTATATATAGATTATACAGTTGCATTTTGTTAGAACTTTTGTTCTCTTACTTTCACTTACAACACATTTTTTGGGCATTCACTGTTTGCCTATTCCATATTTGTTTTATTACCACTTTTCGCGCAATTTGGCTAATCAACTAAGGGGGCTCTGTATTTGCTTTGTTGACATTGGTCGGCAAATAGGACAATAACAATTTACATATTGAAAGCTCCTTGTGGCTTGCCTCCCCGCCCACAGCTCTGTGGCTGGCATGGCATTTGGGCCATCGTCGAAAAACTTTCGCTGGCGTTGGCCCAGTTGTGTTGTTTACGTGAAAACGTGCGCGTGAAACGCCGTCGTCGCCTCGTCTGCCATTTGGTCCAATGCGGATGCAGTGCAGCAGCAGCAGCAGCAGCAGTAGCTGAGTTATCCAAATCCAGTCCCAAACATGAAATTCGCTGAGCATTTGTCGGCGCATATAACGCCAGAATGGCGCAAACAGTATATTAACTATGAGGTAAAAGAAAAACGCGCAAACTGTTTGCGAAAATCGAGAAGAAAAATATGTATCTCATAGATATATGCAAGCGTGTGCTTTTCCGAGCTGTCAGTTTCTCGGTGACGTCACGTGAGAAACGGCTGGCCAGCTGTCAAAAATGCCAAAGAGCTTTTGGCGTGCGGCTTATACGGCGCATGCGCTCTGCTCGCTCCTCCATCGGGCGTTTTGTTGTGGTCTCCTCAAACGTAAACAAACAGACGAGAGTGTAAGCAAAACAGTGTGTGCGAAAAGTAAATGAACACAGTCGCCTATAGCACAGTTGGCAAATCCATCTCAATTGTTGTAGAAAATAATATTTAAATAGATGAATAATGGAAGAAAATTAGCAAATATATTTAACAAATAAAATATATTTATCAATAAAATACGAGTCCAATAATTTGGCACACAATATGTGCACACAGCTATGGATTCATTTGCTGACTTTTCTCTTAGTATTTCTTATGAGTATTTCTTCTAAGGGTTTATTCTAAATATTTCCTCTATTATATTTCTCTTCAATGCTTCCTCCAAATATTCCCTTTAAATATTTCCTCCAATTCTTCGTCTAAGCGCTTTCTCCAAGTCTTTAATGCTTAGCTGAACGATCACACAGTTTACTTTACTTCACTTGACTTTTATTGCCCTGCACGAGTGACCCCAACCAGGCCTGGGCGACTGAAGAAATGATGAAGCTGCTGCCCTTTATATAGGGCGACTATCACCCACACACTGAGTCGTACTCAGATGTTGAACCCGACGGCAGGTAGAGCTCGTTTTAGTCGACCAATGGGAGCACTCTCTGATGCTGCAAGCATTCTAGCCTCTCTTTACTCAAATATATGTACCAAATGAATACTACTGCATACTTATAGAGAACATAAATGATCGGCTGTAAATCTTCTTCGTCTCTTGCTCTCGTTAGGCCGACAGACGGAGAGACAGAGACTGTGAGAGACCGACAGAGAGATTGATGTACAGGCAGACATACGAACATATACATAGGCAAACAAACGCGCATAGCTAACTCGGATTAAAGAATATATATGATCGATTGGGTTAAATGGTTAAATAAAAAGCTTATATACAGTAATATTTATAATAATAATATATATATGTACATATATATATTCATTCAAAAAGGCTACCTCTAGCCTGAAATACGCTAAGCTGGCAGCCCTGCTCGTGACTAGTTCCTTTTGAACCGATACATGCTTAAAAGTTATCGATTTCCTTTTAAATACTAATCAACTTATTCCCTTTGGTTGCAGGAAATGAAGGCCATGTTGTATGCCGCCATTGAACAAGCTCCTTCCGCGGAACTTGTGGATCGCGAGATGCTCACACGCTACTTCGCCAAGTTCGACGAGGAGTTCTTCCACTACTGCGACAAGGAGCTGGCCAAGATCAATACGTTCTACTCGGAAAAGATGGCGGAGGCAACACGCAAATATGGCAACCTGCGCAGCGAGCTGACCGAGGCACTGGAGATGGGCCATGTGAAGAAGCAGCCGGTCTGGAAGCGACGCACACCGCTGGGCAAGAAAAATGTGCCCGCGCGCAAAATACAGGATCTCAAGTTGGCATTTAGTGAATTCTATTTGGGTCTGATACTGCTGCAAAACTATCAGAATCTGAATTTTATGGGCTTCCGCAAGATACTCAAGAAGCACGACAAACTGCTCAGCGTGGATTACGGAGCACGTTGGCGCACGGACCATGTGGAGGCGGCGCATTTCTATACCAACAAAGACATCGATAGATTAATACAGGAGACGGAGCAGGCGGTCACACAGGACATCGAAGGCGGCGATAGACAGCGTATGCAATGCAAAATATTATAATACAATATATAATTAAAATATTACCATTTGCAGGTGCCATGAAGCGTCTGCGTGTTCCGCCGCTCGGCGAGCAGCAGAGTCCATGGACCACATTCAAGGTGGGCCTTTTTTCGGGCGCCTTCGTTGTGCTCTTCTTTACCGTCGTCATATCAGCCATGTTCTATGGCTTTGGTGAGAACTGGCGCGTTGGCCTGCGCATGTTCCGAGCGCCTTTTCTGATCACGGAATGCCTCTTCCTGTGGGGCGTCAATGTCTATGGCTGGCGCTCGTCGGGTGTGAATCATGTGCTCATCTTTGAGCTCGATCCACGTAATCATCTCTCCGAGCAGAACATCATGGAAATCGCCTCGGTGTTCGGTGTCATTTGGGCGTGCAGCGTGCTCTGCTACATATTCTGCGAGCCCCTGGGCATTCCACAGTATGCGGCTCCATTGTTCCTCTACACCCTGATGGTCGCCTTTTTGCTCAATCCCACAAAAACGTTTCACCACGAGGCTCGCTACTGGGCGCTGCGTGTGCTAGGTCGGGTCATCATGGCGCCGTTTTGCTTCGTCAACTTTGCGGACTTCTGGCTGGCCGATCAGCTGAATAGCATAGTGCCGGCCTTCCTGGACATACCCTTCCTCATGTGCTTCTTTGGCCGGAATCCCACATGGCACAAAGCCGGCGAGGGTGAGTAATTGGGTCGGCTTCAAAAATATTCCAAAATACATTATGCTAATCAGCATAAGAATCGAAACTCCAAACCAAATAATGCAAAATAACTCTGCTCAAAGTACAACAAGCAGAAATAGATTTCATTAATATTAATTTCTGCTGTTATATGCCGTTTAAAGTTGAGTAAGATTAAAGAAGTTACAGACCGACTGGGAAATACCCTGTGAACAGCAGCTGATGCTGAAATTCTACTTAATGTTTAATAATTTTTTCTTATATACATATATATGTATATGTACACACTTTTAAAGTGGGGTAAATGGAATGGAATATCAAATTATTCTATTGAGCTTTGGCTCAAAATTAGACGTATTTATGAAGTTTTTAAAGTATATTAAAAGCATTCAAATGCAAATGAATAGTGTCTCAATTTGCATAAATTAACCCAAAACCCATTCGGCCTAAATTTCTACGTTCAATGAGTAGAAAATTCACGTAAAATTTCCGTGAAATTTTATTGAAAAGTTGGCAAAATGTTTAAGCAAAAGCTCTTCTGAATTTCGTAAAATTCGCCTGTAATTGCATTTTAATTGGCAGAAAATGATATTAAAAGTAAAAATTTTCTCAGACATGGCTAGACATTAAGTGGAATACCATTGGCCTTAGTTTAGGTGGGCTTCAATTATGTTTTCATTAGAATCAATAACTTTCTTCGTTTTGCTGCGTGTTTCTCTTAGCTGGTAATCACTGTGTGCAGCACGTATCCATTCTGCATCCCATTGTGTCCATTCTGCCGGCTTACTTTCGCTTTGCCCAGTGCATACGACGCTATCGGGATACGAAGGAGTTCTTTCCACATCTGGTGAATGCTGCCAAATATGCGACGTCCTTCTTTACGGTTATTTTCGCCCATAAATATCACACGACAACGGGTAAGTAAGTGAAGGCGGCGCCGATGGCCAAGGCGAAGGCAACAGGCCAATGCCAATGCCAATGGCAATGCCAACAACTGAGCATGTTGTTTATCTGTTGGCCAATTAGCGTTAATTTTCATGCGGTCAAGTGCTATAGAAATTGGCTGTTCATTTTATTTGTCACTTGAGCATGTCGCAACTGGCCTAATAGTGTAATGCATATGCCCACAGATACGTATCCGCTGTCGAAGGAGAATCCTTGGTTCTACTGCTGGATAGTCTCGGCATTGTTCTCCTCGTGCTACGCCTACATGTGGGACATCAAAATGGACTGGGGCCTGTTCGATTCGAAGGCGGGCGACAATCGATTTTTGCGTGAGGAAATTGTTTATTCATCTACGGTGAGTTGGAGTCCGGCTCGCAGGGGCTAATGGCCGCCATAAATATTTGGCCAAGCGAGCAGCACGTAAAACAATCATTCAACTCCTTGCCTCTCTCTCTCTCTCTCTTTCTCTCCCTCTCTCTGTTTCGGCTCATCTCTAATTCCTTTCAGTGGTTCTATTACTTTGGCATAATTGAGGATTTAATATTGCGCTTCAGCTGGACGCTGTCGATGAGCCTCATCCAGGCGGGCTATATTGAGGGCGATGTCATGATGACCATTCTAAGTCCACTGGAGGTATTCAGGCGCTTCATCTGGAACTACTTCCGGCTGGAAAACGAGCACTTGAATAATGTGGGCAAGTTTCGAGCTGTGCGCGATATATCAGTGGCGCCCATGGACTGCTCAGATCAGGTAGCTGCAACCAGCCCACACTCTGGCTACGCGCTATCTATATATATTTATATATACTTTTTGTTTATGCCAACAATAGACGACTATTTTGCGCATGATGGATGACCCGGATGGCGTTATCAACCGTAGGCGAGGCAAAGCCTCGGGCGGCAAATCTGGCAACAAGAAGAACAAACATGAACAGCAGAGATTGCTGCTGCAGGGCGAATCCGTTGAGGACCTGTGTGCATAGTGCACAGCTCACGGCTTATCAACTCAATGTGCGCAAATATTAAGTATACGTAAATGTATAAGAAATAAAACATCAACAAAAGTTGGTCTTTGGGTGCGATGGGCCACCTGGGGCTGCGGAGCGGCACGTAAGCCACATTCAATTGAATCTCCAACGAAAATGACGTGAATCAACCACTCTGATGAGCAGGACGTGCCAATGAGTTTATCGTGTGATGCACCCACACAATGGGGCCAGCAGCAACAGCACGTTTCATGCGACATTATTTTGTGCACATTTTAAGCAACTTTGTAGTTTTAGCCTGCGCACAGCAGGACAGCCACAATTGTTGCCAGCTATTAAGCGAGTGAGGAGTACTCGACTGCTCAGACTTGCTGAACGTATTCAAGTATTCCAGCTATTGGCTTTAATCATTAAGATCTAGCTTATCTGCCGAGTAACTCAGTCACAGTTGCTTTCTTCTAACTTTCCACATATGCATTATCCGCTCTCATTCATTTCAAATGAGTTCCTGGTATTATTGTTGTGCCAACATCATTATTTGAGCCTGTTTTAATTGCATTTGCCATGCCACACACAGATTCAGATTCGGCTATCATTCGTATTTCAATCTAATTTTATTGCAAGCATATTGAACTGAATGAATTCATGAATGCATGCATTTAGATATTTTCCAAAAATGTTTTACATGCGCAAACTAATATAATTTGCAAACCTAATTAAAACGTCGACTGGCAGAAGCTTTTTTTTTCTGATAGAAACACACGCAAAGGTGAACCTTGCTAAAATAATAATCGAATAATGCAGAGAGCCAAGTCGTGACTAATCATAAATCTAATAGTGCAAATATGGATACATGCATGTGTATGTATATACGTTTATGTGCATACATAAATGAGGCATACACGTTTATGTGCATGCATAGATATATACACATTCATCATATACATATCTAGGTAGGTATATATGATTAATGATTTGTATATAATGTGTGCATATGAAACAAATATATACACAAATACATGGTATATATGTATATAAGTGCATAATGGTAATGCATAAGGATAAAAGAAAAAAAACATTCAAATAACTTTAATTTATTGTATGAAACCACAAAACATAAATGTTTTTGTTTCTTATTCTGAAATCATTGAAAATGGGAAATAAGGGTATAACGGTTTTGTTAAAATGTATGCCATAGGCAGAAGGAGGTGAGGCAGCCGAGTTGAGCGATCTAGACCGTCCATCCGTACCTCTGTCCGTTTGTATATTTATATATTTATTTACTTCTGTCTGATAAACATGCTATTATTTTATCTGTCTTTTTTTTATTGCCATTAAATTTTGAGTGCATTGAATGTATTCAATATAATTTATTATTTTTTTGCAAAAACATTTTTCGTGTTTTCTGGGCAATCTATTGTTTATATTTGTACATTTGATTGCAATCAGCTTGAAACAGAAATATTTATTGTACAAATTGGACAAGGTTGCCAATGCAAAGTCCAGTGCAGTGCTCTAGATAAGCCAGGGGCCCACCTCGATTCCCCCCCTCGAATTAAATCTATTTCTAGATTGGCTAATCGCTGAATTTGCTATCTACATTCAAAGAGCTAAACACGCATTAGAGAATTTAAAAGCAAACTAAATGCTGATAAACGAAACGGCAGGCCTTTATGTTTAATGTGAATGTATTGGTATTTACCCAGGAGACAAGGCTCAGGGGCTGATGACAATTTTAGGTGTTGTCTTTAAGCTTGGTCACAGTTGCTTTCATTTGATGTTGATTGATGGATTTCAGCACGTTCCATTTCACTGCCTCGATTTTTATTTAATGCTCGTTAGCAATTGCAATGGGGTGTATTTGTTTATTGAAGAGGGTATTGATTAGATTAGATATATGGGTGAATTGAATAGATGAGAACATATGCAGCATAGTCTCACTGTATTCCACATTATCTTACTTAAAGTTTCTTAAGCTTAAATTATAATAAAACAATAAATGAAGCCATTGAGAATATTTGATGACATTCAAGTATAAATATGATTATGCAATGTGGACATCAAGGCATTTATATGTAAGTGTAACATATATGTATATATTTTAAGCTCATGAACAAGTATTATGCACATAGATAAACTCGACTGTTTAAATATAATATATATTAAATGCCTATTCATATTCATCTATATGAAACGTTTGCCATTTGCGAATGATTTATTATTAATTTATTTTGTGGTATTAATGATTCAGTTGATGCCAACTAATTGAGTTCAAATAATATTGTTTGTAATTCAATTAAACACATAACAAATTAAGCTAATCATAAAATTTGTTATTTAGATTTCCTAATGGTATGAATTAAAATGATATTGTTCATATTCAAGTAAACACAAAGCAAATCCAAATTTTTAAATTTAATTTTCGTTAATTTTCGTTCTATTGTTCATAATTCAAGTGAAAATATCCCAAATAAAATTACTTGTATTTAATTTTCGTTCTCGTTGAAGCGGAATTTTATAACTGATTTCCATGATGCCGCAGCCAGTGCATAATTTATTCAAAAGTTTTTTTTTTTTTAATTGGAAAGTTGACTTCAAAAGTTTTGCAAAAGTTTTTAAGTTCTCAACTTTGTGCGAGCGTAAACTGCAAACTATTTGCAGCTCAGCTGTAATTTGATATACACTTTAGTTAAAGACATTCAGTCTGTGTCCCGCCGCAAACCACGGCGTATGATTGATTTGTTATTGATTTCTAATTCAGTTTAATGGCCGCCATTACTATGAAAAGCGAGCATATTACGGCCATAAACTGTGACAAATCAAATTATGATGGCAATTTAACGGAATTCGCCCATCGACAGATTTAAAGTAAGTTATATATTATATTTACTGTTAGCTTGTCAGTTTTCATATGCGCCTGTATACCCTGCACTTGTGGGACTTTAGGCACAGCTTACGAAAAAAGGCAAAAGTGAATGCTTGATTACGAATTTGCATCCCTTTGCTTGTGTTTTTTTTTTTTTTTTTTTTGTAGTTGAAATGTTGTAAAAATTCAATTTGCTTTGGCTTGAACACGAAGAACTTGAAGAGTCATAAACTGGCAACTGAGGCCACATTGAAGAGCAAATGTTACATGGAAAATAGCAAATTGCAAATTAATTATTTTTATTAGGGCTGCAGAAGGCTTAGTTGCTGGGTAACGCAGGAAATATACTAGATGCTAGATTTTATCATAAGATTTTTTTATTTATTTATTTATTTTTTTTTATAAGGTTATTATGTAAAAGGGTTGGCAAAAAAAGGGTGGATGAACAATTGTATAATACTCGTTTGGGGTCGCATTCAATGGGCTGTAAATGGAAGATATAAAATTAAAAAAAAAAATAAATATATATATATATATATAAAAGACTCGAACTTTAATCTTGTCAAATTTTAGGTATTTGGGTGTTCTACCGTAAAGCAAATTTTAACTGATTTACATAAATATTCTAAGTTAGTTCCCTCCAAAGAACACTGTGAAACCAATATACTCTTTTGTACAGCATAAACGAGTATAAATAAAAAACAAAACTGAAACACGAACCGAAGCAAATAATTTTTGTGAAAGTAGCTAAAATACCAAGGGAAAAGGGTGGTAAGAAAGCTTATTAGAAAAATATATATAATTTTATTTTGACGTATTCCAAAGAAGTTTTAGCCATGTCAGATTTGGTTTGGCGCGCTAAGCTGACATTTGCTTTGAAGAGATGCAGGCACTTGGCTGAGCACAGGATATGCCTCAGTCGAGCACTCTTGAGCAGTCTAATTTGTGTTTGTGTTTATTTTTTTTTTTCGGATATTTTTTTTGACTTGCTCCGACATTTGCATCGATGGCCAACAGCTAAAGGCGAGCGCCTTTTTTAAAGCCCTTAGCCATTAGATAAGCAGGCAATTTGAAGTATTTTATTAGGCTATGCGAGTGTGTGTGGGTGTGTTTACTTAAATGGCGTTGTCATCAGTTAACAGCGCTTATAACTCAGCTGCCAGTTTGCCAGAAGAGACAGTCTGATAAGCATTTGCTTAAGGCTGTGCAAAAGGGTTGCCTAGGCTTTAACTTACCGAGCTGTTATTTGCACTTTGCCTAGCGGGTATCTATGGATATGGGGTATGTGCACATGCTTATGGCTTGCTGGTTCTCGGAAAGGGTAAAGTGAGCAATAACACATTCACAAGTTATGCTTGACTGGCACATATAGCACATATGCAAGCTAAGCAATATAGATCTAGGGCAGTATCAATATCAGAAAAGTTTACAAAAGGCAAACTGGTATCCGCGACTGCTAGCAACTCCATGTGCTTCGATATTAACAGGGTATCACAGGTTGGGCTTTTTAAAAAGTTAGGAAGAAGTTAAGAAACTTTATGGAAAACTTTCTTCGCATAACAACAACAACAACTTTGTGTCACTCATTTTACATAATTCAGTAATTACAGGGTATCACAGGTGTTGCACATTTTAACACGTAAGGGTATTCAAAATAAGTCGAGGTACATTTCAACTTACACTTACAGGGTATCAAAGTCTTAAATTTGTGCCCAACTAACGTTTGTTCGCATCTGTGCTTTGAGGCTCTTTTATTGCTGTTTTGTATGCGGTTCGCCATGAAGTTTTGACACGTACTTCTGAGGGTTTCTCTGCTGCTGTGACAGCAGATTTTCATTGATTTGACAGGCACACATACATAACTATACACCCAAATATACAAACACACATACACAACCCGCACTCACACAAGTTCGACAGCTTTTGTTATGCAAACAAAATAAGAAAATTCCCAGAGCATTGACATACGAATATTCATATGTATTACCCATATATATTTATATATACATATACATATATGTGTATCATGTATATGTGCATAAACATATATGCATATGATATATGTGCGTATTCAGTTCAGCTGGAACAGCAAGCGTTATACAGAGCGTATATGTAGACAGTTTGCGCGTGTTGCGTATACGCAACGTTGCACGCTCTTTTGTCTTGTTCGAATGCTGGCTCTGATTGCAATAAGCTCGATAAATGTAAACGTCATTGCCAATAGCAGCGGCTGTGTGCCCTGTGAAACTACTGATTACACGTCCTTCCTCCCCCTCGATGTTGTTGTTGTTGCCATAGCTGCGCGTCAAACTGGATGGCGTTTAACACTTTGCTCTCACATAATTGCCATTAATTGCATTGAGTGGGCCAGATGCTTGATGCTTAAAGGAGAAATGTGGGCCATAAGTTTTAATGCACGGTTTTGCACATATATATTTTTGCTATTTGATTGTATATTACATCAATGTAAACACGTTTTAATATCTCTTCAATGATAAGAGAAGTTGCAAATGTCCAATGTGTCTGTTACCTATTGAGGCTAGATATTTAAAATTTTTTGCAATTTATTTTATAGAATTATGAGAATTTCCCATATGCACACTCTATAAATACCCGTCCTTAGCACCCCCACCTGCTGAAAATGTCTATGTTGCTGTTAGTTACGCCTGTTGGGAGCGTGACAAACCCCGAAAATCCACAGTTTCAGCAGTTTTGGTAAATATTTGGCAAGTAATGCGTGCATGGGCAGGAGGGGGGAATATTGCTATCCATCACAGCTTTCTTTTTTCCGCAAAGTATAAAATATAAAATATTTCATATATTTTCACTCTTTCTCGAATGAGTTAGTATCTCTCACTTAATTTTAATGAATATTCGCAGTTTATTGATATCAAATATAGTTGCACTGCCGCATAGTAGTGATTCGATATTTTTGCTTGTTGTGTATGCACAATCTACAGGCAGATATAAGCGTTCAGCCTTGAATGAGCACATCTCATCTAATATGCAAAATATAATTCTGTGGCAAACAACCCGTCTGTAATAATAGAACAGACAACCATCATTTAAATTCTGCACACTGAACGTGCCAGTTTTCACTGCATTTACATACATATATCCTGTGCCCATTGATAATGGATAATACGGGTATAATCGCTATTTGATTATGGTTTTTTAATTCTGTAAAATAAATAGAGTTCATGATGCAGCAATATTTCTACGTCTCTCATCATAAATGTTAAATGCTTTGCATTACAACATTGTTTACTGATTAAGAGCTCTATCTCTCTATCTCTCTCTCTATCTCCCTCTCTTTCTGTCTCTCTCTATCTGTCTCTCTCTATCTCTCCCCACGATTCTCATCATAAATGTTAATTACTTCACAGTACATCATTGTTTACTGATAAAGCCCAGCTTTATTTATACCTCTCTCTTCTCTCTCTTTCTCGCACTCCCTCTCTCTTCTCTCTCTTTCTCACACTCCCTCTCTCTGCGATTCTCAACATATCAGCATAAGCTTGAACCATATATTATTCAAGCATTTCAATGTTAATTACTTGCCACTTTTCGTATACTGGTTTACATAGTCTCTCAATTTAACTTTGCAGTCTGTGATTGTTTGAGAAAAGTTTTTCTCGACCACAGCATGTCTTTCACAAACACACAGCCGCCGCACCACCGCACCATCGCACCATAGCACCGCCGCACCGCAGGCGCCACAGCTCTTCAGCAAGAACAGAAACTTAATTAATTAATTTAGTTAAAGCCACAAACAGTCGTTCGCTTAACCTCAGTCAAGGCAGCTCGGTAAATATGTAAATCAAATAGGCTTTTAATTAACCATGAAAACAGAAAGTCAAAAAAAGGGGAAATTCCTAAAAGGGGGTCAATTATACATCATGTTTGTGGGTCAAAAGTTTTGAGTCGACTTTGCAGCCTAAATAGGTATTTATAATGTTGGGCTGGCTGCCCGCCGGACTTTAGTTTGCTTGATGCCCCAACCAAAATAGGATCAAATCTGGGTTACCATCACACACACACACACACATGTGCAGCTGGCCAAAATGTGCTGAGCAATGCGAAACACTGTGGGTTTAACCTTTAGTGAGCATTGATTGATGGCAGACGCAGTGCGTGAACCTATTTATAATACTCGTATGTTTATTATTTACCAAGCATATCAATGCCAATACACATGCTTTCAAACCACACATACAGAGACAGACCTGCATGTATATCAAATGTGGCTAAGTATATTGGTTCTGCGTGTTTACTTATGAAATTTGACTGGAACTAATGGATACCAAAAATGGTGCCATAAAGAGGCTACGGCTACGTCAAATGCGACCCGATGGACGCGTAAAGCGCATCATTCATTTGCCCAAGCTATAAATAAATTGCGAAAAATAAATAAAATTCAAGAGTTCCTAAAAGCCAACTCAAGTCAATGAAATAAAAAGGATGACAGTTCATGGAAAATGCAGCCTCATGGCTTCTTGATTTAAGAGAATGGCAAAATAAATTGTTGATATAGAAAAACATAAATAACAAAGATGATTGCTTGAAGAATTTATATAAGCTTCGCTGGTGATTCGTTTGAATTTATAAAAGCTGTTTTACTTACTCAAACTTATAAAATATTAAGATATGCTATAGGCCAATTTTATTTAATATATATACATATAAATAAATTGTTGACCAAGAAAAACGTAAATAAACAAGATGTGGAAGAATTTATAGCAATAATATTTGCAGGAGCAGAGCAAAGAGCAAACGAGAAGCAATGGGATAAGCACGCTGATGATTCAATTGACAAGCTGTTTTATTTTCTAAAATTTTATCAAATAATAAACAATTCAATTGGGCAATTTGGCTTGAGCCGATTTATCATTTAAAGCATTAGCATACAGTGACAGGCACGGCACTGGCTTAACGCTAACATGGCGTATGCTTGATATGCGAGCCAGGCAATGGCTCAGTGCGTATACTTAATGTGAATGCGAATATGTAATGTGCGTGTGCGTGTGTCTATCTGTGTGTGTGCAGTTCAAATGCCAAGTGTGCTCTCAGCAGTAAAATAAACAACAGCGAAAATGACAGCGCAAACACTGAAATGAAATATCAACAGAGTTTTAATGCTGTTTGAGAAGGGGCTGCTACGAGGACCTAGACGCAGGTGCCTGATGAATAATTTGTAATTTCTGCATTTCATTTGTATGCAAACAGACGTAGAAGCTGCTGTGCACGCTGCCAGCACAGCGTGAAGCAAGCAGACCAACTATTTTCGGTATTTCAATATATTCCAAACCACGAGAAAAAACTATGCCCCTAAAAGTATGCTTTAAATATTTTACAATGAATATTTCATGGCTATAGAAATTGCGGTTTTGCTGCGTGTCTGGATTGCCTTTTGGTATATTATTATTATTCTTATTATTATATTATAATTAAAGGCAACAACAGAAATTACGTTGTTTGGCTAATCACATTGCTGCGCAGAAATACGAACATGTTCTTGTACACAATTCAAGACTGAAAGCCGTAAAACAGAGAAATTAAATGATTGCTTATTTGCAAGTAATGCTGCGTAATGCTCTGTGAAAAGGGTTTTACCAAGCTTTTGTTTTTAACTCGGCTTATATTTTCGAGCTTATTATGCTTACCGCGCGAACTCAATAACATATATTTACACAGCACAAACATTTCTCAGCGTTAACAAGGTGTCACTCAGCCTGGCTGTGTGGCCTTGCCCGCCAAGATTGATGCTTTCACTTACCCACATAATTTGCGTCCGCAATTTATTGCCAATGTCTGCCCAGCCTGGGGCCGAAAGTCTGATTAAACGTGCTGGCTAAGGCCCAAGTCGCTGAAGCATAATTAGTCTAGCTTTTGAATGATGTGATTTGGCCAGCAGCAAAACAGCTCAAAATTCGCCAAGTGCTCCGCATATTTTATTGAGTTGCTCTTTTTATGCCGCACATAATTATCTAAGCGGTTTATAGTTTATTATTCTTAATTGGTACTAAAAACACGCAGATTTTATTGCTCCTCAGTCTTCGTAATTGTAATCGGTTTAGCTTAGCCGCAGTCAGCGTTTCAGCATTTATTTATTTAATTAGCATTTAAAGCTATTATTTTCTGTGAAGCGCAGCGCATTTTTGGCTCTTAAATTTCATTGCCAAAACAATTTTAGCTACTATTTGAATTATTCCATTGCTCTTTTCTATTGTTTGAATGGCAAATAGAACTTTCTAGCTGAGATGTATAAAAGAAAAGCTTGACAAAGTGCCATACGAATGCGAAATATGCTTTAAGCTGAATCTCCAGCAGCAATTCCCATTCTCAGCTAGTCAAAGTCTCTAAGTATAAAGAAGTTTGTTTAGTCAAGATTTCATTTCATATTGTATTTGACTTCATCTCTATATAGCATATATGTTAATGCTTATCTATGCAGCTATAATCAAGCTCATTCTCTGCTCATAATCCCAATGCCCACATATGTATGTTTTCCAGTTTACAGAACCCGAAATGAAATGTCTGTGCGTGTATGCCTAATATTGATTAGACTCTGTAATATATCAGGGAAGTCTTAATGGCTGCATGCCCTAATATATGTGCACGCATAATTCATAATTCATAGGGCACATCGCTTTAGCCGCTCTCAATTCATTAGCAGACTAGATTCGTGTGCCTGATGTGCTAATCTGTCTCGTTTTATATGCTAATTTTCCCATTGAGCGAGTGCCTGGCATTTGTGGCATTATATAAATATATAGTAGATATGAGTATATGTGTATATAAAGATGCCTTAATACACATGCTCGTAAATCTGAGAGGCTCGTAAATGTCCAAGTACTGTAAACTTGAGCTGGGAGCTGGGAGCTGGGAGCTGGGAGCTTGGATGAGTGTGCGCCGCTTGTTGCCTGCCACACGCTGCGAATACGCAATAAAAGCAAGTGACAAACAGAGCATGGCTGAATATCTATGGCTTAAAATATAACATGGCTCAGTTGTCATGCACGATAAATCAAGCGGCGGCAGCGGCATAGGAGGACTCCCAGCCTAGTGCCTTAAATTTGTAAACGTTTTGATATGTGTTGGCCAATTTAAAGAGCCTCTCAATGAAATTTGATGACAACTTGTGCCATTTTATTCAAGTATTCATGCACAAACGCACACACGCACAGTGAGTGTGAGTGAGAGTGAGAGCGAGAATTTAATCAACTTATGTAAGTGCCTTTGCGACTTTGTTATTTATGTGCAGCTGCCATTGCCACGGCACACAAACATTTTGTGACAGTTTTGTTGTTGTTGTTGTTGTTGTTTTTGTCTTTGCTGTTGTTATTTGAAATGCGTAAAATGTCTCGTGCCACAAGTGGCATGTCAGGCTTTGTTTTGCCAAACTTGGCTCACGCTTAAACGCAAGACCACAAACTTATATGTGTGCGTGTGTGAGGGATGCTTCAATTCACTTGTGCCGTAATTAAATTCTCCGCTAAGTACTAGTTCAGCTGTCTCCTGCCGGGCAATTATTGTAATAACCGTTCGCTTTTCAACACTAATGGAGAACCCATAATAGCCATAGAATGTCTGAAACCGCAATTAGACATTGCATTGAGCCACACATGATGCTGGCGTGCAAGTAGCTTTCTACTCTGTGCTAATTACATTGCAGCTGGTGTATGGGAGTGGGCGTGGTTGTGGGCGTCAGTTGGGCAATTACAACAAAAGCTGTGAGCACAAAACTTTGTTACGCAAATGGACGAGCAATGGGAATTGCAATGGCAACCGCAGCAAGGATTGACAGGGGCAATCAAAATCTCTGTTACTCTCTGGCTCTCGCTTCCTTCCCCCCCTTTCTCTCTCTCTCTCACCCTTTCTCTCTCTGATGGGTTTCAAAGTTATGCATGTAATTTCACGGTCGCCGTGACTCTAAAGTTTCTAATGCATATTTATTACACGCATCAACAGATCTGCATAAATATTAGTTCATTGCGAAATTCCACAATAATTTGTTAGAAACTGAGCAGTTTTTTAATTGTAATTAAATTTTAGAAATAATGTGAAATAATGCCAGCTGAGAAACTTTTTTGAGATACTCTGTTAATTGAAATGCTTTGTCATCAATTTAGTGAACAAAGTGACGAGTATAAATATAATAAAGTATAAGTATAATAAAAATATATATAAAAACTTTTCATAGGTTCTTGGAAACTATAAAAAAATACAAAATATAAATAAATAAAATAGTTTATATAAAAAATTTAATAAAATTAAATATGCAAATAATATATGGACAGCAAAGCTAAGCACCACAATTTAAATTAAAACTTTTTGAATTCAATTAAAAACTTAAATTAATATATTTCCTACCTGATGATCGGATGAGCTACAGTTAGTTGAACTGCTGAAGCACCTGCAGCCCACGGTAGAAATAAAACAAAAAACAAAAAACAAAAAAAATTAAAAACCACTAATTACAACATTTGGCTTTTCATCAGATAAAATGGAAACTTTTTCTATGCAAAGGAAAAAATGCGCTTAAAATAGCTGCTAGGGACATTTTTTGCTCTCCCACGGATATAAATTAGTGCAAAGAAACTTAGTTTGAGCTATGCTGGATAATGCCCGCAAATATATAATATAAACTCATTAATTGGATACCTTCAGGAGAGTGTAGAGGGAAAGGATATTTTTCCAGCGAGAAATGCTTTTTATGTTAACAGGGAATCGCTGTGGGTCAAGCGTGTTTGCACTGTTGAAATTTAATTCGGATTAAGTTTGCCCAACCTCCCTCTGTCTCTCTCTCTCTCTCTCTCCCTCTTTTTCTTTCTCTCATGTTTTTTTGTTTATTTGTATAGAATATGCCCTGCAGCACGTTTCGCAGTTGCACTTAAATAACAAAAAATAAATAAAAACATAAAATAAATGCGAAACCCATTATAAATCCACTTTCCGAGGCTTTTGTGACATCTTGTCATGGAGTTATTATCTTACCGTTCGCTGGGATAAGTCCGACAGCTGTGTTGATATTTGTTCAGCCAAAATTTCGACTTTTCAGCAGCTAATAAGGGTCAACTGCCCTAAGTGCTGCAATATGACTCTCTCTCTCTCTCTCTCTCTCTCTCTCTCTCTCTCTCACACTCTATCTGTCTGTCTGTCTATCTGCTTTAGAGTGGTTGAGTGGTTCGTTTTGCTACTTTGTTTGCAGTTTGGCAAATGCCAGAGCTGATGCTTAATACCTGTGCGCAGCTGTGGCAACTGTTGCAACATTGACAACAACCACACAAACACCACCCACACATATACACGCACACTTGCATTTGCTGCAGTTTTTGCTCTGCCATTCACAGTTCAGCGACTGCTTCAGGCCCTGCAGCTATGCCACTCGGCTTCACGCAATGCGCTCTGCAGCTTGTAATTAAGAGATCCAATCTAAAAGAGTAATTAAGTGACATTAAGTGAGACCCTACCTTTCGTCGAAATGCGAAAGTGCTGCTCCTGGCCAGCAAACACGAACTTTTCGAGCTCGGCCAGCAATTTGTCAGGCGCTAGAGTCCGGCTTTAGCTATTTAAAATTTAATTTAGTTAATGCTGCGTGGAACTTAAGCTGAGCTGTCCTGCTGCATTAATTAAATTTAAATTGTTTTCGCGTCGCACTTGACCTGGGACAATGCTAACATTTCTCTGCTATAGAAACAGCTCTGTCTGTCTCTCTTGATGTATTACTTGTTTATACACATATATACTACATATGCTCTAACATATGTCTTGCTATAAATTGTTTTATTGCTTTGCTTTCTTTTTTTGAGTAAGGTTTTCAATTACCCTTCTACTGTATGAAGGGCAGCTTGTTAGCTGTCGTCTGCCGGCACAACAGGCTCTACCCTTCAGGCACAGTCACATGAGCTGGGTGTCACTATGGGGACCCAACTTTCTGTGTAGAGCCTTTGATTAAGTTAGATGAATTTGTATAAATTTATGTGTGCGTATAATAAACAGTAAGCCGACCCATTCACACACATAAATGTTTGCCTTCAATATCGACGGCCCCTTCTCTTTGATTTGATTTGATCTCTCTGGAAATCAACATCAAACAATTGCATGTTAATAATAAGGCTAAGCCATGGCCCTAGAGAAAAATGTCTTTAAGCATTAAAGACGCTATACCTATATATATATGTATAAACTATGTAGGCTGACAGATGACATTTGAGATTTCTTTTACCTGTTACACAAAGCACCTGTACACAAATCACTTTCAGCCTGCCACAGTATTAATGAAGGAAGCTCGTGCTGCACGTTAATCATTGTCAATCACAAGTCGCTGTAGTTTAAGAGTTATACAACAAGTGGGCTCTCGGCTGTGTTGGCTGCGGGGCACAGGAAATTAAGGGAGAGGATGCTGCGAACAAGTTCTGTGGACGACGGCAACATGAGTGAAGAGACGACACTTTGGTTTGATGGCATTTATGAGAATTTTACCTTAACCATACATGTAAAAATAGGTCAACTCTACGTGTGTATGTGTGTATGCGTGTGTGTGTGTATGGGTCCACTTCAAAGTGTCCCATGTCGTTGTCGAGCGGAGCAGCTGCATCATTGCAGCGAATTGGGATCTAGAGTAATAATTGGTATATTGACATTGGAAGGCTCTGCCGCTTCGCTGGATTGGGATGGCGACTGTTCCGGAATGTGACCGTTATCGTTATGGCCATTGACAGCTGAAACGAGCACAAGCATTGTTAATGTCCTTAGGTGTCCTTTGACCCTAAAATACCTCCCGCTGCTGCTGCTGCTGTTGTTGGGGTTGCAGCTCCCTTGCTCTGCTGCTGCTGCTGCTGCTGCTGTGTTTGCTCCTCCTCTTCGGTGATGGTGGAAAAGTTGGTTGGCCGCTGTGACGTGATCAAAGGACTCGCAGCCAGCAGGCGATGTGAATGCCTTTTCCCTTTGGCAGCATTTGAAGCCGTTAACAGTTGCCGCTTTGTTTTGCCCTGTTTCTCGGGCTCCGTAAAGACCACAATGGGCTAGTTGAATGGAAACCGAGCTATTTGATTGCATTTGGCTTTACATACTTCCGCAAGGACTCACCGATATCGCTGGATGTTGTTGTTGCTCGGCGTGCTGTGTGCGATAAGTCTGATACTGGGATACCACACAGAGCAAACAGTAGAGCTTGAAATTGAATCAAATGTGGGGCTAATTAGGCAAAGTTGATATATTCGTAGTCCTTTGTCACTCACATTCAGACAGAGTATGAAGAAGTCTAGCGTGAATATGAAGCCGACAATGGGATCGAACACCACGCGGCGTGACAATGTCAGATGGACCAGATGGGCGATCTCAATAAGCAAATCGCAGAGCATCAAACCAATCCAGGGCAACAGCAATTGGCGTTTGTTCTGGATGAGAGACGAACAGGTGAGCGGCTGTTAGACAATGTCAAGGACCCATTTGCAACCACCCAACACTCACATTCCGCAGTCCCGCAATCAGCAAAAGGGACGCCAAGACCATCAGCATCGAGCAAAACAAAAACAAAATGTTGAATATCACAGTTACTGCAATCACAAATTACGTCAATCAACATTTGTTACATCTGCCATGCGGCATCGGGCATGGGGCATGGGGCATGGGCTGGCCCAAGATGTTGCTCTCACCTACAGTTACATCGCCCTTCTCCAAGATGCTCTCACCCAACGGCTGTGTGCTGCGACCCAGCAAAAAGTCCTGCTCCTCTTTCAAATAAAACGTAAACATTAACGTGGACAGGCCAAAGTAAATCTGAAAATGTTGGATGAAAAAAGGCAATTGTTGAAAGGTAAAGATTATAAAGAAATGTGTATATTTAAATTCAGAAATTGGTATTTTATTTATTCCTCAATATTCTGAATTTTCAATGCATTTTGCTGCTATTGCTTGCATTTTTTTTTTTTTTTTTTTTTTTTTTTTTTTTTTTTTTTTGTTGCTGTTAGAGAAAAGTTTTTCCCTGATTGAATGAACTTTTTTGACATTCGTTGCATGCTGGAATTGTTGCCTTTACATTTCTTTTATGGTATCTGTCGTAACCCGATTCCTTTGGGACTCAAACACTTTGTCGGGCATGACGTCGACAACAGCGTAATTCGCCTTTGGTAGTGCTTCCTGCTTAGTTCCCCTTGCCTGGCTCAATAAGTTGCTCGCGCTCGGCTCAACGTTTTGTCACGCAATTACTTCCGCCTCTCGCTTGACTTGTTCCATTTTCCTACACTTCATATTGCGTCTCGCTTTCTTTGTTTCTTACTTGGATGCTCGCTTGGATACCTGTTTCCAAGCTCGCTTCATTTCTTGCATTGGTTTTTGCAACGACTGCCTCAGCAATCAGCTCTCAGCTCTCAGTTCTCGGCTCCTGGCTCTCTATGTGCAGCTTCTGGCTTTGTTTCCCGTTTGACTTCTAGTTTTGCTTCTCATTGCACTTATTGCTTTGCTAATTAGTATCTTGCTTGACTCAATGCTCAAGTCGATTCGACGTTTGGCAAGTGTTCATCTACAACAAGATACATATATATCAATGCTCCCAGCTCAATATCCTGGTCTGCTGCACTACTGTGCCACTTGTTCCGCTCAGTTTGTTTCTCAATACACTGTAATTTATTAACTTATTATTGATTAGCTTTAAATATAGCATTGCTAATTAGTTTCTGGCTTGGCTAAGTGGACAATTTGGTATCATTTATTGCACTGATTTTAGCTAGAGTTCAGTTCAATATAACGATGCTTCCTGGTCTACTGCACTACTTTGCCTCTCCCTCTGTTTCTCACTTTGCTTGTAAATAATTAAGTTATTATTTATTGCATTTTGATTAGTTTGTTGCTTTGAATTCGGCAATATATTTCAATACTACAAGCTCAACATTTTGATTTACTACACTCTTCTCCCTCTGCTTCTCACTCTGCTTCAAGTTAGTCTCTAAGTTTCCTTCTTCGCGTTCCTCTTAAATTCAAGTAAACTTTCTCTTACTTTCCCCACTTTACAGCTTACTTGATAATCCCGTTCGCTTTCAGCTTCTCACTTTGCTTTTCGGCTCTAAACTTTCAGCATGATTTTAGGCTTAAAGTCAGTGTGCGTGTGTGTGTGTTTGTGTGTGGAGAGCTAAGCTAAGCCCATCATCTGTTCATCTTGTTTAAGTTTGTCATGCAAAAGATATCAAAAATCTCGCATAATTGATTACCCACCAGAGTGTAAAAGGCGCAGGCGAAGCTGCCCTGCCGCACATTCTTCCAGAAGCAGCAGGACTCGAGTATTGCCATTGCGAGGGACTCTTAATCCAATAACTTATGTGTAAATACATACATACATATTCATATATTTATGTACATATATATCGTACATTGGGCGCTTCATTTGTATGACGGCAGCCGCCACTTATTCATTGCTTTCTGACACTTGCTTTGGGGGCACTGGGCGGCAGTTTGTCTTAGGGCGCCGCCGACTTGTTTATGGCTGCCTGTGCTTGGGCTGCTCTTTAGGATATGTTGCGGCCTGTCATTGGGCTGCTTAGCGCTATCTGTAAATACGGACACTTAATTTCATATACAACGCACGCAGATTTATGACACTGATTTATGCGGCGTATTTCTGCCCGTCACGCCGTGAATTGCCGTAAATGCAGTTTGCTCCGACTCCGGCAACCAATCGCTTTGAAAGACGCGCCAGAACTGTTTTCGCATCGCGAAACATGGCCACAATTTCGAACAGCGTGCGGCATTTTATGAATGGATGTTCGAAACGACATCCCCCGCCCCTCCCCCACACTTTACTCCTACTGCTGCTGCTGCTGCTGCTGCTGGGCAACGCATGCGCCCTGGCCCGTTTAGCAACAGGCGGCTTTTCGCATTGGCATTGGCAATGGAACGATTTGCATGCAACGGGTGGTCCGTGGGGCCCTGCGGCGTATACGCAATGTCCCCAGCTGGTTCCCTGGCTGTGCCTTCATTTAATTTAATTGTAAGCCACAAATTTGCAGTGTTTGCTTTGTGCACTCATTTTGATTGGAAGTGGGCCGAGCGGTTTTGTTTGGGTAATTAAACGATGCTGCAATGAGTCGACAATTCACTCTGACTCCCACCATCCATGCGAGGGACTAATGGTCGTCGATGGCGTCAATAAGCCGCAGATTGTCGTCTGACAGGAAACGGGAGCAGTCAGTCGCTTGGAAACTTGATGAATCACATGAGCGAGCAGCATTCGAATCGGAGCAGGAGGCGGCGCCTTGACTTCGATACATAATTGCTTTGTCAGAGCCGGATTCCGTTTTCTATGGATGGTCAGGAAAATGCAGAAACGGGATTTCGGAACTCAGGCGACAGGGGTCACGGGAGACAATAAGTGAGTGATTAGTATTACTCATGGGAATTCATGAATGACCCATACATATGTACAAATATTTGTATATCTAGTGATAACACTGCAGAGAGACAGCCACAGAGAACGTCAGAGGAGAAATCTCAGCAGACAGGCAGCTATCATGGTCGGGACTTTCGTATTCAATCTGAGAACAGCAGCATCGGATCGGATGAGGATAAATCGAAGCCGTCCACCGTGGAAATCGATACGTACATCGACTTTGATGACCTTTTGCCGGAAATTGGCGAATTCGGGTGCTACCAGAAGATATTGTTCCTGTTAATGATACCGTTTTGCTTCATCTCCGCCTATGTGTACCTCAGCCAGATCTTTATGACGCTGACGCCCGAGAAATACTATTGCTTTGTGCATGATCTGACTCTGATTGAGAGCGAGCAGGAGCGCAAGGAGCTGTCCATACCCAAGCTGAAGGACGGCAGCTACAGTCGCTGCGAAATGTACGACACCAACTATACGGCCATCTACAAGGCCAAGAATCGCACCCAATTCATGAATAGCTCCCTGCCCAGAATACCCTGCCGGGAGGGCTATGTCTTCAGCAACAGCGAGGCATTCTTCACGGCCAACATCGAGTTTGGCTGGGTGTGCGACAATGACTTCTATGCCACCTATGCCCAAATGATCTTCTTCCTCGGCTCGGTGCTGGGCTGCCTGGGCTACGGACACTTTGCGGATCACTGCGGACGCCTGGCTGCGCTGGTGAGCAGCTGCTCTCTGGCATTCTTCGGCAGCCTCTTCACGGGCATGACCAAGAACTTTTGGAGCTTTGTGGTCACACGGCTGATTGTGGGCGCCGCCTACGACACCTGCTTCACCATGATCTATATACTGAGTATAATAACTCCATAGCTTTCTCTCCGTTTACCTTTGCCCGCTCATTCGCCCTCCATTTTGAACAGTGCTGGAATATGTGGGTCCCAAGTATCGCACCTTTGTGGCCAATATGTCACTGGCCATGTTCTACTCGCCGTTCACCATGCTCATACCCTGGATAGCCATATATCTGCAAAGCTGGCGCTCGTTTGCTCTGTATGGCTGCATTCCGCTGGCCTTTGGATTCGTTTCGTTCTGCTGCCTGCCCGAGTCGGCGCGCTGGCTGGTGTCGCGGGGCAAGATCGACGATGCCATCGATATACTCAAGCGTGTGGCAGCGAGGAACAAGCGCGTCGTGCCCCCCGTCTACTGGAAGCGATTCCGCGAGAGCTGCGAACTGTTCTACAAGGAGGAGTTCGAGGGCCGTAACTTCACGGTCTTCTCGATCTTCAAGCGTCCGCGGCTGGCGCGCTACATGGTGTTCATGTGCCTGATCTGGATGATCATGTCACTGCTGTACGATGGCCATGTTCGAGCCGCCTCGGTGCTGGACAAGGAGAACGTGGCCGTGGTATTTACCATAGCCTGCGCCACTGAGCTGCCGGGCGACCTGCTCGTCATCGTTACGCTGGATCGCTTCGGGCGTCGCTGGTGCGCTTTCACCTTCACCACGCTGAGCGGGCTGTTCAGCCTGGTGGGCGCTAATCTTTCCAATCCCACTCACACTCTGGTCGCCGCCCTGGCGGGTCGCTTCTTTGCCAATGTCTGCTACAACATCGGCCTGCAGTGGGCCGCCGAGGTGCTGCCGACGGTGGTGCGGGCACAGGGTATATCGCTAATCCATACCCTCGGATTTGCTGCCATGCTGCTGTCCCCGCCGGTTATCTATCTGTCCCACCTCTCGCTCTCCCTCATGCTGAACACCCTGGGCGGCTTGGGCATTGTGGGTGGCATCATCTGCCTATTCCTGCCAGAGACTCTGTACGAGGATCTGCCCCAGACGCTCAGCGATGGCAATAACTTTGGCAAGGATCAGCGCATGTGGCATCAGCCGTGCTGCGGTCAAGGCAGGCGTCGCATAGCCCACACCAAGCACACCTGGCACGAGGGCTCCAGCCTGCGCACTCTGTCCCGCGACGAGTTCCGATCCAAGAAACTGCATCGCGTGGCCGTCGTCAAGTCCCGCGCTTCCAGGCAATTCGCTCCCAGCTTTGTGTCAGTGGCCCGGGGCCCATCACTGCTCAGTCAAGGCACAGAGATTTTGCAACGGGTACAGAATCTAAGGCAGGACTCCACCCACCAGAAACCCAAGTAGTCTTGCAGAGTTTGTAGCATTAGTAGTATATTTTAGAGAATTCGTCTTTGGTATATTAATATTTAAGTAAAAATGTCTCGTGCGTGTGTATAATCGAATTGCTTTAGTCGCGTCTTTTCCACTCTGTAGCAAATGCACTCGTTCCACTCCATATTGGCGAGTTTCCTGGCACTGAATTGATATTAGTCTCTAGCAATGTTTCGTGTAGCTCGCGTCGTGTCGAGAGTTAGCATTGTTCTGCTGATACTCAGCCTCGTGATTTTGTTTTATCTCTGGCAGCGCTCGTTTACGATTGGACACGATGAATTATATTTCAATCATACGCTTGCCAACATTCTCAAGCCTCGCTGGATGGACAGCCCGGGTCACGAGGAAGTGGCCAGTTTTCTCTTTGACGAACTGGGTTCACTTGGGTTTATTGCGTTCCGCGACCAGTTCTTTGACCAACGAACGTTTACCAATATTTTGGGTATTATGAATATAGATGCCCCAAGTTTCCTATTGCTCACCTGTCATTACGACTCGAAGTTTTTGAAAAACTCTCCGGACTATGTGGGTGCCACAGATGGCGCTGTTTCGTGTGCGATACTTCTCCACATGGCCAAGGTGTTACATGAGTACCTTCGTGAGCAGTTCCCCAACAAAGAGGATATTGGCTTGATGGTTGGTCTATCTATAAATCTGTAATAGCTAACCAAAATATATAAATTTCCTTTAACTTTTAGCTAGTGTTCTTTGACGGCCACGAGTCCATGCTGGAAGATGTCAAAGAAGATCTCAATTCTCTTAACGGTTCGCGACACTTTGCTGCAATCGAAACTATGCCCCTACGAAGTATTGTAGGTTGATATAATTATTGCATGTCATCTATGGATTATAATCAGACATATTTTTGTCCCCCAGGAGTTAATCATTTCATTAAACCTTATTGGCGCGCCGGATCATATCTTTCTGAGCCACTTTAGTAATACGTATATCTTGCATGAGCGCCTGGCAGACATCGAAGCGGAGCTGAGAAAAGCGGGTCAGCTCACCGAGTGCCACAAGCTGTTCCATAAGATCAAAGATCATGATAGCGACATTGAAGATGATCATTATCCCTTTATAAGTGAAGGTTCGTATTATTCGCATTTATTAATTGTCTAGCTAATTTAATTTGATTTTAGGCGTGACAGCTATGCATATAGTGCCCCATACTTATCCAGAATATTGGCACACAGAAAAGGATAACTTAGCAAATCTCTACTGGCCAGCAATACGTAATATGAACTTGATTTTTCCCCAATTCGTTTACGAGTATTTGGAAAATCATATTGAATTCCTATCAAGAATTGGCAAATATGGATAATAATTATTATAAATATTTTAGCAGATTATAATATTTTATTGAATTAAATTAAACAACAAATTCCAATGAGAATATGCTTTAAACCGCGCACACAGTGATTATTGCTTTAAAATTAACGTATAATTCTAACGCTTTTAAAGCTTACGTGATTTGCATATTGAATAAATACAGAAGACAGGCTTTTTGTTAACGAGCTTTACTCAGCGCACTTGTACGCTCTCTGCACTCTTTCAAAGCTCTGCTCAAAGTCGTGTTGAAAAGCTTTGTACACGCACACAAACGCACATCTACCGTTTGAGTGCTGCTTGCGCCCGATGCGTGAGAGCAGAGCAACAACACAATCAAGCGCAACAAATTGTTAACACCGTATCGAGAGTACCAACAACACAAGGAAATACATATAACCATAGCAATGGAAATTGGTTTCATACCATTCGGAGACAGATCGGCTTCAGTGCTCCATAAAGCTTGCCTTTGTTCAGACGCTCTTTGTGAATGCGATAATGAAGGCATCTGTTGATTACATTTTGCTCATCGTTGGGCTGATGGCAATAGTTGATTATGCACTCGCCCAACAGGCCAACGTAAGTTCCCAAGAAAAGTAAATTCCCCTTTTTACTGAGAAATGATCATTTTTGTTTAATCAACAGCTGCACACAGCGCCGCCGTTGGCTGACGATGAGGCGCACTTTAACAGCAGCTTGGAAGCCATTTTAGTGCCACGCGTTGTTGGTAGCCGCGGCCATCAGCAGGTCCGCAATTACCTAGTTAACTCACTCAAAGCCCTTGGCTTTCAAACGGAAGTGGATGAGTTTAAGGAACGTGTGCCGATCTTGGGTGAAGTAACGTTCGCCAATGTGATAGGCTACATCAATCCACAGGCACAAAATTACTTAGCTCTCGCCTGCCACTATGACAGCAAATATTTTGCTGAAGATCCCGGATTCGTCGGCGCCACCGATTCGGCTGTGCCCTGTGCCATGCTATTGAATACAGCGAAAACGCTGAAAAGCTATCTGGCGCAGCAGTTCCGTAACCGAAATGATCTCGGCTTGATGGTGCGTGAAACTCTTATATACTTTCAATTTAATTGTAAATAACCAAAGAAATCTATTCTCACTTCTACAGCTGATCTTCTTTGACGGCGAGGAGGCCTTCAGGGATTGGAGCAGAACTGATTCGCTTTATGGCTCACGTCATTTGGCCAGGAAATATAGTCAAATGCCCAACCCATTTGCTACTGCACAGGGTCGAAGCTCACGTCACATTGATCGCATTGTAAGTGGATCTTTCAGCTGTGCGGATCTGAACTATCTATTAAACATCCAAATTGTTTAGGAGGTGCTTGTGCTGCTTGATTTGATTGGTGCGCGCAATCCGAAATTTGCCAGCTTCTTTGAGAACACGAGTGGGTTGCATACGAGTCTCGTGCAGATCGAGCAGACATTGCGCGCTTCTGGCCAGCTGGAGGGCAATAACAAGATGTTTCTGAATCGACCCGCTGGCGGATTTACCGACGACGATCATCGCCCGTTTTTGGAGGAGAATGTGCCCGTATTGCATCTGATAGCGACACCCTTTCCAACCCAGTGGCACACCCCAAACGACAATGCTGCCAATCTTCATTGGCCTTCCATACGCAACTTTAACCGAATCTTCCGCAACTTCGTCTACCAGTATATGACGCGACATAGCGTGCCCGTCGACCTACGATTCCGTCACAAATAGATGCACACAGTCTTAATGTGGCTTAAATATTATCATTGTATTTATCATGTAAATTGTGTGGTTTAATAATAAAAAGTCCTAGTAAATGCTCCCAATTTTGATTTAACGACGCTTGCGACCGGCCTGACCCTTCTTGCCCGGCGCACGCTGGCCTTGATGGCCCTTGGGCTTCTTGCCCACTGCCTTGCGACTGCCTTTGCCCTTCTTGCCGCCTTTTTTCGCAGGTTTGTTCGCGCTATCAGCTTCACGTCTACAAATGTATTACAGTTAGTATAGATATAACCTTAGTTGGTATTTCAATGACTTACTCCATCCGCTCATCTTGTTTTTGCAGTGATATCGCCTTCTCAACGTCCAGTTTGGGCTTCTTGTTCAGCACGCTTTTGATCAGATCTAAATTAGCCTCCCGCTCGGGCTGTGCTGAGATATGAGATGCCTTGCGTTTGCCACCTGGTATGAGCTCCTTAACACCCAGACCCCGGGCCTCCTTTTCTTTGGGCAGTTTACTCTGGAACTTTCCGACTGATGCAGTAGAGGATTTAGCCACCGTTACGGCCGTAAGCAGTTGATTGGAAGATGCCGCCTCTGGGCCTAGATATCCGCTGCGTGGCATTTCAATCTTTTTGGCTCGCACAATATTCTTCATGCGTTGAATCTCGTTCTTAGCCACCTTCTCGTTGCGCAAGTCGATCTTCTTCTGGAACATGTCTGTGTTGGGATCCGCATTCTGGGGTACCTCCAGCACCCACTCTTTATCCTTTTCAGCCTCGGCACGCTTAAAGCCGTATGTAGGTACCCATTTCTGTGAGGTTGAATATGATTAGACAAGCTCACGCATAAAAGTACATGATTACTCACGTCCAGTACATCATCATAGGTTTTCTTATCCTTCTTTTTCTTTGTGATGCCCTTCTCCTTAGCGAACTTCTCCCACTTCGTCAGAGGACGTGGACCAGGAGGTTTGCGTAGGCGCGGCAGCACGGTCGTTGGCTCAGGTAGTTTCGCCACAATGCTCTCATCAACGCGTTCGGTTTGCAGCTCCCAAATGGCATTGACCAGTAGCTGTGTGTTATCACGGGTTAGCGCGGACAGGTATTCTTCCTTGTTGTCGCTAAATAGGTTGATCATTCAATTTAAATGCTCATAATATGGTTTGAGATTTTTACTTACGCCAACTGCCGGTCATCTAAATCGTTGGGATCTGTGATGAGAAGTGTGCCTACATCGATGCGGCATTCTAAATGCTTTTCCACAGTAATTGGCTTGTATTTGTCCAATTCCTTTTGATGTTTTTCCAAAACTGCCTTTACAACATCCATTTTGTGAGAAATAAACAGCAACCAAACTCTTTAATATTTATACACGTGCGCTGAACAGGAGCGTACAGAGCGTGAACAAAATATGGTTCATTTAGTGAACGGAACTACCTGTGGCCGCTTAAGCCTTAACATTTTCAAATCTGTTAATAACAGGGCGCACAATTTGATATGGACAATTTGCTCCAAAAAATCATTTTCAATTGTTATGGTTAGGACTAAACACAGTGTGTCATTTAATAAGGTCGTCGTTTAAAATATATTACATACCAACGCTGCATTATATAGCATAATTTATGCAGGTTTATAGTGCAATTATTAAAATCCTAAGTATGATTGAATATGGTGGCATCACTGACAACTGACAGTTCATTGTGAACTCAACATTGTTTGTGGAAACGATTACGATAATAACTTTGATAACACGCTCAACAAAAATTTAAATGTCTGAGATAATTGATGATGTATTGGAGGGTCTCGGTAAATAGAAATCTCTTTTTCAAGTTAATTATCTCATCGTATACCCATATTGCAGTCACAGCACGAGAAAGTATGATCAAGCAAGGGATTAAGATCGGTGAAATCATGGAGAAGTCGAACAATACCCTTTTGCAGGTTGAAGAGCAAGCTTCGATGTCACCGCCATTAAAAAAGAATGCTGAGCCGCAAAATCTGTATAATTTAAATGCCGATTGTGAGCTGGCACTGACAAAAATATTGGAACAGTTTCAACAGCTCATGCAACAAATTGTGAACGTAGATAGCAACTCGGATAATCAAAATGCTTTGGATTGTTATTTAGCCACCCGTCAGCGCGTTGAAAATTTGAGAAGCAGTTCCCGCAAACTGGTGGCTCTTCACGACACAATTGCTCAATTAAAGCTTAACGTGCAAGAACAGCAGGAGCTTATTAAGGAAGAGAATACGGAAAGCGATAATGATAACTATCAATAATATATATAATAAAAATGCCTTAATATTTATTAAATTGACATTTTTGTTTTTTGTATATTTGAGTGCAAACAAAGAAATCGACAAGCCACCACAATTTCAGTGTTGAAAAGTACGCGCCGCTCTAGTTCCACCATTGGTTCGTTCGCTCATTAGTTCAAATGGCGCCAAAATCATAAGAGTATCAACAGGTTGTGCTGGAGCTAAATAAATTTAATTCGTAAACAATGGACGAATTAGCGCATTTGCGAAAGCGCATCACAACATCATTTAAGCTATGTGGCTTTCTGATCCGCTCCGAAAACAGCAGCTTCCTTGCCGAACAGCTACTGCCCTTCGAGCCAACCGAACGTGAGAAATGGTTGACAATCATAACGGAGAATTTGCAGGGACAGAAGCTAGCAACGCCGCATGTAGAACGAGATGCCTTGGAAAAAGCAATCAATGAGCTGAATCGTGTTGGTCTGGATGAGGGCGAGACTATTTTCTCCCTTATTGATGCATTCACGGTGCCCCGCTATCGCTACAACACGCGTATCAAGAAGTTCGAGCTGGACTCGCGACCGCGTTGTCTGCTGCCACAGCCTCGAATGAAATCCGACTATATGCAACAGCGCTATGCAATGCTACTGCAGAAGACACTGCGTCATGATCTGTTTGCACCGGCAGTGATACAGGACGGCGTTGCAGCTGATGCCCAAACCAAAAAATTCAAGTTGCAGTATGCTGAAAATTTACTGGCGACATCCAGCTTAAAGGAGGCCGTTGTGCTGGGCTTGCTCACCCAGCTGAAGGAAGGCAAGTTCTATGTGGAGGATCCAACAGGCTGTGTGCAGCTTGACTTGAGTGGCGCTCGCTTTCATGCCGGCTTCTTCTGCGAGGGCTGCTTTGTCCTAGCCGAGGGCAGCTATGCAAATGGAGTGTTAAAAGGTGAGTTGCAACCGAACTCCAAGAGAGGCTGTATATTAAGTAATCGAATTTTCTTTACAGTTGATGGTCTGGGCTTTCCGCCCGCTGAGCCAGCTACGAGCAGTCGCGCCTTCTTTGGTACGGGCAACAGTTGGGGCGGCGAGGCTGCCAAGCTACTGAAATACTCGCCTCGTTTGCAGGAATTGGAACGCACCAATACGGAAACAACGATTGTATTCCTGTCCGATGTGCGCTTGGATCTGCCTATTGTTATGGAAAAGCTGCGTCAGCTTTTTGTCGGCTATGATTCCTGTCCGCCGCAAGCGATTGTATTGATGGGACCCTTTACGGCCGGTACACGCAATCATCATGAGCTGCGTCAGCATTTGGATGCACTAGGCGCCTTAGCTGCCGGTTGCGAGCATTTGAAAAAACAAACCGATTTGATTCTGGTGCCCTCTGTCGAGGATCCAACGGCTCCAAATATATTGCCACGCGCTCCATTGCCCGAGTGCCTGGCCGCTGGTTTGCTCAAGGCTTGGCCTCGCACCCAGCTGGCTACGAATCCTTGCCGGCTGCAGTATTGCACGCAACAGATTGTGGTCTGTCGACTGGATCTCATGGCCAAATTCTGTCGCAATACACTGCACTTTCCGCCAGACACAACACACATCGAGCAGCATTTTGCGCGCACGCTCGTCTGCCAGGGTCACCTGGTGCCCATACATCCCATAGCAATGCCCGTGCACTGGGATTACGATCCAGCCCTGTGGCTATATCCACTGCCCGATCTTATTGTGATGGGTGATTCGTGCCAAAGCTTTTCCAGCACTCAGCATGACTGCACCGTGCTGAACACCGGCTCCTTTGTAAAGTCCAAGTTTGCCTTCAAGGTTTATATACCCGCCTCGCGCACCATTGAGGACTCAGAGATACCCGGTGACCTGGATATGCAATGATCGAGACTAACCTCTAGCAACATAGACAGCTATATATTTACATATGTATGTATATATTTCAATTATTTCTCCTTGGAGTCTCACATGTTGCTTTGCTCTCCCCACTTTACCCATGAGTGTTTCTCAGTTGATAAGCGCTGAGCGTCCCCGACGTCGGCCATCATATGCGGCACAGCATGTGTTCCAAAATCTCTTTTATTTATTTTTGTTGGCTGCTGAGGCGCCTCGCAATCTGCTTTTTACTACTCGTCGAGGGTTGTCTATTATTTTTCATGACTTAAAGCCGATTTGGAAGAATATTGTTGCTCTGCTGGCGCCGTCACTTAGCGCCGTGGAAATTCAATTTTCCAGGGACACACACACACACACAGACACGTATACATATGTATATAAATATATATATAGTTGATATAGAGCCTCGGCAGCTGAAACGGCAATTTTGTTAATGCGTTTGACCTGGGGACATCAATTGCCCTCGTTTTGTGACATTGCCACGTCTATTTTTTCTTGCTCCTGCCCGAAATCGTTTTTTAAGACATCATTAGCCAGCCCTTGGCCAGCAAAGGGACACAAGGGAAAAACACTTCCGATTGCCCTGTCCGCCAGAGTTCGCTCGTATTGATTTATGATTTATTGCCAAATACTTTGATAGTTCGTTCCATCGAGTGTCCGGTGTCCCGTTTTTTTTTCCTATCTGTATCAATTTCCAAAATGTGTCCAGTGTGCAAATTCGATTGTGTGGGCGTGTCTATCATAGCTGGGCGTGCCTTTGGCTCTGCCATTGTTTTCCATTTTGCGAGCGTCTGCTGGAGCCACAAACTTGGCATATAAAATCCATGAAACATTTGTGTTTGGGGCGACAATCTTGCTTCTGCTTCATTTAACCGTAACACTGGAAACTTTTTAAAATTTAAATATTGTTTGCGACTGCTGTCGAAGTGGAACAATAACATAAAAACTGAGAGAGAGAGAGAGAGAGAGAGAGAGAGAGAGAGAGAAAAACATTTTATCTCTGCTGGTCATTATTTTTTATGTGACCCACAGTTGACACCATTTATACATTGTAGTTTCGGTCCGCCCACGGAATTTCGATTAAAGCAATCGCTGATGCGGCGAGCTCAGGGCTGAGCTGGCCCATCAATCAGTGTCACAGCTGTGCTTCAATCAGGGATCAAAGCAACTGGACTGGGTCCAATCCAATCCCCATCAGCATATTCATCATTAACCAGGCAACAAGCCTCCACACCCAGCCACACATCCTGTGCCCAATCACACACAAGATGCGTCCAAGTGCATGTCCTGTGGTTATTTGACAATTGCTGTGCCTCTTCCACAAAATCATTCGTGTTGTTAGCATATCCTTCACTGAGTTTCTATTGCGACCAAGTGGCCATATGTCAGGCGTCCCATACAATCAGGTATTCCAGTTGCCTTTGTGGTGTGACTTTGTTTTTAATTTCCATGGGTGGAACGGAAGGCGGCGTTGGCTGAAGTATTTGTTGTATACCCTTATTCATGAGGTAAAAAATGTTGGTGTTGCTGGGGGTTGATTTCTATAATGATTGTTTATGAGAGTCTGCAAAACTGTTGCGGGTTTGAGTGTATATCAATTCAGTCTGAGAATTATATCATGAAGTTTACATTTTTACATTTCTAATATGTAGTTAAGTATAAAGCTCATTAAACTTATAATATAAGCAATAATTATTAAAAAAATGTTTGTTTATTTATTATACATAGTTTACTTTAAGCAATATATTATATTTTGGTATGTATATATATCAGGGTGTGTGATTTCATCATATGAATATATATTACATATATCTACATACATAATAAAGAGTCTAATTGCTCTAGCTCTGCCTGAAAATCGATCCATCTGTCAGTTCCTTCATGGGTCTCTCTATCTAAATGTCTCTTCACCCGTTGATTCATACAAGAACCATACACTTATTATATTTTTCCATTATATTTATATTCAGCTCAAAATAATATTCAATAATATTCAGTTGAAGATTTCTTTAAAAAAATATTCAATATTCTTCATATTTTCAGATCTGTATTTAATTTTTCCTATATCATTACTTTAAAGACCTAAGGTCAGCATGTTTATTATATATATAGCTGATCATTGAGTATATACAGATAAAGAATAAATCTCGTTTCATTTATTTTTTCTCAATGAGTTATACAACTAATCTAGAATCTTTAAAGAGCAGAAGTTTCAGGGTTTTTCTCAGTCGGTCACTGCCGATAAAAACTCTTCCATATGAAGTCGCCATATCAAACAGAACTGCATATAGCTTGTTCAGAATGGAATAAAGCCTTAACTCATAATATATATAGGGTATTTAGGCAATGACACCCCTCATATCTCGACTTTATTTTTATCACATATGGTCAAAGGTTTTGAAAATGGTTCCTCGACTGGAAAATCAAAAGGCGCCTTTGTTTGTGTGAACTTCTTTGTTTCAGCCATTTGATGTTGATGTGGTGCAGCTTATTAACTTTTTTATGCACCACGCAAATGGTCGATTCACGAGCTTTGCATACCCTATAAAAGTTTGATGGGGTTATCATAGACTTTGTTGCCGCCAATGGCTGTAGCTCTACTAAAACTGAATAGCTGCACTAAATCTGAAAAACTCTTCCACACACTTGCTGAGCACTCGTAAATCTGATTGGCAATCGTCGCACGCATAAACTCCAGTTGGAGTCGGAGAGGCGGATGAAGTTCTCGGGACGTGTGTCAACATTTACGCCTCAATTATCAGCAGCCGCACAACAAACAGATCCCACACAGAGCTGATAATTTGTTGTCCATAAGCAGGCCATTCACACATGGAGACCACCCAGCGTGGACAGAGAGTCAATCCCAAGTCGAGTATCAATTCGCAGCTTAGTGGCCAAGCCGATGCCTGCCACAGTTGGCTGTTGGCTGTCTTTGTGGCAGCGTCAAGGACACGTGTCGGCCATTAATTTACGCGTTGGTTTTATCTGCGATTTGGTTGCGCACTGCCAGCCCGCCCGGCTGTTCATCCCGGCTCCTTGTCCGGGCACGTGCCGCCTTTGGCAAATCAAATGTTTTTATTATTTAAAGCGACAAACGCTGTGGCGTTTTATTGTCTTCCTTGTTGGCAAGATAACAGGAACGTAACGTGGCGTCGATGCCAGGACAAATTACAGTTAAGCCACATCCGAGCCGCCATTGTCCTGCGAATTGATAACGAATTGCACCTTGGGGACTTTCGCTTGACTTTTGTCTCTTAATGAAAATAAAGTGATAAATTTTAATTGATTTCCCTTTGCACGTTGCGGCGCCTCGAACTGATACGATCGCTGGTCAACGGCAGCTCATTAGCCAAGCATAATGCATCAAGATAACTGAATGCTTGACATAATTGAATTTTATAATGGGTTTCTGCTTTCTTTTACCTAGACTATTGCTAATGACACCTCTTGTCAGCAGAGCAACAATTGACCAAGGCGATGAGGATGAAACCTATTAGTGAGTGCTCCAGCCTCTAGCCTCTACAACATCTTTAAATAATTTCTCTTTAAGCTCCTCCCAGCCTCCATTTGCCGGTTTCTTAGTCAATTAATAACTTTCATTTGATAACTTATCTGAAAGTTTCTTGCTGCCTAAACTCTTTTTGGTTACACATTTCGAAATTGATTGCTTTTAAATTAAAACTGGGCATAAATCATGGAATGCCTGGCCGCACAGATTGGGCCAGAGCTCCCCATCTATGGCATGGTTAAAACAAAAGCTCCTCCAGCATTGTCAGCACAATGCAGGCGACATAAGCCGATTTCAGATATCTGGACCGTCGTCCAACCTATCTACCTCGCTCTCTATCTCTTTCGCCCACTGTTTCTGTCTCTCTCGTTCTCTTGCGCTGTCTGTTACCAAAAATGTAAAAATTATCATCAACGCACAAGTGGCTTGTACTTGTCACAGTCATGCCCACAAGTCCCAGCCCCCTGCTACTGCTCCTCCTCATGCTCCTGCTCTAGCGCCTTCCCATCCCTTGTGTGGAAGGCAAAATATTTTCATTGTGTTTCAGCAGATTTTCAAGACGAACTTTTCGTTGGGCTGGGGTTGAAAATTGGTTTGTTTTTCTGAGCTGGACGAGGGGGGAACAGGGCAAACATTTTTGAAATGCGATTACCTGCGTTTGCCTATTTGCAGCTCGGGCCACAGGTTTGGGCTGAGCTGGGCTGGGCAACTGCCATCGGGCGTTGCATGCTAATCGACTTTTGATTGTCTGCGTGTGTGTGCGTGTGTGTGTGTGCGTGTGTGTGACTGTGTTTGTGCAAACAAAAAGGCTCAAATGTTCGACCATAAATATGAATTTATGCGAGTTATTAACTGAGATTTATTGTGTGGTGCGAGCCAAACTGTGTTGATTGAATTTGGCCCTATCAGAGCAGCCGGCGCTTGGTCAGAGCTTTGTGCTGCTGCCCCAGACTCCTGCTTGCAGGTGACATATTCCTGCCTCGACTGACAAGTGTTAACGCCTGTTTTTGTTATTATTCAGCTGGCCATCTCGCTCGCTCCGAGCTCTGCACTCTTCGCTCATAATTGCTAAAAAACTTAAGCTGCGTAAAATCCCAAGTTTCAATTTAACGCGTTTATGATTCATACACAAAGGATTTGTGGTCCACTCTAGCCGAAGCAGCCAAGCACCCAACCACCCGCACCGTCAACCCCCTCTGCTGTTGTGCACTTGTCATTCTTTCTATTTGATATTTGTTTTGCAGAATCTTATCTAGTTTTGATTAAAATTCGTAGCATCCGCCCAGCTGCCTGAGTCGCATCTCACATTTGACACTAAGCAGCTGCGAGCATAGAGAGATATTCCCTCCTGGCTGGCTTTGTGCGAAATTCGACATCGAAATCGTTTCGCACTGGCGCTGAGCATGCGCCTGGCGCCTCAATGGGCGTGTTCAGCTGCCAGCGCCAATGGCAAAACCAAAATGGAGTCTCTAGCTTGGATTGGGGCCTTGGGGTGGGCTCCACATGATTGCACATATGTGCTGGCTGCGATTGCTGGCCAAGATTTGGGCCAGGCGCTGTAGCTGTCGCTGTCGACGTCGATGCTGTTACCGCTGCTGCTGCGCTGCCGCTGCTGTTGCCGTTGCCGTTGCCGTTGACGTTGACGCTATCGCTTGCAGGCAACATACGTGTGTACTCGGAACAACATGTGTGATATGTGCCCCGCCGTATGGATGCCGCAACAACCGGACCAGCACTTGGCAGTGCGCCTACCCGACCACATCCTCGCTCTCTCCGTGGCCCTGGAGGCGTCCATATGTAAGCTTCTACATACGATGCGGCGTAAATAAACAGACTGTCTTCTGTATATGGCGCAGTCAGTGGGCCAGCCCCTAGCACAAGTCTCCAGTCTCCCCCTTTCTCTCTCTCTCTCTCCGTCTCCCTTTTGCCAATTTCTTGGCTTTTTGTGTGTGGCCTCTAAGCATTTTGGTTTTATTACGCGTCTTACTTATTATGGCCGGTTTTGGTTGCTTTGGCGCCGGAAGTGGAGCTTAAGTCGAACGACTGTTGCTCCATCGAACTACTGCGGCAATGCCTATGACCTGCAGGCGTCAGAGTCCGCCTTCTTAGTAGTTTTTCCCGTAATTCTCCTATAGATTTTGACTCTTGGCTTGATTTATGTTCTCTGGCCGAGTGATTGATGAGCTGCCCATCAGCTTGGCCCAGGCAACAAAGCTGCATAAATGAACGTCTTTGACTCTGTTTACTTAACTGCTTACAAATTACGCTCTGTTATCGATGGCAATAAGCAGATCCAACTGGCTTGATTTCTATATATATATTCATTTAAGGCGTAAATTTAGCATTTGCTATTAAGTGTTTTAGTGTTATTTCAATCAATCAATGAGAGATTGTTTACTGAGCATCGATTCAGTTTTGATAATCTCGATCGATCGCTGTGTTGATTGAGATTTATATGAAATATTTTATATTATATATTATATTTCTATTATATTATTTAGCGTATACATATAAACAATTATTAATATAGAATCATCTAATGCTTATAATATTTATGGGTATTTTAAAACCTTCAGACAGCAAGATATTGATTCCTTGCAAATCTGCTATAAATCTGTTTTTTATTATAATAAACATACATATTTTATATACAACAAAACCTTAATAAAAACTTTAGTAAAATAAGAGATATATATGTTTGTCATTCCACGATTGAATTTAGAGCCTAAATTCATAGGCTTTGCCAATCCGTTTCTCACATAAATGTCTTAATCATGTAAATTTTAATTTCAATCGATCACAAATGGCATTACATTTTTAATTCCACGTTTCCACGTTTTCCACCTCACTCCACTTACGCATTTGATTCAATTTTCTTCGCTTTAGTTTTCGCATAGCACGTTTTGGTAATTATTCAAGCTGATTAGAAGTCAGCCATAAAACTGAATGCTCAACTTTTATCAGTGGGGTATTTACGAGCGCGGGTTTCTTTCGCGTTTTTATCAGCAACTTTATAATTTAAGCGTTTGCGGCGTGACTTTCTCCGTTGGCGGCTGAGTAGCAGGAGCACGGCTTAGTGTTGTATATCAATTAGAGGCAACATTTAAGGTGTACGCGACACATTCCCCCCGTCCTGCTATATATCTTTGCACCCGTCCACGGCCGCCAGACCTCAGTCAGTCGGGCATAAAGTGATTTCAACAATATTTCGCTTAAAAGATTCAAATCGCGCGCAAAGCGCTGTCGAGGCAGCCAGTTGGAGAAACAGGAAGAGCAGCCATAACAAAGCAGAACATGAGAAAATATAAATACGCATACGACAAGTGGCTGGGGAGGGGAGGGCAAGGAAGGGGGAGGTGTGGAGAGAGTAGAGACTGCCGGTGGAGAGACGCACGCGACAGAAGGAAACGGATACGCTCGAAGGGGTTGCAAACAGATTCAAAATTTCCAACCACATATGACAATGCTCCACAGTGGCACCCGCTCGCTGTTTTTACCCTCTCCCCCCTTTTGGCTCCTCCCCTGATCCAGGAAATGCTGAAAAAAAAAAATGAAATCGCCAGCGAAAATTCAAATTTTTGCGCTGTAGGGAGCCGCCGGTAGTTGGGGCCAAACGGGGGCCAACTAACTGTTTCTTCTCTCCATTTCTTTTTTTGTTGAACTCATAGCGGAAGCTCAGTGCCCGCATGTGTTTGGGTCGGGGCCCGGGTATTGCCGTCCTTATGCCAAGGGTCGTCAAGCGCGAACATTTGCATAATCAAATAATAAAAATTTGCATAATTTTATTTTTTACGATTCGCTCTCCACGCTTTGCAAAGTTTCAGTTTCTAGTTTCCAGCTTCCAGACCTCCACTCGCTCTTTGTCTGTCTTCTAGAAGTACATATAATGATACCGTTATCTGTCTGACTCTGTCTCTTTCTGTGCCTTCGCTAGTTTCAGTCCTCCAACTTTTCCATATAAACACAAAATGGTGTCAATATTTATTGGCGAACCTGTTTGTTATCGCTGCCAAAGAAATTTGCAAATTTTAAATATTAAAAAGTTTTGTTCCCTTCATTTTGGCTCTATCTGAAAATATTTGCATCGTAAATTTGCGGCGAATGTTTAAGATAACTGAACTCTGCGTCTGCCTCCATATTTGTGATTGCAATTAAGACGATTCTATTGGATGGTTCGAAAAAGGCTTTAAAATAACATTAGTTGAAGCAAGAAATCTATTTTTGAATTTATGCGCAACTAAATATTATTATTAAATATTATTATTATTATTATTATTATTATTATTATTATTATTATTATTATTATTATTATTATTATTATTGTTATTATTTAATTTTAATTTTAATTTATTTTTTTTGTAAACTCCGATTCATAAAAGAACTGTACGTCTAATTGAAATTTTAGGTTCTATTTGATACGAGCTTTCATTTGAAAAAAAAAAAAAATAAAATAAAAAATAATAATAAATATTATTATTATGTTAGGGCAGGAAACCCAATGAACTTTATTTATTTGAGGTAGTGAAAATTCAATAGAAATAATTACTTTAATTGGTTTTGTTTAACTCGAATGGAATATTTCCTATAAATACAATATGAATTCATTAGAATTACATCTAATGTTTAAGGAAAATATGCTAACCCCAATTGAATTCAGGAGACTTTCGAGGGACGCTACTTGAAATTAAATTTCCTTCAATTATCAATTGCATCTATGTATATATAAATGCATATACAGGCGTTGGAATCTTTTCAACTACCAGCTCCTGTTTTTATTGCCATTAATTAGTTTTGCCATCGACTTTTTCGATATTTCTGTATTGGCAAACGCTGTGAAACACTATCGAATGCGTTAGAGGCAGAGCACATAAATATTCAGGGCGAGGGCAAAAGCCATTTCATTAAGTTAACTTTTATGTGACTCATAAATCAGACGCAAACAACAACAAACGGTGGGCAACGAGTGAAAAAATAGCAGCGACAACATTCACGATTTCACATGTTCCATATTCATGGAATATAGCAAGCGCGATTTTTTCTAGAGCGGCGGCAACAGCAGCAGCAGGGCCTCCACACCCACTGCAAGGTGGCTGTTTGGGGCAACTAACAAAAACTCGCGCCAAATAAAATATATGGCTCAGGCAACGCTCGACGCTGACCATGTTGTTCCCAATGTGGCAGCCACGCAGCTTCATAACTCCACAGCTTCCCACTTCCAGCTCCCGCTCAGATTTTTGCCTGATTTTAATTTAGCACGAAGTGTGGGTCAGAGAGGGAGAGGGAGAGCGCTGCATATGCGTGGCACATTATGAAATTATGAGCATTATAAATATGAAGAATGACCACTTATCTAAATTACACCATGTGTGTGTGTGTCTCAGAGAGAGAAAGAGAGAGAGAGAGCTGGGTGGGTTGTCATCGAACGAGATGACACACTACCCGGGCTTAGTGGAGGATGATGAGGATGCTCTTACTGCTGCCGACTTCAATGCTGATGCTGATGCCTGTTGGCTGGGTTAAAGACACGGTCGTATATCATGCGAATGCTCTGGCCAGCAAATGTGCTGAGTATATGGAAATTTGGAATTGTTGCCAAATGATAAATGGAGCACAAAACAGCAGAAATGGCGACAGCCAAACCAAACAGATTTACACAAGACACACGCACACATATGCCCAAGAGCAGAGAGTGGGACAGACAAAGCGAGAGAGAGAGAGAGAGAGGCACAATTGTATGAGTGGTTGATGTGCTGGGTAGCTACTGCCAAGGCACACACAAACAAACAAACAAACAACCGAAAAAAGTCCGCAAATATGTCATTTGACATGCTAAATATTTCGCGCGTGGCTCTGCAGCATTTGCCAGGTAGGCAGCACAAAAAAGCAAGCAAGACGAATTGCGCATACGCCAAGTAAGCCAGCCCAAGATTGGGGCTAAACGTTGGGCAATGAAAGTGATGTAGAAATGAAGCGACTGGGCACCAATCAAGTTTCAATTAAGTTTAAAAAATAAGTTAAGTTAAATCAGCTTTGATCAGATCAAATAATACCTTAAATGGAATGAAATCTGCTTTAAATAGATCTGGTTATCTGATTATCTGTCTTTCCCATCAAATTTTTGATCCGGATAAATAATATGTAGTACATCAAAAGAAAGCTTAGCTTCAACTCTAGCTCCTGCTCGAATAGAACTATAATGGGACAAGTCTCTTCAAAGTCATCTCTTCTATACAGCAATTAACATCACCTTAAAGAGTCTTCCAAGCCGCAGCGCTTGCTCCCACGCTGTGGTGCTGTAAATCAATTAGCAACCGCAGCTGGTATCCTGCGGCTTCTGAAAATTAACTACCTGCTAAGTTAATTGAGCAAACAACTCCGGACAAGCGGCCATAAAAGTTGCGCCATTCAAACTAAAAATTCGCTCGTTCGCTCGCTTTTACAAACTATTAATTATGTGCGCAAAGTTCTGACAGCAGAAAACAGGCGCGCGGCTCTCTGAAAAGTTTTGCAGAAACTAAAAACTGGCAGCAGGCACCACCGAGCAGCGGGTGGAAAAGGAGTAGCAAAAAAAAAAAAAAATATATATATATATAGGAAGCGCACATCATAAATTACAGGACGAACGGACATGGACACGCGGATGTTGTCCTGGCGCTGTCCTGGCTGCTGTTCAGTCAGTAAGCCGGCTGTCTTGCGGCAAGCCAAACAGCTTCCATGCTTCCAAAAATCATTTCAATGGAGCGCCGAGAACCACAAACGGCTCCAGGCTCTGTCTCTGTATCCGTCTCTGGCTCTGAATCCGGCAGTGGCAGCAGCCACGGCAGCCAAACTGCAAAGGTAGACAGCCACACACACACATACACTGATACACACACACTGGCACACAACTATAAAATGGCTGCCGTAGCGCACAAAAAGTGTCATGGCGCATGAAAAACTTCCTGGCCATGGAGCAGGACTTCATCATGTGCCTTGGCCGCCGCAAAACAATGGCGGCAGCTCCTCGCAACGGCCGCAACGACACACAGTCACACACATTCACACAGATTCACAATTTTTGGGCAAACGAAAGTCGCATTGTGGAGCTCAATGTTTCCGGCGGCTCAGGGAAGCCAAGCAGCAGCCTCTGTGAAACAAAGCGCATCCGTTCGGCGAAAATTGAAATGACAAAGTTCAAAGTTTAAGCGGCTTGGCTGTCAGTTAGCTGGAGCGCTACTCGCTGTGGTTTTAAGTCGACTTGCTGGCTGGGTCGTCCAACTCAACTGGCACAACGACTGCGCATACCTGTCGGCCAATCTCGGCCTGTCCATAGCTAATCAGCATTTATAAAGGACATGGAAATTAAGTGACCCACAGGCGGAGTGGCTCGCAAATGAAATTGCCTGCAGTTAGAAGCGCTTAACGAGGCTTAACAACAAACAACAGCAGGAGCAGTAACTGCACAAAAGTCATAAACTGAAAGTCAGCTAGAGACACGCCCACGACCCCAGCCAGTGCTGCAGTGGTGCGGCAACCCCTTCGTAGAAAAATATTTGCATACTTTTAAGCGGAGCTGAGAAAAATCACTCATACGCACACGTCTCCATTACAGAATGGGGGCGTTGCCAGGCCCTGTGGGCGCAATGGCTTACCCAGCTGTCTGGTTTTTTGTTGTGCTCGTTGCTGTTGTTGTTGTTGCTGTTGTTGTGCTATTATAACGGTATTTGCATTGTGTTTAAACGTATTTGAACACGAGGTCGACGTCGCTTGTCGTTCGTCAGGGTAGCAGAGCTCCTCCTGCTCTCTGAAATTGAAAGGAAGCTGTTGGGAAATTCACTTTGGGGGTTACACTGACTGGTACAACGGGGGCCGGCGTCAGTGGCGGCTGAGTCGGCTGGGGGTGTGGGGCGCTCGCTCAAGTTTGGGGCAAGTGCTTACCAAATGAGCAGGCAATTTATTTACGGTCAAATTGCGAGGTTAGGCAAAGGCAAAGGCAAAGGCAAAGGCAAACAATGCGCACGTTTGGCAAGTGCCATCCAGCGAGCTGCCTCTCGGCTGCGTGTGGGCGTAAAAATGTGATAAATATGAAATGCGATTATGGCTGCTATTATATAGACCGTCATGATGAGGCTTATTATGGAGTTGCCACTGCGGTTGCTCCGGGCGTCGTTTTGAGTGAGTAGCTGCCGACTCTCTTCCTCTCTCTCTCTATCTCTCTCTCTCTCTCCCTTTCTCTGTCTCTGCTAGCTTAAATGAGGAAATGTGATTTTGACGATGTGTTGGCTTAACGAGACGCAAACACAACTCCCGGCATGGCTGTGTTTTAGTGTGTGTGTGGAGGAAGTTGTAATTGTTTTTAAAGGAAGTTGAAATTGCTCATTGGGGAAATGTATAAAATAAATCAGGGGCACGACTAGACTCCAAGTCCATTGAAAAGTGCAAACATATCAGTGAATAAATCGTAAAAAAAACTATAAAGTTGCTTGAGAAGAGTTTAAGGGAGTTATGTGAGAGTAGTTTGTAGAGTTCTCCAATTGAGTTAAATCTAACAAATTATGTTTATATTATATATATTATTTTATATAAAATTATATTACATTATTTTATAGTATTTAATTATTTTTTTGTTTATCTGAAATTTTATTCCTTCTTTTCTTAAAGTCTGCCACCTCAAAGTCAAATTGGGCTAAGCTCAAACCTCGTTTCCTAATTACCTTCTTAGTCAAGGCTCGACTTTTAATAAACCAAAATTTGTTTCAGTTCAATCAACTGCTAAAGACAGCTCCCATTTCCCACCTCCTGCAGCTCGAACTCCAGCATATCGCTACGCTTTAAACTTCAATTGCTGCTTTCAATTTGCTCATCATTTCGACAACACAGCAGAGTTTCTCATGTCTCTCCCACACTGGCGCATTGAATGTCTTTATCAAGTGGCTGTGGCTGTGAACACAAGGCTATAAAACGCTAATCCCATCATGGGAACAATGCGAACAAGTCATGATTTGGCTTGAGGTGCGGGGAGGAGCTGCGTTTAGCTACGCCATCAATTGATACATCTCAGTTGAGAAAGCCATAGAGAAGAGCTAGATCCTGTGAGAATCGCGTGGCTCACTGGCACGGGCTAACAGGATTTGGCCACGCTAAATCAACGCGATTCGCTGTGGCTCATTTGAGTGCAGCAAAACGAGGCATCCACCACCCAAGACATTCGCTGCGCTTTGTTGGCATTCGGCATGCTACAAATTTTTGACTCATGGGAATCCCAAGGGTTGCCATTCGTTTGCCTTGAATTATTGAAATTCGAATATCATTTCTGCCAAAAAGCACTTGAGCAGCGCTTGCCAAATACCAAATAACTTGGCAGCAGTATGCCACATTAGTTGCGCTGTCTAATGCCGTACGGCTACCCTTCATTCATATTCCATCTTGTTTACAGCTCTGTTCCCAGCTTCAGACTCCGATTCAGATTCGCAGATTCAGTTGCAACTCATTAGCGTCGCCAGCGCAGTTTTTGTTGGCGCATCTAATTGCTGCATACGTTGCTCGACTGCTCGACTTGTGGACGGCATGCGAGCGACCCAGCAAACGTCTGAGCGAACGGATGCATCCCCGCCCACTGCATTTTGGCTTCACTGCGCTAACGAGGCCAACATATTCTCGTCCACTCATATGACGTATGCTGCGCCAGTGCATCCGGCTGATGGCTCTTTTTCTAAGCCTGGGAACCTATGTTTTTCACTCAACTGACAATTGCTTGGCATTAACTGTAAAAGGGTTTTCAATTTAAATTGCTGTGAAAAGGTTGCATATTTTAAAGAAATATATGGGGTATTTTTAGGAATACCTATTATAACATTTTGATGAATTTTTGAAGTGTGTACTTATTATTTTATTACTGATAACATTCTGAGGAGTTTTTGAAGTGTGTATAAATCAAATTGCAAACAAAAGTTTGATGATAAGATATATAGAGAAGGAGACTTCTATCAGTTCTTGAGGATCCAGCAGTTTCCCGAATTAAATTCAGAAAAAAAATATTTGTATACAATTTCACCTCCAACTATTTTAAAAAGCTATGCAATTCAAATTTGTATAGTAATTTCGCATATTTATATGTTATTCATTATTTATTCAGCTTAGCATACCGTTTGAGCCATATGAGAAAAAGAAAAAGGTTTGATTCTTAAGCAATATATGATGCCGTATAGGCTTAGTTACTCCTTTTCTTTATCATGTTTCATCAAGAATTCGATTGAATGCAGAAGAATTTGACTCATGTTGCTTCAGGTTCAATAATAAATTTCTTATTTTTATAAAACAAAAAAAGCCCTCTCTTCATTCTTTGTAAATGAACTGAGGATAAATTTAGAATAGAGTAGCACTAGAATAGGGTATAAAGCTTCGTCTCTCTGCTTAAAAGAATTTTTTTTTTTACTGCTAAGAGCAAAAATGCATCTGATTAATAAAAGTACAAACTCTCATATGTCAATTAAGATTCATACAAAATAGTTGACCCCATTGTATTCCATGTACTCCCACATTTCATACCATTAAATAATTTGCATATTTTTAGTTTAAATAACAATTAGATATTTATTTGTAAACATTAAGACGCACATCAACTACTTAATTCCGATGAGCATGTGACTTAGTTCTAGTATTTTACAATGATAAAACGGGCAGGATTGATCGAGCTCAGCCTGGCCTACCGCTAATGGGATGGGGGAAACAAAGTTTGGTCGGTTGCGATAAGAATTGCACTATATAAGGTAAATGGCTACGGTTCTTTAACTTAGGTTGGGGCTGTAACTAAACTTAATATCACAATGGAAACATTTCTGGGGCAGGGGGTTGGGAGGAAGTGTTACGGACTCTAGCCTAACAAAACGCGCAGCAGCTTAAAAGTATCCGAAGAAATTCTTGGATCATTTGGCACCGCCGCCAGATCGGCGTCCCGGCGGCGTGCCACCAACCACATTGATGATCTCATTGTCGTTGCTGGACTCCTCCGGCGTGGGCTGATGATCGCTGGCCTTGTCCTGGTGCGCGGTCATGTGTCGGGTGAGATGATGCCGTTCGCGGAACGTCTCCTGGCAGACGGGACAGCGCAGCTTCTCCTCGCGCTTGCGTCGATTCGGATCGCAGGCCACCTCGCTCTTGTGGTGGGAGCGCATGTGGTAGACCAGATCGCTGGTCATGCGGAAGCTAATGTTGCACTTGGCGCAGACATTCTGCGCGGTCAGCGTGAAGGTGGACGCCAGCGTCGGTGGAATAAGCGTGGAGAGAATGGCGGCTGCGGCCGGATTCTGCAGGGGCTGAGCGACTGCGAACGGATGCGGAGGCGGCCCAAATCCTGGATAGGCATGCAGAAACTCTTGCGGCGGACCCGTTGGCGGCGACGAGGGATTCGATGAGCAGCTATTGGGACTGTGGCCATTTGGTGCAATTGGCGGCCTGTAGAGCAGCTGCTGCTTCAATCGCTGCTGTGCTTGAAGCGCCTGCATCGGATTCACAGCCTGGAAAGCACCATTGAATTGATACTCTGGCCGAAAGTTGTGATACATGATGGGATTGGCTGGCATGCCGTTGGGCAAACTGTTGGGTCCCGCGGCTGCTGCTGCTGCTCCTGCTGGTGCATTGTTGCCAAGACTGCCGCCGCCGCCGCTGTTTGTGCGCGGTGGGGGCGTGGCAACCGGTGGACTCATGGAGTGGCAGCTCAACTGATCGGGGCTAAGTGGCGGAGCACTCACATCCACCGGTGACTCCAGCCGCGACACCGTCGAGGGCGACGATGAGCTGGACAGCGAGGAGGCCACCTTGGTGAAGGCGCTGCGCATGGGTGGCGGTGGCGGTGAAACTGTTGCCTCTGGCGAGTCCACCAACGGTATGACCAGCGTGGGATCATCGTAGACCCTGGGCGAACGTATGGCCAGCTGCGGATAGCGCTGGCGCGCCTCCAGCAAACTAATGTACTCCAGAGCCGCCGGCGAGGGCGGCTGTGAGGCGGCAGCGCGAGGTGACAAATCCGTGGGATAGTGATTCAATTGGAGCGGCTGCTGTTGATGCTGCTGCAGTGCCTCCTGTAGGCGTGCCTGCTTCTCGGCCTGCTTCTGCTTGATGCGCTCATCGGGCATCATCAGAAAGGCCACGTCAAAGGAGCGCTTCAGTGTGGTCTTGACGCTGGGCTGCTCATTGTTGTTGTTGTTGTTGGAGTGTTGTTGCTGTGTCATTGTTGCTGTTGCTGCTGTTGCCGTGGGGCTGGTGGAGATGCGCAGCTCGGTTTGCTGTTGTGGCGGTGTTGTACGACGCACGGCGGGATTCGCATGCGACGGCAGGCTATCCATGAGCAAGTTCATCGCACTGGACACTTGCTATACTTTTGGCGTAGTCTCTATGGAGTTCTATTTTGGGATTGCTATGCACTTGTCAACTAATGTGTGGCACCGTTCGTTTCGAAGCTCTGTTTTCGACTGCTGCCCGCACGCAATCTGTTCCTCTTTAAGTAGTCGCCGTTTGCCACCACCGGAGCAGCGAGTCCACTTGGAATTTTCATATTGTCCCATTCAAACGCGAAACTCTCCGCTCACTCGCGGCACTCGCACATCTGTCCTGATTCTGTTGTTGGACTCCGAGAGCGAGAGAGCTTCCAATTCGAATCGTCGTCACCCCTTATGCTCGGCACTCTGCTCTGCCGTTGCTGGCACACGGCTATTGCTCTCCCGCTCTCTCGACAATCCATCTGCTTTGCCAGTTGCCAACATATTCTGTGGTTTTATTGTGTGCAGAGCGCGCCTGGGCGCGCCTCCTGGTTGGCTGGCTGGCCGACGACTGGCAGCCCGCTGAGACTTTCCTATTATGTTTCGACACAGTCTACACTGTAAGTATGTCATATATAGAGCACAGTGGTTGAAGAGAGAGCCAATTGCTTTAGAGTTTTGAATTGACATAAAAGAGATGAAATTAATAAAAATAAATAATTAATGAAACTGATCAATAATTTAATTATAGCTTTTAATAAAATGCCGATAATTGTGGTAAAAATAATAATAATAAATAAATAATCAAATTAAGCAGAGAATTAGCTTTGGAGATTGGATTTAAAAATAAATGAAAATATAAAATTAAAATGAATTGATGAATTAATTCTTATATAAATATTCATAAAAAATCTAGAAAACATTTAATAAAATTTATTATATAATAATAATTTATTTTTAATTAATAATAATAAAAAAAATATATTAAAAATAATTATATAAAAAACATATAAAAATAAAACTTTATAAATAAATATATGAAAACCAATTAGACTTCTGTCAACTAAAGTGCCATAATTGCATAAAATTTAACATATATTCTTCAATTATAATACATTTATACAACTATAATATCATAGTTCAGTCCACTGTGCCATTTAGTCTATCGCCAAGTTTCGAAAAGAGGCGGCGCTTAGATGCCAGCTCTAGCTCTCTGGCTCTCGCTTCCATCCCCTTTTTTCGGGTGGGCTAGCAATCTGTTGTCTATCTCGTTTACCCACCTCTGTATGTATTTCTCTCTCGCTTTGTGGCTGCCGCACGATATACATCCTTGATGTCCTTGTTGCAAGTGTTTCCGAACAGGTTGTTTTTGTCGATTTTTTGGCAGCAGCAGCGAGATTGTCTGAATATGTATTCACGTCCTTGTTGTTGTTGTTGTTATTATTATTGTTGTTTGTATTTTGAATATATGCTGCGCGTAGCTTTTACATATTGTATGCAAGCACATAAACACACACACACACACACGTTGACAGAGGGAGATGGAGAGAGAGAGAGGGGCTCTACATGTAGGCGACTGTTGAGCGCAAAAAGATTTCGCAAACTAAAATATTTATCCGTCTGCCATGTCGCTCGCTCTCTCTATATGTATATATATGTGTATGTATGTGTGCATAATGTTAAATAAAAAACGAGGAAATAAAGCAGCAACAAAAAAAAAGCAAACTGTCTGTCCATTGTCCAGCAACAATGCCCAGAGCAACAACAACAACAAATTGTGCAATGTTTTCCGTTCGCTTTGCCATCTCACTTCAACTCGAGGTTCTCTGGGCAGGATGCGGCTACTGCTGGGTCGAAATATGTGTTTGTTATGGCCACGTTATGTTGGCCCTGAACAATGCACCAACACACACTCAATTTATTGAAATTCCACGCCTTTTATTGCAGTTCTTGCAATTGTTGTTGCTGTTGTTGTTGTTGTTGTTTGTCTGCAGTTGGCAATTTAATGTTTGCATATTTTCAGGTGCTAATTGCTCCACTTGCCATATGAGCTGCATTTTTAATTAAAATTTATAGCTGGCCACTATCGGCACTCAGTGAGTATGTGTGTGTGTGTGTGTGTGTGTGTGTGCATTTGGTGATGCCAATAATTCGACTGTTTGCCATGTTTTCTGTCGCCGCAAAATTAATATTTAACACATGATTGCCTTCGGCAATGGCATTTCATTAAAAATATTGTTTAGCTTATAATTAATTATTTGCCGGCATAACTATTAAAGCCAAGCCAAAATGATTATTCAACGCTTCAAGCTGAGAATTGATCCGATTTTTACTGCTCACAGGGAAATGAAAATCAATAAACAATTTATTTTTAATTAAATAATGATAATATTTTTAAAATACAACTAAAAAATTCTACAAAACAATTAAGCAAAATTCAACCAAAAACATATCGATTTATATTTAATTAACTGTAAAATATTTAGGCAATCGTGCTATTAGTTGTAAAATAAACTTATTTTATAAATATGCAGTTAAAATTTATAATATACATCTAAAAATGATATGATATGATAATGATAAAAAATTATTCATATTTAAATTTTCAAACTAAAATTCATTTATAAATATGTAGCCTAATTGCACAAAACCGAACTTTGTTAATCTTTATGCTGATTAACAGTTAAATTAATTTAAATTATATAAAATTATAAATATATTATAATTTAAATATGAAAGAACTTGCTATACATGCTATTTACATATATACTATTATTTACAAATTTATTAGAAATATTGGATTAAATTTCAATTATTTCTATAAAACTGTATAAAAGAATTAAAAATTTTTAAAATAAGAGTATTTAATAGTTAAACTAAATTTATCTTTTTTTCTTATTAATTTCCTTTATTAATCGAATTATAATTTTTTGACTGCCTCTGTTCCGACTCCTTACATATTCCGAACTTTCTTCCACTTGCTCTACCCTCACATGCCACATGCCACATGCCACTTGCCGCTTGCCACACTCAAGCACACATGTGGCACGTGACTGCAATTTGTGTGTAGTGTAAATCTCGACACATTCGACGAATAAGCTTCAATATATTCAATGGAAATTAACACAAATCTAGGTTATACAAATCGAGCACAAAATTTGCTAAGGCCAAAAGCAGTTGCTAATCTACCCCTCAAGATCTGCTCGACTAAAAACAATCTGACGAGCTGTGTTTGCCCTGTCACTTTGGCAGAGGGGTGTAGTCGGGTTCTTGTTGTTGGTATTGTTGTTGTTGGTGTCGATACATCAAACTGCCAAGTGACAAAGTGATTCCCAGGGCCTGAGCCTGTTGGGTTATGGGCAAAAAGGCGTGAAATTGCCTTTTGTGTGATTAAGTCAGGACGCGAATGGTTTGGGACCAATTCCAATTGGTGTCGCAATACAACTGCGTCTTACCAAAACGAAAAGAAAGTAATGAGATAACTAAGATGACAATCGGAGGACAAAGTTTTAGAGAGCGCTACGTGCTCCTTATGCCGTGTCGTTGGCGGCTTTAATTACCGAAGCAGATAAGTAAAATGTAAATGGTAATTGTTTCTAGACGAGAGCTAGTAGTAGCTGCCAGAGGGAGCTGGTAGAGCTTGGCAAGCTAGTAAACTCTGGAGACAGCCGACACCTTTTCTTACGGTTATTGTTTAATGTTAATGCCTTGGCTGCTGTCGCGTAATCTGCGCTCTTTGCGGGATTATGTTTTGCCGGAATGAAACAGCTTCTAGCTGCCTGGCGTCGTCGTTCTTGGCTCTGTCGGAAGTTGGCGACTGGAAAAGTTTCCGGCAGGATTGCAGCTGGCTCTGGCACTTGCTGCGGCAACCCTTGTATGACGTATGTATATCCCTGGAGTCTGTGTTGGTTTCCAATTCGAGAGCATGGCCTCGGCTCAATCAAGTGCTTTTCGCGCATTATATAAAAATTCGAATTGGATTTCAGGGCAGAGCACCTAATTTGATGGTGACTGGAGGGTGGTTTCTGCCCCTGTTGCTGTTTGTTTAAATACCGTGAATAACATGTGGTTTTTTCGAAGCATATGGCAAGGACTTTGTCACTATTTAGACGGCCGTCTGCTTTGTCCTTGTTCTCGTTCAAATCCTCCAATTAGACTGTCATTCATTTAAACGGATTAAAAATCCCCGCACAAGGGGGTTCGCTAACAAGGCCCGAGGGCCGCTCTCTACCACAGCCGGATGGTGTTCGGTGGTGCTCGGTGGTGTTTAGTGGTGGTGGCGGCGGCTCTTGTGGTTTAGCGCCCAGAAGTTATATATAGTTGGTGTTCGCTAAGCGACTGAGCTCTGCGGATTAGAGCCCTTGTTTTGGTTACCAAATCGCCTCATGACGACAAAAACTCAATGTTGCTGCTGTTGCTGCTGTTGTTGTTGTTGTTGTTGCTGCTGTTGTCGTCGTGTGCGTTCAATCAGCACGGAGCAGTTAGTCACAATCAAGCACGGCAAACATTTTTATGCTGTCATATGCAAAATGCCAACGAACAATCTCTGACTCGGCACCTGCCGCTGCATTCGTGTGTCCTGGTTGCCACCTCAATGGCGCTGCGGGCTTTATCTAAAATGCTTACGCTCGAGAAGCTTTCAATCGAGTGGGGAGCGCATAAATATTTGTGCTCAACGGGCAGACACACGACTCTAGTATATTGCCCAAAAATACTTGCCAGCTGCATGCGCTCGAACCACAACAACAACAACAACAGCAACACCAACAAAGCAAAGCAATCACAATCCTTGCAACAGTTAACAGTTGCAAAGTGTTCAATTCCACATAGAAGCAGCCCGGCCAGAATGTCAAGGACACTTCAGCTTAGGCAATGGGCGGCAGCAGCGACAGCAACAGGAAACAGGAAGGCCAAAGGGAAAGGGAAAAGCAACTTCTGGCCACTTTGGCTGTGAAGTGGGTATAATAATTCCATGGTGATTATTATGTGTATATGAAAACACATATTTATAGCTTGGCTGTGTAGGATATGAATGGCAATAGCTGCTAGGAAGTGAAGAATAGTTGCAGTTATTTTGATTTTTGGTACTTCAAGTTTTCATTTGATGCAAAGGGTTACAATTGGGTTATTCGAGTTATCAAAATTTTACTTTATGATTTTCATTTTTAGTTAATTTTTTATGCAACTCTGTCTTCAAAGTGAAGTGAGATATATATTAGAAATAATAATTAATGTTATATTTAGTTTTTAAATAAAAAGTATCTGGTAAAAAGTGATTTAAATTGTGTAAAGTTTTCTTATCGGTATCGAATTTATCCGTAATTAAAATATATTAACATATAATTTTATTATATTTGTTTACCTTTGCTCTACCTATCTTCAAATGTGGAGTATTTCATTATATATTATTATAGCAAATCACACATTGTCCTTTCTCTTTAATTCTCAAGATCAGAATTACATTTTTTATTGCTATCTTATGTCTTGGGTTTCCTTAACAGGATCTACACCTTAATACCTATATTCCTTAACTCAGTCAAACCTGCAATATTTTCTACTCTCCCTCGAGGTCAGCCACCCCGTTAGGGTATTCAGACTGCGACGTTTAATCATATTCATAACGAGCATATTCTGAGGCAAGTGGGCAACATTTGCTAAGTGTAGGTCCTTCATCTGTTTCGACTGCGTGCGCGTATGCGGATGTGCAGCGTATGCTCAGTGAAGCTGCACAAATGAAGCGACCGCCAAGTCACCACCGCCACGACGAGCCGAGAGACGACACCATCATTACCACCAGTTGCCAGACTCCGACTGCCAGCCAGTCCAACCCAGACCCCCGGTCCGAGTGACCCGCATTTAAAGTTGCTCAATACGTTTCCTGGTGCCATAAATTGTGACCCGGCCAAACGAACCTGTTTCGCATTGCGCGCGCTGTCCTTGCAATCAGTTTTGTGATCTAATCAGAGTGGGATGCAGCCCCGGTTCCAATTGCGATTGAGTCCAACTGTGCCCAGCAAATGATGAAAACTACCCTTTAATAAACTACACAGTTCGCTCGCTGTCTTTGGCCAGACATCTGTGCGATTTCAACTCGAGCAACAGGAGTGATAGAGAGAGAGCGAGAGAAGGATCGTGCTGCCCACCCCCTCAGCATTTAAAAAGTGTTTAGTTTATGGTCCATTGATGGCTTTGTTAACTCGCCGAACAGTTTGCGCCATGCACTCATGAATCTCAATGCTCGATTCACAGTTTCTCAATTGCAACCCCTCGCGCACCTTACGTTTTTCGACATTTTCGATCTGTCCGGGGCGGGCCTTGGCAGCGAGGGCTGCCCTGGGCTTGGGTTTTATATGCCTGCTTTTGCCAGTCTGCCTTTAATTATGCTGAAAACCACAAAATGCTGTTAGAGCAGCATTTTTCGTTTCCAATTCGAGAAATGCTGACATATGCGCAGAAAAATGTGCCTCGCCACGGGTTGGCGCCCCCCACTCCAACCCACGCTGCAACTGGGACTTGCAGTTCCCGCGGGTGCCTTTCGCTGTTTGACTCTCTGATTGGAACTGGTCCAGTGATAAGGCTCGACGGCCTGACAAGTGAGTTGTACATCTAATGTGGCATCAACATATGCTCTATTCCGTGCCAGCCCTCTAAGCATCCATCAGTTGCGGTTGCAGTGCTGAGACATTCCTTTCCATTCTATCCCAATGCAGCTCTATTCGAAATTGACTTCATTTTAGATTGCCATCTGCCCTTTGAAGCAACACAAATTGCTGTGGCATGCTGTGCCTTTGTCTAAAACGGAATTCCTTGTGGAATAGCTGGAAAAATGTTCATTATGTGGGGTTTGCCTACTTTTGATTTGAAAGTATTCTGTATTGAGGTTATTTCTGTGAAATATGGCTTAAATGTAATTAGCAGGCGGGAGGAGCAGGTCTATCCAATTAAATTATAAGCAAGTGAATTAAATTTCTTATTAACTATATTAGAGAATGTGGGCTAATTAATCTACCTGTCGAAGAGATCTACTTGATCTATTGCTTGCTATTTCATTTTTCAATGCAATCGAATGAGATCTGTATTCTCGAAAGTGGCATAGATATTCATTATATTATAATTATTATTATTTTTTCCATTGCTTCTCTCTTTGCTTTGCATATATTAAGTAGTATTTCAACAATATTTTCATTGATTTCCGAAGCCTTTAACGATGTAGAGTCGAATTTTTACCATAGGGTGCATCGTAAAACGATTCTTATAAACTCTGCTCATTCGCTAATTTTCTCAATAATTCTACTCCCTTCTCTCCTCTATAATCTCTCTTGTCATTCCGAAATTTAGCTTAAACTCCTGAGAATCGCATAGAAAGGAAATATGCTACTCACAATTCAAATTTCTCCTATGTCGTTTCATTTCCCTCTTCATGTTTTCTGCTCAGGCTTAAATTCTTCACTTGCTTCATCGAGCAGATAAATGCGTATTTCAATCTTTGTTCACAATATTGAAGAATAAATTTGAATTAATATGAAAAGTCTGTAAAATATATAGTCCGTAAATAAATATATGTGTATAGGTGATGGGCCACTTTTTATTACCATAAACATATCTCCTAAAACTCATCCATATCCATTTAAAGCCAACCTGCTGAATGCTTCTGTAAGAGCATAAAAGCTTCAGCTTGAAACACAAATTCAGCTTATTTCCCATGGCAATCGATGATTTCTCTGATTTCGCTGATTCCAGCGAGTGTTCATCGCATTTTCATATCATTAGTTTTCTGCTGCAATTTATTTTAGCTTCGTTTTCGATTTTCAATTTTTTCTACGCTCCATTGTCTTACGGAGAGAGGGAGAGAGAGGCAGTGGGAAGGGCTAGGGGGAACTGGAGCATTATCATATGTAATGAGCCTCGCTGATTTCGTTTTCAGTTTGCCAAGTCCAAGTCCAAACACCTTGAACAAATATTTTACTTTATGGCAATTTTTCTGGAGTGTAGCAGCTCCTCGTGTTCGATTCCAACAAAATCGAATCTTGAATTAATCATGCGGAATAAATTTACTCAACATTTACAGACAGGCTCTCAGTGTGGGGTGGGTGGGTGTGTGGCTCGAAAAATTTGTGGCAAATAGATTTCGGTGTGTTTATATTTCGGCTTTCTGCTCGCCAAAGTTTCTATTAATTGAATTAAAATTGCAATTTCATTAGCATTCGAGCATATAAATAATATGCGAATGCAAAAACAGTGAAATTTATGACAGCTTGGAAAGATTTACGTTTGCGGCATTTCGATTCGGATTCAGACTCGCATTCGATTTGGCCAAGTTCAATAACTTTTTTCTGTCGATCGGGGTGGATTAAAACATAATTCCATTGTCATGGTAATTTATGAGCTTAGTTTCGCATTGTTGTCGTCGCGCATTGGATTTTTGCAACATTAGCGCCGAATTAGCAATTCACTTATGGCATCCATTATGGCCAAGGATTCGCGCATATGTGTCACTCGCAAGGATGTCGTCTGGATGTCTGTAATGGACTTTCGCTATTAGCGCAAATGTTTTGCGTATCTTGCGTCGAATGCCTTGCCAAAACTGGGTCACAGTTTGTACGAAGTGTTAAACGATATTTGAAAGTGGCTTAAGAATGGTTTAAGGGGTAGTGGTAGGCAGGGTCGGGGCAGTTGGTGTTTCGCGGGCTTGTCACATATGTGCATATTTTACACTGAAAAGTTTGCCTCGAGGGTTTGCTCGGCTTTGCGGTCACAGCTCTTTTGGGATTGTGCACATAAAATGAATGAATGCGTCTTTGTTTCGTAAATCTGATTAAATGGATATTTTATGATCTTTATGTTAAGTTGTTAATTCGATCTATTTAAATGAACTCTGTTTACTTTTGTAATGGGAAACTATTTGTATTGGTTACATGATATTTTACAGGCAAGACATTTCCTAGTATTCTAAGGCCCTGTGTTATTAAATTTTCTTGAATATATTTAGAATTATTCTTTCAAGCTCGGAGTTAAGAATTTGTAGTTTAAGTTTTAATTTTAAGTCTTAGTCGTATATGATAATATGATTAAATATATAAGACTCTTTAAACCATATTGATAAACCATTATAAGCCGGTAGGCACATTTAAATATCTCTTAGCCAACCCATTCATTTACACTCTCACTTAAGTAAGCGAATTATGTCTTGGTAATTAATATGGTCTAATTATGTCTTGGTAATTAACATGGTCTAATTACCAAGACATAATTCGCTTACTAAACATTCTCCTGCATGGCAAATGGGTTTGCTTTTCAATGCTGCCAGTCCTTGTTAGCCGTAATCAGATTGTGTGATTTAGGCCATGTCGCTCGGCCATAACAAACACTCAATAACATATCGCAAATATAAATATTTGCGCAACCACCAAGCGACCAACTCTCTTCTAATAAGAGTTTGGAAACAAGTGGATTAAGGGGTTGTACAAGACTGAAACACAGAGAGGGGGAGGGGAGGAGAGGAGAAGGGATGGCTAAGAGAGAGTGGGAGAGCTTAGCTTAACCCTAAGCAACGCCTGTCAGCCTGTTGGCTGTTGGCATTTGCGTTTTACATTTGTTTTTATGATCATTGTCAAGATGATGCGGCTGCCCTCATGCTCCTGCCCCTGCCTCGGCCACTGGCACCCCCACTGCTGCTTAATAAGTGAAATGTGTTTTCGGCCTGCCCTGCGTATTGGTCAGGGTTGCCAGGACTACCCCCCCTGCCACAGCTTCAGCTCCTCTCGCCCTTTCGCTACAGTCAACTACATTTGTCAACACGCATTCTCAACAGTTGTTGCCGATTATCATTTTGAGATTCGCTTCCCATTTCTCATTTCTCTCGTCTATTGTTTTTCTCATTCTCCGCAAATATATATATTTTTTTGTTTGTTTTGTTTGAGTTCCCTTGGCTGAGTTTGCGATTTGATTTATGCATTTTTAAGCGTTTCGCTTATTGTTTTTGCCCATAAATATGGTTGAGCAACGGCCTAAAAGTATCCAAGTATCAGCCAGATACAATACAAACCCTTCCTGAGATGCTAAGATGCTGCTGCTGCTCCTGCTGCTGCTGCTGCTGCCACGCGTAATTTGTTGATTTATTGTGCATTCTGCTTTGATTTCCTTCACTTCACAGTTGCCTGACCAGGCTCCATAGAACTACGCCTAGAACTACGCCTTCTGTGCACTTCCCTCTCATCACCTCTCTCTATCTACCACTCGTATAATTCGCTTACCGTTAGTGTTCATTATTATTATTATGCATTGCCGTTGTTGTTGTTGTTGTTATCCTCGTTTGTCATGCTCTGTGCGTCTGCTTAAGTTTTTGCACGCTTCGACGCCTAAAACTTCCTTGGCGCTCGACCACCAAGCAGCACTCTCTCCCCTTCTCTCTCTCACTCATTCTCTCTTTCTCTCTCTCTCTCATTTGGCAGCCTTGTGTAAATTGAATTGAAAACGTGCTGAAGCGTTAAATGCTCAGTGTCAACTGTTGCCAATCCTGACTATCTCCCTCCCTCCCTCTCTCTCTCTCTCTCACTCTCTCTCTCTCTGCGACGACATATGAGAATTTGTAACCTCAGCACAAGCTGGTCGAACTTTGGCCCAACTGCAGCTTGGGCGTCGAGACGTGTAGTCCATGTTAAGCTTTAGCTGAAAAACTAGCAAGTGGCCTGGCGTAATTAATTCCAAATTGCATTTACTGAAACTGACCTGCTGCAAAAGCAGTTATTCGGCATGTTCATCACGTTTCAGTGCTCAGCTAACAAAGATTTGTGGAAAAATCTGTTAATTCGTTTGCAGTTTAAATTTGTTGTTACGTTAAACGTAACGTAAGCTGTTATTAGTATGACGAACATGTTGTAGATGGCGTTGGCATAAGTTGCCACCTAGCGGCGAACATGTTGCAGTACAACTAATGTGGGTTCGTATCGCATGGCGCTCTAGCGGACAAGTGTGCGTGATAGTTGTATGACTTGCATTGATAGATGGCGCTAGCAAATAGCGCTCTCTTGTGGTGAGTAGCTAAACGAAAAATAACGATAATTTGAATTTGAATAAGAAGCTTAAATATTGTAATGTTTAATTTACAAGCATTTGTTTATTTGATATTAAATTTGAAATATTAATTTATGTTTATGAATTATTGGTTTTAATTTAAAATATATATTTTATTGCATTTTGTTTTGTACATCTCACAATTATTTATTTACTTATTATATATTGAGAAATATTTTTTGGACTCTTTTCCCTCTAATATACTAAAATCATATTTCTTGATTTTATATATATTTTTTTGGTAGTTCTTTATAACTTTTTTACCCTGTCAACCTGCCCTAAAGCGAATTTCGTTTTCTGTCTGTTTGGGTGGATGATTTTTCGCTTGCGAATGGGTTAAACGCGCTCCACGGACATGGGACGAGTGGTTGGGGCATCGGGACTGGGACAAGGCGACAGGAAACAAATGCAAACTTTATTTTTTAGTAGTTTTTGGCGCCGCACTGACTGAAACGCGACGCCAGTTGTTCCTGTGTTTTTTCTCCATTCTTTCTCCTTTATACATATATATGTGTATATGTGTGTGTGTGCTCTTGTTGTTGTTAGGGATTGCTGTGAGCCAAGTGCTTGGTTAAATGGAAATGACTTGGCACAATATTTGCGAACGCTTCGATGATGAGAAATTTGCATGTTTATGCAACGAACAGATTGCAAGTGTCTCGCATGTCGTCTGGAAGCGTCCTAGAAGACAGCGCTCCGCCAGCTGAATGCAATTTGCTTGAAATTGAATTTGTGGCGCAGTTTGCGGCGCAATTAAAGTTCCGGCTCGCTGTTTTATGAGCTGTCCTCAAAATGCAGTAAATATGCCTGGCGAGCAGCCAGCGCGGCGACATGTCCAGCATTGTCCTGCGCTGTCCTTTTGGCTGCAGCACAATACAGCAATGTCCGCTGCCTGTCAACGGCTCCGGCCAAATTGATTGCGCCCTGCGCCAATGTCCTTTCAGCGCGTGTGGGCGGCAACTGCACGAATGACTGCATGGACTGCAAGGACTGCAGGGATTGCAAGGACTGCAGGGACTGCAAGGACTGCAAGGACTCTGCTGCCAGCTCGCATTCGAGTTCACTGACTTGACACAAACTTGGCTGTCACACGTTAGGTTTGCTTTTCAGCCAACTTGCGTCATCGGCGCTGTGGAGACTTCATCAGTATGATAATCGCGTTTTGATTGAGAATTTCCCATCAGCATGTAAATTATCAATATGTGCCACTGAAAAAGGCAATATTAATATGTGATGAGATTTGTCATGCATAAAATAATATTTCATATTTATACTGAATCGTGTATATGTTTCTATAGGCTTGACATCAATATCTCCGTCTTGATTACTCTCATTCTCAATATATTCCAGTCTCTTCCAATCTGTTGGTTTCTCTCTCTCCCACTCGCTTCATTGCTCTTCCTCTCACTTTCTCTTTCTTATTCTCTTTCTTTCTAACTCTCTATCATTCTCTCTCTCTTTCATTATCCTTATCTATTTCTCTCAACCTGCCTATATGTTTCTGTCTCTCTCCATTTATCAACTGATTATTTTTGTCTTCCTCTTTCTCTCTCTGTCATTCTCCCTGTCTCTCTCTCTCTCTCTCTCTCTCTCTCTCTCTCTCTCTCTCTAGTTTATTATAATCTGCCAATATTTTTCACAATTTAATTCCATTTGGTTACTTTTCACAAACCTTCATTGCTGACCCATTTACTACACTCACTGATATATACATACACATGTAACGTATATACATATATATAGGTATAACATGCATCTGTATGTCTGCTATATATATTAGTTATCTTAAGGATCTGTCCAGCATAATGTAATCCTAGGTAGCTTCAACTATTTAAGACTTAGCCTGCGGTCTGGGGAGGCTTTGCATAAGCGTTGCCCATTCCCATGCCCACATCAAGTGGGCGTGTCTTGGGGGGCCCATAAACAACCACTCAGAGTTCCCGGTAACAATCCGCGGCTAATCGCCAGGCAGGCCACTTGAAGTAGCCGCAGCCTCCGCTGATGTTGCCTCTGTCTCTGCTGCTGTCGCTGCTGCTGCTGCTGTTGTCGTTGCCGTTGCTGCTGCTGCTGCCAAAACAAAGTCAGAGGTTAAGCACGTGCGTTCCAACGGGCTGGCCACAGGTTGATGCTGTGCTCCATCGTCTAGCTGTGGCTCTTACTGTGACTGTGGCTGTGGCTGTGGCTGTGGTTGCCGCCTCTTGGCTTTGCGTTTTACGAGCTGCGCCGCCTCGTTTGTCTCAGCGCCCCGCTTTGGGCCAATTATAACCTTGGCCTGCTGCCGCCATATCTCACATTCTTTTTGCTCTCTTCGTCTCTTCGCCGCCTGTTTTTCACTTTTTGTATGCTCGTGGTCGGCAAATGATGAAGATGATCATTTTGGTAACCATTGGGCAGCTTTGCGGAGTTTTTCGGAGCTGCGAGCCTGGCGCTTGGCAAAATTTATAAACGCGCTGTGCGAACACCTCGCCACACGTTGGGGCGTCTCTGTCTGGCCGCGTCGCGTCGCGTCGCGTTGCATCGTTTCGTTTCCAACTCTCTCAACTCTCAACGACCTGGTAATTTATGATTAATGTTGCGCAGTCGTCGACAACTCAGTGCCGGAGAGGCGACTCAAAACGAGATGTTGTTTTGGGGTAAAATCGGCGCGTACCATTTTTGGCAAGCTCCCTCCCGTTGTGTTTCAGATTGCAGTTTTTTGGCTTTGTATCTTACGATCGGCCAGTGGGCGGCAGGGGGAGGGGCGGCCGATCTTGTCAACGCTTCGCTGCGCTTGAGTCTTACCCTCTGGCAATTGTTAGCAGCATTTCGATTGGGCTTTGCCGTTGCCGTTGCCGTTGCCGTTGCCTTTGCCTTCACTTTGCTTCTTTATTCGTTTTTTTGGTCACTTTGATGCACTTCCTGGCGGCTCTGGGCTTAATTAAAGAGTGCTCGGCGCTCATTTGACTGCGATGTGCGGAGTGCTTCCTGGAAATCAAAGAAACAAACTTGCTAAATATTTCAGTTAACGCTTTGGTGGTCTTGGCCTATAATTTGCCAGACGATTTGCAATCGCCGCTCGTTCGCTACAAGCACACAAACACACACACACACACAGAGTGACAGAGAGAGGGACACAGAGAGAGAGAGAGAGAGAGATGGAGATCAGCAACGATCGTGCCGTGCTGTATAAACAAGTCTCACTCTCAATCATAAATGAATCACGCGCAAATTATATGGCCTGTGCTGGAGGAGCAGCAGCAGCAGCAGCAGCAGCTGGAGGAGCAACGGCAGCCAACGGCCAGGACACGCAGCAACTGGCGCTGCTTAATAAACAATCATCAGCAACAGCAGCAACAACAACAACAACAGCTCGAAGGTGATGAAGGGAGGCAACACCAACGCCGCCAACGCTGTTGTCCCCTTCAAAGTCTGCGGCTCAGCTTCAGCTTGAGCCTGAGACTCTTGCATGTCCATGTGATAATGATGATTTCACAACCAATTAAGCGTTGAAAGCCAAACACCGCCAGCCAGAAATTTGAGGTTAATCCTTTAGCTGCTGCAATTTTCGGGGCCCCCACTTGGAACGTGAGCAGAAGGCGGCAACAACAACAGCAACAACAACAACAACAACAGCAACGATGAAGATCTGAGATCTGCGATCTGCTGATGGCGTTGATGCAGGCGGCTTCAATCAGCGCGCCCGGTCACACATTTGGCGGCGTCTGTCGGCTAAGTGGAGTGTGGTGTTGTTATTGTTGTTGTTGTTGTTAAAGTTGTCGGGTCGGCAAACGCCACGGGAAATTATGGTGGCCAAACTTCCCAGACCGCAACTAATTTAACCAAAGTGCGAATTGGAGGAGTCGCAATTCGGAGTCAAACTCCGAGTCAGACTCGAAAGCGAATCGAAATGGAGAGGCTGAAGCAGCGACGCCGACAGAGACAAACTGAAAACAGACCGCAACAAAGCTGCCGATGACGCTTGTTAGGGACTGCAAATGGCCTGTACCCAGAGCCACAGGGCCAGGGGCAGCAGGCGAAACAGGAGAGCAGAAGAGCAGGAGAACAGGGAACAGGGAACAGGGAACTGGGACTGCATTGAGAATTATGAGCACTGCACAAGCTGCGAATTTGTGAAGCGTGATGAGTAGTGGCAGAGGCAGGGACAGGGGCAGGGGCAAGCGGGTGACTGGGAGTCTGCTTTGCTGTGGCTGCAACACGCGATCTTGACGACTCGAAATTAACTCATAAAATATACATTATCATAGCTGAAACGGGCTTTTGCAGCTTTTGACTGTGCGCCGTCTGCGATTGCAGCTTTTCCCCATCTCTGTTTGTTCTGTCTGCTTTTTGGCGCTTTCGTGTGGCACCTGTCGTCTGCTTCTGTCTGTGTGTCTCTCTATCTGCCTGTCCGTCTGTCTATTTGTCTATCTGTCGTGTGCGCCTCGTTGGCTGATTGGCCCGGTCTGGTCTGGTCTGGCCTGACGTCGACGTCGAGCAGCTCGCTGCTGATCATCATCAGCAGCAGCTGGTAGTTGCCTTAACAGATTTTTCGCAATTAGCCAAGCCAGCGCCCAGGCGAGGCCATGGGGAGCACTCCAGCCGCTGCTCGATGCCATTTGGGACTTTCGATACTTAAGTACAACCATCTACCGGCTAACCACCTGACCAACGCACGCGGCCAGCGCAGTCGAGCATAGTGCTATAAAGATATACTCGGCTGATTGCCAGGCCGGTCCCAGCTACATTCGTATAGAACAGAATTTGACGCCCTGTGAATACATCAGATAAGCCACACATAATGTGCGCAGGCATTGAGATTCAGCACGACAGCTATCAAACACATTACGGCAGAGCCCCAATTAATTATCGCATAAAATGAAGTATTAATTAAACTAAAATAAATTACGATTAGTTGGCACTTGATGTGCTGTCCAAAGTGATGAGGATAAGGGCTCGGGGCAAAGATCTTGGACATGCTGTTTATAGCACTCGACTTGAAATTTGATTTCATAATTCTACTTAGCTTTAGAAAGCATTATAATCTAAACCTTTTAGGCTTTTAGCTAAAGCTTTTAGGTAGAACACTTTACTGACATTTATATAGATCAGAATTTAAAAATATTTTGCAATATTATAAGAAACATATATCATATTTAAAAAACTGATAAGAGTCAATAACAATAAACCCCCATATATTATTTATAAATTATATAAAAATTATTAATTATTTATTTATTTTTTATTTTTATTTGTATTTTTTTCTTAAGTCATGCACATATTTTCCATTTAGTTCGTTGCTTTATTCTATTCAAAAAACCTATAACAACTAGAAAATAGTTTTAAGTAAATATCAAAATACTTTAAGAGCTGTAGCTCTGTAATTTGGCTTGAGACTTCATTTATTGTACATCTACAACATCTAGCTGATATCTAGAGTGTATAGATACTATATATGAGCACATATGTATATATTCATTTCGTTACGTTACGCAAATCTCTTTCACTTTCATGAGCAACTTCAACTACTTTTGCTTGCATACAAAATGCGAATCTTGAAGCTGTGGGAACTTAGCTCGCTTAGCCCTCCATCCTTTATATGTATGTGAGTGAGTGTGTGTGTGTGTGTGCGCCGCACTTATGCACAATTATGGCTTTATTGTCTAAACTTGGGCACATCTATTTAAAGCCATCTCTGACGGCTCCACTTGGACAACAACATAGAGCCAAAGCGTTGCATTTTCGGCTTGGCTTTCATTGCGCCGCCAACGCCGCAGCGTAGCCTGCCTACTCCTCCGCCTCCGCCTCCTGCCTCCTGCCGCCATGCCTCGCTGCCTGCACAGCCTGCTGCTTAGCAGACCTAGTCAAGTTTCATTGTTTTTCGTTGGCGGCCCTTCGTCATCGTCAAGAGACTCCGCAAAACGTCTGCGACTACCAATTCCAATTGGAGTCTCCAGCTCCAACTTCAACTCCAACTCCAACTGACGACGAATTAACTTGTTTTGGTATAAACGGCGGCTATTTTGTAAGTTCATAAAGGATAAATTGCCAATTTTGGGATTTGAACTGGCGAATGTTTTGCGTGCCTGCCCCTGTGCCCGCGCTCTCAACTCCAGCATCATCAGCAACCTCAACTCCAACTCCAACTCCATCTCCATCTTCATCTTTCATCTCCTACTTACCATCTTCACTCTTCAGCCTTGCCGTCTTCTGTCTGCCGTTCGCCGTCTGCTGTGCTCGTCTCCCGTTGGCTCGGTGCTATATTGAGTTTTCAATCTTTTGTTGACTTGATGTGGCCACCGATCGACTGCAGCACGATTGCTGCTGCTGCTGCTGGTGCTGCTGGTGCTGGTGCTGGGGCTGCTCCTCGATCGTCTGCTGTCGTTTGTCTTTAGGGAAAACTGGCAGCCAACCTTGAGTTGCTTATTTAAGGCAGTCCGTCAATTTCTGTGAGACAATGCCCAATGGCCATGCCAAAATGCTAGCCACTGTGGCGGGCATGAGGCACTGCTTGCCGCTACAGCTCCTCCTGCTTCGCCTCCTGCGCCTTAACAGGCGGCATCGGCGCAAAATGAAACAAAACCAATTAAAAATGTTTCGTTGCACCCAAAAACGAAGATGCGGCTGCGCTGGTGGGCATTGACTGACCACAAAGCGCCACTGGGTGTATGCGTGTGCTGTGTGTGTGTGTGTGCTATGTGTTTGTGTTGGAGTAAATGCTGTGGCCGTTGCCTGTTGATTGTCTTGGAGATATGCAAGCGCAGGCGCAACGCCGGCGCACAGCCTCCACGGTGGCAAGGTAACAAAAAGCGACAACAACAACATCAGCAGGAGTAGCAGCAGCAGCAGCATTTTTTGGTCGCAGCTTGCTGTAGACACACACACATACACTGTCCAGCGAGAGGGCGAAACATACATTCTTCTGGGTCTCAGGTCTTCATTTTTAATGAAATTCTTAACAAGGCGCACAAAATGCAAGCGTCTCGACGCTGGCCGAGCGCAGCAGAGCAGCAGAGCAGCGACGGCAGCAGCAACAGCGACAGCGCCATCCACTAACTAACCAAATCGCAGTCAAGCCAAGCAAGCGCACAACTTGCAACTTGCAACAAGTCGCAGCAAGTTAAGTAAAGTGCTCGCCCGCCCGTTTAGGGGCTGCGGCTGGGACTGCGACCGCACACCGCGTTTGGGCAACAGCCGAAGAAGAAGCCGCTCATTGGAATTCATTAAAAATTCAACTGTGTGTGTGCGAGTGTGCCTGGGAGTTGCCTGCCCAAAAAGCCGGTTGAAAATCCAGCAACAACTGCAGCACGAGAATGATAAAAAATAAAAAATAAAATAAAAACATTGTGCATGGAATGAGAGCAGCTCGAAAAATTTACGAAATTAGTTCACAAGCCGACAACGGGTCCAGGGGCTAGTGGGGGGAGGCGGAGCAGCTGCAGGGCGGTGAGTGGAAGGGGCTGCTGATGTTGCCCAAAGCATACCAGCGCCACTTTAATTTAGTCATCAGGTGATTTTTCGCGAGCTTCAAGTGAAATCTTTAACGTGACGCTGGAGATTGTTATGCTATGCGATCCGCGATCCCCAGTCCACAGACCGCGGACCGCGGACCACAGCGACGAGCCCTGCTCTGGTCCACGCCAGCGAGACATTGCCCCAGCATCAGCATCATGAGCATCTCGAAATGCAGCACTTGCTGGCCACAACTCTCTGAACAGTAGCGCAGTGTGTGGGCAATTGGCTTGATTTGATTGCAGTTTTTTTTTTTTTTTGTTTCTTGCCCCTCTTTAATTTGAGCTTCTTTTCTTTTAGTTTTTGGCATCTTGGGCAACTGGTAGAAGTTGGTGAAGCTAAATGGAATGTATAGCTAGTTTAGGTAATTGACAAATTTTTATGCTAAGCTATGACTGGTGTTTGAGAGTTCTAACTAGATCCTAAGATTTGAGATGAGGAGAATGCTAGATAATGGAGTAAAATGGAGTAAAATTTTTTTTAAAATGTTGAACAGAACGGATTAATGAGTTTTAGATATGGAAAGAGGCAAACTAGAAATAAATATAAAAAATATATATAAAATTTTGTAAAGAAATTGCTACAAGACTTATCTTTGATTTTTATGTATTTCTAATATATGTATTAAGTTTATATTAAATTAAAACTAACTTAAGGTAAAGCACTAGCGACTGGAGCCTTTAATTTGTTTTGAGTTTTATACAGCTTTAGCTATAAAGTAATTTGAGATCAGAGATATGCATCATATTTTGATGTAAATGATAATTATGTTTTTATTGAAAGAAAAAAATCAGATAAAATAGACGAATGTTATATGTGATTTTTATTTATTTTTAATTTCATTTTATTAATTTTTTTTTTTTTATTTGAATATTTTAAATTTTATGTTCATAAATTATTAAACGAATTATGAATTAGTTAAGCTGTAGAAAAAATATGTACTAAAGGAATATTAATTATAAAGTAATGTATAGTACTAAAAATATGTACTAACAGAAAATTGGATTTCTAGTAATTAATGTATAATATTCCCAAACAGAACTTAGCAATCTAAATTTCAGAAATCTTTTCAAATTGAATCCTATAAAATCCTATAATCCTATAATCCTATAATCCTATAAAAATGTTATGTATTGACTAAATTTCCAGTGGTTAGAGAAAAGAGTTTTCAAACTAACTGGGCTTTTCTCTTAATTTAATTAAGCCAGAATGCTTGGCAGATAATTGCCTCAAAGAAGTTCACATTCCAGCGAGCGTTACAAATTCTTTGGCTCTAGTTGATTAGCTTGAGTAATAAAAATATCTGATAGTCTCTATTTTTTTATTTTTTTTTTTTTATTTATTTATTTCTTCGTTTTTCTGTCGTTTTGTGCTCCACGCAGCAATTGAAATAATTTGCTGGCACTTGAAGATCGGGCAGCTGGCTGCCTTGGCTGACAGCAGTGACATTTTGCAGCTCGCAGCTCCAAGACACAAGATGTCAGGCCAACGAGAAGTAGGAGCTGAGCTGCTTGGACGCCGTGCAGTCTAGTGCAATAATAACAACAGCAGCAGCAGCAGCAGCAGCAGCAGCAACAGCAACAGCTCCATATTGCTTTGAAGGCTGTCTGGTCTGTGGGGCAGCCTTGCCGGGCAGTGGCCGTCGGTGCGCTGTGGCATGCTTATCAACAAATGCCGCAGACAGATATTTAGAAGCGAACTGCATTCGAATCGCCCAGCCTGTCAACTTGACTAAGCAAAGAACGAGGAGCTGTTGCTGCTGCTGCTGCTGTTGCTGCTGTTGCTGTTGCCGCTCCATGTCATGGCTGGCAACGTTGAAATATTTGACCATAACAAGTTATTTACTATGACGATGATGATGGCTGCTGCAACTGCAACTGCAATGTGCAACAGCCGCCTCAAGGACGGTCAGCCTGCCCGCATTCCGCGCGTGAAAATGGGAAAAGCAAACTATTTTGTTTAGGAAGTGCCCGTTGCAGAAAGAAGCAAACAAAACTGGTAGTCCCTGCCGCTGCTGCTGCTGCTGCTGCCGCCTGCCTGCCTGCCAGCAATATGTTGCCAGCAACATGATGCAGACAAATTTCAATAAGCAATCGCTTGGCTAGTCGGTGGTCATGCAACTTGGCGCAAGCAGCGAGCAGCGAGCAGCATGCAGCAGCCACAGCTGTGGCAGCAACATCATTACGAGCTGCGTTTAATGACAAGATCAAGCGCAGATCAACTGGCCCAGCTCGGGGTCTGCTAAGCGTGTGTCTGTGTGTGTGTGCCTGTGTATGTGTGTGTTTGTGTATAGCAAATGTTGTTGATGCTCGGCTGCTGCTGCTGCTGCTGCTGCTGTCTGATGATGATGAACGTAAAGTGGTAAAAAAAACCAGCTTCGGTGTGGCGCAGCAGCAACAACAACATCTCACCTGTTATTGCTGCTGTTGTTGTTGCCGTGAGTAGTTCACAAGTCTAGTCGACCGCCGTCGTCGTCGTCGTCGTCATCATCGTCTGCGTCGTCGCTATGTCTGGGAAGTCGCTGTGTACGTTGCGCCTTAGTGGCAGTCATGGGAATTATTGTTTATTGGCATTGGCCACGGTTAGCCACAACACACAGCAGCAGCAGCAGCAAACAACGCCAACACACGACGTCGTCTTAGTTTCCCCTTTGTGGAGTAGACAAATATGAAATGAAATGGTATCCACACACACACATAGACACACACACACACACACATACACACAAAGGTTTGCCCCCAGTGCCCAGGCCAGACCTATTAATAGCTAGATATATCACTTAGTTTAACCATAAATTTCAACTACTTCCCATACCCTCTGCCTGCCTCTGTCCCGGCCTCGCTTCTCTGCGCATTGACAACGTGTATTTAGCTGAAATCTTTGCCGTAAAGCCTTCAACTCCATAATCAATGCCTAGCCTAGACTCTCAGCTAGCATAAATTAGCATAGAGTAAAGTTTTCGAGTTTATATTTTGTCTTTAATTTTTTGGTGAAATAAACTGAGTCTATATATAATTGGCCTATGAGAAAGGCATATATAACTGAGTGAAAAAGTTGTCTTCCTCTCTCTATATCTCTCTAATATAGAGAAAGAGTTTGAAAGATAGCCATATCTCTCTTTCTCTCACTTTCACTCTCTCTCTTTCCGCACTCATTCTCTCTCTCTGATATATAGACAAATATTGATATATATAATGAAAGCTCTGTATTACTGACTATCTATATAGCTCTCTCTCTCTCACTCGCTCTCTCTCACTCTCTCTCATTTTCTCTCTCACACACACACACATTCTCTCTCTCTCTTTCTCTCATAGCACCATCTCACTCGCTCACAACGAGAAACGTTGTACAATTCCTTCAAAATGCCTTTATATCATCCTACTCATCATTTCCTCTCATTATCTCTATGTCTCAAATTTTTCCGTTCCTCTGTATTTCTCTCTCTCTCTCTCTCTCTCTCTCTCTCTCTCTCTCTCTCTATCTCTCTCTGTATATTTCCCATTTTTTTGGCAACTCGCGTAACTTAATTAAAAAGTGAGCTGAACCTGCCTCTGTTCGACTAAGCCCAAATGTCTGCAGATCCTTTGTTAACCCTTGTTGCATGTCCTTTCGCCCCAAATGTGTCTGTGGCAGCTGTGCAACTGTTAAATGCAGTTAGCTGGCGACAAGAAGGCGGACGCGAACCTCTTTCAAATTATAAAGCGGCTTTTTGAGCAAATACAAATGCGAGTCCCATTCGCATTCGCATTCGCATTGCAAGTTGCAAGGCTATCGATCAGTGCGGCTAATGGGCAGTTGCAGGTGCTGTTCGCTTCAGGGGCTGCAGCTGCGGCTAAACTTGCGCACCACGTGCTAAAGGAGGAGAACCAGCCATCGGGAGACAAGCTTGGCGCTTGGCAAGCCAGGGGTGGCTCCTCAGATTGTGAGTCATGCGAGCCGAATTGCGACAGACAGGCAAACAGCTCGTGTGGTCCGGCGTCTGAAATGCTGCTGCTGATAAAGCGGCTACCTTCATTAATTAGCCGCACACGGAGCCAGGCAGCGGGATACGGAGCTGAGAGATAGCGCAGGCAGGCAGCCACTCACTCACTCACTCACTCACTCAGTCAGTCAGTCAGTCAGCCAGTTAGGCAGTCAGTTAGGCATTTAGGCAGTCGGACAGACTCCTTCTATTTGGAGCGCGTGTTCCTCTTTTTTTGGCACCTTGTTGCCCATTTGTTGCCAGGCGGAGTGACATTCTGATTGAGAGCGCGGAGCACACGCCCAAAGCCAGGGAGCAGGTGCTACAGCACTCACACACACACACTTGCAGGTCCTGTGTCCTGTTTCGATTGCCTGTGTGTGTTTGCAGCTGGCAGCTGTTCTGCTGTGGCATTGGCAGGATCAACGACTTAGCACGTGGCGCATGTGGCGTTCGCATTCACTCTCTCTCTCTCGCGCTCTCTCTCGCCCTCCTTCTCTCTGCTCCAGCTAGCCAGTCATTCAGGACTGCTCCTGCTGTGGCTCCTGCCAAAAAAAAAGGTCATTCGGGAAGTGTGGCCTGTGTGTCCTCCATTGTGTACAGCAAATTGCGACAGCTGCTTCGTATTCCCTGTGCCCTATTCCTTGGACTCTGTCGCTGCCTCAGCCTCTACCTCGGCCTGTGCTTTGTGTCCGTCTTGTGCTTGAATTTCGTTTTCTTTCTCCTTCGTCTGTGCTCCTTTTTCTCTCTTTTCTTTTTTGCTTGTGTCATTATTTATTATTGTTTGGCCTTTGTATGGATTTTGGCTCGTTTTTAATTTAATTACGATTACGACTACGATTTATGCATGGAAATTTTCAACAACCCCTCGTTAAGGGTCTCTCCCTCTCTCTCTCCTTTCCGCTGTCTGTAGACCCTCGCCCCCAGTCCCACAGTTCAATAATATTTGGACAGCGCGCACATAATGAATTGGCAAAATATTTTTATTGGAAAAGATTTGATTAGGGGTTGGGAAAAGTGTGTGGAAAAGCCGTTGCTATCAAAGCATTCGCCATGCCGCAATTCACACGATAAACAAATACACATATGTGTACCAATATACATATATGTATATATATATTTATATATATTTTGAGTCAGGGCTAATTGAGACATCATTTCATCAAAATTATCTCGGTGTGGCCGGCTCGCAGCTACTTAAGATAATTCCCGTCCAGGGGCTTAGCGCCCCAATTGGACATTGTCGGTTCGAAAATGTTTTCAGATACTTTATCGCAGCGACGCGTTAAAATGTTTCGCGCTTTTTATTGCGCTTAACGTGATTTCTGTTTCTGTTGTTGCTTTTTGCTTTTTTTTTTGCATTTTTTTCTTATTTTGTAGACCCTCGCGTATAAATTGACAAACTTATTGGACAGCAGGCGAGGGCAGATCCTCCAGCCCGAGTGCCTCTACCTCAAGCACCGCTCTTAACGCGCTCTGCCCATCACTTCTTGATCGGCGTGTGCGGCGTCTCTTATTGATTTTATAATTAAGCGTTGTCATTAAATTTTATGAGCTTGGCATGCAGCAAGAGCGCGAGTGGGAGAGGGAACGGGCGAGGAGCGGGAGAGGCAGAGGCAGAGGGAGTAGAGCGAAAGAGTGGGAGCACTGGCAACACGTTGCCTAATTGAGTTGTTTCGCTCTACAATGTGGGCAGACGAGTTGATGCCAACTATTTGCCTAGTTGTTCCTGGCCCGCGATGGCTCCGCTGTGCCATCATAAAAGTTTGCCTCGTTTTGGCCACGCTAATGGGCAAAATTGTATCTCTTCTGAGTCACTTGGCTCGTTTGTATATATATATGTGTGTGTGTGTGTGTGTGCCCTGTTGATTTATGCATAAATCATCTGCATAAATTTAGCAGACGAAACTTGTCTGGAATTTCTTTTGTTTGCAGCGCGCAGTTACCATTTCGATTTGGATTTCGATTTCGATTTCAATTGGATTAGCCCGGGCAGTTCATCATGGGTTTGTCAGCGTTGATTGAATGTCGCTGGCATATTTCTTTTCTCCCTCTCCCTCTCACTCTCACTCCTTCCTTTTCATTTGTTTGTTTCTTTCTTTTTTCGGTCTCTGTCTGTCTGTCGCATTGCTGAAATTTCACTTGATCATTGTGGAGCCTTCGCCTATAAATCTTCGCCTGTGTCTGCCCTTTGGCGGCGCATTGTTAGAGCCTCGTCTCAGCTCTGGCTCTGGCTCTGGCTCTGCTGGCCAGAGTCCAGTTGTGGCAGCTCTTGGGCTCAATTAACATCGGCTTGGCTGCATAATTGCCGCATCATTCGGTAGTCGGGTAATGACTGCATATGCCACGCCCCAAACCCCGAGTGCTGCCGCTGCCTCGCTGCCTCGCTGCCTCTGCTGCTGCATCATAATTTCATCTGGCCAAAGATCAGCTGACAACTTTATCTAGCTGCTGTGTGTGTGGTGCGCGCTTCCGTTGCCGGAACACACACAAACACACAAACACACATGTCTGATATTAAGGGTGAGGCACAAAGCCGCTCGTCTGCATCTCAATCTCATTGTCCTCGCTAATTGTCTGACTGTGCGAGCGTCATAAGCCGACGTCGTGGCGCATTGGTCTTCGCTCTGAGTTTGGGTTTGGGCTTAGAGCTGCCTCTTGCTCTGCCTCTGCCTCTGGCTCTGGCTCTGGCTCTGGCTTTGGTCTCTGACCGTTGACGACGCGTCGAACGGCTGCTCATTGTATACCAAGCAGCAGGTCATTCTTCCTGTTTATCTGTGCTCACTCGCCCGCCCGCCCGTTCCTTCCTGACTCGCTAGCACTCGCTCTACGCCTCTCTCTCTCTCTCTCTGTCTCTCTCTCTCACACACGCACACACAGTGTAGCTCTTTGGTTTTCTGTGATATTTTCATGCCGCAACACGCACAATTTAGCTCGGCGGCTGCCCAACAAACACAAACACAAACAACAACAGAAACACAAACACAAACAAAAGCCTAGCCGAGTCAGCTGACTCATGCAGACGCTGGCTGCGCTGACTGCGCTGACTGCGCTGTCTGGAGCCTAGAAACCTGAGTTCTCAGCTCTGTGCCGAGAGGTAACTGGAACCTGGCACCATTTGGCTAGGGCGGTACGTTTAATGACCGGAACGGATTTCGCCTCAACGCTACAGCCGTCAGCCGTTATCCTCGCGCACTCCTCGCACACACACACACACACACGCAGCTTCCTGAGGCCTAAGGTCTTAAGGCACAGTGGGAGCACACATACACATTTCCCACTGCCTGTGTGTGTATGTGTGCGCACTTAAAATCCTATTAGGCTCAATTATCCGCTGATATTGCGTACACGATCTGAGTTCTTTCATTTCGGTTTCTTTTTTTTTCTGAACATTTTTCATTCATTGAGTCTCAGTTTTGGTTGCTTCCTTTCTTCGGCTCGTCTGCTGTGTGTGTTCCTGGAATTAGTTGGTTGTTTGTTGCTGTTGTTGTTGTTGTTGCTGCTGCTGCTTGCTGTTGTTGTTTGCATTCAATTTGTCTCTCCGTGCCGTTTCGGTAGCCTAGCCACTGGTGTCCTGGCAGGGCGCGCAGCCAAGCTGCGTCTTTGTGCCGCACGCTTTGCCCTGACATTGATTCATATTTAGTAGATTTTCATCTCTCCCTCCCTCTCTCTCTCACTCTCTCACTCTCTGTGGGCACATCTATTAGCTAGCCATGGTCTTGATGTTGGTTTTCTTTGGCTGGCTTTCCCACTTGTAGGTCAGGGTCAGGGGCAGCTGCCATCACGTGAATGTGCGTGTCGTTTGTGTAAATGATCTGATTAACACCGTTTGTCGGTCATCAAGGGGTTAATACTGTACAGCTGTACAGCTAAGCGATGAATCGTAGCAGCTTCCCAATGTATATATATACATATATACATATATGTATATTCATGGCTGCTGCCTGTAAATTGCGTCGAAAAGTCAACTGCATCGGCAGCATCAGCGCCCTGAATCATTTGATGCCACTTCAAAAGGCGCCTCTGCCTCGGCTTACCGTTAAATGAAATCACTTTTAATTTCAGAATCTCCAGGTCGACTGGTGCCTAAAAAAAGTGTCGTGTTTCAAATGCTTCATAAAGACATCAACTAAATCAAAAGCGACAACAGCACCCAAGCAGCCACAGTCACAGCCCGCCATGGCCACAGTGGAGCAGCAGAAGCGGCAATAACAACAACGATAAACATTCAATAGCCCACAGCCAGGTTGCCTGGTCGTTGAAAAATTAATAAAATTAGTAATCAGCGCTTTAAATCAACAGAAATCAAGAGGTAGCCAGCGCAAGCGCCAGCCACAGCCCCCGAAACCGCAGATTAGATAGCACCACGAAGAGGCACCGATGATGCTGCGGCTGCTGCTAATGATTTCTATTGCCACAGCTGAGGGACAAGAGCTGCTGCTCGTACTCAGCCCGGTTGCCGGTTTGTCTGCCCGGCTGGACACTAACCACTGGCCACTGGCCGCTGTCCACTGTCCACTGGGGCCAGCAAATTTTAATGACGCAACAACAACAGGCAGCACCACTCGAAAGGCAGATCGAACTTGAAATACCCTTTTCAGTTTGAATTGAGCGAATTTCCATTAATCTGATATTTATTGATTAGCTACAAAATTCTACGCGAAAGCTATAATTCTATTGTAATTTCCATTGCTATATAAAGTCAGTTGAGCATTTGGAATTATATATAATTAAACTATTTAAAATATAATTAATGAAAATATGTGAGAGTATATGTTCTACTCATAAATTGATTTTTAAAAATTAATATGCAGTTGATTATTTATCATTATTAGAACATTACTTACTCTGCCAAAAATAAACTTGAATTATTTTTAACTAAAGAAATAAAAATTCATAAACGGAAATGATGAAAAAAATGTATCCAGAATTAAAAAAAAAAAAATAATAATAATAATAATAATAATATTAATAAAAATAAATTAATCTAAATAATTTATAATAAAATAAATAAATTAAGTTAAATTAAATAAAAAATATTTACTAAAAATATATACAGATTCAATATATTTTATAATTCGTATTTATTAAATATTAAATGACTCGCATGTGCGCTCTGATATCCGATTTGTGTGTTCTTAGTCGAGTATATATATACTTACATTGCATATGTGTTCTTAGTCGAGTATATATATACTTACATTGCATATGTTTGTCATTCAGAATCTACTCAATGAATGAAATTCTCTTTGAATAACTAGCAATGCGGGTGCTAAACTCCATTAATATTATGATTATTCTTAAGAAGCCAAGAATTTGTACCAGAATATAAAGGAACATATACAACATTATCTCAAAGCTAAGCTCAAACAGCTACATAGCCAAGCCTAACTCTCACATAAACTTGTTTGATCCTCAATCCTCAATTGAAGTACGATCAAATCAGTTTATGAAAACCGTATATCACTTTTCTCAATAAAATATATAATAGAGCATAGGCATGCATAGTTAAATATCAGGGATTAGATCAAGCTAGATTGTTAGGGCTGAGCAGCTTGTGAACTGCAGATTAATGCACAGCTAATATGCATTCACTGTGAAAGCGTATAGCGACCTGGCTTGGCCAGGCCAGCCCAGGCCAGATTCTAAACGGCTCAAGGTCTCCAAGCAGGAGGAGGAGAGACGGTGGGGGGCACAGCTACAAACTGGGAACTGCGGCCAACCAATTGGCTTGGCTCACACTTGGCGCTGGGCATGGAGATTGCCGGCATTAGATAAACTTGCCACCAGCATCGACGACGACTTGTCTTCGCTTCACTCCCTGCGCCTGTGTGTGCCGCGTGGATGTACGACTGTGTGGCTGTATGGATGTGTGGATGAATGTATGTGTGGATGTGTGCTCGTCATCATTATGAAACGAATTGATGCGCGATTATCGCTTGAGGTTTTAGCGCCAGTTTCGGAGGCTGGGCAGCCCTGATTATGGCAGCTACCGCGGCAGGCGCAACTTTACACACAGACACCGAGCAAGCAGCAAAAAAAAAAAAAAAGAGGAAAAAAAGAAAAGAAATAAATATAAAATAAAATAAATAAGAGGAAAACACAGATATTGCTACTCACTTCTGGGTGGATGGTGCCGCGGCTGCTTAACACCACTCCACACACCATGGTGACGACCCCGCCCCCTTTGCCGGCTCTGCTCGACTCGGCTCTGGTCTGGTCTGGTCTGGCGTTGATCTGTGTGGGAATGCGGCCGGCTGTTTTGCAATTTTTGCTGGGTTTTTCGGTGCGACTGCCAAAAACAATTGAATTCGATTGAATGCACCGGCATAAGGAGGCGACGGTCACATTCCAGACGGCAACAACAATGCTGCAATCCCCATCGCATGGCGGAGACTGAAGCCAAAGCCAAAGCCAACGCCGCGGCCATAGCCAAAGCCAAAGCCAAAGGCAACGGCAACAACAATCACAATCACAACAACTGTCAACGCGCCCGGGCGATGGCGGCGCCGCCGATGCCGTCTCTTAAAAGACAATCAGCGACACCTTTTTGGTCCAAAATACTCTCACTGCTGCAGCAGTGGCAGCACTTCGAGTGCAAGCAGCTTCTGGCCAAGCAGCGCAGCACAAAAAAAAAAAAAAAAACAACAAATAAAATGGGGGGAAAAGAAGAGAAAAGCAAAAGCCAAGTTCGTTGCTTAAGTCTTTTGTTTCGAATGCAGACGCAAACCCCAAATTGAACTCTATCCCTTTGTGAAGTGCGAAAGCGACAGTGCAAAGAACAATGCTCAATGCTCCCTGGACCTGGCTCCTGCCACTGCTCTGCTAGCTTCACAGCTACCCAGCTACCCATATACCCAGCTTCCCAGCTAAACGGCCTACCCAGCGGCCTACCCAGCACAACTCGGCAGTTATGTCGCGCCATGTTTGGCGTATGATTTCAAAAATTGCCCTTTTTGGGGTTTCGACTTACAGAGGAGGGCAGCCAAACGAGAGCCAGAGCCGGAGTGGTAGTGGAGAAGTCGCAGTTGGACTCGGATCCTGAGCCCTCAGGCCGCGGCCATGACATCATATTTGGGTGCTAAAAGCGAGCCGCCCTGCTGTAAATAGAGACTGCAAAAGCTGCCTGGCGCTGACAGCCAAGATGGTAGAGGTCTCGATCCTGGGCTCAATTTCGTTCTGCTGCCTCGTTCACATACGGATTCTGATACGGATTCTGATTTGGATTCGAAATTGCAATTGCCAATCGCCAGTCGCCGGTCGCCAGTCGCCGTCGCCGTTGCCGTTGCCATTGCCTTCTGGTTCCTTTTCATTTCAGAGACGGTGTCGAAGTTCGCACATCAATTGCACAATCCGCAAACAGCAATAATCACTGTCAGAAGAGATTAAAGCGATAAGCCGAGGCGAGGACGAAAACGAAAACGAAAACGAGCACGAGGATGAGATTGAGGTTCAGACTGAGACTGAGACTGGGACTGAGACTGAGACGGAGGCTGAGACTGGGGCTATGGCATGGGGACCTGCGCAGTGCGCATGCGCAGCGGTGCAGATAACGAACGATCAGCGTGGCATGCCGAGGCAATTGGGTGGCCAAAAATGAAATCATTAACACCTAAGATAATAAAAGGCAGCCCCAATCAACTGAAACCCAGATAAAGCAGAACAAAAAGCAAACGAAAAGGAAGCAGAGCTGAACGCAAGGAATGCGTGAGAGGCAAAGCGAGATGAGTTCGATTCTAGCCAGCAGCTGCTGCAGCTGAGGCTGAGGCTGAAGCTGGAGCTGGAGCTGGAGCTGAAGCTGATTTCTATCTCTTCATGGCAGATATTGTACATTTCCAAATCGCAGAAATCAAAAAATAAATTACGACAAAAAATTACACGCGACGCGGTCGCAGCTCCCCGTTCCCCTTGGCCCCTTACTCCCTTGCAGCCCCCTGTCCCATAAATGGCAAACGAACCGGAGCCGACACAAAGCCAATTAATTTATTAAATTGAAGTATGAGATGGCCAATGGCTAAAAAGTAGGACGTAGCTGCGGCGGACGCTGGCTTGCTGCGGGGGCGGCGGCGGGCAGGGTGGGTATTATATTTTTTGCTTTGTTTTGGTTGCCCCCTCGACTGATGGGGAGATCTTGTCATGAAAGGAATTTTGGCGACAGACGCCTAAAAGCAAAATGGGCTTCGTGGTGACCGTTTTTGGTCAAGAGCAAAGCGGCGTGTTAATTTTTACCAATTTGCGGTCCACCAATGGCCAGCAACAACAATTTTGGCGAGTTGGCGACTTGGCGACGGCGACGGCGACGGTGACGATGACGGCGTTGGCAATGGCGATGCTGCAACATGTTGCAAAGGTGCAAAACTAATGGATTTCATCGTCGTTCGCATCGTTGCCGCATTTGCCTGGTTGCCCGCCAACGTCGCCCCCGCAACCGCCGCAGCCCTCGCAGCCAGCCATCAAAAGCGCTCAAGCTGAAGCTGAAGCTGTAGCCGTAGCCGTAGCCGTAGATGTTGCTGTTGCTGTAGCTGATGTTGAAGTGGAAGTTGAAGTCAATGTCCAGCAACGGCTGCAGAGCTTCAGCTCCACAGCTCCAGCTCCAGCCATGAATGTGCTTTGCTTCCCAGGCGCTCACATATGTATATATGTGTGTGTGTGTGTATGTGTTTGTATGCGTTTATATTGATATATTATGGCCACGGTTTCTTTGGGACAAAGATCTGCTTATTATATAAAAAACGAAAACAGCAACAAAAAGAGTCGCACCAGAGCCCGCGGCCGCCGCCCGAGTGCCCAGGCCACAGCCACAGCCACAGCCAGAGCCACAGCCAGTGCCAGAGTCGGTGCCAGAGAGCTGCAGAGACCCCATCCACACACACTCACACACACAGACTCGCATAAAAGGCGCACAGCAGAAGGCATCGCTGCGGCAGATCTTGAGATCTGATAAGAAAATGATAAAAAGGTAGACGCCAGTTTTTAATTTGATTGGAATGGAATTTTCAGATGATTGCAATGTTGCTAAAACGGCAGCGCCGTCGCGGCAGAGCGCGGGGCACGCGGCGAGAGACAGCCGACTGCTGTGAGAGTGCAACAACAGCAACAGCACCAACAGCCGAGGAGGGGGCGGCAAATGTCTGCGTCACAAGGGGGCCGGGCGGCAAGCCAACAGAGCCAGAACAGAGTGCTGAAAGAGCTTTACGTTGGTCAGTGCAAATGTTTTCATATGTGTAGCAATCGCACTGCAACGACTTCTACGCTGCGCTACAGCAAGTGTCTGAAAGTAGATCATATAAGATCTAGAGAGTTTGGATGAGTGTGGGATAATGATGATTATATAATGAGTGCAGGATCATTATAAAGTGAGTTATGTGAAGCATAGCAAAAGACTCATGACAGAAGAGCTCGAGTTTGTCGGTTTCTACTAAAACCAGGCATTGAAATCATTGGAATCGTTACTATATGGTGTAGTTGTATTCATGATCTGCTCCTTCTATATAAGTCAGCAATTATCGTGATATGATTTTTCTATATAAGTGAGAGCAGGTGTTGTTTAATTACATTTTTTATTTTTTATATAACATAAAACATAATATTTTAAATCGATTTTGTCGTTTCATAAGATCATTTTTGGACCTTTACCATTTATATATATTTGCTTTATCTTTTTCGTTCCCTTGCCTTGTGTTTATTCCACATGTTTAAGAATACCATATTAAATAATATTCAGTCGTATGAAACACAGTTTTATTAAAACAGCATCATATATTTTTAATAACTTGACTTAGTCAGATCTTGGTAAAAGATTTCCTTAAAATAATTATGACAATTAAAATAGATCTTAACAGTTGATATGCTTCTTAGAGCTAATTACTTAATCTATAAAGGAACATGGTTTAAATGGCAGTCTAGTATGAGGAACTTGTATGATTTATATTATATATATATTGATTAATATTATTATATTATTAATATAAAGATCATTAATATTAATTAATATAGAGATCTCATTAAACTACTGCTGATGGGCAAGATTAATATCAACATCTGCCTCGCCCAGTTGTTCTGCTCCAGCTTATTGTAGTGTGCTCCAGATTCTTTATGGTCTGCTCAGCATTCCATAGGTAAATTTGCATCTTGGGCCGTGTCTGTCATTTCATTTCACCAAAAGTACACACACAACCACAGGCAGCAGCAGCAGCAGTGGAGCAGCAGACGATGACGATGTTGGTGAGGAGGACGTCGCCACTGGCGGCCTGAACGCCTGGCTGGAGAGAACGTCGCCGTCGCCGTCGGCGCAAGGATGCGAGCAATAGGAAGCAATGTGAATAGTTCGGCTGGACTTTAGCTGCTGCTGCTGCCGCTGTTGCTGTTGCTGTTGCTGCTGTTGCTGCTGCTGCTGCAGTCGACGCCGCCACCTTAATTTATTTCATCTCATGCAATAATTTTTGTGGTTAACAAGTTTTGGCGGCATCGTTAGCGTCTTCACACGCTTCGCGGGATATCAACACCATTTATTGCCGTTTTGGTATTTTCCTTTTGCCTCTTTGTCTCAGTCTCCGGCCACAGTCGTAGCCCCAGTTCCAGTCTCAGTCTCAGTCTCCATCTCCTTCTCAGTCTCAGTCTCAGCCTTAGCCCCAGTCTCAGTCTCAGTCTCAGTCTCAGTGTGGCTGCTCTTCATTTTGCACTGTGTGTCCCTGCCCCTGGCCCGCCTCCCTTTACTGTCTTGTTGTTACCTCGCATCGGTGTTTGCTGTTGTTGGGGCAGCGATTTTATTGCTTGATTTTTGCGGTTTATCTGCGCGCTCTCATATAAAAATCGATTGGATTCCCGTGAAATTGATAAGTCAAGTCAACGCCGCTGCTCAGCATCGGCTGCTGCACACCCACCGCCCCCGCTGCCAGCCGGATTGATCCTTGGTCGGAGTTGGCTGTCGTAAATTATGCGCCTCGACTAGTTTTCTACATTAAAAGGCAGACGCCAGCGCCAGAGATTGCCACCGTCCCACTGATCAACTGAAGCCGTCCACTCGCTGACCGCTGGAAGCTGTTGCTGCCGCCTCGTTCGCTGTGCCCTGTGCCCGGTAGTGTTAAAATATTCGACCACCTAGGGTCCCATGGAATTTATTTCGCTTCAGACCGAGTCCGCGGCACGGCACAAATTTCTGCCGCTTTTTATTAACGTTGGGCATGTCATCAGCTTTTGCTATTGCCTTTGGGCTTTTGATTTTTTTTCTCGCCTAATTGAAATATTAGTCGAGCAGCAGAAGCAGAAGCAGCAGCAGCAGCAACAGCAGCAGCCAAAGCAGTTGGTGAGTCAGTCTATGCTATATCACTTTGGACACTCTCTGTCTCTCAGCATCTTCTCTCTTTCTCTCTCTCTCTCTCTCTCTCTCGCACTCTCTCAGTTGATTTGAAAGTCTGGCTGCATTTGAGTTCCCACTTCTGTGCGGTTCAGTCTGCGAACGGCTTATTTATAGCCCATCCATCGCCTGTCGCGACTCGCGTCGTTTTTGGCTATTTTTGCTCCAGACATTGCAGCAACTGGAAGCGAACATATTTGCCAGAGAATCAACAAATTTTATATGCTCTATGTCTGGCTGCTTAGCATATCAGATGATTGGTAATTAGATGACATAGATAATATAAAATGAATTATTCAGTACGATAGTCCTACAATATTCCTTCGGTCATCTATATCCAAATGCCATTTTTGATATTCCCTGCCCAAAAACCTTGAACCTCTTTAATCCAAGCTCAACAATCGAAGTCTTCGATTTCCAGCGACATTTCACTTGACTTAGTTGCAATACCCGCTAGCTAAATGGTATAGGGTACATCGCCGACACTTGGCGGGGCTAATTACATGGAGTTTATTTTAAGGCCTAGACACAACGTTGATTATCTGCAATGCACGTGTCGCACTGCCCCGACGCGGACCAAGAGCAATAGAAGGGAAGGAAAACGAAGAGAAACTTTACCAAAAATGTCAGATATTTGACTTGCCAGACGTCTCATTATTAGCTAGGTCATGCGACTGCATGGAATTCGATGTTCGAGCACCAATCGTGCCTAGGTCACCAACTTATCTAATAACCCATTAGTCAGAGCACGAGTCACAGCAACGGCAAGGCAGTAATCAAGTGACGCCACAAGTGCCGAATAGATCAATGTTGCTGGCCAAACGTGATATTGTTAATTAAACACAATCAAATCAGTGTGATTGTGTTTGCCCTTTCTTGACGTTTCATTCCGTACATCATATCTCTATCGCGTCTACTGCTGGATACCACCGTTGCTATCGGCCGGCAAACTTCCGAATTTTCAAACGACCCATAGACTGGCATAGTAACAGAGAGTAAACAGAAGTAAATTACTGCTCACACTTTGGCTTTAGCTGTCAACACACTTGGAAAATTCTGGAATGAACAATGTGTCCATATCAAACATAGTAAACATAGATCAATTATTACTCACTGTTTGGCTTGATCAACGAACATTTCATCTCTCTTCAACTTTCTCTGCCTCTCTCACTCTCTCTCTCTCACTCTCTCTCTCTCACTCTCTCTCTCTCTCACTCTCTCTCTCTCACTCTCTCTCTCTCACTCTCTCTCTGGCAGCTAGCGTCATCGATGGGCCAATTAGACGCCAAGTCAACACTTAGGCATGTGAAATTAGATAAATACATTCATTAATTTATTTTGCGCTCAACGACGGGTCAACCCCCGTCCAACCTCTGAGCTCCTGAGCTCCTGAGCTGCTCAGCTCGCCACAAATCATCAAAAGTCATTTAGCAAACATTTGAAGTTGAAAAATAGCCGTCAGTTTGCTTCAATGCACTTGAAGAGAGCCAACCGCAAGGTGGACGTCAGCCGGACTGACTGTGGCAAGAGGGAATAGCCAGGGGACGGGTGGAATGGGCTAACTCCGGAGTAAGCCGGCAAGAGGTAATGGATGTAAGGGGTTAGGGCAAACGGCGGCAACTTTTTACGGAAGCAGCTCAGGTACAGGTACAGAAAGTCAAACCAAAGAGTCACGTCACGCGTGGGTGCCCAGCAGTTCCACTCCCAGACTCAGACCCAGAGCCAGACCCAGAGACAGTGCCAGCGACAGAGGCAGAGACAGACCTCAGAGCTAGTCCCAGTCTCAGAGCGTACTTAGCACTGTTGAATAATTTCCACGACCACGAAACCCAATTGAAATTAGAGCCCGAGCTCAGTAACAGACCCAGAATGAGACTCAGAGTCAGAGTCAGAGCCAAAGCCAGGCCGAGCCACATGTCGCCGCTAACAACCTGAATGGCCCTGTCCCCTGTGCCCTCCCTCTTGCTGCTGCTGCTGCTGTTGCTTCTGGTGTAAGCCAAGTGCATTTTCATTTCCATTTCCTCGGACTCGCTACTGGCTGCTACTCATAATGCGGAAGATTGCACCGAACCAAAGTGTAGAGCTGTAGAGCTGTAGAGCTGTAGAGCTGCCGAGCTGAGCCTCGACTTCGTTCCGATCCGTTCCATTCTCGCGCCCCTGCCACAGTTCGCTTATCTGTTCGCTCAGATCTTGAGGTTTCTGCGTTCTGTATTTCTGGCTGGCTGGCAAGTTTTTAACACAATTTAGTGGCTGTGGCGGCTGATGATGATCGCAAGGGTGCCACCCGGAGACAGCTAAAGAAAAAGTGACACAGGTGCAGCACGAGGGGGATGGGGTGGGGACAGCATAGAGCAGAGACCAGAGACCAGAGAGCTGAGAGCTGAGCGCAGCGAGCAACTGGTACCACGAGCTTCGTAGTCTTGAATTACTTGCAACAGCAACTAAAAAGTGCCAGGGAAACAAATTTGAATTTCATTTACTTTCATTGCAATTACCACAACAGCAATAGATCTTTGGATATTCGGGGACCGAGATAGATAGCGCCGCATTTCGACTATAGCTGACTAAACAATCACGTTGCCATTTAGTGGTCCGGATTAAACTTTGCTCCTCTTACAATTGTCTTCGACAATTCGAAATTGTGATAAAAAGAAAAAAAGTTTACTGAAGGCGCGTGTCATTCCAAATGATTCTTACCGCTTTGATGACTAACGTTAGAAATGATATCACGACTAAATCATTGTTAATCTAATCTTGTCGAAACTTGTTTCAGCTAATAATACAATGTCCAACATCTTAGCGATCAATCAAAGCACATTCGGTTTCAATAGGTTTTATTGGCCGCGCTCCAGTTTGAGTTACTTTAAGCAAACATGGGGATTTCTATTCATCTAGAAGTAAATTTTTGTACTTTTTTAATTTTATGATATAATAATAACCACTACAAATAACAGAACGGAGCTAAACTAATTATTGCTAGAAACAGGGAGAGATTGAGAGAGAGGAAGTGTGAGTCAGAGAGGGAAAGAGAATTTGACATGTATAAAAACATGATTTTCCAAAAGTATGTAAATGTATTTAAAACTGCATCTAATAACTTAAATTTAACGCATATAATAAATTAAATATTATATTATTATTATTTTACTAAAAGATATCCATTTTTTCATAATAATTTTAGAATGTTCTTTTAGTCAAGTATATAGCTGTCCTGTGTTAAATAAAAACTCTACGCTTGGCTCTCTAGCAAATGAATCCAAGTCACATACATCTATATCAGCTATAAACTACTTTGATTTGGTTGTCTCTATATATAGTTGTGTGTGTTTGTGTGTGTGTGTGTGAAAAGTCATTTACGAAAATTACACAATCATTTGTGTAGTTTCTGTGTTTGTTTTTGTTTATTTTTTTTCGTGGCTCTCAAGTAGTTACCAAAATAAAAAAGAAAATATGCCAGAGAATTTCAGTTGTTTTGCTTTTTTAGCCATTTAATTTTCATTATTTTCTTAACGTTGACGCTGGCTGCGCAGCTGGCGTCTGCGTCAGCGTCGGTGTTGGCGTTGCGCCTGCGCGCATTTCAAAATTGCTTTTGGAAAATTTGTTTTTATATGTTTGTTATTGTTGTGGGTTTTCAGTGGTGCGTTTTACTGTTGTTATTGTTGTTCTACTTACTAGGTGTATGCATGTGTGTGTGTGTGTGTGTGTATGTGTTTGTTTGTTGATGATGCAATGACGCTGCGCTTGGCAGCTGTTGTCTATTGCCGTCAGCCTGTGCCTGTCCCTGTGCCGTCCGTCCGTGTCTCTCTCAGTCTTGGTCTCTGTTTCTGGTTCTGTTGCATTGGCTCTGCCGTTGTCGGGATTCGGAGGTTTGTTTATAAGGCCCACGAGTTCGAGTATTTCCTGCACTTCCGCAACTCTCGGATGCAGAGCAGCAGCCACGGCACAGCAGTTGATTCCCAGTGGCCAAACAATGCCATCTGATTGTCTGGCTGCCCACAGTTTGCAGCTTTTCAAACACGCTTCATTCAGTTCAGCTAGCAGTCTACCTGCTTGAGCGACAGGTGCTTGGCGGTCACAGTTTCACTTCCTCAAATACTTCCGGTGCCAAAAAAAAATTAGAGTCACTGAATGCCCGATTAGATATACATATACACATTTTTTCATGCTTTCAAAAGCTAGCAACTGCTCCAACAAAGTCCCACAACTGTGTTGCTTATCTTCAGCAATGATATGGCATCTAATCAGTTTAGAGAATAGGCTGATATGCGCCAGATTGCCAATATGTGATCCTATTTCTTAGTAATGTATGTATTTCGGACATCCCCAAATACACATCTTTCTACTAAGCAATAACAAATTTTATGACATTATTCCTGCTGACCTTAATATAACTTGTTTTGGGAAGCACCGTCTTTAAGTTTTCGCGTATTCCCGATGCAATTTACAATTGTCATCGTCAGATGAGGGTATAGATAAGTATTTCACATGGATAAATTAAATTCAATAGGTAATTTGGTTTATATGGTTAATCGTTTTGCCACCCTATTCGCCAGTCGTCCTCCTCTCCTCCAATGCCCTTCTCCCTCATCCTCAGCACCCTCCGCCAACCCCCTGAAAGTCAGGCTTTTGGCTCATGAAGCGCCAGCGTTGAGGTTTCAGGTTTTCTTACAATGCCGCACTTGTCACCAGCTTGGGGCGAGGCGATCTTTTTTTCGTTTTGTTTTTTTTTTTTTCTTTATTATTTCCCGCTTGGCTCCGCTTCTTTTATTGTTATGCGCGATGCGTAGAACAAGTGGAAGCTTTGTTTGACAACAACAACAAAAACAACAACGGCAACAGCAGCAACAGCAGCAGCAACAAGAACAACAATTATAATAACAACAATAACAGCATTAGCAGCAACTGGTAAAAACGTTAAGTTTACACGACTTCCAACCAGCGACAGCTTCACCTGACGACTTGGTCTCCTTCTTCTGTGTTGGGGGCTTGACATTTGACAATCAAGCAAATAATCATGGGAAAAAGCTGAGCCGAGCTGCCAGCTTACTCTAAGAGCAGCTGCGTATGTGTTAGTCTGTCGATTTTCGTGGAATACCGCAAACTCTAAACTAATCTTGCCCAAAAGATTATGCGTTAAGCCACCATGATCTCCCATTTAATATATAATCGAATTACAGGTAACAGGAATTTTTGGCAAGCACTTTTTATTATTTCATAAAATCTTATTAGCAACTTTTTATCCATATCGAACCATCACACACTTCAACAAACTATTATAAGCATACAATATATTGCTTATCACATTTTAGATAGGAACGGCTGCTATGATCGCTCGCATAAATAGCTAAAACCCTCGCAATAATATTTCACTAAACAGAGGAAAGCCCATTGAAGCGTGCTCAGTTCTTCAAGCGTTTGTGCTTAATCAGACAGCGTGTCCTGCATATCCTGCAAAAGCTCTTATTTTCAAAATAATTCATCAAAAGAATTGTAAGTAATGGTGAAGAATTATAAAATATTTTCATGTATGAGCACTCTGATAAACTATGGGTACTCACTCAAGATTTGATAGCGCTTACGCAAGGAGTTAAAATATTTACATGCACAGCGTAACACGTTACGGTTTGGCCTGATACTTAACTGACTGATATAATATACATAGACGTATTACATATATGTAAAGTCCTTCACAAAAAAAAAATTTAATGAAATTTTTAACGGAAATAAAAGTCAATAAAAATATCAAATGACAAACATGATGGAGTTTCAAATACTGCTTAAAAATGTTCTACTAACTAAAATATATTGCATAATTACTGCATAATTAGAGCTCCCCTTTTTCAAACGTAAATGCGCGCTCATTATTTCATTCAAATTGTTGGAATACAATACACTCGAACTCTTTATCTTATACGTATGTGGCGTTGTCTTATACGTGTGAAGCGTGCGCGCAACAGACAAGCATGCAACATCAAACCTAGACGTCGAACTCAACTAAGGCCACAACAGTCTAACAGTGCCAATCTGAGCTTAACATAACCATTTTGAGTACAACATACTACTGTAAATGTTATTGTTAGTTTATATTCGAATTTTTAATTTATTTTGAATCATAATTTTCACAAGTTGCTATTAAAATAATCAAAGTACAACATTCGAATATTTATTGAAAATTTTCTTTGGTCAAAAATGAGCCAAAATCTCTAAATAATTAATTGCTACACAAACTGCTAGCGATCTTGTTTGCTCGGCTGGTTACGATGCGTTGGCGGGTTCGTTTTGTGCAGCGCAACGTAAGCGTTACGTGCCGAGTAACGTTTCGCTGTTAGTCCGCGGCAAACACTCAACAGCAACGGGTCAGTTACGCGCGTGTCGGCAAACCGAAATCCCGAGAATATACAGAATATAGTCGAGTCAAATGCAGACCGAGACACTGAGGCATCGTGTGTATGTGAATTTCAAATTGAATTTAAATTTATTTCATTTTCTGTGCGGTGCGTGAAACAAAAACAACAAATAAATTAAAATAAAAAAAATAAATAAATAAATTTGAAAAAAATATACAACAAAAATATTCACGAAAATAAAAATACAATAATCTTTAAATAAAAATAAAGCCCAACGACTTTATGAATAATACAATTGTTTTCGCATATTACGATCAATATCGATTGCCGTGTGCAGGTGGAAAACTTTAAGTATTTCATCAGATGGCGATTATCGTGAAAGGACTTTCAGTTTTCAAATCAATTTCGAACTGATATTTATTGACTGATAAGCCAAGCGCACAATTTGTTGAGTTACAAAAACAAAAAGAAGAGAAAATCAACTTTGCAGAAACCACAAAAACAAAAGCGGCAGAAACAACAACAGCAACAACCACAACAACTGCAATTGTCACTGGCAACATCAACTGTTCCGTCCAGCAAACAACTGACATCGTCTGTCTACATCTGATACACAAATACATATACTTATAATTCACATATATGCATATGCGTCTATATAAAAAACGATCGGGATCGATTTAGTGTGTGCGTGTGCAATATATATATTTGCTGCGACGATCCTCCTATATAATCGGCAACACACACAACATATATATGATAATATATATATAAAACATATATGTATATATATACATATATATATCTAGGCAGAGTAGAAGATATATGCGTATGAGCTGAACGCGGCGCACTCTGCTCTGCTTTTTTCTTTTATAATTACTTTTGTCTAAAATTAGAAAACGTGTGTGTTGTCTTCGTCGGGTGTGTTGTACGTGCGTGTGTGTCTGTTTGACTCTGTGTCTGTGTGTCTGCTATATCAACATCATCATCAGCAGCATCATCATCATCATCATCAGCGTCATCAGCGACAACAGAGACAGTGCAAGTGTGTGTGCGTATGTGTGTGCCAGAAAACACTCGACAGTGAATCAGGCAGCGACTACGGCAACAGCTACGGCTACGGGCTACGGCAACGGCAACGACTACGGACTACGTCTATATAGACAGATCGCGTATACGGCAAGACAAACATTAACATTATCGAAAAGAAGTGTATCTCACAGATACGCACGCTGCGAGGATTACAATTACAACAGCGGCGGCAGCAGCAGCAGCAGCAGCAGCGACAACAACAGCAACACGAACGAAGCGTCGCATTGCACGCACGAAGAGGCGAAGCTGCCAATCGGCAAAGAGCCGACGGCAGCCGAGCAGCTTGACGAGTCGCGCACGAAACGCGCGCGCGTGAAAAACGTCGTGAAAAACGCGCAAAACAACAACAAATAGCAAACCGAATCAGCGACAACAACAACAATAACAACAGCAAAATAGATCCACAGCATAAAAACTTTAAATCAAACGCCACGCGACGACCTTAAGTCTACGTCTACTCAAGAGGTAGGGGGTGGGCGTGGCCATAGCTCAGTGCGTCGACTCCAAGGCGCTCAAGTGAAACGCGAACGCGAACGCGAACGAATAAAATAAAATCAAATAAAATTCTAAACAAAATAAATGCAACAACAGCAAACGAACGAACAAGCAGACCAGCAACAACAACAGCAACCACAACAGCAGCAACAATAACAAATACAAACAGCAATTTATTTATTTAAAGATATACGTATACATTTTTTGCATTGCCAAAGCAGACGATCGGGCCAAAATGAGTCACCAGCAACAACAAGAGCAGCAACAGCACCAACAACAACAACAGCAACAGCAACAAGAACAGCAGCAGCAACAGCAACAGCCAAAAATGTTCCCAAAGTGCTCATAAATATTATGCTAGAAATTGTTAAACATTTACTGTCTCTACCCCACTCACTCAACGTGTCTCTCTTTCTTTTCGTCTCTCTCGTGTCGCGTCTCTCTGTTGCTGTCCCTCAAAATGCTACGAAATTATCGAAAGTATTTGCAGGATAAACGAAAATACGATAAGGCACAGCGACGACGCAGCGACGGCAACATTTGCCAGCAATAGACAGTGAAAAGCAGAGACAGCAGCAACAGACCGCCAAGCAGCAGCAACTAGCAGCAGCAGCAGCAACAGCTACGATAAGCGATAGACAGCCATCGATAGTTGATTTGTAAATAAAGCTAGGGCAACAGCAACAACAACTTTGGAGGACGCCATGTATGCGCAACATGTGCGCAAATGGAGTCTAAAAACGCAACCGCAACTAATGCCATTGATATCGCTAGCAATCTACGTCAGCTACATGTTGCTATTGATCACATGTGTGCCGACGACAACAGCAGCTGCAGCGGCAGCAGCCACAGCAACAGCAATCGCAAGCCAACACCAGCAGCAACAGCAAAGATCATGGGAATCAGAAGAAAGCAGCTACTACATTGCGCTGCCACAGCAGCAGCAGCAGCAGCAGCAGCAACAGCAGCGACAAGAGCTGCAACAGCTGGCGGACAATGGCAGCGGGAGCAGTGAAAGCGTCGGCAGCAACATCGACAACAACAACAATATCTTAAGTAGGCTGCTCAGCCGGCCCAGCAATAGTCTTAGTAGCACTAGCAACATTAAGTTAAGGCCAGCAACAGTATTCGACGCAGGCAGCGTTAGCAATGCGGCTGTACAGCAACAACGGCAGCAACATATTGCTGCGGTGACAACGCAGCAGCAGCAGTCACATCAACAAGTTCCAAATACGCTAATAAATAGTCAAAAATATAAATTATTAAACAATGGCATCTCGTCGAGTAGTAAAACGCGACGACATGCACTCCAGCAGCAACAGCAGCAGCAGTTGCAACAGCAGCAGCAACAGTTACAGCAACAGCAGCAGCTGCAGCAACATCAGCAGTTGCAGCCTAACAGCCATGCGCGGCAACTGCAGCTGCAACAGCAAAATGTTGCCGCCTTTAACTTTAGCAGCAGAGTAACAGCAGCAGCGCAAATGTATTTTATTGAGTCCTATGAAGTGCCAGCGAGCAGCCAGGAGCAGGCGGCGCGCAGTCGTCGCGACTTTGGCAATGGCCAGCGGAAATATCACGGCCATCGGCAGCAGCAGCAGGAGGCAAAGCGCGAGTATCGCCGCCAACGGCAGCAGCAGCGTCAACAGCAGCAGCGGCGTCAACAGCAACAACAGCAGCGACAGCAGCAGCAATACCAGCAGCAACATCAACACCAGCAGCGACGAAAACATCCGCGAAAGCATCGGAATAAGCTGCGAACGGGTCGCTATTGTTCCGCTCAGGATCCCGCTCAGCTGGCGTTTGCGGCGCCCACAGTGATCATGGGCGTGTTCATCTCGAGGACGGCCAATCGGCCGGCCAACTTCTCGGCCACAATGAAGGTGCTGCAGGTGTTCAAGCAGCAGCGGGACTTGCAGCTGCCGCAGCTCGTTCGGTTTCAGTTCGCGCAGCGCAACGGAAGCGGCGAGTGCGACATCTACAGCGAGCGGCTGCAGGTGCGCGGCCTGATCCACTTCAACCTGGAGCAATCCTCCGACATACGCTACATCATGTTTGTCCAGCAAACGAATCCCGGCAACTTCTCCATACTGGGTCAGCCCATCCGAGCGACGGCGCCAGTGCTCAAGTCAGTCCAAGCAGCTGTGAGCGAAAATTATGGTGAGTACCCAAAGAGATTCTATACTATATGTACATATATATATGTATATGTACAATTCCGATCAAAGATCCCTTTGAATATATACTTGAGAGACTGAGTCATGTTAGAGTTGAACTTTGTTAGACACTTATCAATGCTTTCTATCTCGCTTTATTTTCCTTTTTTCTTCATTTTTTATTTATTGTTTTTTTTTTTCTGTTGCTGTTTAATGAAAATTTACCTTTTTTTATGCTGAATTTCTTATTTGCCAACTTCACGCTCTGCTAATATCCACCAGACCGAAATAAATTTATGCAACACACTCACACACACACACACACACACTTAGTTGGAGTCGTCGCACATGCGCCGACGATTGCAATTTTCCAAGTCAGCTCTGCATCCAGGCAACAGTTGCTGCTGCTGCTGCTGCTGCTGTTGCTGCTTCCTCCACAATTTGGCGGCTGGGCAGCAACAAGCAAAGCTCAGCTCTAGAATTGATTGTTGCTGCTGTTACTGCTGCTGCAGCTGTTGCTGTTGCTGTTGCTGTTGCTAGTTGCACATTTTAATTAAATTCGCATTAATTTTGTGCTGCTCCCCAAGTTGGAAAAACTTTGAAAACTCATTTCTTCTGGCCTTCGTTTCACCGGTTGGCATCTGCAGTCGACCTTTGCGGTTTGCCATACCCAGCCCTAAGTTCTTATTGTTGTTGTTGTTGTTGTTGTTGTTGTTGTTGTTGTTGTTGTTGTAATTATTGTTGCGTTGCGGTTCATGACGTTTGCGTCTGTAACGCGACTAAGTGCGCCCAACAAGCTACGCCGACTTTCAACCATATGAGAGTAGATACATATATATATGCTGTATATCACCGCCTCCGCCCTCGCTCGTCTTTTTTATTGTCTTTTACTCGTCTTTGCTTTGTTTCAGCGCGGTCGCAATTAGATTTTTAATTCATTTTTTGCTGCTGCCTCTGCTGCCTCTTCTGCTGCTGCTGCTGCTGCTGCTGCTGCTGTTGCGTCTTCTTTGGCTTCCGTCATGCCTGTCGCACACAGCGAGGGCGCGGCTGCGGCAGTGGCAGCCCTTCTTCTCTGCTCAGCTCTTCCTCTTCGTTTTTTGTTTGAAATCAGAAATCAGCTGCAATCAGCTGTTCTTGCTGCTGCCCCTCTTAGACTCACTATCTCGCTCTCTCTCTCTCCCTCCCGCTCACTCTCTTCTTCTCTGTCTCGCTCTCTGCCTCTGACGCTTCTCCACTCTTAATTTGTGTTTATTTACTTTTAGCCGCCTCTCTCTCTCTCTCTCTCTCTCTCTCTCTCTCTTCGCACGCTCGCCTTGCCAATTGTTCCTTTCAGCTTCATCAATGAATGGGGCACTGTGTGTGTGTGTGTGTGTGCGTGTGTTTGTGTGTGAAGCGGCTGCGTGGCAGCGGCGGGGGCGCACAGGATATTTACTTTTTCGTTTGAGATTGATTTATTTTGCTTTCGGCTTCGGCTTTTGTTGGGCTCTTTGTTTGCAAACGCAGCGAAAAATTTGCATCTGCCTTCAGTTGCTTCCATTTCTCCATTCCATTATTTGTGCCTCAATTTCGCTGCCCCAACTGAGCTGATTGACGAACGATTTAAACAGCTACTTTATGCACCAAATGCATACATAATCCATCGAGCTCCTCCGCCCACGCCCTGCCAGCAGCATTCACTTGGCGCTCCTCGGCATTTGCATATCAATGGGCACCAAATCAAATGTCGGCCATAAAACCCGCAGCCCATCAATGTCAGCGACAAACGCAGATCTAGCATAATGAAGAAATTAAAAATCCCAAACTGAAAAAACACGAAAAAAAAAACCATAAACCGTTTACAAGGAGCTGCTGTGTCTTGCTGATTCCACAACGGGCAAACGCGAACCGGTTCATACGCACCGTATGCCCCATATGCCATAGCCGGAACCGAGCGCTCCGCCCTGCTCTGCTTGAAACTGATTAAAATGCAATCGAACTTGTCTGAATCGGTATTTTCATGAATCGACTGGTCCAATATTATTGTCCAATTTGCACCCACGCAACGGCTCCAAGCTGACTTTAAAAATAAAATCCCAGCACATGAAAAAATTGAAATAAAAAAAATATATATATGTATAAATGTTTTATTCTATCGCTCGCTGTTGTTGTTGTTGTTGTCGTTGTCATTGTTTTTGGCATTGGGCTATTATAGTTGAAATTTTGGTTCTTTATCTTTATTTATGTGACTACTGTAGCTGCTGCTGTTATTTGTTGTTGTTGTTGTTGTTGTTGTTGTTGTTGTTGTTGTTGCTGAGGTGTTAAGTAAATTAGCTGCTCATAAAACATCATTTGCTTTTGTGTGCTCGTCGTTACCACCACCAGCAGCAGCATCGATTGTTGTTGTCGTTATTGTTGTTGTTGTTGTAGTTGTTGTCGGTGCTTCTGGTTGTTTGTTTTGGTTAAAAGCGGAGACAAACTGGCGGAACTCGAAATGTCGCCAAGCGTAGACCAGAAGCAGCAGCAGCACCAACCACAACAACAACAGCAACAGCAGCTGTGGCGACAGCAACACCTTCAATCAGTGCAGCCCACAATGAGACCTTTCTTTATCCATTTACAATATTATATAATAGACAAATGCAGCATTGAAAATCAATTTGCGGTTTTATATTTTGTCACAGCGCCAACACCAAGCAACCATATACATTTCAATAGCTCAACTAGATATATACATACATACATATATGTATGTAAGTATGTATATATATATTGTAGCTTTTGCTCAAACCTTGACTGTGAGTTTCCATTTACAAAAGCCATGTGGAAAACTCTGATATCTACTCTGGTTGCACTTGTCGCCATAGAATGTTTAGCAAGCGATTGCACAAGCGGAAAACGATTTAACAGCAGCAGCAGCAGCAGCAGCTACAGCAGCAGCAACTATTTATTTAGGTCAACGCCTACGTTGCAGAGAGGCGAACTTACTCAACGGCACCCACAATTCATCATAGCTGGTGCGTCTGGCTACCTGGTCAGAAGAAGACTTGGTGCTGCTCATTTAGCGTCACGCCAGAGAAGATTCAACAGCAGCAGCAACAAGAGCAACAGCAACAGCAGCAACAACAACAACAACAACAACGACGACGAACGACAACTGCGACGACTCTTTGACTTTTCGTTTTTGGTAATTAAGTATGAATGCCGGCGCTAGACGCAGCTAAAGCCAAATGAACAACTAGCGAGGGCTGCTATGCGCTCTCTGTGAGATTGCTGCGGGGGTACCAGCTAAGGGGGACCCAGTGGTAGCGGTACCTAGGGGCCGTTCGCCATGCGGGAAATAGAAAATTATAACGAAATGAAATGAAATTTTCAAATGGCATCGCATGTTGCTGCTGCTGCTGCTGCTGCTGCTGCTCGCCACTCGCCACTTGCCCCACGCCAGCAACAGTCGCCAGCCGTTTATGAGTTTTACGCTATTTCTGGCCCCGCCGACAGCAGCAACAACAACAGCAACAATCGCAGCTGAAAAGCATTTCGAGTATAGGAAGATGTCGATGTCGTCGGCATCGTCATCAGCCGACGCCGCCTTGCCAAAAATATTATGCTTGTTAGACCCGAAGCACACTTCTGGCCCTTGTCCCGCCTGCCCATGCTAACCTAACGAGCGTCTGTAATGCACATTTGGAAATCAGAGATGCTGCACAGAGAGATCTCAGTGCGATGCGATGCACTGGCAGTCCGACCGAAAACACCTAAGTTCCCCTCGAGTGGCGCTAATGGAGCCGCTTTACATTGCATTGCATTGCATTGCATTGCACTTGCTGGCAACAACATCAATGGCAGCCACTGTTCTCACTCGGCTCTCAAGTGCTCGGCCCACTCGATCTTAATGGCCAGGCACTCAGCACAGTGAAGCATCCGTCTTAAGCAGGGCCAAGCGGATGTGACATAATCCCAGCCCAGACCCAGTCGCCGGTCCATCCATCCATCCATCCAGCCAGCCAGCCATGCTCTAGCCTAGCCAAGCAAACCCAAATGCATATAACGCATGCCATTCATAAGATCTAGTCAACAGATTCAGATCTATGTCGGCGATATCAAAGACCCACCAAACGCCCCACAGGTGGCGCATCCGAACTGAAATCTGAGCCAACTACGATTTCTCAATTAGAACAGCGCACTCTGAATGCCCTAATCAAGGTATGGAGGTGCTGAAACCAAAGATTATGATTAGAAGTCTAGTCTATAACTAGTTGAGTAAAGATTAATATGTGGGTTCAAAAATATGAAATAAATTATTATTTTGGTTTTTCTTGTTTACCTAAAATTTCCCATACCCCGTATATCTATAATATCTATAAAGCTATTGTGAATGGCTTTGTGTGAATTTGTTAGACTATGTATGGACCTTCATTTATTCATATAAATTCTCTTCAATTTATTTCCTTCCCCTAGAGTCGAGATATAAAAAGGCTTCTGCCTAGACATTAGGCCAGTAAATTGTTTTAGAAATGATATTTTCCTTAAATTTAAAACCCCCCTTTTTTGATTGTGTCACAAAGCTTTTGAAATATGCAGCATGCCCGTGAGCTCCAGTTTGGCTTAAATGCTTAGTTTATGGCCAAAAGCCGCGCTCAATTAGCCAGTCAAAATTTTTGCGTTAATTTTCGCGGCACTTGCGGCACATTCCAAATAAATAGCCAGCGCAGCTAAGATAAATGATAAGGTGCGTATTGCTGTTGTTGTTGTAGTTGCTGTTGCTGTTGTTGTTGTTGCCACTAATTGTTTTGCCTTGCTGTTAATTTGTGCCCGCATAAACGCATTGCCCTGGGCCAACTTCTGCTCCACTAAATCAGCCCCCGCCTGCCCACCTCTCTCTCTTCCTCTCGCGCTCTCTCACTCTCTCAGTCTCTCTATTATTGTATCTCTGTCGGCTGCCCATTAGGAATGGAAAAACGCTTCAACAGTTGCGCACGCGGCCAAGATTAATGAATCGCGCTCAACTTGGACAAAATTGATCGATATTTGAGCTGAGATCTCTTAGCAGAGATAGAGAAAGACAGAGAGAGAGGGAGATTCATTATTAGTTTCCCATGATAGTTGCCGCATTAATGATTCCATTTGGTTTTCGTTTTTTGGCCAAGACTGCAATTTGCGTTGGCGGCATTTGATATTTGGCTTTTGAACTATTTTTGTTTTGGCGGAAATGGAAGTGTAACTGACTCACTGACTCAGTGTGGCAGATGCAGCCAGTCGCAGCTCGCAGCTCGCAAATCGCAAATCACAATTTGCAGATTGCAAGTTGTTGGCCATCTTAATTACGCATTAATTACATCAAACATTAATAATGCGACATGACCGTAGTCAGAGCCAGAGCCAAAGCGAGAGCCAGAGCCAAAGCGAGAGCCAGAGCCAAGGCTGAGGCCGGCTGCTGCTGGCTCATCTATCTACTTCAGTGGCAGCAACACCTTCTTGGCTATCGCTTGGTCTGCTGCAAATGCAACAACAACTGCAACCTGCAACCTGCAACCTGCTATTGGCACTGCCTCTGCCACTGGCACAGCTTCAACAATGTCGACAACGTCTGCGCTTGAAAAATTTGCCTTTGATATTGCCAGATTCAAGTTCTGCATTCCACTTTTGCTCTCCCCTGCTGCATGCCACATGTGCTGCTGCTACTGCTCCTCCTCCTGCTGCTGCTGCTGCTACTTGTGGCAGGCAATATTTTCTTTTTAGCTGACGACTTAGCCGATTTCACGATCATAATCGCATTGCCGCTGATGATGTTGTTGCCACTTAAATCGCTTAATCGGCGCGATTCAATTGAGTTCTTAACTTGTTAATGGAATTGATAGAAGCTCAGCTCAGCCTCTGCTCTTGGCCGTTTCGCCAGTCAAGGGCGCCGCCTCACGCTACCTGCGTGGGAAAATATCTTGAGAGCGAGAGACAGAGAGACAGACGGAGACGGTGAGAGGGAGATACTAAGCTGCTGGGTGGGCACAACAGGTAAAAGGCAAGTGGCAATCGAGTGCGTTGCACACAAATGCATACAGCATGCCACATGTTTGTGCGCCGGAAATTCCCCGTCCGCCCTGCCAAGCCCCTGCTCCTACCCTGGCCTCTGCTCTGTCAGCCTTTTATGTTGAATTTCTGCTGTCACTTGGCGTGAGCACGGCGGGTTTTTCCGGCCACTGGCGGAAATTCCACTGGCCAATCGCCACAGGCAACTCAAGCAGCAGCAACACCAACAGCAACAGTCGCCGAGTGCAGCCAAATCGCTTATGGAAATTATATAAAATGTATATTATTAAATTGACCAAATTGCATCCAATCATCTGCCGGCCGGCGAGCTGACCGTGTGCCCAAATAAAAAGCTGTTCAAATTTGCCCCGAGGCCCACATTGTCCACTTTGCCACTGGGGCAAGTCGAGCGCGTGTTTGTCTTTTCGGTTCCCAGGCTTTGTTAATACACCAACACACACACACACACAACTTGAAGTTGCATTCTTAGCAGCATTTTTGTGCGGCAGAAAATTTGCTTGCAGCTTCACCTTGTGCACAAAAAGCTATTTAAATGGTATTTAAATGTGTCTTAATGTAATTTTTGTGCTTTTAATTCGCATTTTTGCTGCACTTAATAACATTTGTAAATGCACAAAAAAAAAAAAATAACAAAAAAAAGGAAAGAGGAACACAAAACAAAACGGCGAAAAAATGCTAGATTCAAGGACACAGCAACATGTTGCTGGTTGCTTGTTATGTTTTATTGTTATTGTTGTTTTGGCAACATGTTGCTGGCGAACTTGCCTCGCGCCCATTTCAAAATATTTTCACACACACAATTATTTCAACTTGCCACCAGCAGCAACTTGTTATTGCTGCATGCCACACACAGCAGCAGCAACAGCAGCAGCAACAACAGCAATTGCAAACAACAAACGGCAACTGTTTTTGCTGCTGCTGCTACTGCTGCTGCTGCCTCCTGCAACACAGATGAGGCACGCTAGCAAATAGCAATGCAGCCAGTGTCCACATGCTTGACCAGCCAGCCCGGGCGAGCGCATAAAGCATAAGCATAAAAAGCGCAAGCCAACACAGTCCGAGTCGAAAAAGTCATTATATGCGACGTCGGCGTCGGCGTCGGCGTCGACGTCGTCTTTGGCTTTGGCTGCGACACATTTGCTTAAATAACAACAACAACAGCAGCAGCAACAGCAGCAGCAGCAACTGCAACAGTTGCTGTTGTTGTCGTTTGTTGCTCGTTTGGCTGCCGCCGCCGCCGCCGCAACAGTTTTTTTTTTATTGCCGCAGTTGGAAAATGCAAGCAGTCAGGCCAGAGCAGGTACATACACAGGGGGCGCAGGAGCAGGGGGCTGTCCAAGAGCCGGCTGCTGCTGCTGCTACGGCTGCTGCAGTAAGAGCGAGGAGAAAAAAAAATAAAGTCGCTGTGCGGTGTCTTGGGTGTCTTGGATTTCCAGTTTTCGGTTCCCACAATGCAAAATTAGGTACGAAGCGTCGTCCCCATGACGTAATTAGCATAGAGCAGTTCGCAGTCGTCGTTGTCGGGAGCCCATAAAGCGAATTTACCGCACAGCGCGCCAGACGCACCACAGCCGCAAAGAGAGAGAAAGAGAGAGAGAGAGGGGGAGGGGTGCAGTCAGATGAGCCATTGCCATTGCGCATGTGTGGCGTGCGAACGCGCAGCTGGACGAGGACGTCGTCATAACTCATGCGCCGCCCGTTGCAATTGTCCAAGTAGTCGCCAGCGTCGACAGAGCAATGTTGCTGCTGCTGTTGCTGCTGTTGCTGTTGCTGCTGTTGCTGCTATTGCTGCTGCAGCTGGCTGCAAAACATGCGTCGTCGTCGTCATCGTCATCGGTCTAAAATAACGATCTTTATCGTTGCGATTATTGATTGTGTGCTGCGTTGTTGCTGGAACGCAGCAATGACAACGGCAACATGAGCTGCAGCAGCAACATGCGCTAGCAACATGTTGCCTAGGCATGAAATGCGGCAATGCGGCGCTGCTTAATGCAACTGGAACTAGTTCCAAATATTAAGCTACACAAGGGAGAGCGAGAGAGAGAGAGAGAGAGAGAGAGCGAGCGAGAGAGTTGGAAATAATAGAATAATAGCTTCAGTTTCGCTTTCTGAAATGCAATTAAAACCAACTGAATCTTTTTGGCATTAATAAAGAGAAATCCCTTGTGATTTAATAAGCTCTAGGGCTGACTACTCGCTAAAGGAACTAGCTAGCTAAACTGCAACTAAAACTGGAGCTGTTTGTTAGTCACACGTGTCACAGCTGAATGCGAAGCGTGCAACAAGTTTGCGTTTCTATATATTTTGCCACAATGTTGCCCGCTGCTTGACTGACGACTGCTTGGGCCAGCCCGTCTGGTCGTCTCGCTGTCTGGTTGACTAACAGACTTTTCACTTCTTCTTCTTTGGCCGCGCTTTCATATGAAATTCTTGGCATAGTTTGCCTGACAGGCGAAGCTGCTGCTGCCGTTGCTGCTGCCGTTGCTGCTGCCGCTGCTGACTGCCTGCCTGGCAGCCTGTTGGCTGTTGGCTCTTGCCTGGGCTCCTTGCTGACTGCCTGGCTGCCAACCACTTATTACGTAATTATTTAGCCACGGCAGCATCGCCCTGGGCACGTGTTGCCAACTGACTGGCAACTGGCAACTCTTAACTACCAACTGGCACTTGGGCACCTGTTGGTCTTCGGCTTTAGCTATTTATGCTATAATTTCAGGCATGCAGCTCAGCTACAAGGCAAGGGCAACAACAGCAGCAACAACCGCAACATCAATTCAATTTGCATTGCATTGCCCTGCAGCTCAAGTTGTTGTTGTCATTAAATTGCAACTTGTTGCTGTTGCTGTTGCTTTTACTGCTGTTGATAAAATTTCTGATAATGGATCATAGTCGGTTCGGTTCTGTATTCTTTTGCTTTAGTTTTGGGGTCTTTATGAGCAGTCTAAGCACATGGTTGCACTTCAGCGCCTGCACGTGCTGGCAGCATGAAACTAATAATAAGAGATAGTAAAAAGCAGAAGCAGTGGAAGAAGAAGAAATGGAAAATGTGTCTGGCAGTTGAGTTAACGGCGTTTTGGCAACTGTTTTACGGTTTCTGCCGCTTGCAATTAAGCCCAAAGCGTAGAAATTTGGTTCGTTTCATAGACCATAAAGCGCTCGCCACGCTCTCACTAGCCCACAAATGACGAGACAGCCAAAAAGCAAACGGTGCGTATGAGCAATGTCTTTTAATATGCATTTAGATAGATAGAAGGCAGCCAGCGCAATTGGCTAAGAACATTGGATGGCGGAGTGAGCGGGCAGACGTGAGAGTGGATGAGATAGAGGAATGAGAGAGAGAGAGCATATGATAGATGCTCTCTCTCTATTACTATCTCTCCTTGATGATAGTCACAGAGAGGGAGAAAGGGATAGAAATGAAAACAGTAACTATGAGAGAGAAATAAGGAAACAGAAGGACAGAGAAAGGAAGAGTTTGTATAACACAGATTGAAAACTGGGAGTACAATCTATATAAATAGCCATACCCAGTACTGATACACTTGGGGAAGGCATTACGCATTGGTCAAGCAGTGCGTGAATCATCATTTATAAAAACAGAAAGTACATTTAGTATCGACAGCTTCCTTGATTGTAGGCCATAAATTCATACGTCATAATCATAGTGCAATATAATCATAAATATCCCAGATACAATCAATTATCTTTATAATCAATTGAAATCGAGTGCTCCCCGAAATTGTGTAGGCTTTCCCGGAATACGTTATTACCCCTATTTTAAGTACAGCTGAACCCTGTGCGTATAAATTTTCTATCGTACAAATGAATGAACGAGTAACGAGTCGATAATTTTACGACACTAATCTTATCTATAGTCCATTGCTATATCTATATATAGCGGTTAGAAACAAACAAAGCGATATTGTTTTTTTTATTTTTCCGTCTTCTTCCAATATTTCTGTTGAAAAATTATGAGTAGTGCTCTCTAGATCTTAGCCGTTTCGCTTAGTTTGTTTGCCAAAATGGCAGCTAGAGTCTAGAGTCCATATATAAAATAGATTTTCGCTTGGCATTTTGTCAACTGTCAGTGGCCCCAAATTGAAACTCATGGGCTCCACTTATCAATGTTTTCTATCTTATGTCTTGCTGCTGCTTCTACGACATTTATCGGCATTTTTTTCCCCTTCTTCTTTCCATTTTCTTGGCCGTTCGTCTTAGCAGTTTTTAATTGTTTATTTATGCGGCGCGGCATCTTATAATTCCAACATTAGTTAATGCGTTTATAATGCGAAAAGTAGCAACAACAACAATAACAACAATAGCAATGAACTGAACTGGGTTGAAGTCAAATATTTTGTGACTGTTGGCGCCTTTTAAACAATTGACGGCGCGATTCCCACGCTGCGTATGAAATAAATTTCAAAAAAAAAAAAATTTGTGCGCTCCTCTGTACATTTTAATGATGCCACCAAAAGCACAAAACGAAAAACGAAAAAGACCAAAAGAAAGAAGAGGAAGAAAACCAAAACCTAAAGAAAAAGAAAAAAAAAATACCAAAAAAGAAACAACTTTGAAGCCGCCGCACGGTCGCACAGCCGCACAATTTTCTCGCTTGTCGCCGCAGTAGTTGCTGTAGCTGCTGCTACTTTTGGTTGGATAGGCGCCCCATTATAAATCTGCGCCAGTCTATGACAGTTTGTGGCCCAAAATGTGACGCCAAAGCTTGCGTTTGCGTTTGCGTTAGCGTTTCTTGGGGGCCATTGCTCGGCGTCTGACGCCTGTCGCCTCTGACGTGACTGCAAATGAGCTGCTAAGAAAGCAAGAGCTGGCGCCTCTGTAGGGAGGGAGAGCCCAATGCGAAAGCCGTTCAATCTGGGTGCCCCAAAATGATCGCGATTGTCTGTATGTGTGTGTGTGTGTCAGTGTGAACTTATCTATCGGCTTGCGCGGCTCAGATAAGCAGAGTTATCCAGAATCTCAGTGGCCAATGACGTATGTACCATGTGGCGTATGCGTAACGTGCTGCCAGAGCCAAGCATTAGAGCGTCACGTAGCCAGCAACACAATATTTATTGTGCTGTAATTATAATAGGGTACGAAACACTTGTCGCATCTATCGATTACTCACTCACACTGATAACGATGCTTAACCTAACTCAATGAATCAATAACTTTTCAAATAATGAATGTTTTTATTTATTTATAAGTCGATTGATATAACTATCGACAAGAATCGACGTCAGAGTTAATGAGTTTATTGCAGTTAATACTAAATTGGCAGCATATTAAGAATTCCAATCAAAAATGGGTTGATAATAGAAAGAAGTACTTTGATTCTTAATCTGGCCCAACAGCTATTGATAAGTTATATATAACGATTACGAACGATAGGGAAAGGCATCTCTTTAGTTTTCGATTACTAATTTGTAAGAGTAAAAGTTCAATCAATTGATAATTCGATAATTATCGGAACGATTACAAGCAATAAGGAAAGTCATCTCTTTAGTTTTCTATTATTAATTACTAAGAGTGCAAATGAAATCGAATAATATTTCGATAATTATCGGAACGATTACAAACAATAAGGAAAGTCATCTCTTTAGTTTTCTATTATTAATTACTAAGAGTGCAAATGCAATCGAATAATATTTCGATAATTATCGAAGCGATTACAAACAATAAGGAAAGTCATCTCTTTAGTTTTCGATTATTAATTACTAAGAGTGCAAATGAAATCGAATGATGTTTCGATAATTATCGATACAGTCAAAACAATTCTGAGGCTAACTCAATAGTAACTCTAGTAAACCACTAACCACTGTAGTGAGTAAATCCTATATAAGCAATTTCATATTGACATCGATTGGTCATTTTATCGATATCGATATATGCCGTTGTCTGATAAACAGGTATCGCAGTCGCTCTGGCAAGCACCAAGTACTCACTACCGGGTTGCCAGCCAAACAGGCTGCAACTGCAACAGCCAAAAGTTGTTATTGTTATTGTTGCTGCTGCTGTTGCCGCTGATGTTACTGTTGCTGTTGCTGTTGTCGGACTGCATCGCATCTTTATTTAGACACAAAAATGTTGCATGTTGCGCGCTTTTCACCAAATGCGCACCTTGTCCACATTATTATGCAAAGAGGGTTGCACTATTTACCCAAAAATGGCCGTGGCTAATGATGATGATTGCCAGCCAGCCAGTGCCACATACTGCTGCCTGAGTGGCAGACATTCGAGCCAACTTTGTTGCTGCACTTGGCCAAAACGGCAGCAACTTGTTGCCAGCGATTGTTTATATGTCATTGGCAATTTGTTGTTGTTGTTGCTACTGCTGTTATAACTGCAAGTAGTTGACTCTGCTCAAGTCCGAGTGCGTGTGTGTGTGTGCGTGTGTGTGGGTGTGATATTGTTTATGGTAATAGGAAAACAATTGCACGTCTAACTAAATATTTTTCTGCGAAATAGTTGCCGCCCACTCTCTTACTGAGAAACTACATGCAACGAGCTTTATGGCTTCTGGCTGGCGTATTTATATAGCACGCGCCAATCGGATGATGCTGCGCCATGACACGTCAGCAGAGGGCACTGATTCAACTCCGAAACTAATTAAATTCTTTATTTGACTTGTGGGGCGTCCCTTTTTGACAAAATGACGAAATATTTATTTGAAATCTTTCATGTTTCATAAAATGATGTGCAATTTATTTTTAAAACAACAACGTCGCGACGACAACGCTGACAACGCTGACAGACGCGCAGACGCCGAAGGGGCCACAGGGGTGGCAGGGGCGGCTGGGGCAGCACCCTATCGGCTGGCGCTGCCCCCTGCATGAAGTATGCCTAATTAGAGCTGCAACAACAACAGATGGCGCCACGTTTGTTGGCCAAAAAAGAGATCAAAGGGCCTGCAGCGCGACGGCGCCGTAGTCGATTGCGCAAAAAGCGAACGCTAGAGGCCGCCACCTACAGCAGCAGCAACAACAGCTAAATTCACATACGTATGCAAACATGTTTGTGTGTTGGTAATAACGAAAAGTTCTTTCCATTTATTTGGCAAACGCAGCCGCAGGGGGGCGCTGCTGGCATTTGCGTTTTGCATATCAATCAGTGGGGCAGTAGCTGCAACAGTTGCCGGCCACAGTTGCTGCCGCTGCTTCTGTTGATAATTATCAGTCGGAGATTGTGCGAAAGATGCCCCCGGGCCATTATAGGTGTCGACAACAACAAATTGTAAGCTGTTATCAGGAACGTCAATTGATATTGATATGAAAGCAATTAGCAGCCAGAGCGACCCAGAGCTAGCTAACCAGCCAGCTGCCAGCTGGGCCGCCAGCCAGCCCCTTTCCATAGAATTTTGTCAAGCTGTGACTTTGATCTGCGGAAATGTTCGGCAGCAACAACTTTGAATTTGATTTGAAAACACAGGCAGCCCAGCCCGTCTACCTAGCTAGCGAGCTGCCTACCCTGCAAACCAGCAAACCAGCAGAGCGACAGAGCAGCGGAGCAGACACACGCACAACAAGCGCAACGAAAACAGTTCCTACAGGGTCTTATTTATAGCCATAGTTTTTATGCTCCATTTCGATGGGCCGACGCAGACGGCGCGCGCGTTCGCCCCTTTGAAGATTTCCCCCTAGGCCAGCCCCCTTTGGCGCTGCTGCGCGGCTAACCACTTGATTGCACTTTTCGCAGCATAAAATATAGATTTATGTCTGTGGCTAGCCCAAACGAAAAACTCTACAAAAGTAGCCGAAAAACAAACAACAACAAACTATATATGTACATATATGTATATATACACGTATAATAGAAGAAGAAAAAGCGATATAAAATTGATTTCCCCAACCGCGCAATGGCCGACAATGAAGCGCCATTGAAGCGCAACCAAATTAATCTTTCAACGACAATTACAATTAATTATAAACGCCCCCGCCGGATCGGCCGCAATGAAACTCAGCAAACTGAAACTCAAATAGCCAAAGCGCAAGTTGTATGTATGCGTGTGTATGTGTGTGTGTGTGTGCGTGTGTGTATCGACAGCTGTTGAACGCCGTCTGCGTGTGGCGTTTCAAAACTCGATCCAATAAAAGTCGCCAACAAATCAAAGTAACATTTCAATGCTCTATCAAAGTTTATTTTTTATATTTCATATGGAAAACCAAGTATATATATCTCATTTTATTTAAACATATATTCAACAATCCACAATTTGTCTTTCATTCAACAAAAATGCATTACCTTAGACTCTATAAATTATTAAATAAATTTAATTCTTATCTAATCTCATATAGACGGCTATAAACTTGAATTTAAGCGATAGCAACAATAAGATAGATACTTTTGCACCAGTTTCCTGTCTGAAATCGGCTAAGACATTGATTAGTAATTACTATTATAGGTCTTATCTAATCTCACATGAGTGCTTAACTACCTATTAATACCTTTCCACTTTATCGATAACTTTTAATTGAATCACTGTTTTGTTGGCTAATTGCCTATGTAAACATGATATTCCATCAACTTTCAATCAATTCACGGATATTTAGTTTAAGTAATGAAACTGAGCCTGTGCTGTCCTTAGCAGCTCGATATTTATCGATGACTGTTACGTTGCGAATGGCTTTATCGAACTGTAATGCCCAAGCACATTCGCTGTCTGCTCGCTTGCTGCACGCATTACAATATGTAAACATATCGTGGGGCTGCTGTTTTAATTTTCATCTTTCTTACACTTTGGCCCATATACGAGAGTGTGCCTATGCTAAACAAGTGTGTGTGCGTGTGTGCCTGTGTGCGTGTATTGTGCATATTCAAAGTCCAATCTGTATATATCTATCGCGCTATCTATCAGTCTCTGCGCACACCTAATTACAAAAAGATGAAAGCGCTACTTGGGCACCCGGTGCGCCCGCCCCGCACCGTCTGCGCTCTGGTCGGTAGAGCCGCCGGCCCACCCAAACCAAAAACACCTTGGTGGCTTCTTTTGTTGTTGTTGTTGTAGTGTTTGTTCTTGTTGTTATTGTTGTTAACGGTGGCTACTTAAATTCGTATTAATAAACATCACAAATGTTGTAATCTTTGTAGTTTGGCAGCTTATTTATTTATTTAGCTTATGCTCACGGTCTCTCTCTCTCTCTCTCTTTCTTTCTCTCTCTATCTGTGCAGCAAACATTTTGATTTCGAATTTCGTATTTCGAAGTTGATCGTTCGAATTTCTTTATTGATGTGCAGGCGATTTTTCGCAATGAGTTTTCTTTTTTTTGTGTTGTATTTTAAGGCGTCAGTTGATTGACGAACTGCTACCTACAAGTTGTCTAAACAAATGATTGTTCTTCTGCTTCTACTGCTGCTTGTTGCTATTGCCGTTGTGCAACACTGGCAACACAATTGCGTTCTAGTGGGTGTGGCAACCAGAGAGGCATGGCCAAACCTTTTGGCTGCGGCGCATCCAATTCAGATCGAATTGGGAATCAAAGTGCGTTGAGCCGTAAACGTCGCATTGCCCCACAGCACCGTCTGTACAAAACTGTAAATGTGAAACAATTTAAATTTTATTCGATTCCATTTTTTCGGGAATCACATTTTCAACACATCGTTAATTAATACAAGCACACACACACAGAGTGAAAACACAGAACATTTTTATGACAAATGGAAAAAAACTAAACAAGAAATTATAGAAATGGGAATACCCCATATGAAAACAACAAAATTACTGCTGTCTGTCCAGTTCCAAGAATTTTGACATATGTTCCAAAAGATAACAAATCGAATGTTTTTAACAATTTAGACTAACTATTCCTCGGAATAGGAAAACATTTTTGCTTTTGTTTGTTTCCTTTTTTTTTTTTTTTTTTGGCACTGCCTCCATTATGATATACGTCTCTTATCAATAATGCGAAAAGTGGCTGCAGTTTGTATATGGACATACAAATATCAAAATTAGAACTAAATTTCTATTGATTACAAAACTAAGATAAAATGGAGCTGCGAGATAATAAATAAGTCAAAAATATCATGTATATAAGCGATAAACATTTCAGCGTCCTGAAATGAACAGTAAACAGTAATGGGCATAATAAAATACAGAACAAGAAGAAGAAGAAGCAGCAGCCGCCAAAGATAAAAACGGATGCATTAAGGGAGCCAAATAAATAAGCGCAAGTGAATTAAAATGCAGAAGTCAAAATATGCCGAATATCTCTGCTGCTGCTGCTGCCTCTTCTTCTTCATCTTTTTGGCAGTGCAATATGGGAGTGTGTGTGGGTGTGTGTGTGTGAGCCAAGTGCTTGCCAGTTGCCGGCTTTTCATCTGGAATCCTCAGCAGCATTTTATGTGGCGTGTCAAAGAAATTTATTTTTGCGCACATTGCCGCAATTTCCAAGAAGTCAACGCATTCACACACACATATATATAGTGTGTGTGTGAGTGTGTGTGTGGCATGCCTAGACTCTGACAAGTCTGGCGATGAGTGCTTTTTGAATTTGTGTTGCAAAATGGGCGCTCGAATTATTGCTGCAAAAGGCCAACACTTGATTGCGTCATCCGTTTAATGGGGCGTATGATTAATTTTTGTTTCACAGCGCCTGCAAGCTGTGGCTCTATGCTGTGGCCGGAATAGTTTCCCATAACAGCAGCAGCCGCAGCAGCAGCAGAACTTGGCCAGCTGACTTTTCACTGCACATTTTCACATTTTCCAGTTGCTGCTGTTGTTGTTGTTGTTGTTGCCCACTTTGGACATTTAAGCCGCTTTTGGCATGCGTACAACTGGCGGCTTTTTCCTGCTATCCAGATACAGCTCCCCAGCTCCAGCTTCAGCTCTGTCTCTGTCTCTGTGTGCGAGTCGAGCCAGCAGCTGATTTATGCGCCTTCTTCGACATCGTCGGTGTCGCTTGTTGTTGTTGTTGTTGTTTTTGCTGCTGCTGCTGCTGCTGTTGTGTAGGCGCGTTTCATGTAATCTGGCGGGTAATTCAAGTGGCCAAGCGTGAGAATTTTACTCATTGGCTTAACTCGGCTCAGCTCGGCTCGGCTTGGTTCAGTTTAGTTTAGTTTTGTTTTTGTTGCTGTTGTTGTTTTTGTTTTTCGCGAATTGGCCCCGCTTGGCGACCGACCGACTTCCGTATCATTTGTGTTCAATCAGCGAACATGCACCAAATTTTTATTTAGTTGCCAGGTGCTGCAGCTGCAGCCGCAGCAATTGCAGCGCCACCTAGCGGTGCTTTGGCAGTGGGTGTGAACCACACCAGCTGAAGGTCACATTGTATATGTATATCGCCGCCTCGCTACCTCTCTCTCCCCCCCCCTCTCACCCCCTGTCTTTCTCTCTCTCTCTCTCTCTTTCTCTCTCTCACTCTCTCTGACTCTCGCTCATTGCAATTGATATGGAAGTCTTTGAGCTGGGCGCGTCTGCGCTGATTTTCCCACGCTGATTACGAACGAAAAGCGAGAGAGAATCATTGCTGCTGCAGCGTTTGGCCAAAAAGGATGCGCCGCTTGACAAATGTCAGTGTCAGCCCGAATCCCACAACGTGTCCAAAGATGATGCTCACCTAGAGCAGTGCCCCTGTGTGTGTGTGTGTGTGTGAAGACATTGGTAGCGACTTTTCACCAGCAGCAGCAGCAGCTCGTTTTCTTGTAATGTGCTCATTTTCCTTATGCGGCAGTTGGCCGGGAAAATTGGGTTAAGTTTGACTTTGCTTTTGGCTCTGGCTCTGGCTCTGCCTTTGTTGTTGCTGCTGCTGCTGCTGTTGTTGGCAATGGACTTGCTCTAGATTAACAATTGTTGATTATGACGAACATAATGATGTTGCTCTGAATGATGATATTCATGGGCTTCTGGCCAAGTTAACAGCCTTGCGGCTATTTTTAGAGCAGCACTAACAAAAAGGGCGCGTCCCGATCTACAAACGGGCGATAAGCCCCACAGAGCCAGACTGCAGCCTGCAGAGAGCGCTTAGTCATTCCACTTGTTGTTGGCAGCTCACCCACGTAACCCAAGACGCTGACTCAAACCGGCCAAGACGTTGCCTGCTTGTTGTCTGTGGACTGTGGACTGTGGACTGCGAACCGAACTGGGCTGGGCTGGGCATGCAAAAATAATGTCGTCAGTGGAAATTGATCGATTTAAATGGAATTAAGATCATCGACAACCGCCTCTCGCTCTCCCTCTCCCTCTTCTATCTCTCTAGCTCGCTCGCTCGCTCAGCCTGACTCACTGACTTAGTGAACGACTAAGCCACCAGCAAAGGCCACAGTCGCAGTCACAGTCACAGCCAGAAGTAGCTGCAACTCCTCAGCTTGTGCCTTTTGCCTTTTGCCTTTCGCCTCTGCTCGAGTGCAACTTAATTATGGCTTGTTTGCTTTACGGCCGTCTGGGAGGTGCGCTCTGTCATTGCCAAACAATTGCAATCGTCGTCGTCGTCGTCGTCGTCGTTGTTGTCCATGTTGCTGCTGCTCCTCCTGCCGTTGCTGCTGCTGCTGTTGATGGCTATCAGCAATCAGGCGCTTTGTGCGCCAGCCTCAACCACAACAACAACAACAACAGCAAAGCTGATGAGCAGCAGCCGCCGCAGACATTTAAATTGTGGCAAACGATTGGCATAAAACGACTTTTGCCCAGTTGCATTTCGGCATTGCCCATGCCCATGCTTAGGCCCAGTCCCAGTCCCAGGCCTAGGCCCAGGCCCATGCAATCAAAAAAAACCTCATGACAACAGCAGCGGCAACAACAATGCGAGATAAGCGCAACGCGCCTGCAGTGGGAGAGATGAAAATAATATCTGGACAGCTGCGTGGCCTTCAGCAAATCTTTTAGCCAAACAAACGAAATAAATAAATAAACACAACAAAGATGTTAAATATGACCAAAAGAATATATATATATATATATATGTATGTATGAAAAATAAAACTCTTTCAATGCATTTGTGTAGATTTTCACACGCTGTCGCCAACAAGTGCGTGATTGTGTAGCTGTCTATGTGCACGAGTGAGTGTGTGTGTACGAGTGACTGTCTGCGTGTGTGTGTGTGCGTGTGTTTGCTCATATACTCAAATGTCATATGGGTTGGTATGCTGGTGACGTAGTTAAGGCCATTATCTAACAGGGCTGCCGGAAAATAAACTAAAGGAAAATATGAATTTAGCTGATAAAAGAAAATAATAAAAATAAAACTAAAAAAATATATATATATTAAAATACGCTATAACATATTTAAAATAAGTAAAATTAAAAATTAAAAAATTAAATAATAAAAATATAACTAGAAGAAAAAATAATACAAATAAAAAGGTATAAATTGAAAATATAATTAATAAATAAATAAATTTAAAAAAAATAACAACAATACCTTTAAAATGTATTTGTCTATATTAAGAAGTCTTGGGAAATAAATAACTAACAAATGGAATTTTGTACATAAAATAATTTAATATAATTTAAATAATTTAAATTTAAAGTATTTCACACATAGAGAAATTCCCCTGAACTTTTGCTGCAGCCCTCGCTCAAATCGAACAAGCAATTATACATAATTTTTATGTGTACGGCGCTTATCAGCATTATCACTGCCGCATTGTTTTTATTCACACGCCCCCAACAGGCACACGCAAACACACACACACAAACTCACACACACTCATGCATGCAGTTACACATTAGCTAGAATATCTTCGTCAGAGATGTATGCATGAGCAGAAATATCTACAGGATTTACATAAAATACCATCAAATATTTGCATAACATTTTGACAGTTTTTGTGGAAAAACATGCCAAGAGGTGGGTACAAACAACAACAACAGCAACAACAGCAGAAAGAACAAACAGTAGCGGTAAATTCTGTTGCTACGTCATCGACTTTGGCAGTTGACAAACTTTCAAATCACGTCACGGAAAATTTGTGTCGGATATTTTCTTCGGTTTTTGAACTTTTTATCAAAACTCGTTTACAGCAAACAGCGAGAATAAATCAATTGTTGGATTTGTCACTTTGCCTGTCTGCTGCTGTGTTTGTTTGTTTGTTCGTTTGTTTGTTTGTTTGACTGTCTGTCTGATTGTTTGCCTGAGCGCCAGCGTCAGAGCCCAATTGACTTTGATAACGCTATGCAACTAATTACAAGCTAATTAAGCTGTACTCACACGTGATCAGATAAATATATATAATAGTTATATATAAAATATTTGATTATATGTTGTATATATATTTTTTAATTTTAATTATAAATTCATTCATATATTTATATCTATATAAATATTCATAAAATTAACTATATTTATTATTTAGTTTAATTTCTCATCCTCATTTCTATTCATATAAAAACTATTTGACCTAACTAAATATATATTATTTGTTTACATTATCTAAATTTAATTGATAAAATTTCTAGTCAAAAACAATCAAAATTCCACTTTAGTCTCTGACTTTCTTTAGTTGTATAACTTGATTTAAATTGAATAGAATTTGTTTGTTTGCCTTGCTCATAAATTTTACTCAAATTGTAGATATTTTGCAAATTTTGAATTCAAAGAAAAGGCTGTTTATATGTAATTTTCGCCCCTATAGAATGTGGTGAGGTGAACTGAGGTGCTTGCGGCTCTAATCTATAAACTGTTTGCCTGAGGCACTCAAAATGTTGAGCACGTGCTTCACTCATCGCAAATATTGCGCCAGGGGAATATTAAGCAATTATTATACCACTCGTAAGTGCTTCAGATACTATATGTTCAGGTTCAAGATTTGTTGGCAGCGCTTTTCCAATTTCACTTGTCATTTGTTTTTCTTTCTCTCTTCTCAAGCTGAGTGCTGTGTTTCACATGCTAAGAATTTCACGATAGATATAAGCGTATAAAGTATCACTCGAATGTATCTAGAATTTGTTTTCTCTATTTGGCGACGAGATAGCTGGGAGTAATGAATGATATTGTGAAGCATAGCTAATGATTCATTGGCAGCGACTCTTAGTATAAAGAGCAGAGCATAATTATTATTACAAGTTCTTTTTTCTTCTTCTTCTTTGCTTATCAGCGGCAGCTGCGATTTTTGATAAGCCACCTGCAGCGCTTGGCATTAGTCAGAGCAGAACGTGAGAAACTATGCGCCAAGATAACAAATGCCGCTAGAAAACTCAAGTATAGAGCGTGCTGCTTATGACGACGACGAAGGTGATGATGATGGTGATGATGATGATGCTTAGTATGGCTTGTAAATAGATAGTTAGCTGCAGCAGCTGGGAGTAAAGATTCAGCAAATTCACTGCAAAAATATAGAGCGAGAGAGTTAGAGATAGAGAGAAAGAGAAAGAGCAACAGCTGAGGGACGGAAGAAACAAACAAAGCAAAAGGCAAAGCAAATCAAATCGAATCAAATAAACAAAACAAATGCAACTGCAACTGCAATAGCTGCAAGCGGCAGAGGCAGAGGCTGAAACAGGGGCAGAGGCAGAGGCAGAGAAGGTGGCAGCTGCGCTGATTTTCTTGGCATTTAGAGGCAGCAACTGCGGCACTCACTTGACTTAATTAAACGGGGCAGCCAGTGTTATAAAAATATATACATACATATACATACATATATAGTATATATATAAAAGTAAATATGGGGCCGTCTATAGAAGAAGACGAGGCGTAAAAAACGAGACGAAGTTCAAAGCAAAGTGCCAGCGCAGACAGAAACAGAGACAGATATAAATATAAAGAGAGAGAGGGAGAGGGTGGCCCAGCGAAAAAGAGAATAGGAATAACAGTAGTATTTGCCTTTGCTGCGACTTATCGCTTATCTACACTGATTAAATGGTCTAACTGGGTAAATGCCAGCCTTGATGCCAATGGGGCTTACCAATTTTTGCATATGCCAGCACTTGCCGTAGTTAGTTGTCTCTATGGCTGTCTATTTGCTTGAGTTGTCAGCAGCAATCAGACGTTGACAGCGCGCAGCCTCGACGTGAAAGTCGCGGTCGTTGCTTCAAAGGAAATCACATTGCGTATACGCAACGTGCAAATAAACAAGCAAATGCGCCAAACAAACATGGAAAAATCGACAGATCTCAACGGGCGACAATCATCGTGCATACATTAAGTTCTCGTTGTTGTTGTTGTGGTTGTTGTTGTTGCTGCTGCTTTTGCTGGTGCTGTTTGCTATTTCCCTTCAGTTGCTATTTTTCTTTCATTCTTTTTATTAGTTTTGCCCGCTGCGAACATTTGGCCACACGTGCCGGCCATTCATTTGCCAGGCCATCCGCGAGAACTTGTTCACTTTTTTCTTTTCTCTGGCCTGAATTTCGCATTGGCTACAACATAATTTGCTTGCTGCTGCTGTTGTTATTGCTTTATTATGTCAAAATGACAAGTCATAGAAATCAAAGTCGAGCTGCGATACCTATGCTGCTGCTACCTATAGTAGCAATAGCTATCTAATCTAACTGTTGTATTTGCTTTTGGTTTTATTTTTTGATACCCCAATACACTAATTGTATTAAATAATCGATGTTTACCCAAACCTGATTACGGTAACAACAACAACAACAAATGAAATAATTAGTTTACTCACTCAAGTCCCCGACCCACTGGGCGTATACATAATGTTTAATGCTCGCAGCTCAAGTGGATCTTATCAGAGCAATTGCACACTCATATGCAAATATCATAATATTTTATGGACAACCTGGGAAAGCTAGAAAGAGAGAGAGAGAGAGAGGGGGAGATAGGGATTCAGTCCCCCATAAAGTCTCAGTTAGCTGAACCAAAAGTTCCCCCGAAATTCCAGCGCCTATTTAAGGCGCGTGCTAGACCCGCTGCCAGCAATTGTAAAAGATATCCGATTCAAATAAGATAATGTGCGCATACAAACGCCGCTTTATGACCAATGCAATAAATCACTTGACTTGTATTCTATTTATTTAGTCGAGGCATCGAGGAATGACACAATGTCGCCCGAACGCCAATAAAAATGAATCAAAAATTATCAAATAAATAACGAGCGCTCGCACACAAAAGCATAAATAACCAAAAGTTGACAAAAATATAAATATAAATATATATATAAATATGTAGATATACATTAAGAAAATGCAGAAGAACGGGCAAAGTTTTCGTTTTTCATCTACTTTTTGGAAAAACAACGTAAAATGTTGGAGAACAACAAGAAAAACTTCCGTTTGCTGTTGCCAACGAATGTGGGTCAAACATAAAGAAAGAGAGAGACAGACAGAAAGAGAGAGTGCGAGTAGGAGAGGGGCTGCCAAAATAAAATGTCTTTCAGCGCACGACAACGAAATTCGAAATTCATATTTTTAAGAGCTAAAAAAATAAAATAAAAATAAGTAACATTTCACATTGCACATTTCATTAATTTGGCTTAAGTGAAATCTTTGGGAATTTAAGCTCACTGAGAACAATGATATAGTAGTATACAAACATATACATACATACATACATAGTAAGTACATTCGTGTATGCAAATTGAATGCAATTTGGACGACAGATGGCGCCACTCAGCGTGTCGCATGCAATTTGCTTATTAATTCAATAAAATCTTAATAAACGTAACGATTCGCAGTCACCCTACCTCTCTGCTGGCACCGGTCCATTGCTAAAACCACATGTTGTCGCCATTGTCTATCTCCCTCAGTCGCCCACAGTCTCTCTCTCTCTTTGTCTCTCTGTCTCTCTCTCGCTCTCTCGGTCTGTTCCTTTTTGATGGATTTGCATGAATCATTGAGGCGTCACGCTTGAAGGAAAAGCGCACAAAAACTTGAGTTGAGCAAAAACAAACAAACGTGAAAAATTATTATGTTTCATATGCACACTTACATATATACATATATATATATGTATGAGCATATACATATATACATATTTGTGAAAAGTTATTTTAATGCGAGTACGTCGCCGCCATCTCCTGTGTGCTAAAATCGTCGACAGGCAGCAGCCAAAACGACGACAGTTTTCCTGCGTCTGCTTTGGCAGCGTTTCCTCTCCGTTTATTTTCGATTCCTAGTTGTCGCAGTTGTTATGCCAGACTTTTCCGGAAGCGCGGCGCGACAGCAGCTGCGGCTTTGACGTAGTGTTGACGCACAGACAGCCAAAAAACAACCCAGCAGCATCTTCCTAAGAGGCCAATGAGCTCTGCCAGCAAAATAATTTAAAACAAAATAATAATAATTGCACGCATATCCAATTTCAGGGCCTCTCTTTGCAAATCTCAGGCTACAATTCACAGGCAGTTAACAGTTGTTAGCAATAGAAGCAATCGACACTTCGAAATGAACTGTTTAATATTCATATCAAGTTTCATGGCCTCTCTCTGTGGTTCTCATAGATTTGACGTGCAGTTAAAAATTATAGCAATTTGAAATACAGAACTTTGAATTTGAGTAAAACTAATTTTTAAGAGTTTACAACTAGAGAAAGGTATTAAACAGCTTTATATGTATTTTATATTCATATCAGGTTGCACGGCCTCTCTTCGAGTTGCTTGACTTTTAACTAGCTTTCTCAGTGTATTCCACAATGGATTGCCCCCATATCATGGCATACTCAACCGCCAAAGCACTTCGATAATCATCTTTTAAGCGCATAATTAAGACATAATAACAAAGAACTGAAATGATATGCCAAAATAAATACACAAAAAAAAAAAAAAAAAAAAAAAAAAAAAAAAAAAAAAAAAAAAATTATGAAGAAAAAATATTAATAAATATCAAAATATATATATGTGTGTGAATCAAAGCAAAAAAAAACTTGAAAAGGCTTCGACCGGCAACTGCGTGCCGAAGAGGGGGCAGTCGCTCCCCTCCCACTGCCCATCCCCGCTCCGCCCCCTTTTCGATGAGGCGGGGTACTTTTGGGCATGACAATTGTCAACTTGTTTGCGTGCTGCCTTCAATTCTTAATCGCCTTCTGTCCATAGCCATTTGTGAGTTGCTTTTTTCTCTGTCGAATTATTCGGCATGTAGCTCCTTCACAGCTCAGCGCGAAAGAGACAGCGTCTGCTGGAGGGAGGGAGCGCGCGAGAGGGACGGGCATAGAGACGAGTAGAGTAGAGAGCCGCCGCCAACCGATTTGGGAGCGTGAGAAAGTGACGCGCACAATTAAAATGCGGTTTTATGGGCCGTCGCATTGGCCACAACAAAAAATACGCTAAAAATTCATAAATTATAAACAATAAATTATGTTTAAATATATAACAACATTTTATAGAATTAATATTTAGCAGCATTTTCCTTTCAAGCGAGCCACGCGAGAGACGCATAAATTAACATTCGCTTAGCATTAAATCAAATCAAAATTCTCGTTGAATATATAAATAGAGCTCAGTGATTTAAGCAGATATTATATATCGTATATATAGTAGAAAGCATATATCTATATGTGTATATACGTACATATTCAGACGTCTCTCTCTCTCTCTCTCTCTCTCTCTCTCTCTTTATAATTATCATTATGATTATTCATTTAGCTGGAAAAATTCGCGTGAGTTGCATAATCATGCAAAAAATAAAATAAATAAGAAATTCTGTTCTCATGCAATGCTTAAAAAATGCATTTAAAAAAAGAATTCAGAATTGAGAATAGAAAATAGAAAATTGTTGTTAGAAAATACTTGGTAATTGACCAATTGTCTCTCTCTTTCTCTTTCTCGCTCTCACTTCAATCTGACTCCCTCCCTGTCTCTCTTTTTGGTTGTTCAAATGATTCATTCATTCACGCAATACGCAATTATCATGTGATGCACGCCCCTTCAGACACGCCCCCGCCCCCGCCCTTTCGCCCAGACACGTGAGATGCCGGCTAATTTAAGTAAAGCCAATTTGCTGTCACATTGTATTGTGGGCGTGGCAAGTGGGCCAACAGTTTCATTGCCAAATTGTCGACACTTATGACTCAGCGTCGGCAGAGTGCGAGGGAGACTTTTTGGCAATCGCTCCCCGACTGAACGATTGGCCCATCTGCAATTGGCTGATTTGTGCAACATGCGTTAATTAGGCAAAACTTAAATATAAATCGAATGCTAAAACATATACATGCATACATCAATTGTATGAGCTAACAATGCAACGAGCACGTGCAGCGAATAAATGATTCTGAAAAGAAACAATTTCAACTATATATTATATATTTCAATGAATATATATATTTATGTATATATAGTAAATCAGTTATATAATAAAATATTTACTATCATTAATCAATACAAAAGAACTCTTAAATAAATCATACAATAAGATTATTTTAATATCTTCTATTATACTTCTTATCTGCATATCCCACTCGAGCCTTGCCTATATGAAAATATTCTTTCAATATCCCTATACACACTTGTGTAGTACTACCCCATACTAAACTCAAATTATATACATCATATATTTATGTATATCTAGTGCATGTGGTAAGTCCTTGAAAATGATTTCACGTCATATTCTGATATTTACGATCGCAAAGTTCATCATAAACAACTTACGTTTAACAACAAAATGTTGAACAATTTGTGCAGACGCGACGTCCATAAAATGCAAATAAAAAGAACTTATAAAAAGCAAAGAGTGGAAAAAGAATTTCATTAATTTCTAAGACGATATGTTGTTTATGGCGGCTCGGCACAAACGATTTTCAACTTTTTTCGCATAAACAATCTCGAATTAATTAGAATTTAAGATACGTTCACTAGACATCTCTCTCTTTCTCCCTATAGCTAAATATAAACTAAATATTGGGTAAAATTCAAAGAATTATGTTTAAACTTGTTATGGGTTTTTTTGTTGTTCTTACAGCACAGAACGCATCGATCATATCGATAACAACTGAGCCAAATAATGCGACAATAGCTAACAACGCGAAGCTGCGCATCACATGCAAAGTGGAGGGCCAGCCGCCCCCGAAGGTGACCTGGTTCAAGGACGACAAGTCAATAAATGGCAAACACCAAGTTTATAAATTCAAGCATCACAAGTGAGCCACAATTCTGTCGAATGTGTGTGTGTGTGCGTGTTAAATAATTCTCTATATATGTGTCTTTCGATCTTTCGTTTGCCTTGCAGAAGACGTTCCCAGCTGATTGTGCCCCACTTTAACAGCTCCATCCATGCGGGGAAATACGAATGCCGTGCCAAGAACAAAGTTAGCAATACGATCGACAAGCGACGCATCATGATCAATGCCCATCCAGGTAAGACCTTCAACAGCCTATCACACACTCTCTCTCTCTCTCTCGCTCTCTCTTTCTGTCGATCTTTCTGGCTTTTTGATGTGCGTCTGTCATGTTTTGGCTGGCGCTCCAATTCATTTCTAATTTATGGCCACATTCGAAGGCGACAAACCATGCATGTTGTCTTGTAAAGCAACAGAGTGGATGACTCAATTCTGATTACATATCTATATCTATATCTATATATTCATATTCATATTCATATTCATATTCATATATTCTCTTATAGTTCCATTTCGATCGGATTATCACAACCAGGGAAAACCATGTGATGAGAATTATTGCTTTCATGGCGGCAGCTGCAGATTATTATTGGAAATAAATCAGTTATATTGCAAGTAAGTTGAGATTTGTAACATCGACTGACCTAAAATCTATTTTACTCCCCATACATCTGCTTTCTCCCGCACTTATCCCCTTCCTCTTTGTCTCTCTCTGTCTCTCTCTCTCTCTCTCTCTCGCTCGCTCTATATCGAGCCCAATGTCAAGTGGCTGCACTGTGATAAAACCTGTGACAGCTGATAAAGTCCGTTTAGAGATCTGCTGAGGCGCAGCACTTGAGAAACTGTTGAGTAAAACTGTTTTTTTTTTTTTTTTTTTATTTTGGCATCGCATTACACGAACGAGTGAAAATTTCTCTCAACTGTAGGATCAGAACTCCACGAACTCACACTAACACACACTCGCACACACACACACACTCTTAGCAATGTGAATAATGTCTTTCGGCGCCTCGTTTTATACATTATCCACGTTCTGCGTGTGTGTGTGTGTATGTGCCTGTGTGCGTCTCTGTATGTGTGAGTATGCAAGACGCATATATCTACTTGTATATGTAAACCAATCCAATTCCATTCACTCGCAGCCCCCAAAAAGCGCATTGTACTCGGCGCCTCTCCTTCAATTAGTGAAAAGAGTATATTGCCTTTTAAGCAATGTTTGTCTTGCTAACTGTCTGTCTGAGCGAGACGGTATTCTTATGCGATATTGTGGTCAAATCACTTTGAGTAAAGAAAACAATATCAATTACAGCTTAGAGTTAATCTTCCCAAGATAGAAAAAAAGTTAAGCTCCTTTAATAAACTCTCCTTTAGATTTAGGATCATCCTAAAACACTCTTTGAAATGAAAATATAGATTTTGAATATCCTGAACGAGTATTATGCAGTCAATTACGCCCAACTGCAACGTTCTGTCTAGTTTTTTTTTTCTGAATTTTTGTTTTTTTGTTTTTTTTTTTTTTTTTGTTCCTTCGTTTTTGGTCGGTGGAAAACCATTTTCGTTTTAAGTGCTAGACTTGCAAAAATATATTTAAAAAACATATATATATATATATATATATATAGGAGAGAGTAAAAAAAAATAAGAGTAAGAGATTGTTAATTAAATTTGCTGGCTTCGTTTTTGATGCTGTTTTTTCCCTGTTGCCTCTGTTTATACTTAAGTTATGTGAGGGAAATGCTGGAACAAGGTTCATGGCCATCTAAATGTGCTGTATACTTAATTCTGTCTTTTTTTCGCTTTCTTTTTTGGCAAAGATCTAAAGTGTTTGCATCGCATATAATATCAATAATAATACAATTCAATTTTTAACTTATGCATCTTCTTTCTCTTTCTTTTGTGTGTGTTTGAACTTTCAGTTGCGCGGATGGATACCATGGGGAGCGCTGCGAGTACGCTGATCCCGACAGTACGTACATCAATAATCCCAAATGTGGCAACGAGTATTATGGAGGGTATTACTGCTAAAATAGGCACTTCTATAGCATCGATTGTTTTAGACCGAGTTACAGATAAACCAAATCCAAAAACAAATAAAAACTAAGAAAATATTAATAAAATACAAATAAAAACAAATATTTTTCAGTTAACCAAATCTTTAAAGAGAATGATTATAGTATATCGAATAACACATACATGTATAAACCAAATATAGTTGATAACACACACACTCACACAAGCATACACACGCAAAGTACAAATACAGAGTATACCAGGAAATTCAATCAAATCCTAAGATTCAATAAAATCAAAATCTCATTACCTCCTTACGGCACTTTCATAACATTTATCCAGTACTTGAGCTCATCTTCTATTTTCTTTTTTTTTTTTTTTATTAGAAAAAACATTCCAAAAAGCAACAATGCAAAGTCTTTAATCTAACAAAAGTTTGTTCTTTTTTTAATGAAAATAATATTATATAAAAACCAAACTAAACTAAACTAAAATTGATAAAAAAATAAACAATTAATATATTATAATGCGAATAAAAACAAATGGTGCTATAGAAGGTTTATTTTAAATAGTTATTACATATAGACAAAACTATTTTTATTTAAACGAAAAAAGCTTAAACAAATATTCTCTATAAAGTAAATGTTAAAAAGAAATACAAATTTTGATTTTCCATTTACACAACAACAACAAAAAACAAAAAAACAAAACCAAACAAATCAATACAAAATTAAATTAGAATGCAACTCACTTGACTCAAAATCAGTCAACAATAATTACATAGACAACAGAATACCTACCAAATACTGAAATATACTTGTCGAATCATTCAATTGGCGCAGCCTACACTCATATGGAATACCTATATACATATAACGATAACGATAACAATATAACAGTAAACAGAGGCTCTCTTAAGTTAGTTACTCTTTGCAACATATGGCAACCCTATTCAGCCTATCAAATAGCTTTCGCCAAAGTACAGTCACCGCAATAAAAAACCGAAAAAGCACTCACCGAAATTTTTTTTGTTTTCGATAAATTAAATTTTTTTTTTTTGTAGTTTGCAACATACAAACAAAAAATTTAAATAATAAAAAATATAAAAAAAAACTCGATGCGATGTAACGACATGATACTTCATTGAATAACAATAATTATTTCTTTGCAATTAATTTAGTTCATTAGTACACGTACATAGATTTTATTTTCTTTTTTTTTTACTATGAAACAATATATTAACACTTTGGCTGTAGATTTTGACAAAACCAAAACCCCCCAAAAAAAAAAAAAAAAAAACAAAAAAACAAACAAAAAAAAAATAAAAAATAAAAAAAACATATCATACGCTCTCCTTACAATATTATTTATCTGGTGGTTGTTTATCAATAATAATTATTAACTAATCTTTTGCGCTCTTCCCCTTACCTGTTTTTTGTTTTGGTTTACCTCTGCTCCACTATTTGTATTCCTACTTTTTAATTTAATTACTTCTACATAACGCAAAAGAGAAGCTTTATTTAAAAATCATGCATGAATAAACTTGTTTGGTTCGCAACGGAATCTGTTTTGAGCGCTAGTTCATTTTAGTATTTTTGTCTATTTGTTTGGTATTAGGGCAGTTAATTATGAAAAAAACAACAACGACAATTAAGAGAAAAATGAATTAATTTTTAATTTTTATTTATGATTTAATCTCTTCACAGATAATGTGTTGCAATCTACGGCCAAAAACATACCTTAAATAATAACTATTTTAATGCATAGAATTTTTATTAAAATAAAGTAAAAAAGCAAAAACAAAAACTCCCTGCACTCCAACGCCGACAAATGTAATTTTTTTTAGTATTATGTTTAAAAAATTCTACAATTTGTTGCCACACACACACACACAAATACTCACACATATACACATAAAATTTAGAAGACTTTGAAACTTGATAAAAATTTACCAAAATTACTTGCAACTACAAAAAGAAAATTTAAATTTAATAACTTCAAAACAAATACAAATTAAACTGCTGCAGACTGAAAATTTCTTGTACTTTTTGGCGTTTGTGCACGGTGACAGAATTTTTTGTATGAAAATTGCAATCGGAATTTATTTACTTTGTATTGTGAGAACTAAAAAAAAAATTAACAAATTACATAATGAAATATAAGAAAAATAGCGATTGACCCTGACACTGAAATTGTTGCGCTTTTGTTGTTGTACCATAGACATATATGAATATATATATATATATAATATCCATATATAAATATATAAATCATATATAGCATGAACTTGTAATAAACCATGTATATACATATACATATATTTATATATCTATATATATATTTCTATATTCGTTATAATTCACAATAAGTTTCATGTACATTTCTACTAAGTTATAAAATCGTAAAAAAAAAAGAAAAGAGCTTAACCATAATTTATTTTGTATTTTATGAAATAATAATTTAAAACTTTATTATCTAAGTACTCGTACATAAATACTTAATTTTGAAACTTTCAGTTATTTCCCATTTTATAGTTTCTTTTTAATTGTAATGTAAAATGCAAGCTTAATTATTTTTTTATGTATATGTTGAGAAAAGAAATTGTAATTCTGTTGGATGAAGAGATTATTTTTAGTTAACTTAAGTGAAAATTTTTAATTTAATTATTGAAAGATTTATACCAAAAATACTATGTTAAGTTTAATTTTAATTGAAAAAAAAAAAAAAAAACGATGCGTAAGAAAAAAATGTCATTAAAAATTTGCAAACACTTCACAATTTACAAATTTATTTCTTTTATTATTATTAAATTTTTATTTATAGCTAAACAATTACAACAATTATGAAACAACAAAAACAAAAATACTATTGATTTTTATTTTTTTCGGCCTTTTGTTTCTAAAAATGGAATAAAATAAATCGCAATTAAGAATATACTTGATTTCTCGACAGGTTCGACTTACAATATGGCCTTTGGCAATAATCAAAGCAACCGCTGGATGAGAAGCAATGCGAAATAAGCTCTGTCATGCAAAAATTCATTTTTGTAGAAAACATGGATCTCATGATTAAAAATAATTTAAATATGGCTAATAAAATACATATAATTGTTGCAAGAATAACGCTGGCTATGAATTTTATTTTTGAATTATATTTGTATTGCGCCAAAAGCTTGGTATTAAATTCGATACTTTCGGTACCAGTTAAACTTATCGACTAGGTCTAATCATTCGCCTATCGTGCTTATGAACTGCTAAACTGACTGATTCATTCAAGAACGAAATTGTTGACAATATATATTTTGCGATACAATACAATAAAATCATTTGAGATCTCTTAATATAATATAGGGGCTATTAAATATTATTTTCATTCTAGTTTTATTGGCGCTAAAAATGTAGCGTTTTCAAATATCAAGTGTACTTTTGGTATTTTTTTGACAACTGTTTCATATATATCGAACTAGTGAACAAGTTAAACGTGTCGCTTCGTGACTGATTCTGTGAACCCTGCTAGTTAGTTCAAGAACGAACTGTAAAGAGATCTTCAAAAAATAGCGGCTAAAATATAAAAAGTTTGATATTGTCAATTCTAATAAAGATCGCTGGCCAATATGTCAACAACTCAAGCAACGAAGAACTGTATCACGCTCAAAGGCTCAGCCCAAATAATAGTCGAGTACTTAAGTAAGTATAGAAACACCAACAACAAGAGCAACAACGACGCTTATAAAAAAGCGCGATCTAAATGGCGTCCTGCCTTTATTTATTTGCAAAATTAGAATACGGCATCAATTCGATATTATTCCAACGTGGTATTTACCCAGCCGAGAACTTTGATAGCACGCAACAATATGGTTTGACTATACTAATGTCCAAGGATCCGAAGATCACAACATTTTTGCAGAATGTTTTGAAACAAACTGAAGGTTAGCTTAATTAAATTTTATATTTATTTATAACGACTTGAAGCAACAACTGATTATCATTAACCTGTAGAATGGCTTTCGAAGAATATGCTTAACAAAATTTCAATGGTCATTACGAATGCGCATACTAAGGAAGTTCTTGAATGTTGGGACTTTAAGATGCAAGCGGAAGTTGGAGATGGCGATAGCGATGGCAAGGATCCCAGCAAGCAGACTTCATCAAAACAGCTGAGCCGCATACAAAACGAGATTAGAGATGTGATGCGGCAGATATCAGCAACTGTTAGCTATCTACCTTTGCTTGATTGCATTTGCACCTTCGATGTGATGATCCATACCCTACAAAACACTGAGATACCTGCACAGTGGGACGAGACTGGCGCTGTATTTATACAGAACGCACAGGCGGTGCAGTTGCGTTCGTTCTCCACGGGCTTGCACAAGGTTGACACGGTGGTCAATTATAAAATGAGCTCCTAGTGATATGATAAATTTTTAATATTTATTTTGTTTCTATTTACATAAGTTAAGTCACATATTTGCGAATTATATCAAAAGCCAATTATGAAATGGGGCTAATAATTTCAATGGTAGTTGAGCTCCGCATCCTTCTCCTCCTCCGATTTAAATGACATCTAGAGCAGGAGAGAGAAGTTTTAGTAAGAAAACTAAACATATTTAACAAAATATAGGTTAGTAGGACTAAATAGGATTTGGTTGGGATGGACAAGATAACCAACTCTACCTATCCTAAGCAGAACTTAGTCGTCAATTTTTCTAGGAGCTGTCGCTGCCTCTGCTTTCTTTTTAATGTTGTGGCTACGTAGTCTAGTCAGTACCAAAGTATTTCTGGCCAAAGTGGTTGGGCGCCACCGGATGCAGCTCCGAAGTGAGAATCTTCATTTTGGGAAACGCAGTAACCACGGTACGAGCGGCAGCGGGCGTGCAGAACAGATTCGACAATATAATGCATTTCTCTGGCACGCCGTGCTCTCGCAGTACGTTTACAGCCTTCAGTACAGTATTTCCCGTGGACATGATTGGATACATGAGCAGCACCTGGCGACTGCCAATGTCATCGGGAAACCGTGCATAGACGACGCGTGCCTCATGTGTATTGGCATCCGATTCGACCAAGATCTTTCCAATTCGAATCGAGCGACAGCAGTCGCGTAATCCTTGCTCCATGGCCTCGCCGGAGCGTATGATGGACACACCACAGTTGCCGGAGCGATATTTCAGACCCTCATAGATGGCACCCGTTGGAGTTTCGACATCGCAATCCGTGTAGGGCAACTGATTGAGGGATTCCTCTATGACGAGCCGTATTAGCCGGTCTGCATAAAATTTGAAGTCGCTTCGCGTAGTATTTCTGTGTATAATGTAAATATGAATTGTTAATCGAGTTCCAATTTAGATTAACAGATACTTACTTGTCGCGTATAATAGTGAGCAGCTCGGCAACTTGGGAGTTTAATGTAAGCAGTTTTATATTTTCACCATAATCGGCGAGCACTTCTTCGGGAGTGCACGATACGATTGCAGTGCTCTGAATCTGTTCTGGCTCTTGTTCCGTAGATGATCGCTGTTCTTGTTGGTTATCATTTTCACTGCTCTCTTCAGCTTGCGAGCCATTGCTGCTGGGCGATCCGGTGCACATTACTTTTTGACTAAAAATTGCAATTGAAAACTGGAAATCAATTTGCCAGCTTTGTTTTGCTAGCGTGCCAGCATAAGTGTGTCGATGTATCGATTCATCGCAGCGATTATATTCGTATCGAAACAATTTGTTCATAGGCATCGATAACGCTGGTATGATGCTTGTCAATTATCGATAGGAGCAAATAGTGCAATCGCTGTCCCAACTTACCTCGTGTTCTGGCTGCAAACAAAGAAAAAGTGCATTTTAATTGTTATTAAATTACATTTAATTTAATTTCAACATTTCTACGTGAGCGCGCGTGTGGGCTAGCGTGGAGCAGCAACTTACGGGCGCCTCTATATGCGTCTCATGGTCGCGTAAACGTCTCTGTGTGTGCGTGTGCGTGTACGTGCGTGTGTATTGGCATTGTGTGGCTGTGGCATTGGCGCTCCGCTTCTGCTGCTGCTGTTGCTGCTGCTGCGCCTTAGTTTCCATTCATATTCTATTAACTAATAAACAAATAACCTTCGGGGCCGCATCGCATCAGTCCGAGTAAGCCAAAATTAATATCAAATCACAGCATTGACAGGAAAGTGCGTCTCGTCGTTTCCCTTACAGCCGCTGCTCTGGTCTGTTTCCGTATTGTTTGAGCAGCAGCAGAGGCAGCAACAAATTCAATTGAAAAAGTAAAATCAAAAGCAAAAAAGAAAAAAAGTAAAACCATAGTGTTTGGCTGTGTTTGCGCTTGTGTGCGTGCTTGTGTGTGTGTGTGTGCGTGTGCGTGACGACAAACACAACGACAAATGGCGGACGTAAGCGACACAAGTGAACTCTTCGATCTCGAGCTGCACGAGGATGAAAAAGCGCGAGACTCGGACGACGACAGGATCGAGCTAGATGATGTGAGTAACAGAATTAACTACGCAGCACCAGACCACCCACCCTTGTACCCTGCTGTTCTCACCCAACCCCGCTGCCTGCCCGCCCATACAAGTGCTGCACGCACGATTTCTCTCTTTGTTTACCTTCTTCGCTTTGTCTGGGTCCCCTTCCCCCCGCACAAAGAGAAAAACAGAAGGAAATATTTCCTCTGTTTTGGGCACTGAACTCTGCGTCTTATCTGCTGCGCAAAAGTCCACCTCAGATGCCAAGCGCGGCGTCAGCAAAGTTTTCCATATATTCTTTGTGAAATATATTCTTCAGCAATTATCGCTCAATTCGATTGCAACATTGGGCAATCGTATCGCGCTATAACCAAATGTCCTTCAAAAAATAATCAGTATCAATTACTTACGTCCACACACATTGAGACACACTCACACACACATACATACACAAATGCACACAGACTAGTATCAATCGTACCATGTGCAACACCTTTTGTTTTGAATTGGCAGTAGAATGGTCTCATTTTCATAGATTGAGTACGCAAATTCTTGGAAATTATATTCATATTATATATGAATATGTATGTCAGCTGAGCAGGGAAAAACAGTTATCTTTTATTTGTCGAAGATTAGATACTCTAACCTTGTCTTGACTTGACATACTATGAGATAATTCGCCTGGGATCATTCCCAAACAAGCGCTATTAAGTTGTTATATAAAAGGGTTTTCTGGGGTTGTTGTTCATGAAATCTTGATGTCATTAAATAGAGTAAACTTTGATTTGCGTTGCAAAAGAATGTTCATGACTGTGCGTGTTTCATGTCTAAATTTGCCTCTGGGTCTTGAGTCATTCATTCGTTCTTCTTCATTTAAAGCTAAACTCCCACTTGAAAGGGAATGAAAAATCTTATCAGGGTATAAAACAAAATTGGAAAACGAAAAAAGTAAAATAAAACGGCATTGTACTTTGCTGATAAGGCGCAACTAATCAAAAAAACAGAGAAAAGAACGAAAAAAACGGATGGAATCGTGTCGATCGGCCGCGTGTGCAGCTCTATTTATTTTGTATTCATTTTCGTGTCAATTGAAAATGCAATTGGGGAGCTTGGTATATACCCATTGAAAACGTTTTAAAGTGGATATTACAGGCTTCTTAAGTCTTTTTATCAATTCCTGCTCTAACTAGGGTATGTACTAGTCGCCAATGTGTTGCAATATTTGCCTTTTGTACCAAATGTCATAAGTACTTGTAACTGCCGAGTCTGAGCAGGCGCACGCCCTCGAAATGTGGATATTATAAATTATGATTGATTTGTTAATTGAATTTCGGCGCCAGCATTGCGAAGCTTGAACCAGTTGTCGTTTCAGTAAAATGGATTTACTTGCAACACCCGCATATACATACACACATATATCACTTGTAATTATTTGTGTATATATATTTATATATATATAGATTGCATATCATGACGAGTTCCCCTTGCGATTCCAAACTGAGATGCTGCCTAGCAAGTCTCCAAGTCTCGCCCCTAAACGGAGAAACAAACGTCTTGGCAGCATCCGCAGCCGCTGAATAGCCGGCAGAGTATTTGGCATTATTCCGAGTTCTAATTTTAGTTTGTCATTAAAGAGAAAAGGTGTTCGTGTGTGTGGAGAAGTGTCTGGCTTTATATACTCATACATATACATATAGATACAAGCATATTTACTCATGTATACATTGGCGATCTACAGCGAACGCTACGCCCGAGGCTAAAGGGAATTTTTATACGCGCCGTTCTGCGTCGGCGTTGCCGCGATTAACGATTTCTCTGCCCCAAAACACTTTCTCTGAACAAAGAGCGCATCACAATTTGTCTCTGTCATTAAGACACTTCGCCCAGCTCCCGGAAGGCGCTACTTTCCTCAAAGATCATTTACCCAAACCCTAAAAGCTTTAAACTTAACTGAATGTGGATGCTGTTTCTCTTAAGTCTAAGTTGAGAATGATCTCATAGGAGAGTGATCTAATAAGAAACAGACATATTTATTATAGCTTCGAGTGATTGGGAGCAGCGGGCTCTACATATAATTTGAAAGGATCTTCATTTAGTTTATAGATTTAACAGCCTTAACTAGGCAATATTAAATCTCGAATATGAAAATCGGACCAGTTTTAGGTATAACTTCCGTAATTCTCATTTATCTCCGTTTATCTACAGTCTGTGTATCTTAAAACTATTTACATTGGTCATTTACTACTAATCGTTCAAGTTTTTACATGTCTGTGACTCATTTGCATATTGTTGATTCTTCTCTTATCTTCCTTTCTCTCTCTCTTTTTCTCTCTCTGTCTGTTTTGCAGGTCGATCTAGAACCGGAATTGAGCATAAACCTACACCAAGAGTGAGTAATTCGAAAGCTATGTCCGCTGGCGGGGATGGGACTGCGATTTCGATACGCGACGTAATTCTCTTCTGAGAACGACAACCGAGTAAATGTTATTGGCGGAAGGAGGAGGGGGAATACCCATTCCTACAATAGCCATTTCCCAAGTATCGACTGGATGATAATCTGCTTGGGCTGGGCAATGTATTAATTGCCGCACACGCACTCATATTACGATCGGGGCAGAAGGCACACCTGACGCGGCGACAGGCGGCGGCAGCTACTGCGACTGATAACACGGCTAGCTTTGTCATGTGGCAGAAGTGTTTACAACTGGCAATTGACTACCTACGAACAAGCTGTTGTTGGCTCCTCTAATGGGCAATATGCCAGTCGTGCCAGCCCACCAGGCCGCCAGCCAGTCAGCCAGTCAGCGTACAAACACTTGATATGTTGATGGAGTGAGCTGGTAGTTGGCCAAGCTGAGAGGGGGTGGGCACTGCTATGGGATTTGGGGGCGCCAATTGGCGCGTGTTTGCCAACGTTTTTATTTATAGAACGCGTGGGTTGTCCATTTCCCACGCTAGCGGCGATGCACACTAAATCTAAAACACATTTACTAAACTAATCGTGTCTGTAAATTTGCTCCTCTCTCTCTACCTTTCGCCCTCTGTATCTTTATCTACCGCAAAACAGCAATGAAGGCCAGGAAACCATACAGCTCTCCGAGGAGAATGTCAATCCAGGCAAAATTAAATTGGGCCCGAAGGATTTCGAGCTGAAGAAAGTGCTGGGCAAAGGTGGCTACGGCAAAGTATTTCAGGTATGTTGCTGTAAATCCATGCGAAATCTTTTCACACCTCTTCATCTTTCGCTCAACAGGTGCGCAAGACCGCTGGACGTGATGCTAACAAATATTTTGCCATGAAGGTGCTGAAAAAGGCATCCATTGTGACCAATCAAAAGGATACGGCGCACACACGAGCCGAGCGCAACATACTCGAGGCAGTCAAGGTAAGAGGAAGCGCTATTGCTCAGGTATAGCGGCTGAAAAGCTAGCTGCTAGATGTGGAAGCTACATTGAGCATGCTATACAAATTCATTGAACTTGATCTACCTGCACTATTGTTGATTACATTATTTGTTCACCTTGACAGCATCCGTTTATCGTGGAATTGGTATATGCCTTTCAAACAGACGGCAAATTGTATCTGATACTCGAGTATTTGAGTGGCGGGGAATTGTTTATGCATTTGGAACGCGAGGGCATCTTTCTGGAGGACACCACATGGTAAGCGATTGCAAATTGACTCGCTTCTTCGAATTAAATATTAATTAATATGTGCTTGCAGTTTTTATTTGAGTGAAATCATCTTGGCTTTGGGCCATTTACACAATCTGGGCATCATTTATCGAGACTTGAAGCCAGAGAACATTTTGTTGGACGCACAGGGACACGTAAAGCTAACAGATTTTGGCCTGTGCAAGGAGCACATACAAGAGGGTATTGTCACCCACACCTTCTGCGGCACAATTGAGTACATGTGCGTGCACGCCCGTCAATTAATGAACTATTGCCAAGTCTGGGCGTATTTATAACTAAAACCGAAACTCTTTTGCTTAACAGGGCACCCGAAATTTTGACCAGAAGTGGCCATGGCAAAGCCGTCGATTGGTGGTCCCTGGGCGCACTAATGTATGATATGCTCACGGGCGTGGTAGGTGTCATAATAAATTATTTATCATCGCTTAAAACTAAAGTATAATTAAATTCGTATTACAGCCACCGTTTACCGCCGATAACCGCAAGAAAACCATTGAGACCATACTTAAAGCCAAGCTTAATCTGCCAGCCTACCTCACACCCGAAGCCAGAGATCTGGTTCGACGCCTGATGAAGCGTCAGGAGCCGCAACGTCTCGGCAGTGGACCTGAGGATGCTGCAGCAGTGCAGTCACATCCATTCTTCAAGCATGTCAACTGGAACGATGTATTGGCCCGCCGTCTAGAGCCACCAATAAAGCCGCTGCTGGTAAGCCAACGAATCGGCATCAATGCTGAGCAATCGACTGAAAGAGTTTTCTATTCAACCTAAACAGCGAAGTGAGGATGATGTCTCCCAATTTGATACAAGATTCACACGACAAGTTCCCGTGGACTCACCGGATGATACAACGCTCAGCGAAAGTGTCAATTTAATTTTTCAAGTAAGTGTTAATCGAGCCTCGAAATCTTACCTAACACTTTATGTGGGTTTCAGATTATGAATGATTAGGAGATTAATTATAGAGTTGAAAGTAGTTATATAGAAAGCTACGTAAATCTCTTGCGACATTCGAAGATAAGCGTGTTTTATACCATATTCAGAAAACTCATAGAAAACAAAAGCTAATTACGTTTCTCAGGCCATCTTTAATGAATTTGGGAGTAAGAAGCGGGCTGGGACTTTCACAATAAATATTTCTCTAGAGATAATCTTAACACTAGTTGGGCCAACTCAATCAGCGATAGTCGGCGCCGCATTGAAAGTGCGGCTCCTTCAGTGGAATGCCCGTGGGACCGTCGGTGAACTCGCAAAAGTTGAGCCCAATGCGGCGGAAGGGATGACACTTGCTCTTGGGATTGCCCCATTTGCCGCGATAGGTTAGCCAGTCGGGAACCAAAGCGCGACCTTTTTAAAACAGGTTCGATTAGATTAGATACACATTTAAGAGAGGTATTTGACTACATACCATGCGAGCGCAAGTTCTTATAGCTTATGTCGACGGCCTTCCAAGTGTTCCATGGCGTGCCGAAGCCATTGATGTCGTATAGCCGAGCGACCTTAACGAATCGATGCTTCCCGGGCGCCGTCCACAGGCCATGGGAGCCCTTGGCAGCGAACAGTACCGGATGATTATTAAATGTTGTTACAGTTTTGGGAAAATTGGGTCGCTGTAGAATGCCTTTGCGCGTCTCTTGTCGCCGGAACTCAAAGGCGCCCGTCAGATGGCTGTAGCTGTAGTAGGCGCCCGCATCGTGGGCAGAGACATACATGGCCTGTGGCTCGGAGTTGCCATTAAAGTACAATGTCATGTGCTCCCAGTCGCCCACATGGCTGCCAATATCCCGGCGACGTCCCAGGCAGTATCCATAGACAGCTGGAAAGGGAATGTGGCCCAGTGGTCCCAGACTCAGCGTGCACATCGTCTTGCCCTGGCTGTATGGGTAGAACATCCAATAGGTGACATGGAAGCTAGGCAGCTGGCCCTTGATTCTCTTTGTGTTTTGGGGCTGTGAGTCGCCAATGTTGTTGTCCTCCATATTGTCGTCCAGATCACCGCCACCGCTGAATTTCACATTGTCTGCCAGATTGGCTATAAAATTATTCACTGGCAGTCCATTGTCCATCTCGGGCTCTGGCTGCTGCTGCTGTTGTTGCTGTGTCTGGTGCTCTACCATTGGCATCACGGGTAAGGCTTCACCGGTCAACTTGGTCTGCTCCATCAAATCGAAGTCGAGCCTTGGGCCGTAATCCAGCCTGCCAGGTGCCTCTCGCTTCACGCGCTGGAACAGCGGAAATAGACGCGACGAGCGTCGCACCGTCTCATTGCGTTCCTCCAGCGGATCAATGGACACAGGGATGTAGGGACCTCGTGTGCTGGCCAAAGGTTGCATTGGTATTGGTACTGGTACTGGTACTGGCTCTGGCTCCCTTTTGGGCGGAGGTGGACACAACGTGACCACGCCATAAATGGGCACTGGCGCCTCATTGGGATTGCGGCCGTAGATGAAGGACTGCTCGTTCTTCAAGAGGTCCTCCATTTCGCCATTGGTCACCAGGTGCGATTTGGTCGAGTATTCACTGAAGGGCATGCCAGGTGTGAAGCTACTATCCTTGTCCATGGGATGCACATGCTGCAGGAATTCCTCCACGCCCAGCGGCATGAATTTTTCCTCTGGCGCTAGCCACACGATTGGCGCCCACTGCCTGATTAGCCGTTCAACTAGACGTGAGAGTAAAAATCGTAGTGGTAAAAATCGAGATTCATTATAAAAGATAAACACACTTTTAATTAGCTATCTCGCCTGCTCCGGCTATTACTCAACCCAGACTCAACGCGATCGAAACCGGCCATTGCATTCGTGGGCAGCTGCTCCACGGTTAGCTCTAAATTCGTCGTTTTCAAATTCAGGTGTAATAAATTTCACTTTCACACACTTGAAGTGACCACCCAAAAAAACAAAACAACAGAAAAAGAAAAACAACAAAACGTTAACGTACCGACAATTTGTTGCCCTTACCTCCGCCCTCAATCGTAAACCGTGTCGTAGTTAGCTATTGTTATTGTTGTTGTTGTTGTTATTGTGGCTAATTTGCAGTTTAAGCACTTGGCCAAAGACATGGCTGGTGTTCGTTTGCTTGGCTTATTGGCCACTGATTGTTGTGTTCCGTATAACAACACTTTTGGCGGGAGCCCCGCCTGTCGCAGAGGCCCGAAAACTTGGCCTACGGTTATCCAAGTAAATCATGTCGAAAATTTCACTTGAATAGCAAGTAAAACCGCCGAGCTACTGCAGTAATTCTAGTCGACTTCAAGCTCAAGAGCGTAAAACTATGTTTACTTTCTCTATTTTCACATATGCATATTTCTCGCTCATTCGCTGAAACTTGCTGAATTACTCTCACTTGCGCTCGCATTTACCTGCTCAATATCTGAGATGCTTGAAAATCACATAGAGAGGCGGTGTTTACAGTGCAGTATATAGAGAGTCGCATGTAGAATAGAGGGAGGTAAATAGACAGGAATAGAGAATAGCGAAACTTAGTTCAGTTTATCAACTCTTACTACAGAAAAAAGAAAAAAGTTCTTAAATAGCAAATCCTAATTGCAGTTTAATAAAATCATGTCAAAATTATTAATTGTATATTTTATATACCTATGTACATAACCAACCAATGACATGATAAGCTAATCATACTCTCTTAGTAAGGGTATGTGAAGTACGTCCAACAGCTGATCGGCTGCCTTTATGGTTGTTGTTGTTGTTGTTGCTACTGCTAATAGATACCGTATGCATACCTACTTCTTTATCTAATGCCGTTATTTGCGCATATTGCACAGGCTGTTGCTGTTGTTGTTGTTGTTGCTGCTGCTGTTGCTCATAGATGGCGGTGGAAGCTTCGTTGCTGTTTATGTTGTTGCTCATGACGTTGTTGTTGTTGTTATTGTTGTTGCTGCTAGTGCTGCTGTAGTTGCTATCGATGAAAGTGGCAGCGCTGTCAGTTGCATTTAAAAGCATTGTTGTTTTTGCCGTGCTGCTCATTGCAGCAATTGTTGCTGGCAGTTGTTGTTGCTGCTGTAGTTGCAGTTGCTGTTGCTGTGGGGGCATCGCAGCCACCATCAGCAGCAGCAACGAGAGTGAATTGATTTTCAACAGTTTGGACATTTTTTCAAAACAAACAGTCTTCTTATGTATAGTGGTTGTTGTTATTGTTGTTGTTGTTGCTGCTGCTGCGGGCGAACAATGCTGCGCTTTTATTTTAGCAGCAGGCAATAATTTATGGTTGTTGCTGGTGCTTTTGCTGTTTTCACACAATTCAACTGTTTGCCAATTTTGATTACCGATTTCTTGCACATTGTTGTTAGTTGGCAATTGGTTTAGTTTTCGTTTTTGTTTTTCTTTTGTGTCGCTTTTATATGTATTATTTAAAATGATGCAATTTCACAGTTTTAGAGCATATACGCACGCACGTTGTCGCCAGCCCTCGCAGTTTGACAATCACTGTAACAACGTTAACTTTTGCTGCTGCTGCTGCGCTGTTTCCAAAAACGGTTCTTGTCCCAATTCGAAGCACGCGACGCCGACGCTAACGTTGCTGCGCTCTCGCTTTCTGCACGTGCGCCTGCGTCTCGCACTCTCTCTCTCTGGCTATCGTTAACTCAGCTGTTGCTGCTGCTTTAGTTGTTGTTGTAACTGCAATCACTTGAACTGGTTTGATATTTGGGCTCCGGCGCTTTTGTCTCACCGAACCCGATAGCCCTGAAAGGCGAATGATGCGACGAGCTCAGCTCATTTGAGTCCAAGAATTAATGTCAATGTGTTTGCATAGTGAAACTAAACGTGGAGTTTTTTTTATCTTTTATTTGTCTTTCTTGTGCAAATTTCAGCCTAAGCCTTTCTCCAGACGGCACGACAACGCCTTATACAAAAAACTGGCAAGTGTGTAGCAGAGAGAGGGAAGGGAGCTCTATGTTAAACAGTGCGCTTAAAAATGTTGTTGGCTTTTTGGTATAAGACACGAAAGTTGGTTTGAGGTTTGCGTTTGCCACTGCTTCGGCTCCGTCGTCGTGCACTCAGTTCGAGTGTTTCTTTGCGACTGGCCAACGAACATGACGACGAAGTGGCCCTGGCCTCCGACGAAGAGAGTTGCGTTAACAGTTGTTGTTGCTGTTATTTATGCTGCTGCTCTTCTGCTGGCTGCTAATTGCAGCTGCGATGAGAGCAGCCAAAACTGTGCTGTTGTTGTTGGTGCTTCGCTACTTAGCTAGTCAGCTGCTATTTGTTTATAAAATTCGTTACGCTTTGCTTTTCGCTTGTTTTGTGTTTTATTATTGTTTAGGACGGTTTAATTGCTCAGAGTAGTGCAGATAGTGCTGTAACTTTTAAAAGCCGTTTTATATATTACTACAATGAAAAGTAGAGCTCGCTACGCCTCCAATTAGACAGCAGAGAGCAGTTGTGCTCATATCTCTGACCACAGTGGCTCTCAAACGGTAGCTGCTAATTGGAAAATTCTTTCTGCACTTAGAACCCAATTATTGTATTGGTACAAAAACTTTCTCGCGACTCGCCCACAATTTTAGTGGGTCAGCACGCTATAAGGTGATGATGATTAGCTCCCAAATCGAGGTTTTCAATTATATTATTGCGCTCACGTACAGTTTTATTCCAGTCAGTCAGTCAATGCAGCCTCTGTGGCGTGCCGGATGAGTTTACACGCGAGCCGGCGGCATGTTTAATTATTTTATTGCATTTGTGGATTGTTGTTGGCTTGTTTTATTTTGACTTATTATATTTCTTTTGGTTTTTGGCTTTCGTCAAAATTTAATTAGTGTCTCTCACGCTGGCTGCAAACCAAAATTATGCAAAATGTGTTACATAGGCAGTTGGGTCAGTCCACTTTCTTGCATAATTCGTGCTGACCGTATGACTGGGCATTAGTATGCGCCCGGGTAACCCACTGGCAGCCAGGCGTGCTCCCAATTCATTGCCAATCAATCAAGGGGGGAGACAAATAGCGGCAGATAGATAGAGAGAGACAAAATGGCAAATGCAAACATATTTATTGACAGCAACATTTTCTTACTTTTTGCAGGGTTTCACCTACGTTGCGCCATCGATACTGGAGGATATGCATCGGGCTAATCGCATGCCGGCGCGCTCACCAAGACGCATGCTTCGACAGCACCAGCATCCAGACAATAGCTTTCGGCTACAGTTCCCGTCCGCCAATGCGAATGTAGCTCCCAATGTGCCGGCGATGCAGCGATCAACGATATATGCACGAGCCGCCCCACCTCCATATCAGCACCAGCAGCCGCATCCGCATCATATGCAAACATTCGCGCCACGCCCGTCGCCAGCGCAGGACGAGATGATGGATGTGCAGCAGGGACTGCCAATGGTCTAAAGGTTACTACTACATTGACGTACAGATCATGAGGAGGCGGATGAGAAGGACGAGCGGAAATTGTTTTTGTTATGCGAGATTGGCACAGAGAAAAAGAGAGGGAGGGGCAGATTGAGTGGCCCCTATTTGTTTGGATATACATAAATACTAAAGTTAGACACATACACAGATAACATGCATATATACTATATAACTATAACATAACAAATGCTATTGCTATAGCCCACTATATAGAATAACAAAGGATACATATACATATATATACATATATGAGTGTTTATGTATATGTATATAATATGTACATGTGTGTAGATTGTGAGACACTAGAGAGAAAGAGAGAGAGAGAGAGAGTTAGCTAGCTGGAGCGAGTTCCGGATCGTGTATAAATATTTATCAATTACTGATTATGTTTTATGCTAATATAGGTAAAGGTTTACACAATTTAGTTCAAATGTACACTTCAAACTTTTTTGATTTTTTTTTACATACATACATATATACATATATACATGTATACAGGCATACAAAGCATAATAATTATATATATGCAAAAACATATACATTTACATAACGACAACAACAAGAACAACAACTATTACACTTGTTATTATAATTATGTTGTTTAATTGAGCTCCTTTTGAAAATTTCCCGTTTTGAGTTCTATTATTATTTGTCTTAACTATTCTTAAAAATAATGTTTTGTTTAGATTCGAGCTTTAAATTCTTGTTTAGCCATTTAGCATTTTTTTGAAAGAACCTTTGTGTGTTAGAGTAGAGGACAACAACAACAACAGCAGCAGCAAGCAAAGCAAACACAAACACCATACAACAACAACAACAAAACGAAGAACGATAATAATATTAAAATTAATATTAATAATATATATTAATCATAATAAAACTGAATATATGAAGCTAAATGCAAAGGTTTCCAGTGTGTGAAAGTCGTAGCCAATATATATATATATATATACATATATATTAATATATATGCATATCTATTTTTGATTTTCTATTTATTTAATAGTTTGTCCTAATGAAGAAAACTCGCTTTCGGTTGCTGCAACTTTCTATTATTATTACTATTATGCAATTATTATTTTCTCTTAAGCAGTTCAGTTGTTCGAACGTTTACAAAACTAAAGTAAGGCATTTCTTAAAACAATGACTAATACAACAACAACAACATAAACCACAAAAGTTGACATAAATGATGCTATACATATTATTTGAAGAACATTAAATGTGAACTGAGAAGCTAAACGCTGCCACAACAACAATAAATAAAATATATATTTAAAACAAAAGAGAAAAAACAAAAGAAATAGCAAAAATAAAATATTATAATAGATGTGTATGTACTTTGATTATATTTTGTTTCAGTTGTTTTTATTTTATTTTATTTTTTTACAAATATTGATACTTGCAAACATTGATAAAACTAAAAAAAAAAATAATAATAAAATAAAAAAAATGAAAAAAAGTAAAAAAAAACAAAATGTCGAATATAATCAAAAGGTGCTTTGAATTGTTTAAAAAAGACAAGACAACTACAAAAACAAAATACTATTGAAAACGAGAACGACTAAAAAACTAAATACTTACAATGTATAAAACAAAATCACATATTTATATGAACTAAACAAAAAATATGAAAATACCTCAGAAGCAATTATTTTTGTTAAAAAATGAAAAGAAAGAAAACAGCAAAAACCAACTAAATGATAACACAACTTAAACTAAATTAATAAGCGAAACAAAAGCAAAGAGAAGCGATAAAAATACGGAAGGGAAACATAAATATAAATATAAATAATATATATATAAATATATATATATACTTTTTTTTTAATTGTAAAACTTTACTTGTTTATTGTTTATGGTTTATTAATTTCTTATGTAATTTTGAATTATTATTTCTTAATTGTATGCTACAATAACAAATTGAAATTGAAATGAAAAATTGAGTAAGAAATGTCTTATTTTTCTTTGTTGAAGTAGAAAGAAAATTAAAATAAAAAAAAACGTGCTAAACTAAGGAAAATATGTAAAAAAAAAAAAAAAAGAAAAACAGATTGAAGTAGCTCCAAAAACAAATATTAAAGGAAGGAAAAACACTGCCTACACAAAACAAAACAAAAACAAAAAAAGAAACAAGAAACTAGTAACAAATTACAAAACAATAAAAACAACAAAAAGCAAATAAATGAATTTACAAAAAATATTAAATTACAAAACACAAAAAAAGAAAAAAAAACAGTTACAGTTTGTATTCGTAGATAGCCAAAATAACTAATTGAATTGAAAAGCCCAGCAATACATTGAAGAAAACAACCAGGTCCACTGAAAAGAATATGCCTAAACAAAAATTGTAGTTGAAATAAAAGAAAAACACAAATAATTCTAGAGTTACGATCTGCATGCGACATTTCTAGCAATTAGCCATTTGTACAGTTCACAGAGCCAATAATTAAAAAAACAAAAAAACAAAAATAAATTAAAAGGTTTTGGCTGAGCGATTATAAAAAAAAAAAAAAAAAAAAAAAAAAAAAAAAACAGAAAACCAAAAAGAAACAAGAAAAGAAACGATTCAAATACAAGTTCATTGTTAATAAATCATTACAAAAATTACGCCAAACACGCGATCGCACTGGCAACTCTGTCATAATAATAACAGTTATTTTATAAGTGCCAGACATTAAGCGAGTCTAATTACTAAGTCCGAGCGACACGAGCGAACCAGTTCTGAATAACTTCAAGGCCATAGCGGAAGACGCATCACGGGGTCAGAAATGAACGGATGGCTGGATCTACAAAAGTCAAAAAGAAGAAGAAACAAACAGAAAAGAGAGACAGCGCTGTCCAAATAAAAATAAAACATATTAACAAAACACTGACAACTAATAATGCAAGAAACATCTACAGATCCTAGTTAATTAAATTGTACATTTTTATTATCATTAAGATTTAAGTGCAGTGCATAATATAAATATGCATACATCTGACTACACACACACCCACACACATACATACATATATAATATATATACAAACACATATATGTATATGCATGCATTCATGTATGATGGCAACAACAACAACAAATGTATATCGTAATAAATTCAAACTAAATTTTACAAAAAGAAAAAAAACTAAAATATAATGTCAACTTAATTGCAGTCAAATTAACTGAAAGGTAAGTAAAGCAAAATTATATAGGAAAAGCAGCTTATCTAATGCCGTAATAATATCATGAAAGCTTTAACCTAGAAATATCAATATAAATCTTTTTCCTATGAACAGATTTGAGCCTCTTGGTAGCACATATTGTATAAAGACAAAACCTTACCTCGTTATTTAAATTACTCTCCAATTCCTCTCAAACTGTGCTGCCCGATAGCCTTGCATATTGTTATATATGTAGAATATAGGAATACATATTCTTAAAAACTGTATACAAATATAGTTTCAACAGCTCTACATAACTGTCCTCCTCTTTAAAAGGCCTCAGATAAACTATATCTCCATTATAATCAAGCTCTGCCTTAGGAAACATTTTCTTGTGAAATTTCTTAACAAAACTTCCAAAAATATTGCATTCCTGCAATTACTTAAATCAATGGTACTTAACAATCCCATATGTAGGTATATTGCGTCTTTAACGAATGAAAGAGCTGCACACTTTTGTGCCACGCCCATCCATCCACCTCCCCCTCAATCGATCAGGCCGTCAGTCACGCAGCTGGCGCTGATTAGCATAAGTAAATGGCAAAAACAAAAAGTTTTGCACAATTGCCAAATAAAAAAGGTAAAAAAGCGAAAGTATGTTAAGCATAAATCGATCGAGGTAGCTGCTTGAAAGTCAGGCATAGCTATTTTTAAGCAGCCTGGCGAAAACCGCAAGGACGAGTCGCGCCTGCCACCGAAGTCAGCAGAAAGAAGTTCACCTGGGCCTGGGTTGCGTTTGTGCCCAATTGGATTGCCAGGTGACATACACAAGGCAACACACACACTGAGGCGCAGCTGCCCTGGCTACCACACATACAGAGGTCCACATGGAGCATATACCAACATAAAAATAATAAATACCGCTAGGCAACGGCTGAATTCCCTAGCATGAATCGATTAAACTAACCCTCGAGCTGGAGAAGCAGCAGCTGCAGCTGCAGCCCAGTAGTTACAGATTCGGAGCCAGTCAGCCAGGTCGTCAGGTACTCAATTTCCCAAGCTCAATCGAAACCAAAGTGTGCCAGGACTTGCTCAAATTAGGAAAAAAAAAATTTAGAGAAATTCTCACATACCTCCTAGAGCAGTGTACATGTGTATACAGAATTGCATACGTAACAGTTAATTTCCTCGTTTGATTAAATCTTACGCAATATAATATAAATCTATTTTATATTAAACCAACCTAAAGTTTACATTGAGTTACGAGATTGTGAGACAGTGCGTCACCATGTTGCCGAACCTAAAAGCGCGTCGCATCACGGGCCTGCAGCTGGCAAGCAAGCATCTGGGTCCAGTGGCCAAGTGCCCGCCCAGGTACTCTGAGGAGGATTGGGACTACAACAACAAGATCAAGTTCCGCATCACCTGCGACCAGGAGAAGCTAGCCGAGCGCATTGTCGAGTAAGTAACCCAACGATCAGCAGATTATAGTCTGTCCAACTGCATTGGCCGTTGCTCTGTTGTCCTGCTTAGGGAGTCACGTCGCGTAGTCGATGAGACCAAGGACACCACCAAGAATTGGCAGCGTGAGGTGGAGCATCACATGCGTGAGCGCACCAGTGAGATCCGTTTTCTAGTCGATGAGCTGAACCGCCAGAAGAAGACCGCTATGCTGGAGGATGAGACGCTCAACACGTATCGCAATCGTGTGCTAAATGCCATTGAGTTCCTCAAGGATAAGTCGCTGGCTATTTGCAAGCAGTGCCTGATCCTACGCGAGGGACGCATTGGTGTGGATCTCTGTGACGATGAGGTGGATCGCTCGCTGCGTCGCGAGCTGAAGGTGATCAAGGGCTGTCAAGGTCTGGCCGACGCTGCTCTAAAGGAGGCCGAGGAGCAGATTCGCAAGCTGCGTGCTGCGATGTACCTGCTGGATCAGGATCTCTCAGCCAAGGACAAGTCGCTGGCTATCGACGAGAAGAATCTGAAGCTGAAGGAGTTTCAGCAGGATCTTGGCAAGGGCCAGGATCTATCCAAGCAGCACTGGTAGGTCTGCAATCGTATTCACTTTTCATTTTAATTGTTCCGTATTTCCATCTCCCAAGCCAATTCTCGTTGACTGAGTGGCAGGCGCAGACCTATGAGAATCTGGAGGCCAATGCCAAGGCTCTGGTGTCCGCCGGGCAGCTGCGTGCCTATATTGATCTTCTGTTGAAGCAGGTCTGCGAAGATATGCAGAACCAGACGGATCGCACCAATGAGGCCTTCGAACGTCGCATTGCAGAGACGAAGCATGTGAAGCAGTGCCTGGAGAACAAGCACAAGGACACTATGGACCACATCCACCAGGTGCAGCGCAACATGAGCGAGCTAGATCGCGAGATGACCGACAAGCAGAGGGCCATAACCCTATGCCAGACGCGTCTCAGCAATCGCGCTCATCGCCCTGGGTTGGAGTTGACCTGCGACATGGTCCAGGACGCTCTCTACAATGAGCTCCAGGCATTGAAGGCCTCGGTCTGCAAGTTGAACCAGAAGCTGAACGAGAACAAGGCATCGATGCGCTATCTCATGCATGTTCAGGTCATGCAGGAGGAGGAGATCAACATCAAGGCGAACAGCTGCAAGATTGATGAGGTCGACTGCATGACTCTGCGCCAGGCCCTCAAATACACATCGTTCTAGTCGTCCCCAGTTCCAAGCTTGCGAGCGAGCGAGCGAGCTTCACCAGCCAGTCTCATTGTGCTCGATGTAACACTACTTAATCAAATTCAAATTACATGTGCATTTCCCGTTCAATACTAAATTATTTACTTGTAGATGGTTAATAAATCGAAAATTCACATCAAGTTGGAAAAAAAACCAGCTATTTTTCTCTACGTATTTCCTCAAATGGTTTCTCTGTTTACTCGAAGAACTCCTTCCAAGTATTTTCTCTAAATTCTTAGAGCTTAGCTGAACCATCATTTAATATTATTCTTCGCTTTACTGCACTGCACGTCTGACCCCCACCAGGCCTGGATGACTGAAGAAATGCTGCAGCTGCTGCCCATTATATAGGGCGACTTTCACTAACACACTGAAAAGCGCTCAAAGCAGAGCAGAGAGCCCGACGTCAGGTAGAGAGGACGTTGTAGTCGACCAATGGGAGCACGCTCTGCTGCCGTAAGCATTCTAGCTCCGTTTTACTCAAATGTAGATATCAAGTGAATATTGCTGCATGCATAAATGATCTTCTGTAGTTCTTCTCCGTTCATTGTTTTTGTTAGGCATAGAGACAGACAGAGAGTCAATAGAGAGGGAGACAAACTCCTTTAATGGCTAGATCACATTCATATAGGCTAGATCTAGCCTGAAATAGGCTGAACTGGCAACACAAACTTACAACTGTTTTTTGGAGTTGAATGACGAAACTTAAGCCTAGTAAGCGTTTCCAATATAACATTCCTGACCTGCTTATAAATAAACAGGCTGCTGAATAAAAAGCGTTCAGAATTTTTGGTTGCTCGTCGTGTATTTCAAGCATTTTATTGTGTGAGTGCTAAATTTTTTTTGTTTAACATTTTCATCTGCCATAAAATACAATTTCAAGTAGTAATATAGCTTATTATACAAGTTTCAACTTTTCAGCATTATTTACAATTTAACAGCCGAGATTGGACTTGCGTTTTATCAAAGTATCGATAAATTAAATTTGTGGCATCGATAATCTTGTTGAGTGCTGCCAACTTTTATGTGAACTGAACTAGTTTCTGCCAGCTATCGAATCTGTTGGCTTATTGAAATCTAGAACAGTCTATCGATTAGCCGCCACAATATATCGTCTATAATGCAACTCTTTACACAGCTAGCAATTAGTAGAAAACTCCTTTAGAAATCTGCCGTTTGCCGAGTTATTAATTAATGTTAAGCTAAAAAGTGTAGAAACAGAAATTAAGGTAAGTAATACAGTCCGTCTGTCACCCCAACCGCTCAACCATTTCACATATGTGTGCATTTTTGCAGCTGGCAGCGTCCGCCGAGCCGCACACACAGCAAAATGGAGTACAGCCACAGCCACGAAACTTGAAAATCAATAATAGAGAAAACTTAAATTAATAGTTATTTGCGTTTCGTTTCTACATTTGATTGTTGTTGCAGTTTAGAAATTATGTCAAAACGTAGCGCTGACGATGCCAGTGGCACCGGCAGTGGCGGCAGCAGCTGTTTAGTGGCAGCAGCCGCTGGCCAGCCGCCCATCAAAAAGGTGCACTTCGAGCCGCACTTAATTGGGCCGGTGTCAACATTAGAAGAGATGGACATCAAGGTATTGGAGTTTCAGAATAAAAAACTCGCCCAGAGAATCGAACAGCGAATGCGCTGTGAGGCCGAGCTCCGGCATCGAATAGAACAACTGGAGAAGCGGCAAACGCAGGATGATGCAGTCCTCAACGTGGTAAATAGGTATTGGAATCAGCTAAATGAGGATATAAGGGTGCTGCTACAGCGATTCGATGCGGAAACGGCTGATGAGCTAGAGAATAAGAATGAGAACGAGGTGACGACCTCGTTTCTAACACAACTCTCCACGTGGGACAAGGAGGAGCTAGACGAGAAGTTAGCGAATCGTGTCCAGGTATCGAAGCGTGCGGTGGCGAAGATCGTACAGGTTATTGATAGGTTAATGCAACGTAACGAGAAGATAACGCATGTATTGAAAGGTGATGGTCTGGCCAGTGCAGGAGCACAAGGAGGAACAGCTGGCGGTGATGAGGAGCAACAATCCACTGCCGGAGCTGAGTCGGATGCGTCGACAACGGGTGCAGCAGTGCATGCGCTGGAGGAAACGTTAAAGAAGACGCACATTGAGATCATGACAGAGAATCACAACCTGCAAAATCTGAACACATCGCTGCACGAGAAATTTCACACGATGTCACTGAAGATGAAGGAATACCAGGATGCACTCACCGCCAAGGAAACAGAAAATGCCGAACTGAAGAACCAAATTGATGAACTGCAATATGATCTGGAGAAGATCCACTGTCGGAACGATAAGTTGGAGAATCATCTGGCCGAGGCCATTGAAAAGCTGAAGGCTTATCACCAAATTTACGGTGATCCCAACAAAAGTAACAACAGTGCTAAAACGCCCAGCAGCGGTGGGGGTAGCGGCGGTGGTGGCAGTGCAACAACCAATGTGAATAGCCAACATCTGGAGGAGCTGCAAAAGGAACTGGAAGAGCATCGAGAACTGGCGAACAATCGGTTACAGGAACTGGATAAGCTGCATGCCACACATCGCGAAACACTCAAGGAAGTCGAGAAACTCAAAATGGATGTAAGAAAGAGAGAGAGAGAGAGAGAGAGCACAACAGTATAATTCAGCGACTAACTTATCCATTAATCATTCTCTCTTTGTAGATCCGACAGCTGCCCGAATCGGTAATCGTGGAGACGACGGAGTATAAGTGCTTGCAATCGCAGTTCTCTGTGCTATATAACGAGTCCATGCAGATCAAGACGATGCTGGATGAGACGCGCAATCAGTTGCAGACAAGCAAGAATCAGCATCTGCGTCAGATCGAGGTGATGGAGAGTGAGGAGCTGATTGCCCAGAAGAAGGTTCGCAGCGAGATGATACAAATGGAGGACGTGCTGGCGCTCATACGCAAGGAGTATGAGGCGCTGCGGATTGAGTTCGAGCAGAACATGGCCGCCAACGAGCAGACGGCGCCTATCAATCGGGAAATGAGGCATTTGATTACCTCCCTGCAGAACCACAACGGACAGCTGAAGGGTGAGGTGCAGAGGTACAAGCGTAAGTATAAGGATATTTCCGCAGAAATCGTAAAGCTGCGCAAAGAACTGGATGATGCGCAAGCCAAGCTCGAGGGCAACAAACAGCAGCAGCAATCGGCAGCTGCGGCATCGGGCGAGGAAATTAAACAGGAATCAGCTGCGAATATTAAGGAGGAGAATGCTAACAATAGTTCAACCGGTGGCACAACGTGTTCCACCACAGCAGGCAATGCCAGTGGCGAAGTCAACATGGTCATCAAAGAGGAGAACTCGGCCTCGGCCGAGGATGACCTAGATGACGAAGCAGGCGGAAAAGATGTCAAGGATCCAAACATTAAACAGGAGAAACTATCTGGCAGCGAAAGTGCAACAGCAGAGAAGAAAGATTCACCCGGACCAGCGAATGCTGCAGCAGCAGCAGCTGGCACGGCGAACGCTGTTAAATCCGAAAAGGATTCCAAGGAAGGCATCAAGGCAAAGGAGCTCAAGGCCGTGGAGAGCGAAACCGTTCGGGATCTGAAAGCGCAACTCAAGTAGGTGTCAAACTGAAACTGTAGACTTCCATATGCTTATTACATTTGCTTCACAGAAAAGCGTTGAACGATCAGAAGGAGATGAAGCTGCTGCTGGACATGTACAAAGGGGTCTCGAAGGATCAGCGAGACAAGGTGCAGCTGATGGCCACCGAGAAGAAGCTGCGCTCCGAGATTGAAGAGCTGCGACAGCAGCTGAAAAAGCTGCAGGAGAGCAAGCGGGAGGAGCGGAAGAAACTAGCTGATGAGGAGGCGTTGCGCAAGATTAAGCAGTTGGAGGAGCAGAAATACGAGCTGCAAAAGCAGGTGGCCAATCACAAGCCCACGGAGAATGCATGGGGTGCTGCACCTGGGGGTGGACCTGGAGGTGCCAACTACACACGCCCGTTTGTTGGCTCCCACGAGGAAGAGGCGTTGCTCAACGAGATGGAAGTGACGGGCCAGGCATTCGAGGATATGCAGGAACAAAACTCAAGGCTCATCCAGCAGTTGCGGGAAAAGGACGATGCGAATTTCAAGCTAATGTCCGAGCGGATCAAGGCTAACCAGCTGCACAAACTGCTCCGCGAGGAGAAGACGGTGCTGGAGGATCAAATGACTACAGCGACGACACAGATCGAGGCAATGCACATTGTGCTGCGCAAGCTAGAGGAGAAAGAGCGCAGTCTGCAGGCAACCGTGGCGTCAATTGAGAAGGAGCTTATGCTGCGACAACAGGCCATGGAGATGCACAAGCGAAAGGCTATCGAGTCCGCGCAATCGGCTGCAGATCTGAAGCTGCATTTAGAAAAGTATCATGCCCAAATGAAGGAGGCCCAACAGGTGGTCGCCGAGAAGACTAGCTCCCTGGAGGCAGAGGCCTACAAGACGAAGCGGCTACAGGAGGAGCTCGCGCAGTTCAAACGAAAAGCGGAACGCATGAAGAAGATGGAAATGTCGGGCACAACCATCGATGAGGTGATGATCGAAGAGATTCGCGAATACAAGGAAACACTCACGTGTCCCTCGTGCAAGGTGAAGCGCAAGGATGCCGTGCTCTCCAAATGCTTCCATGTCTTCTGCTACGACTGTCTGCGAACGCGGTACGAGACGAGGCAAAGGAAGTGCCCCAAATGTAACTGCGCCTTCGGCGCCAACGATTATCATAGGCTATATCTGCAGTAGAAGTCGAGCATGAGTGCGCGATCCACAGAACACCGAGCGTCTACATACCAGCCAGCTAATCCATTACGAGCATATTATCTATGTACTATTAATATATATATATAGAATTGTTTTTAAGTGTCCCCCATCTGGGCGACTTTCCCAATTGTATCCATTGTAAACCTTGCGGCAATTATTTGAAGCCCCACTTTCGATTATCCAAGTCCCAAGTATCTCAATTGATGAGTTCCGAGTGATATTCTCCCGGGTTTTTATGTAGCTTCTAGATTGAAACTAAATCGTACGAAAATTAATAAATTGCTATCAATTGTTTTCAATAGCAGCAACAAATAGAAAATATAATAAATTCAGAATCTTTTTTGAGCTTCTTGTATATAAGGTGTATTATTCGAAACACTTCTGATCAATCAATTCTCGTAAGATGTTTAGTTCTAAGCAAACTTTAGATGTATACTTCCAATCTTAAAACAATATTTAAAAACTGAATTGCTTCTGCATTGGTTAAAGAAGGTTTACATTTTGTATTAGGACATAAAACTAAAATGCAACTAAACTCTTGTCTAACAGTTTCACTGAATAAACTAAGAAAATAAAAACAAAATTGATTGTTTTTATATAGAGAGTTCAGGATAATGATTTTATCCATGCGATCCTCATTAAATCAAATAACCAACCAGAAAACACAAACACGAAGTTGTCTGGTCCCTTCAGAGCATTTTTTCGTCATTAAAAAAAATTGTACTACATGTCTAGTCTGTGTTCTCTGGTTAGTGATGAAATTTAAATGCTGCGCCTAATGGGCAGCACTAGCAAATTGAAGTTGTACGTTGTTTCTGCCCAACCTATGTAATGGTCACACTGTTTACCGGCTAACCGGCACTGTTACGCTCTCAAGCAGTTCGTTAACATGTTCTATTAACAGCTCTGTTAAATAAAGAGGATAGTTGAATTTGAGAGCCATTTAACAGTGGCGTCGCTCACAATTGAGAGTAATTTAACAGTAGCGTCGCTGTCGTTGGCCTGTTCGGACGTGTTTCGTGGGTGTGCTGTGTGTTAAGGTGTTTTTTTAGCTGAACGGGTTTTCTTTGCTTTGAAGCCTTTAAATACGGCCCCAAAAATAAAAATGCAATATTTTCAAATTAATCGATGTGCCGTCCAATCTAAATTGTATTTATTGTAGCTGCCGCCGCTGCTGCTTGTGTGTCCCGTCGCTTGTGTATTGCCAAGACAACAAATTTTTGTTCAAGCCATCGATTTTTCGCGCTGTTTAAAACGCGTCTTCAGTGTGTACGTGTATGTGTGGTACGTGAGTGTGCGAGGACCTTTTGTAAATACAAACACATACGAACATAATTATAAAACTCAGGCAAGCGGCTAACAAAGATCCTGGTCGCAGCAGCGCGCCATTGAAAACTGCTGCTCAGCTGCCGTCCAAGCAGCTGCCAGGCTACAACGACAACAATAACAACAACAACAATAGCAGCAACAATGCCCATTCACCTGAATATTTGAATGTGTGTGCGTGTATAACTGTATAGGCCTGTGTGTGTGATATTTGTGCATTAAATTTGCACATTTTCGCAAATCCCAAGATCGACCGTCCACAAAACAACGCAATTCGCCATCCAAATTTATTTTATTATTTTTTTCGCACACACACCGCGCCGCATCGCGACTGCGAACGGGAGCAATAATAGAATTTTAACAGACGTCCAACTCCAACATCAACTTCCCAAAACACAGTCCAGCAAAGCGTGTGCGTGAGAGAGAAAGAGAGAGATAGAGTGAAGGCAAATTATGCCTTGGGGGAGCCGCTGACATTTTCATCAGCAGGAACCAGCAGCAACAGCAACAACAACCACACAGCAACACCACTGAATACGACAACAACAGCAGCATTGACTGAGTATCAACGCCGACGTCGACGTCGCTGGCACAGTTTTTCCTGCTGCTCTCTGTGGGTGAGTAACAATTTTATTTTACAGTTGTCGTTGTAGCGGGTAGAAAGTTGTTATCGAATATGATGGGAGGCCAAAAGAGCGACAGGGATTGGGAACGGCAATGGCGACTGCAACAGCGACTGCGACTGAGTTAGACAGTGGGTGGGCGTTCAGGCTTTGGGTGTCACTTTAGCTGTTTGCTCTTGCGGTTGGCTTCAGCTGGCGTCGCACAGGCGAGCGCTGCTAATGGCTTTCGTTTGGTTAGCGCCCGGGTTGAAAGGTCGAGTCAGCGCTTCCTGCATGTTGCTCACTCCCAACCGCTCGCTCCTTCCAGCTGCCACTTCGTTTATGCAGCGTCAAAACAAATTTCGCATGTGTGTGTGTGTGTGTGTGTGTGTGTGTCTGTTGCATGACTGGAGCTATAATCGATTTGCAAGCAAAAAGCAAACGTCAGCAATCAGGAAGAGTGCAATTTCAGTCAATCAATCAGTCAATCAGTCAAGCTGTCAGTCAGTCAGTCAGTGAGCCAGTCAATTGCTCCGGTTATTAAACATATACATATATTTTGCTTAACATATTCAGTAGCTAATGATTGGGCTAATGATGAGGAACGGATGTTCGAAGTGCTTTTAATTACGCATCCGCGACAGCAACAACGACAACAAAAGCGCACTGGCAGCGCCACCTGGCGGTGAGCGGAGCAAGGGGAAGTGGCGTCAGCTAAAAGAGAGTTTGCATTTACTTCAGGAAAATACTAATTAAGCTTCATTAATCCGTTTGACGTTGGAATTAATAGAGAAAATTCGAAGTGGCGACGCAGTTTAGCGAGTGAATTAAATGAAAAGCAAAGAAATGGAAGTTTGGAGTTGCTTGCTGGCAAATTAACAGTTTGACGAGAAATGTGAGAGGATGCTGCCATAAAGAAAATACATCAAATAAAATTTATAAAATATGAGCAGTTAATAGTTTAACATTCGATTCAATAAGGAGGAAAGTTGTTTGCACTAAAACCATTTCAATTAATCAACTTACAAGTAATTTAAATCGCAATTATTTAACTGCGTAAATTGAAGTAAATTGCTGAGATTAATTAGCTCGTAAGCTCTTCGGGTTAAGTGAGGGTATACCTGGCCTAAACCCTATGCTAATAGGGATTTCTATCAATTATATTATACATTTCATTTACGAGTTTAAATTATGTGTACCTTTCTCATATAACATATGTCTGACACATTTCTATTTTCTCAATAATGAAATCTTATCAGAACGATCCGAGTTTTTGCTAGCCTTTTTAGTTATTTTTAATGTTTTTATTTTTTCTGGCTGCATTCTGTGTGTGGCCTGTTTGTCTTATCGACGCTGATAACGGGTCTTATAAATAGATATATGCATGAACGATTACCCATGATTGTTCTGTATAGCTAAATTATTTCTGTAGACTCGTTTTCCACTGACTGCACTCCTCGCCGGAGCCATTTGATTCTGATAAAAAAAACACAGTCATTGGAACTTGTTTTTCGAGAGTTTGCGAATTTTTTAATAATTGACGTTTTGTCTGGCAGCCTCTGTTTCCCTCCCTCTCCGTCTGTCTCTTTCTTTTTTGCTTTGATAGAGCTGCTATCAAATAAAACCCATTAGCATAAAGCGTAAAACTTGTCAACTTTTGTTTTGTTTATGCTGATATGTTTATAATATAAATGTATGTTCACATATACATAAATTAGCACTGGCTTGGATTCGTTTTTTAATTGCCAAAATTTCAAGGTCGCAGCCCAAAAACCCGCTGAATCGAAGCAGATGCAGAAGCAGAGCAGACCCTGAGAACAACTGAAGAAAGAAGTTTCAATGCTCGCTCGCAGAGTGAAGCGGGCATATGAGCCTTGTGTGTCTATATCGATGTCGTATTTCGATGCCTGTCAACCCTGAACGAGTAACGCGCAGTCAGCTAAGCCCGACCGCAGTGCTCTCACTTGTTTACACTCATTTAACATATTGTTTGGCTCAGCTTTTGTTGGGTCTCAGTTTACGTTGCACAAAAGGATTTGTGGCATTGCATTTCAAGTTGCGTCTCCTGACAATGAACAGCCGAGGCTAAGGCAAAGGCAAAGGCAAAGGCAAAGGCTCTCAGGCGAGACATCTGGGCGTCTGGCACGCCTCCGCTTTAGGCCGCCCCTCGAACAAGTTATCCAAGTGTGTGGCCTCTAAAAACGCTTTTCTATTTTCGCTTTGCCAAGAGACTGGTCAATGGTCAGCTGGTCAGTTGTAGACGTGGCCATTATATGGCTCCGCACTTGCTGCCACGCCCCCCTCGGACGCCTCTTGGCTTGAGTGTCATGTGGCGCATGCCGCTGTGGAGCCCCACCAAGCGTGAAGTGGGCTTCCCATAGTCGTTGTTATTGTTGTTGCTCTTGTTATTGTTGTTGCTGTGATTATATATTTAGTTATATGTGAGCTGACGATGGGTAAGTGCAGGCATCGTTATATATAAAGTCTATGTCATAAAAGAGTTTTTATTTTTCTTGCCGCGCTTTAAAAGAAAAATGAAGCGAACCAAAGACTTTCTCTGCCATATGACAAACAATTTCGGCTCTAGACGTAATTGCCACAGCAATGAGCTGTTAATGAAATCAAATAGACAGTTAGACAGACAGTCGGACGGACGGACGGGCGGACGGACAGCCAGTTGCTTGGCTAGGAGAGTTAACACTAGTCATCGTCATTCCAATATGATCCGAACTGTGCCCCTTTCGGCCAGGCCAATGAACGATCCGCCCTCGGAGCAGCTTAAGAAAAATTCAAGCAACAGCACAGTTTTTTCTTCTCTTTTATTATTTTCTCATTTTTTTTTTGCGGACTTCTTTTCATTGCTTTGCCTATTTTTGGTCTAAAAACAACAACAGCTAAATAAACACCACACTGTACTACAGGGTTTCGAGAACAAACCATTAAAACTCGAGACAATTTTGGACTTTTGTTTTGAGAAAATCATTTTATGTTGCTTACTTTTTGTTATTGCTGAGGAAGCAAATAGTCTAAGCTTTCATTTGTATGCGTTAAAAGCTAGTAAAGCGAACAACTTTGATACAATTTTTGATTTAATATATTCTATCTATTGATAAAAAAAAATGTAGCAACTGTTTAGCTGCTGCCGAAATTGAGAGAAAAACTTGAACGATTTAGTGTGGAAGTAGAATAGATTTTTTACAGCTATATCTATATATATCCTTAATATCTTAAGTCATCCGCTTTTCTACATTTCTTGTACTAAAATTTAGATAGTAAAATCTTCAGCTTCAGTGCTGAAAATCTAGTATAGGATATTTCCTAGCCGAGCTCTTCCAACGCTTGCTTGCTCTAAATTTAATTGCAAGCTGTTCATAAGGCAATCAGAGATGTATAGATTACGTAAACAGCAAATTAACTGATATACATAACTGATATGAGTATAAATAGATCACTTAACTAATTGTTGAAAAGCTAACAGCTTGCATATGGATTACCTCAGCGCTAAATACATATGTCTACCGATTGTTGGGAGCCTATAGATTGGCATCCAAATAGAGTAGCTAATTGGAGTGTAATGTGTGGCACAGTGTAATCTGTGTGGCACACTGCTCATGATTCTATGACTTGGGACGATTTCAACGCAAGTTCATTTTGGCTCGAGTTTCGTTTGGTTATTCGTTTGGTTCGTCGGTTGCTCAATCTTCGACTTTCAACAGATGCAAAACGAAACTTTTGCGTGCCGCATTCGCTGTTGACGGAGAAGCCGCCGAAAAAAATGTTTATAGTTTATGGCACTGGGCAACAGTAACAAAAACAACAGAAACTTCAAAAAGCGCAGCGATTCAGTTGGTCGCTTCTTCCTGCTACTTGCTGCTTGGTTTGTTGTTGTTTAGCTCCATTGTTGTTGTTGTTGTTGCTTCCCAATACCCAGAGGCGAAGCCGCGTTCGTGACAGCCCAGCTGGTCATGCCAGACAACCGCCCAACCGCCCCCTCTCCATGCGCTCTCTCTTTCTCTTTCTAGCTGTCTCACTCTGTCTCTTGGGCCGTCTGCCTTCTCTTTGATTCATTAAACATTCGCCCCCTAGTCCGCACCACGCCTCCGCCCCTGCCCAATGTACATTCAAAACAACTAAAATGATGAGAAGCGGCAGAAGGAGGAGCAGCAGCAGGCGCGTCTAGCGTCGAAAAAAAAAAAACAAATTAGAAATCATGCCTGGGCTGTGCAGGTGCAACGAAATAAAAACTCCAAAACAACGAAAGAGAGACAGAGTGAAAGAGTGAGGGAGAGAGAGAGAAAGAGAGCGAGCATGACTGAGCGAGGGGAGCAAACAGAACCCGGAAGATAGTGCGCCTCGTTTGCCTCGGCCCCCAGCCCAGGCCAAACCGAACCGAACAGAACCGAACCGAAAAAACTCTTTGCGCAGTTTTCAATAGCTGTCCCCAGCTAGAGGCACAAACTGGGCGCACAACTTGCAACTGCAGCTCATTATAACTGTGAAACGTGGCTGGGGCATATTGCAGGGGCGGAGGCGGAGGCTAGGGATGGGGGCAGCAAATGCGGGCCTGGCCCTCCGATTGTAATTCGCGGCACAAATGTTTCACTTCATTTGTGTTTCGTGGGTCGTCGTGCACAGGAAGTGCTGCAGCCGAGGAAGAGGAGTGTTCAATAAACCCAAAACGGGGCGTGGCAGCTACCCACACACACACACACACACGCACACATACAGCTGTCCACCTGTTTAGCGCAGCGTGAGAATTCGCCAGCGTATTTGAGTATTTTTGGTATCAATTAAAAGAGTCGCGACATTTGCATCCACCTACCCGAAAATAAAAGTAAAATGAAAAGAAGAAGAAGAAGAAGCGAACGTACGAACAATTCAAATCCAAACAAATTGGTTGCTTCGGGGTTCTAGAGGGGGTCACACACATGAGCTGCTGCCCTCCACTAGACAGCACAAAATAAATTGCCATAAATGCGAGGCATGGAAATAAATTGTTTTCAATGCAACTGCCACAGCAGCAACAGCAACAATGAGTGGAGAGAAATTTATGCAAGTGAACGTACAATATTTCCCTCTTTGATATATGCTCGTATAGATATATGTATGTATATGAGCTGTCCAACATATGGCACAGAATTTGTTATGGAGCTAAGTTGAGAGAACGAGACTGAGACAGAGAGAGAGAGAGAGAGAGAGAGAGCGAATGCATGCCAAATGAGTGCATAAACATATTTCTTAAAATATGGACAAGTTCTTAAAGTAGAACTAATTCGAGTTGGAGCTAGCTGATTGTCGTGGGATGTACTTTATGAGCAATGGGCTCTGGTCCTGAAGTGCCCATAAATCTATTGTCTATGCTTTTATATTATACTATTTATTAGGCTGTGATATATAATATATTTGGTATAATAGCATAGATTTCATGAGATTATATCATATCATAACACGAATTGTTAGAGTAGAAAGTGAAACTAATTTTTGTTTAAGGAGCTACCCTAACAAGCTGTTTAGCTGATTATGCTGTCCTCATGTACTTTACCAAATTAGTGACGATAGTATAGCATTTTGTGTATATGAATAGCTTATTTACAGTCCTTATTTATATGATATATGATCTATTCATACAAAAAGAAAGCCTATTCAACTATCTAAAAATTGAAATTGTCTTTAAGCTACATAATATCATTAAGTAAAATGTACATCAGTACACTAATTTATCACAAATATATATAGAGGCTTCGCATAAATGATATTATCATTTAAAAATATGCTGGGCTTTATTAATTTGATGTTAATTTTCGAATATGTTAAATACACTTCTAAATATTGAGATCATTAATCATTCGTAATCTTAAGCATCAGAGAGCTTTCTTTTCATTTCATGTTGTAATACGTTGTTTCCCATCCCATGCCATGCCATATACGAATTGTGGTGCTAATGTGCGGTGCATTAACTGGCCGCTGAACCGTTCGAAGAGTGAAGTCAAATGGGTTAGCCGCAATGCGTCTGTCGCTCGTTTGTCGCAGTGTCATGGCTGCAACCCCTGACCGCAGTGCCTGCAACTAGTAGCCCCATGTAATTCCCCCCTTCCTGATTGCTCGACATGCGAATTAATGGGGGGAAATGCACGCAGCACAGAATTTGCAACTCTTTTGCGTTTTTTTAAGTTTTCGCATTTGCGCATCAACGCGCCTTTTCAGCCAAGTTAATTGCAGTCTTTGTTGCAATACCCCGTTTGAATAACTGAACGGGGCTATATGCTTATAATTTTGTTAATTATATAGAATAAATCAAAATAAATCAACAAATAATTGCAAATCTCTTTAAATTCTCAAAATTGTTTCATTTATATCTCAGCTATATTTCATTTCTTAAATTTTCCATTGAATGCAGAGTATCATGCAGCTTGTCATAGCCCACTCTGGTGTTCTGGCTTTAATTAACTTGGCAATGTCGCCGCCAGCCACTCTGAATGCGTTGGCTTTATTTCTGCGCCTCGAAGCGCCTTAATCGAATTAGGCGCACTTCGTGTCTCTCGCAGCCACAAATTGAGCTCAGCTCAGCTCAGCACTTGCTGCACTCATTGATTGGAGTTAATGAGCCGTGGAGGCAATACATATGAACAAATTGATATATATGTATATGTATATTGGTATGTACCATCTCGGCAGCCACCTGCTGCTGTGGGCGACGCTCGCCTTGAACCTGGCCAGCCTGCTGCAGCTCGAGCTCCATTTTCCGGCTTATGCAAATGACTCTGTGCCTCTTTGCCTTGGCATAGAATCGCGTTGCCATCGACAACTCAATCTCGCGCATTGCCAGGGCCATGTGGATCGATGCGCAGCGACAACTTCATTTCCAGCCAGACACTTGAAGGGTTCGATGGCAAGCTACTGCCGCGCTGTCTGCCACATCAATTTTTTTCTTTTTCATTTTTTGTTCAAGCTTTAACAACCCATCTGCAGCTGTGTGTGTGTGAGTGTGTCTCTATCTGTGTGTGTGTGCTTATCTGCTTTATGTATATGGAAATTGCTACGTTTTTCTTGCTTCGCCTCCTCCTGGCTTTGCCTCGCTTCGCTACAAAGTCGCCGCCTTGTGCGACACTCAGAGTCTGCCTTCGCCTGGCTGGGTGGATGATTGTCGCCTTCTGCTCGACGCGCTTGAAGTGCCCTTCATTAGACCGCTGCCATCCACTCGGCTCAGAGTGTGCTCTTCTTCTTCTTCGTCTTGCATCACTTCATCAGCCTCATGGCGTAAACGAGCTTTAAGGCCTCTTCTAGGCAGCCTTTAACATGTTCTAGCCAAGGTCGTTTAACAGGATCGTGCATAAAACGGGTTTGGCAGCCTCAGTGCCCATGTGTGCCCGCCTCCTCGCCCATTGTGATGGCATCCACAGCCATCCGAAAATTGCTTTGAGCTGCTCCAACGCAATTCACAATTGCAATTAGCCACAAATGAAATTCCAATTAACTACAAATTGGAGCAGCTTCATTATGTTTTCGCTTTTTGCCGATGGACGATGATGAAATCTCGAAAAGTTGCCAAAAAAAAGAGAAGAAATAAATAAACAGTCTCTGGCAGTGCGCATAACAAAGCAGATACTAATGATGCATGCTTGAAGCTACGAAAACAATAGGAAATCGGGTGTAGGTAGTTTAAGACGAAGCTCAAATGCCCTAGCTTGAATCATAATAGGTCACAATATGCGAGGGTAGCTTGAAGAGTAAGCCATGTTCAAGTAAAGTTAAAAGAGAAATGAAATTTGCCATTGTAAAAATAATTATAACATATGTAAATGTAAGCTACATTTAGTTTTATAAATCAAATTATTATTATTAATATATATTAGTTTTTTTTTATACTTTTTATATCCTGATTTTTTTTTTTTTTTTTTTTTTTTTTTTTTTTTTTTTTTTTTTTTTTGTAGTGGCAAATTTTATTCAAATGCATATAAATATTTTCAAATATATATTTTCTTATGTATTTCTAATATGGGGCTTCATTATTGTTATTATTTTCTGATATAATTAGCTTGTTTTATATCAAACTTATTTGACTTAGGGTTCAGTTGGCACATCTTTTACCTCATGCCTCACATATTCAAGCTGAAATAATGTAATTCTCAATCTATTTTGCACATCTTGGCCAAGTGGCAAATGCCACATGGCAGATTTATAAATATTCTACAACTGTTGATGCTGCTGCATGATGCATGATGCATGATGCATGATGATGGGCTGCGAAATGAATTGAGTGGCCCAGAACAATGCGAAAATGTGAATTGGAAATGCAAGCAGACGCAGTTGCAACTGCAACGAAATGTGGCACGAACTTGGGGGCAGGAGGCGAGGGTAGCGCGTAGCTATGTAGTTCTATGGGTCAACAAATGTTGGCAATTCAGGCAGCCCGCCTGGCTCATAATTTATGGCCGTATGTCGTGTCCCCGTTGGGTTGTCAGGTGTGAACTAGTTTAAGTCGATCAAGAGCCTGGCCCACCTGGTCGTCAGCAGCTGTCCAGAGTCGTCCCAGTAGCTGGCAGATGTGGACACAGAATGTTGCATGTCCAACTTGACCGCAAAAGGCCGAGCACGGCAGCCCGGCAGTCCGTCAGCCCGAGGGGCAGCAACGGGATCTCTCGCTGCGACAAGTGGCATGTGGCATTCCCCATTTGCCAAAAGGTCGTTGGCGTGTGTGCAACTGGTTACAGGTGACGGGCAGCGAGGCAGGCAGGCAGGCGGCTGGCAGGGGAGGAGGTGAGGCAGGAGTGTGTGCAACCGAAATGCCACTATCCCAAAATACGCGCGTGCAGCATGCAAAATTTGGGTCGCCACGAAGTGAATCATACGACTAAATGCGCTCTCCCTCTCTCTCTCTCTCTTTCACTCACACTCTCTTTGTAGGTAGTGAGCTGTCATGTCAGGCACGCTGTTCGAGATGGAGGATCCGCAGCAGCAGCAGCAGCTACAGCAGCAACTGGCAAGCGATGCCGAGCAGCAGCTGGCCATGTGCATGTCCAGCCTGGAGTTGGGCGAGACGACGTCATTGAGCGTGGTGGCTTGCAGCACCACCACCAGCACGATAACCACACAGAGCAACTGCGATGGCAGCGACAGCGGCTTAGATGTGCCCAGCAGCTGTTGCCAGTCCCGGATCACCTTGCAGCGCGGCCTGAGCAGCACCAGCGGCGGCTACACCAGCAGCAACGGACTGGAGGAGATCTACGACAGCTGCGAGCTGCACCTGGCGAGCAACGTGTCGCCCAGTGAGCAGAGCAGCGAGTGCTCGCAGCGAACGCCGCCGCGCCGCTTCAATGGCAGCGTCAAGAAGAAGGTGGCCATGTTCGAGCCGGAGCCGGAGCAGCTGCAGTCGGGCACAGCCAAGACGCAGGAGCAGCTGCGCGGGCGCGTGGCCAACTTGAAGCGTGCGGCCAGTCTGCCACGCAACGGGGCGCCCACGACAGCGGCGAGGGAGAAGCCACGCCTTGCCAACTCCAGTTCGTTCCGTGCGCCGGCCAGCTCGGTCACGCCGGTGCGTACGCCACGCCCACAGAAGCCAGACACGCTGCCCAGCGCACTGAATCGCGCCCAATCCGTGCAGCGGCTCGCGCAGGTGCAGCGTACGCCTTCGCTGAGTCGCGCCCGCACGCCGGGCACGCCCTCCGACGACGGACGCTGGCCGGCGAATCGCGGCGCCGCCGGACAGCGACGTGGCATGTCTGTGACTCCGGATGTGATGGCCAATCGCATGCGGGGCAGTCCGGCACCAGGTGAGCTTCGGAAACTCTCTACCTTTCTCTCCAACTTCTCTGACTATGCCCCTCTTAATTGCAGGAGGCACTCTGCCCCGCCGTCGCAGGCAGCAGTCCGTGGAGGATCTGAGTGCTGGGCGTCTATCACGCAGCAATTCCATCAGCCGAGCAGCTGTTGTGGATGCCCGGATGACCTCGTCGGTCATGGTGATGCCCACAAGCCGGCGCAGTCTGGCAGCGCCCACAGTCAGCGCAAAGGTCAATTCGCTGCGTCGCCCACAGCCGCAGCAGCTGGCAACGCCCAGGACACGCATCTACCATGAGACGGCGGTGCAGACGGCGCTGACCAGCGAGGACCTGGAGCAGGTTTTGGGCGGTGGTGTGCTGCAGACGCGTGCCCTGGATGCCGTGGAGCAGCTGGATCAGAGCACGCAGGCGGAGCCGGACCAGCGTGATCATGAGCTGGAGCAGCTGCGCCTGGAGGTGCGCCAGCTCAGTGGCAAGCTGCAGCGCGAGCGGGAAGAGAAGCTGGCCATGCAACAGGAGCTGCATCTCAACACGGAGCGTGTCATGGGCATGCTGGAACTGGCGCGCGTGGTCAGCGCCAGCGCAGGCACGCCCACCTCGGAGGACAGCGGGGATGGCAGCGGACATGACAGCCTGCTCATGCTGGAGTCACAGATTCAGATGAGCGGCCATGAGCTGATCGAGCGCCAGCAAGAGATTGGGCAGCTGCGTGCGCTGTGCCGCGCCTTGCAACAGGAGATGCATCGCTCGCTGGCCACGCAGCAGCTGCTGCTGCAGGAGAAGGCCGCCATCGAGCAGGAGTCCAGCGAGCTGCAGGACTTCCTGCAGCATGAAAAGGCCGCCCAGTGTGATGCACTGCGGGAGCTGGAGACGGAGCACTTGACGGCCAAGGCGCAGCTGGCCAATCGTGAGGAGGAGTCCAAGGTGCTGCGCGACGAGTGCCGGCATCTGGTGCGACTCAACGAGCAGCGGCGCCAGGAGAATCGACTGCTGCAAACGAAGTATGCGGCGCTGGAGAACAAGTCCCGAGAGCTAATACATCAGCAGAACGCTGCGGTGGCGGGCGCCTCGACTGCCTTGTCGGGACTGCACGCGCGACTCGACAACCTGGTGGAGCAGCTGGTGTGCTCCTACAGCATATCCGAGCAGGATTTGGAGGTGAGTTGGAAAACCAATCAAGCTCAAATATCAACTAATTATTTGCCTTTGCAGGACACGCGCTTCCAGGCAGAGTCGCTGGCCGCAGAAACGGAGCACGCCCAGAATGGCCTCAAGCCCAACGGCTTGGACTTGCCATTGAGTCCAGCAATGGCTGGCGATGGGCTAAACACCCTGGTACTCACCAGCGACGGCTCCTTGTCGCCGCAGCGCAATCAATCCTTTATAGCTGCCGTCATTGGGGCCATTCGTCAGGCCACCACCCACTCGGGAAAGCGACTCTCGCTGCGGCAGGCGGGAAAACGTCATGGCCCAGGAGCTGCAGGAGCAGGCGCCCCAAATGCCGCGACAGCGCTCAACAACAACGAACAGGCCAATCACAATGGCAACGAAGGTAGGACAGATCAGCTTATATAAGAGCAATAGCTACATATGTATGTGTCTATTCACAGATGATTCCGATTCCACGGAGATGCTGGACTCTGAGACGGAGGTAAGTCTGACAGGCATTGCTCAGTCTCTGAAATTTTTCACATATTCCCGCTTGCAGCCTTGCTTGCTCATGATGGACAATGTGCTGGAGGATGTGGTGCAGCCAGACTCGCACTCGCACAACATGGTGTCCTCCTGCACGGGCATGATCTCGCAAATCGAGCTACCCACAGAGCTGATCAGCCAATGCAGTCAGCAGCAGCAGCTGCAGCAGCATCAGCCGACAGCTGCAGGCAATAGCGACGATTCACTGCAGCAACTGTCGCAGGCCATAACCAACCGCCAACAGATGGAGCTGCATGTGCACAAGCTCAGCGTGCTGCCCAGCAAGTGAGTAGCAGAACGAATGAAATATCAGCTTGATCTAACTGCCTCGTCCACAGCAATCGCGAGCAATGTAATACGGAGGAGCTCAGCTGCCACGACTCGCTGGCTGAGCTGCCCTCGTTGATGGAGTACAGCACGGCACAGGCTGTGGTCGACCAGGTCATTGAGGTGGACACGTTGGTCACCAAGCTGCTCAAGGTGCTGCGACTCGTTCAGCTGGACAACGACAATTGCATACAGCAGCTGATCGTGGACAAGTGAGTGGCATTCCATTTACCTCTGCCTTTATATGAATTTATGCTCAACTTTCACTTCGGTTGCAGAAATAAACTGCAGCAGCATAAGGAGGATATGCTGGAGAAACTAAAAGACCTGGAGGATGACAACCTGAAGCTGCAGGATGAGCTGATGGATGCCACACAGGAGCTGATGATTAAGGGCAGCGACCTGAGCGGCGCCAAGGCTGAAATGCAGCGACATCGCAACGAGATCGACGTAAGGTTTTAGCCACGTTTAATTCATGGACTACTTTTAATTTTTTGTGTTGCGCACCCTTCGAAGACATTTCTATATATCGTTATATCGTTTAGTCGCCAGATATATAATCTTATGTTAAACAGTCGCGTTGCAGCTGATCTTATCTTATATGTTAATCGTATTTTTAGTCATACGTATTATTTGAGTTAGAATAAACCGAACTCTTGGCCTAATTTACGTTAATTATTTGACTTGTTCAGTTTGCCATCGTCATCATCAACATCATTATCATCGTTCAGATCAAGTCATCTATATCATTTCTTGTACTTTGTTTCTCATGCCAACGATTTGTAAAATACTCATTCGTAACCGTCAATGGACAGTCCCAGTCACAAATCAAGTTCAGAAGCGCACTCTTTCGTTTGAAATGAAATCCGTTAACTAATTGCCATAATGCCCATAATGCTCCTTGTCCTGATTCTCGACTTGCTTTCGCTGTTGTTGCTGCTTCGGTTTGCTGTTCGATATTTGCTATTTGCGGCTCGACGACAGCGTCTCAATGAGGACATCTGCACGCTGAGCACGCTCTGCAGCAGCTACAAAAAGCTGTCGCCCACCACAGAGTTTCCGCCCATGCAGCTGCTCTCGCCCAACCAGATGCCCGAGCAGGGCGACGTCCTGGGCATACTGAATCTGCTGAAGATGTGGCATGCGGACGGACAGCTCCTGGATGAGCGTGTCAGCAGCTATCTGCGTAAGGTGTTCGGCAATCAGCTAACGGTGAGCTATCCTATCCCCAACTATTCATGGCAAGCAATTGAGTAACCCGGATTCATATCCACAGGTCAATGGTGCTCCCCAGCAGGATAACAACAATGTGGAGCGTCTGCGCATCTATGCCAACCAGCTGGAGCATGTCAGTCGCGTCCTAGACGATTGCCAGTGCCTGACGGAGCATGCGCCGCTGCAGCAGCTACGCCGTGACATGGAGATCGTGCGGCTGAATGCCAATTGGACTCAGCTATTGGAGCTAACCGAGCAGCAATGCGATCTCAATGCCAATGGCGGTGCGGATGTGCCCACGTCCCGGCCCTGAACTGTGTCAAATTGTCGTTAATTCTCTAGTTAACTAATAGTACTTAAGAGTTGTTCAACACGTAGTTAGTTAGAAATGTTTACGTCCAACTCGAAGCAAGTGTGGGAAGCTTTAAAGCCGCTGCAAACAACAATTTATTTAGCTCGATATTAAATACTTTTAGCGTCCTTAACTAATCTGAACTGTTTCGAATTCAATTAACAAAATCTTTGTCTTTCAAGCTAGTATTATGCCAAATCCAAATTTACTATGGAAAGTCTTTAATTAAAATTTCTAATTTGAAATTCAAGCTGCTTGCTTCGGAGCGCTCTCTCAAAGATTTTGTTGCATACTTTCAGGTGGTAGAAAAATGTATTTGCCTGAACTGCATTTGAGAGGTCTATAAATATACTTATATAGATTTATATGGGTGTTTGTTCTGATTGATTGACTGACTGACTGATTGATCAATGCTCAGCCTAAGTGTTAAGAGCCCAAGGATAATTTTTAGAACAAATTTAGCAACAAGACGAGCTTTGGCATACGGTGAACTACATGTTAAGCAAAGCTGATGGCAAGTTGATAAAAATGCCATATGAGAGCCATTTTGACATATGCTTAGCTATCGACTAAGCACAAGAGTCAGGGATCTGTGGCTTAAATAACGCAGCCATTTTTAGTTTACAAATTTACGTTTAGCAGAAAAAACAACTCCTAAAAATGTATTATAGAAAAATATTAAAAAGAAATTGCAAAATTGAATATGATTGGCTTTTATTGCTTATTTTATCTGCGGAAATAAAAATATATAGAGAACAAAGTGATTTCCAGAAGAAACTTGTAAGAAATTTGTCCCTCATTTCCAGCTGGATTTGATTATGGGATCTAGTTGTTGTCGCTGCTGAAATTATACTTTAGCCTCATGATCTCTTACTGATCTTAATATTATTTCATCTCTCACTCACAACTTTTGCATAAATATATACATCTGATATAATTAGTAGCCCCGCTAGTTTGATAATATAAATAAATCAAATTCAAACCGTTTTTTTCGATAGAAAGATGTTTTTTTGTTGTTTGTATAATACAATAATAAATAAGCATAAACTAAATATATAAAAAATCAACTACTTTCGTAAAAACAATTTCGCAAAATTTTTGAAAAATCCCTTGAAATGGTAGGTACTAATTGCTAGATAAGTCTATAAGTATGGGCATAAATACGTTCATATATATATAACATGTATTCGTATATGGTATATATAAAATAGTATAGGTATATGTATATATATTTATATGTATGTATATATATAGACAGCTATATGTTGCGGCCGCCGCATTTTGTCTTTTATGTGTTTTGTTTGTGGTCTTTACAATTACAGATAATCTCACAATGTAGGTTCAGGTTGCGATTGGGTTCGGGGGATTGGGTTTCGTGGCAAGCTAGAAGGAGGGCTTGCTGCTGCCAATGCTGCGGGCGGGCAGGCTGTTCGTCTTCACAGTGGGATTGTCGCGCGCCTGCGAGTGGGCAACGACAATGCTGAGGCACTGCACCCATTCCTCGGCATTCTTGCCGTCCTTGGGCTTGAGTATTAGGGTCTGATCGGCAGTAAAGATCTCGAATGCCTTGGGTATGTTGCGAGCGCCACGCGAAACTTTCACGGAGCGTATTTGATTGACATCGATGCTTTCGCCGCCGCTCTAGAAAATGTCAGAGATTCTATAAAAATCTCTTCAGAGGATTTGTGTGCACACTTACGGATCCCTTGCAGGACAGATGGGCGCCGGAGAGCGTAAAGTAGCGCGTGCGCCAGCGCCTAAACAGTCGCCACTTGCCCTTCTTCTCCTTGAGCTGGCCCTCGATCATGGGCTGATTGCTGCCATTGAGGAAGCCAACCGCCTTGTCCGGATGATTGCACAGGAAGCAGCCCCACTGATACTCCAGCTCATTGCAGTTGGGATTCGACTTGTCCGTCTTGGACACTTCGAAGACATCCAGAAAGCCCGAGTGACGCAGCTCGTTCACAAGTATTTCGCGGTCCTGCAGCAGAGGCAAGACGGAAGGAGTCCAATTAGCAGGAGAAGCTCTGAGAGTCATAAATGGATACGCACCTTGACCTGGGGAAATTGACTGGTGACCAGTTCGGTGAAGCTGCGATTCTCGCACTTGAGTATCTGCCAGATGTTCTTCAGATTGCTGATGCCCGGCTCTCGAGTGCTGAGCACGCACTTCTCCTTCACCTGAAGAGGGAAGAGAAGGAATTTCATTGAGTTTACTTCCTCTAGGATCAATACCGGGTCATACTTACAAAATGGCGCACTTGAAAGTCGAGAAAGATCAGGTGTATCCAGGTCTTCGGGTTGCGCGTGCGCATCGTGAAGCACGTCTTGGAGTAGAGGCAATGCGGACCACGAATCTGGCAGGCGAAATGCAGCTTCGCCACCTTCTTGCGACGTTCTGCAAATTCATTAGAAACTGTGTGATGTGTATGTGTGTGTGTGTGAGTGTGAGTGGGTTAAGCGGAATGTGTGTAGAGTGAGAGAGAGAGAGAGAAAGATCAGTAAAGAGCAGTGAGAGAGAGCAGAGCAGGAGGGACCTACCCTCGATGCTGCAGCGTGTGGGCGGCGGCAGATGCTGTGAGACCTCGTCCATATATGACTTAATCGAGATGAAGTTCTTTTCGCAGAACTGCTGCACGGGATCGCGCATGATCTGGTAGGGCTCGAAGGTGCTCATGCGCTGATCCATCACGCTGTTGGCATTGAGCAGAGTGCGGCTGGTGTTGTCGCTGCGCCTGGGCGCCACATTCGTCGTGGTTGTTGGACCCGAGACGATCACCTCGCTCTGCAACGGATAAAGTCAAAAGGTAAACCATGGGAAATCTCTAGCATTTCGATTATACTCACATTTCCATTCACGGGCAGCTTCATGACAGACTTGGCGTTGCCGTTGCTAGACGATGGCGGCACAGCTGGCGACGCATGATGCACGGAGACGGCGTTCTGCGACTGCTGCACCGCGGCTGTGGATGCGGCCACCGATGGTGGTATGGAGATGGAGCCCACGGACTGGTTCAGTGCATCCGTGCTGTACTTCATCAGCACCGAGCTGGAGTTGAGCAGCGTGGAGGGGCCCTGCGAGTGCGGGCGCACCTTGGACGGCGACGTGGTCACGGTCACTCCGCCCGAGGTGACGGGTATGCCGTGCTTGTTGTGTCCAGTGATGATCACATCGTTGCTTAAGGGCGGCACAGGCGTGACCGGCGGATTGGCCGGCGACGTTGGCTGCTTGGGCATGGCACCTGTCTGCACGATCACATTGCCATTGGAGCTGCCGCCGGGCTGCTGATTGATTTGTGAGTTGCTCAGCCGCGTCATGCTCTTGTGCAGGCCGCCGACCGAGCCGCTGGCCACGTTGAGGCGAGTGACGCTCCTGTGGGTGTTGCTCGCCGGATGCAGGCGGCCAGTGCTGCGCGAGTCGCCCAGCTTCACGCGCCTCGTATAGCCTGTGTGCGGAGGCGTGGGCGTGGGCGTGTGCGTGGCAACGGGCAGAACTGCCGCGGGTGCTGCTGCGGCTGCTGCTGCAGCCGCCGTCGTGGGCGCTGGCGCTGCACTGGGCGTGGGCATGGCATTAACGGAGCTTGGCTGCTGAACAATGTTGTTGCTGCTGCTGCTGCTCGGGGGCGTGGCAATTGGAGCAGCTGTGAAAGCAGAAACGCATGAGGTGAATATAGGAGCAACTGTTGCTGGCTGAGCCATGCCACGTACCTGGCTTGATCTGCGTGCTGGTGCTGGCGCTGGGGCTGGGGCTGGGGGTGGAGCTGCTGTTGAGGCTGACAATGGTGACGCCGCCAGAGATCTTGTTGCCCACGTCGTGCTGCGAGCTGAGCGCCGCGTTCTTCTGTCGCACACAGGCAAGCACCTTGTCCGTGAAGAGCACGGGATAGGCGGAGCAGAGGCGCGTCGCCTCCTGCTGCAGCAGCGCCTGGGCGGGCAGGTGCTCCAGCACAAAGTCCAGAGCCTGCTGTGCCGTCTCCTTGCTGCCAATGCCTGCGGTGGTCAGTATCTGGGCGCAGAGTGTGACCGTGCTGGGATTGGCCTTGGCTGCCAGGCGCAGCTGCTCGAAGTGCTCGACCAGCAGATGGGGCGCATGCTGCGCCAGCTTGAGCAGAATCTGCATGGTGATGTTGGAGGTGTCGCTGTCCTGCAGGAAGTTGCACAGCTGCGGCACACACGACTCCAGCACCGCCGGCGACTTCTGCACAATGAGCAGATACAGCTGGAAGACAGCCATGCGCTCCTGGGCGTCGCACTGCGGCAAGAGTGGGATGAGCTGCGGCGCATGCGGCGTCACCGTCTCCGGGGAGACCTCGTACACCTGTGAGAGCACGCGCAGCAGGCCGTAGTTACCAGCTAGAATGGAGTCCATGATGGGCTCCATGATGTCTATCAGCAAGTAGGCGTAGTCAATGGCAGCCAGGGACAGATAGCTGGCCAGGTTGCGGGACAGCTCCTTGTTGCCCTTGGGCAGGAACTGCACCGCAATGGGCAGCGCTATCTTCATCAGTTCTTTTTTATCATAGTTCTGCAAGGGCAACGGGTTCAGCAGGAGTCCAGGGTGAGTCGAGGAGTACCTACCAGGAATATGCTGGATATTATATCAGCGGCGATCTTGGCATGTGGCGGCTCCTCCTTGGTGGCAGCCACTGGCTGCAGGTTCCACAGCAAGCAGGTCTTCAGCAAGTCCACCAGGGCTGCGCAGTAGCGCTCCGCGCTGCGTGTCTCCCGGATGCAGGAGAGCACACGCGTCACACAGATCTCCACCACGCTCTGATCATTGTTGTTCTTCACGTAATCCGCGTGCGAGATGATGGGATTTATTTCGCAGAGCTGCAGGTGAGTGATATGAGACATGAGTTCAGTTCGGTATCGAGAGGGCAGCATGTGAGGCCACTTACCACCTCCGTGATGTCGTTGACAATGTCCGCATCGGGCACCGAGAACAGATCTCCCGCTCTCGACAAATCGCGCTTGGCGAGCACTTTCGTAAACAGTTCGTGCATCTCGTGGCCTCGGGCTGCCTTGGTCTAGTCAATCATTTCCTTGGGCAGGCTGCAATGGAATCGGACACAGAGTTGGACATTAGTGCTTGCTGTCTGGGTTGCTATGCTCGTTTTCCCGTTGCCATTTTCATTGCCATCTTTGCGTTTGGCAGCGTGCCCAGAGTTCAGGCGCCGCTCGCAGCGATTTTTTATCTTATCGCCAAGGCAAATGCAATTGGCGGAGCGAAGGGTGCCTAAGCAGCCAACTCAGATGCAGCCATCAGCAGAAATTTCTCCACTTGACTAAATATTTGTTGCACTCTCTCTCTCTCTCTCTCTCTCTCTCTCTCTCTCTCTCTTTCACTCTCACGCGCTGCCTGCCGTTTCGCTCTGGCATTTCCAGCCTGGCGTCTGGGCTGCATTCACGTCTGCTGGCTTATATATAGATGTATACAAATATAGATAGATGTGTGTATATATAGATGCACGACTATGGCCAGCGAATACTTGTTGCATTGTCTCCATGCAAAATCAGCTCGCCAAAAAATACAACAAAAAATTTACAAATAAAAAATATATCCACTTGGCGCTCTCCCTCGCTATACGATCAACTTTATTGACTAAAATTCTAGCGAAAAACTATAAATGATATTGAACAACTGCACTCGCCCGTAGCGCCCTATCAGCAATTGGGCTTTATCAGCGGCGGGCTTTATAGGCATTGTAACTGACCTCTTAGTGGGCTTAAAGGGGAGAAACGGAAAACCAGAAACTTTAGACATGTTTATTAAGTATGACAAATAAATTCGATTTCAACACACTTGAAAGATGTCTTATTGGTCAAGGTTAACGGTACAGTTAAACAGACATACACATATACACACACACACACACACACACACATATATACATATATATACATATATATAAATATATATTTATATGCATTTGTATATTCAACTGATTTTTGCACATGCAGCAATTCTGAAGAAGGTAATGAAATACGCTGCTGCTGCTGCTGCTGCTTTTGAATGTTTGTGTTGCTGTTTCGTATGTGGGGATTCCCTGGGAGTGTTTTGAAACAGACTGAGAGAGAGAGAGAGGGAGAGAGCGCCCTGGGTCTCTTCAAAACACATGCTAACTCTTGTTTGCTCGGAGCTATCGGAGCAGACCACTCGACGGCTGTCGCGAATGTGATTGTTGGCCAAGTACATCACATACGGGTGCGGAATGCACTTTCTGCTGCGCGGCGAATTAGATTTTGATTAGATGCGCAAAATTCCACAGCCGTGGGGATTAAGACTTTAAGCCTTAACACGGCTCACACAATGGAATTTGCTTTGTGGGCGCGCTGAAAAGCTGCACAACATGATTGACGCAGTTTCTGCCTCTCTCTCTCTTTCTCTCTCTCTCTCTATGTCTGTCTCTATCTCTGTTTCTGTCTTTGTTTGTTGTTATGGCCATCAAGGAAGCGACGCCAACGCGCTGCGGATTATTAAATTTTCAAATAAAAACCAAAAGTTGCATAATCCATAGACGCCTGGGCAGTCACGCAGCCAGTCAGGCAGTCAACCAAGCCAAAGAGCTCTCTCTCTCTCTCTCTCTCTCTCTACACGCGAATTGCAGACGCAGACAGCAACAGTCGGGACGGACATTTGCTTCCTGGAAACCGGGACAGCCGCAGCACTTTGGCTGCTGCTGTTGTTGTTGTTGTTGTTGGTGTTGCTGTTTTTGTTATTTATGGCTCATTCGCGCTCAGGTTGCAGCAAAGAAACTGGTTAAAAAATAAATAAAGAGGCAGCAACAAGTCGCAGCAACAAAAACAACAACTTTGCGCGCGCTCGAAAGAAAATTAAAAGAGAAATAGAAATACACCTATACATACATACATACATACATGTATATGAGCATAAGTAATGGATGATGATGATGGCGTTGGCTAAAACATAAACCGAAACCGGTGCGGCAGGTTAATACACAGGCCCAGTCAGCCAGGCAGACAGACGGATAGCCAGCCAGCTAGCTGGCCAGTCAGTCCGCACAAGCACAAACACAAAGACGAGGCGAAACGGATCTCGTAGTCAAGAGAGAAGGCAGCAGCCACAACAGCAGCAACAACAACAACAACACAACAACATCACATAGATCACTGGACACAAACAATTCTCAAGTTTTCGAGCCAAAATGACAGAGTTCAAATTGGCTCAAATGAGAAGCGTAGCCGTTGACATTTATGTTCCACACGCAAATGGCTTAATTTGCATCTGAAAGCCAGATGGAGAGTGCGACAAAAATAAAGAGAGACTGATAATGAGAGAGCGAGAGAGAGAGGGGGGGGGGGGGGGGTGGTGGGGAATAGAAACTCAAGCTGACAAGCAGGGCCGACTGCTCAGCGAAGTGACAAGGTTTATAGCAATGCATGCCACGCCTGCCACGCCCCCAGCCCCAGTTGCAGTCTCACATTCAAATATTCGGTGCGGATATACGGTGCGTATACGTATTGCAATGGCAATGGCAATATTTTGATAGCGACTCGCATTGCGTGCAAGGCAAGTGTCTTGTTCTTGTTTGCGCATTCCTGGTCACAGTTATTTGCCGTTGTTGCTGTTGCTGCAAATACCTGGCCTTAGGGAGCGTCAAGTGTCGAGCGGCTGCCCAGGTTGCAAGTTGCATGCGGCATGTGGCATGCGGCATGTGGCATGCGGCATGTGGCATGTGGCATGCTGCAGTCTCCGTCAGTCTCGGTCATAGCTCAAGTTTTGTTCTGCTCTAAGCTTCACTTGGGCGCACATACAAATCGAGTATTTTGCGTGGTTGCTGTCGTTGTTGTTGTTGCTGCTGCTGCTGCTGCTGTTGCCATTGTTGTTGTTTTGTCTGGCTGAAACAAGTTTTTTGGTCTGCCTATGGTTTATGTCTACCCTAAGTTACGCAGGCGCAGGCGACGTTCATTGCAGCAGCTGAGTCGACAGTCGAGAGATCTTTACAGAGAAATAAGCTTAGAATAACTGTTAAAAATATTGTCCTTCTATGCAATTCTCATGTGCTTTCATTCGCTTCGTGCATTGCTGATTAGTATTAGATTAACAACTTGACAAGCCAATCGATTTTAGAGGTATATCGATGATGCTATATAGATTATGTACATATGTGTATATAGATTATCTGCTAAGCTGTACTTGTAGATGAATTTCTATATGTATGTATCATCTTTCTCATTCTTCTTTGTATGTATGTATATGTACCTATCATTATACATAGTATATCTGTCACAGAATTCCCGTCTCAGTCATCATCTATCCCATTCACGCTTTGTCATTTGAATATGTTTAGACATTACTCTAAGCCAATTTTATTTACACTTTTACCTTTAATCATACATTTATCTGTCTAGAGTCGTCTACCTAGCTGAATCATGTCGTCTACCTACACTCACAGCTTCCCATACAAATTTGCTGAGCAAATTTATTAAGCCGCAGCGTGAGAAACCAAATAAAATGAAATTAGCAGAAATAAAATAAAAAGCCGAAACCAAATTTATGTTAAGCCCTCACAGTTGGTGTTTTTACACAAATATACTTTTGCATGTGTACATACACATATACATATATGCACACATATGTACACGATTGTACATACGTAAATACAACATCAACATGGTAATCCGAGCCAGACACAAGCTAAGCAAAGGATAGGTAACCGAAAGGGGTTCATTGGGGCTGCTTGGAGGTGCGGGGCGAGAACGTGTTGAAAAATGAGCGGCGTGAAACTTATTAATGAAAAGAGCCGCAAATGAAATGCTGCGAATTAGCGCTACAACAACAACAGCAACTAAAACAACAAATCACAGCGCATATGCGAAATACAAGGAAAACAAAGGAACAGAAGGAGCAAGAGTAAAGAAAACGAGGTAAAGAACTAAGTCCTAAAAATAGAAAGCGCTTTTGGCACATCTACTCGAAAGGGCGCTTTTAATTAGCTGCTGACCAGGCCATTGGAACAGGTAGATAAGCTGGGCTAAGTCAGCTAGTCGAGCTGCGATCAGTTGGGAGCTGGCTATAACGGTAAACGTTGGACTTACCAAAATTGCATACTCTGTTGTAGCTACACACATGCACAAGTGTGTATGTTCATGTGTGTGTGGCCCAGGCAGACACAGCTGGTTCATATCAGGGAGTTGAAACTGGTCGCAAAGCCGAGACTGAACACAGCGCCAAACCAGACACACGTTCTCGCTCACACTCACACTAACTCACACTCAAACACACACAGAGACAGTCAGTCACTCTCTCGCTCGCTCGCTCACACGCTGGCTTGCTTGCTTGCTCTATGCTCCGCTTAGGGGGGAAAAGGGGAGGTTGTGCAGCAATAAAAAACACTTGAAAAGGCACGAAAAAGGTAGACGACGCTGACTATGGTTTTTGTTGTTGCTGTTGTTGCTGCTGCTGTTGGTGGTGAGCTGTCGGCCAAGTCAGCCGCACAGCCGCCGTTGCGCCGTTATTGTTGTTGCTGTTGTTGTTGGCTTTTGGGTGTAGTTCAATATGAATTTTATTGTTGCTGCTGCTGCTGCCGATAAAGCACAAAATTCAGCATTGCTGTTAACAATATATATTTGTGCGGCTTTCGTATATTATATATATACATACATACAATTTATATACATATTTAATTTGTCTACTTATTTATGCAAAGCAACTATAATTCAAAATATAAAAATTTAAGCAAAAATTGTTTTGTTTTCGTTGATATCTTTTGTTATTTTTAACACAGTTTTTGCGCTTTCTGTTCTTTTTTGCCACAATGCTTTATATCGCGTTGCCTTCTTTTCTTCTTTTGTATTTTTGCTAATCACATTTTGTTAACACACACACCGACACCGACACACGCACACGCATGCACACACTTGGAGAGAAAGAGTGAGAGAGAGACAGAGAGAGAGAAGGAGGGTAAACAGTGCAGACTAACCGACGGCTCATGCGCGCTGGCCAAGTCCAAGCAAACGCGTTTAGGCCAAAACGTAGACTGAACAGCTAGCACCAGTTGCCAGTTGCCCATTGCTGCCGAACGAGTCACTTCTCTCTCGCATACACACACTCTCTTTCCTTCCGCGCGCTCTCTCTTTCTCTCTCTCTGTCTCTCTCTCGTGGGCTGCCCTCCTTCCACTCTCGCGCTCTTGTGGCTAGCGATCTCTGCGCTGGTTTCGCTCGTGCCCACACATTTATCACGGTTTACTTATGCGCTTTTCATTCATAAACAAAAAGCGCAGCGCGCGTTGTTGTTGTTGTTGTTGTTTTGCTCGCGTTTGGCTGTCTGGCTCTCACCTGTGCTCACCTGTTGAGCAGCCGGCAACAGCAGCCGCATGTTGCCAGCAGCAATTACAACTCTTGCTATCGGCCTTTTTTATTTATTTTTTTTTTTGAATTTCTAACGACTTTTTGACAGAGTTGCTGCGCCGCACGAAAGAAGTTTGGAAAGTTGTGCAAAAATAGAAAAGTATTTGAATTACGATTTGCTAATTGAAAAGGTAAGTTTAACAACTTTCGTATGGTGCAAATATGGAAGTGAGATGCACATATATTACATTTAGTATGAATGCCCACACATTTACTGACTGCGACTCTCAAATCTTTTCAATATTTACAAAATTTTATTTCTAATATTGGCAAGAAGTATGAAATATCTAAAAATATTCCAACATTAATTTTATTTGATTTTCTTTTGTATACATATATTCAATATTATATTGAATACTACTATACAATTTTAGTAAAAAAATAATATATATAAAATGTTTGAAAATCTAAGAATGTATATATGATTTAATTTAATGTTTGACATGGTTTGTAAAACCATTTTATTATTATTTTATTAATTGGACAATTGGCTAAGCTTTAAAAGCTTTCTGGGCCTCAATATAATGATTAAATATATATGTATGTACTTGGCATATCTCTATTTAGCCTAGGCAAGCCCAGCGCGAATTAATTAATTTCATAAAATTATTTACTTATTTTAATTTTATCAAATAAATAAAATAACATAAAATTTTCTTATTATAGTTTTATAATCATATTTAATTAATAGTTCTAATCCCTTAAATATTTGGTAAAACTTGTTTATTGATTTAATTTTCTGCTTGCACTAAAATTACATTTTCTCCAACCCCGGAAGTTAAACAAACTTGTTCCACTAATACGTTTCACTAATATTTAGTTTTTCTCTCGTCTTTGCATGTGTTCTATACATAGCGTATCGCCGTAACTCTGTAAATACTTCAGTATTTAGGAAATGGAAACAGAGTAAATCCATTATTTGCTTCAGCTTTGCACCTTTGCACCTTTGCACCTTTGCACGCTGCACTCTGCTGTAGCTAAAGCGTCAAGGTCGTCCGCGCAACACTAAAACACCTTAATTTTCGGCGAGTCTATTAACAGTTAGGCGCTAATGGAAAGTCGAGCGTGCAAAGAACGAATTGCATTATTAGCTGAAAGGTACGTACTCTGATTCGCATTCGTATTCGCAACCCGGACTCATTGCCCAGCCGATATTTGAATATGTTTATTTGCCTTGCAAATAACCAACAACCCAGCGTGCTGAACCAACAGAGTGTAATGCACTTTGGGCAATGGGCAGGGCAGTTCGTTTCGTTGTGTGTACAAAGTTAGTAATCAAGTTTTATTAGGCATTAAGAAGATCTTGTTCCGTATTATCTACAATTTGTGTATAAATAGATTTAGTCTCTCTGGTTGTTGTGTAAAATCAATTCAGTTTGGCTCTGGCTTTGAGCTTAGGCATACTTGGCCACCAGACCCTCGACGAAGGCAATGTACTCCTTCTGTGCTGCCTCGGT